>NC_137836.1:58554799-59198549 GCF_948465745.1 Chenopodium album | reverse complement strand
TTTGGACTAGAAAGAGAGGACTCAACAAGAGACTCGGGATTGGAATCTATAGCCGAAAGAGGGTCGGCCTCAAACTCTAAGGACTCGTCTATAGACTTAGACTCAGACTCGGACTCGGACCCAGACGACTCAGACTCATCAAACATAGGACCTTCGCCAGCGGTTATTTCCAACTTCTCTCCACTTGGCGTAGTGATCCTCAATGTCTTGCGCCATCCCTTTGAAATATTATTAGCTCGGACGATTAACTCGGAGGGGTCAAAATCCTTGTTTGCTATAACAGCTTGAACGAGCTCGGAGTTATCATTGTAGATGGGCTTAGACTCATTCTTCTCCATTCCAAAAAGCAGGTTGATGCCTAGATCATCAGAGTTTGGGCTAGCTGGTTTCTTAGTTGCGAAGAGCTCTTCGTCTTCATCAACAAAGTCACAATCGAGGAACATCTCGAATCCTGGTTCACGCTTCCCGTCGTGGACGAATGGCTCAGGGAATTCATAACATGGGAAGTCTTCCCCCTCTTTGATGTACTGGCCATTGAGGGTGAATGGATATGGTTCCATGGCCATTTCCGTCTTCGTGATTCGAGCATTATTGCGAGCCTTCATCTTCAAGAGGGCTTGTTTCACATCTTCTTTTGTTGGCTTGAATCCCAAGCCAAAAGTATCCTTCTTGAGTGCACCAGGATGACCCCAAATTTCAGCCATTTTCTTTTTGAGCCCGAGGGTCATTCCAGGGAAATGCCCTTGCTTCTTCATAATGGCATTAATGTTGGTGTTTGAATAGGGATCGAAGTCGAGATGACACTTTTCCTCTTCTTCGATCATGAGAACATCATCGAGTGAAAACCCCCAAAGATCTTCGTCTTCTTCATCATGTTCGACATGGACGATAGGAGTGTCGATAACTTGAATGCGCATGGGAGAAGCGTCAATTGTAATTGGAACCCCTCCAACTATGGTTTTCACCTTTTGGTGTAACGATGATGGAATCGCCTTTAGCTCATGAAGCCAAGGGCGTCCTAACAACAGACTGAAAGAGGCCTTAATGTCTACCACCTGAAACTTGGTGCGACGTTCAATGGCCCCAGTAGTTATGTTTAGTATGATAGTACCCACGGCTTGACGGCGAGTATTATCATAAGCGCGAATCCCTTCAGTGGAGGGAGTCAGTTCTTCATTCTTTATGCCCAACTTCTTTGCAGTACGGAGTGGGCACACATTGATTGCAGAGCCATTATCAACCAGGCTCATAGGAACAATCATCTGCCTACACACCACAGTGAGGTGTAAGGCCTTATTATGTTGGTCCCCTTCCGGGGGCAGTTCCTTGTAAGAAAACGAAATCAGATTGCTAGTACTTGGCAATTCAGTAGTGAGAAAGTTGACCAGTCCTTGAGGAGTCATGTTGTCATCAACTCCTATTTTCACCAGAGCATTCATCACAGCCTTTCGATGCTCGTGGGAGGTGGCCAAAAGCTTCCATACATTCATCTCCACCTTGGTCTTTTGCAATTGTTTGACCACATCGTTGTTCACAGGGTCGATGGGATCAACTATCGGATGTGATTGTGGTGGAGGTGGAGGTGGACTAGGTTGTTGCAACCGTCCACTTCTGGTGAGAACCTTGACCTCAAAGTCTCCCCAAACATCTTCACTTGTGCCAAGAGATGAACAGGCTATATCCTTGAGATAGACGTCTTCATCGTCACTATCCCAAATTCCATTCACTTCTTCAAAACTCGAGACGAATACAACTTCTAGCAGAGGTTCATTCACAGGTTGAATGAGTTTTGACGGATCAAAGGAGACTTCATCTCCCATGATAGCCAAAGCATCAGAAAGAGGACCTGTTTGAATGTTAGGCTTCTTGCCCCCTGGAGGGACAGGAAGTTGATTAGCATCAATTAGGTCTTGGATTGCGTCCTTCAACCTCCAACACTTCTCAGTATTATGACCCTTGCCTTGATGAAACTTGCAATAAGCATTGGGGTCATAGCTATCGGTCCTATTCTCTTGTCGAGGTTCTGGAAATGGTCCAATTGGCATACGTCATTCCCAAAGGCGTGTAAACCCTCCTTTGCCTTTGGAATCTTTGAGGAGGAGCATTAAGGGCCAACACATCATTGATATTGATATTGTTGGTAGCATTGTTGGGCTTGGAAGACGAAGAAGAAGGAGTGTCGTTCTTCTTGTTTTTCCAAGTGTTGTTATTATTGTTGCTACCAACAGTCTTCATCAGTTCATCTTCGATATTGATCCCAATATTGTATACATCTTCAAAGGTACTCAGAGGCAGAAACTTCAAGTGTTGCTTATACTTATGAGTCAGATTGGCAATGAACAAGCGAACCATTTCTTTTTCCTTGGGGGGATCCACCAAGAGCGCGGCTGTTTCCCTCCACCTGCTTAAGTAAGTGGTGAAGTTTTCATTCTCTTTCTGTTTGAGAATGGAGAGTTCACGTTCAGAAGTCTTGGCCTGAATGTTACATTTTTAACGATTCATAAAGCTTTCAGCAACATCCTCCCAGGTCGCGACATGTTTGGATTCCAAAGAGTAGAACCACTGTTGACAGGCATGCTCCAAGGAAAGAGGGAACACTGTAGGGAAGTTACATCTACTCCCTTAAGAGCCATGGTTGCAGAAAAAGCCTTCAAATGAAAAAGCGGATTATCAGTAGGCTTGAATTTGGGAATGTCAGCAGTGGAAAACTTTTCAGGAAGCTTGTCCCTTATGGACGAAGAGGTGACAGGTTGTTCCACATAAGTGAATTCTTCAGAAATCTTACTCATCTGTTCCTTAATCTTGTCCATTGCAGCGGTAGTGACATTGTTTTGATTGTCTTGCTCTACCGTGCTGACTCTAGTGGTGAGTGTTTGCATCATGTTAGACAACATTTCAATTGTCTTGTTGATGTTCTCGATATCTTCCTTAGTAGCCATTGGTTGAAAGTAGACTGGAGATGGATCTTGTGGAGATGATTGTGGTGGTTTCCTTGTACGCCTCTTTGGTATAAGAGGTTGTTGAGGTATTGACTCGAACCGTAACAATCTACCCCTACTTCTTGACCAAGTGTTGTGACACCGAAACAAACACACCTTTAATGATTAAACTTAACCTTAACCCATCCGGATGAAAAGAAATTGAAATTTTAAAAAAAATCTATAATTTTGAAATTCTATTTACTTATTATTTTTTTTTAAAAAAAAAAATGGGAGGATACTATCTGACTTACTTCGAAAAAAAAACGACACAAAAAAAAAGACTACCCTAAAATACGGTCAAAAAGTGGTGCACGACTAAAGAAAATAAAAAGTGTGAACACGATATGTGAGTGATTAAGTGAGGTTATGGACGCGTGTTTTGACCGCACAGCTAGACATGACACCAAACTGGACACATAAACCACATACGTACGCACAAAAACCGAAAAAAGACTGACGGGACACCTTTCCTAGGCACCGTGTCACGGTGCTGACTGTCGTGACACGGTACAGCCTACCGTCAAACGGTAGAAAGCCCCGTGTCACGACACTGTTCACCGTGGCGCGACAGAAATTGCCGTGACACGGTGCGCAGTTCCAGGTCTGTTTTGTGATTTTTCCAGATTTTAGTCGATTTTAGGTCCGTACTAGTTACTATGTGATAATAAAAACCCTCGGTCATGGGTTAAACAAAAAGAGTAAACACATGAAGGTTAGCACCAAACAACCATGTAGCATTTAGTCACGATGATGTAAAAAAAAATCGCAACCTAGAGTCAAGATCTATGTTCAACTATTGGTGTATGCCAACGGGCGGCTCCGCGAGTTCGTGATGAAATCGAACTCGACTCCATGGTTTGGGTGGATTTAATAACTTGGATGAACCCTTATTGCCATGAGCGTTTTTGGGTTGATAGAGCTTAAACCCCCCGGGGCTAAGACGCATGTAGAACACACGTTTTTTCAGAAAAATCGAAGGAAGTTAACAGTGAGAAGAGAAAACAAGCCACCGGACTGATTTTAGGACTGTCGTGACACGACAAAAATTCCCGTGACACAGTAATGCACACCGTCAGACGGTGCACTGTACCATGACACGACATATTCTACCATGGCACGACAGTTAGAAAATCTGACTGGTGCCCAATTTTCCTTTGTACGCTGTAGACACCTAAAAATGTCTCCCCAAAATCAAACCCGTTGATGAACACCTTTCACCGCCAATATTGGTTAAGTTGATTATTTAATCTTTGGAGTGCTTAAATCCATGTTCTATCCAATATATTTCATGAACCAATCCAATTTCTAGCTCATTTCCCTAAATCATAACCTATTTTTCACTTTACGTGTCCACTGAGAAAAAATGATTTTATGGCTATAAAATTTTGATCCAATTATTATTTTTTTGGATAGGCCTTTAAATAAGCTTTCCAAACATCTATCATAAGCCCAATTCCGAGCTATAACGAAAAAGATATGAGCAAAACACTAAACTCGGCCTAAAACCGACACGCTTCCACTAAAACGACCATATCTTAACATATACATATCATTTTGACTTGATTCTAATTGGGTTGGAAAGTAGACTTGATAATCTCTCCAATGATATAATATATGCCTTATTCCAAGTTACGGATCAAAAGTTATGATTATTTAAAAAACGGGTAAAAAACTAAAATTACCGCGCAACAGCAAAAATGCCGCGACGCGGCAAAAGCTGACGTGTCACGGGACTTATTTCCGTGACACGGTGCCCATTTTTGTAATTTTGCTCAATTTTCCCCCGTGTCACGGGATTTTGCACCGTGTCACGGTGCAATTTCCCGTGTCACGGTGCCCATTCCGTGACACGGGAATATTCCGTGTAATTTCCGCGTACTTTTTACACCGTGACACGGCATACTGCATTGTGCCACGGTGGACAATGCCGTGTCACGGCATTTCTTCCCGTGTCATGGTGCACATCCCGTGCCACGGGATTGCTCCGTGTTTTCTCTGCGTAATCCCTAAACGCGTTTTCACTTCCCGTAACCTAAATATTTCCCGTGTCACGCAAATTTGTACCGTGTCACGGGAAAGTTTCCCGTCTGACGGTGGGATTTCTCGTGTCACGGTACACTTTGCCGTGTCGCGGGATACTTTTTTAGGGTTTTTATCATTTTAGGGTTCCGTGTGCTCCCTCAGCACATTTTCTCTATAAATACCCCCTCATTTCTGATGTACAGGGCACCAATAATCATTCTCTCTCACCTTACACCAAAATTCATTCTTTTCTCCCTCTTGAACCTAATTTCTAGCCTCCTTATTCTTCCATAATAATTCCCCTAAGCACTCCAAGGAGTCTATACTTAACCCGAGGTTCCATCCTTAAACCAAGGCGTGAAAGGTACAAATAACTGAGGGTTTGGACCAAATCAACTCTACTTTTTAATTTAATTTAATTTTCATTTACTTTATATTTTAATTGAAGTTACTAACAGTTTATTCATGATGTAGCAATTTAAAGGAACGCGCAGAATGTGAGTAATTAATTAATTTAATTACTCTTATTTTATTTTTAATATTGCTAGTATCATGATTAAGGTTGTTATTATTATTATTTGATTTGGCTAACACTATTATTGTTAAATTACTTCCAATATTAATGTTTATTCTATTGTTATTATGATCACCATATTGCATGTTTAAAGGGAATATGTAATTGAAAATCACGCCTAATAAGATAATTTGGACAACCGGTTTAGGTTCCTTTTTAATCTTATTGTTTAATCAAGTGGTCACAACATTTTAGAATTATGTGGTGCATTAATATTCAACCAATTTAGCTTAATAATAGTTTGGAACGAATTGAATATTTTGTTTGTATGCCTTTGAGATCGCAGGAATCACTTTTCACTATAAGAATCGAGTAGAGGCCAATACGGGCGAATGTGACTCCATGACTCACTTCGTACCATCATCCCCGATCCTCCTTTCGTGGTTCCGAACCATATGGAGTTAGTAATCTCATGGATTATGAATGGGGTGTAACCTTCACGGGTCAATCGGTGTTGCCTATCGTTCTCCCTTATCGTGGTTGCCTTTTTATGATCCGTGAACGGTTTACAAGTTCCTTAAAAACTTGTTGGCGACTCCCTACTTTATTTGTCCCTAATCATTGTCCCTAATCGTAATGTCAATTCCCACTTCCTATGAGTGCCAAGCATATTCACCACATGCTTTTAACGTAGGCGCACTTCAAACGACGCCTACAATTTGGCGACTCCACAGGGGAGGATTCTTGATTATTTATCGATTTGAGTGATCGGTATTTAATTAAGATGAGGGGATGAGACTTGAAAGATTCTTGAAAAAATATTCCTGTGATTAATTTGGCATTTTTGCATCTGCATAGACGTTTTAACGTCGCATTCAGGTCTGTCCCGTAGGAAAAATTGGATAACTTGGTTGCGCGCAAAGGAAAACAGGGCACCAGTCAGATCTTCTGACTGCCGTGCCACGGCAAAATCTGCCGTGTCACCGTACAGTGCACTGTCTGACGGTGCACAGTACCGTGGCACGGGAATTTTTGCCGTGTCACGGAAGTCCTAAAATCAGTCCGGTAGCTTATTTTCTCTTCCCACAGTCAACTTCCTTCGATTTTTCTGAAAAAACGTATGTGTTCTACATGCGTCTTAGCCCCGGGGAATTTAAGCTCTATCGACCCAAAAATGCTCATGGCAATAAGGGTTCATCCGAGTTATTAAATTCACCCAAACCATGGAGTCGAGTTCGATTTCATCACAAACTTGCGGAGCCGCCCGTTGGCATACACCCTCAAGGGAGGCTGCCTTGCTAACGCGTCCAAACTCTTAACCATGGTGCCCTTTTGACACCCAAAGTTTGACCAATAGTTGAACATAGATCTTGACTCTAGGTTGCGAACTTCTTTTACATCATCGTGCCTAAATGCTATGTGGTTGTTTGGTGCTAACCTTCATGTGTTTACTCTTTTGTTTAACCCATGACCGAGGGTTTTTATTCTCACATATTAATTAGTACAGACCTAAAATCGGTTAAAATCTGGAAAAACCACAAAACTGACCTGGAACTGTGCACCGTGTCACGGCATGTTCTGCCGCGCCACGGTGAACAGTGCCGTGACACGGGGCTCACTACCGTTTGACGGTAGACTGCACCGTGTCACGACAGTCTGTACCGTGACACGGTGCCTAGGAAAAGTGTCCTGTCGGTCTTTTTTTTATTCTTGTGCGTACGTATGTGGATGTTGTGTCCGGTTTGGTGTCATGTCTAGCTGTACGGTCAAAACACGCGTCCATAACCACACCTAATCACTCACATATCGTGTTCACACACTTTTTTCTTTAGTCGTGCACTACTTTTTGACCGTATTTTAGGGTAGTCTTGTTTTTTGTGTCGTTTTTTTTTCGGAGTAAGTTGGATGGTATCCTCCCTTTAAAAATAAACAAGTAGAATTTCAAAATTATAGATTTTTTTTTTTTAAAAAAAAAAAAAGAAAAAAAAAATTCCTCGTGCCACGTCAGCATCCACCGTGGCACGGTGGAGTTTCCCGTGGCGCGGTAAACATTCCCGTGCCACGGCACAGTCCACCGTGGCGCGGTGGACCTGCAGCAAAATAAATAAATAAAAAAAATAAAAAAAAAATCACCGCGTCACGGCAGCTCGTCACGTGACACGGTACAGTCTTCCGTGTCACGGTGCCCTTGAAATAAGTCCAGTCAGCTTTTTTTTAAGTGTTCTGTGTTAATTTGGTCCTCGCGTCAGTCATTTTTGTTATTGTTCACATGTCTAGCCATACGATCATACCACGAGTCTTATGACATCACTTAGTCACTCACGAGTCAAGTATAGTCCATACACTTTCTTTATGTTCCGACTCGAGTCGTGCATCAGGTCGTTTATGATCGTATATTAGGTTCATGCACCCTTTTTTTTCTTCATAATAAAAAAATGAGTGGAGTTTTCTCACCTGTTTTCAAATGTCTATTTTTTCCTTCCTTTCCTATCTTGAGCAATGAGTCAAACAATTAAGTGAATTATTTTATTTCACATTACTTGGTCAAGGAACAGGGATAGATTAATACGGTTCGAGTCATTACCGCAACAATCTCTCAAATCTAATAGGCGTTCAAAGAGAACTTTGCCATCTCCATTACTCATCACCTTTCAATGGCCACTAAAGAAGATATTGAGAACATCAACAAATCCATCGAGGCACTGTCTGCCATGATGCAAACCCTTACCACTAGGGTCACTACCATGGAACAAAACAAGGTCACTGCTTCCACCCTTGACAAACTGAAGGAACAAATGAGTAACATTTCTGAGGATTTCACTTATGTGGAACGGCCTCCCACTCCTTTGGATGTGAAGGACAGACTCCCTAAAAAGTTCTCCACTGCTGATATTCCAAAGTTCAAGCCTACTGACAATCCAATATTCCATTTGAAGGCGTTCTCTGCAACCATGGCTCTTAAGGGATTGGACGTAACACTCTTCCCTACAGTGTTCCCTCTCTCCTTAGAACATGCTTGCTAACAATTGTTTTATTCCTTAGATGCCAAGCATACTGCGACTTGGAAAGACGTCATCGACAGTTTCATGAATCGTTACAAGTGTAACATTCAAACTAAAACTTCTGAACGTGAACTCTCCATTCTCAAACAGAAAGAGAATGAAGGCTTCACCGCTTACCTGAACAGGTGGAGGGAAATAAACAGCTTCACTCTTGGTAGATCCTCCCAAAGAAAGAGAGATGGTTCGCCTCTTTATTCAAAATCTGACTCATAAATATAGAGAACATCTCAAATTTCTTCCACTGAACACTTTCGAAGCTGTATACGACATCGGCATCAATATCGAGGATGAGCTAATAAAGACTGCTGGTAGTAACAATAATAACACTTGGAAAAACAAGAAGAACGACCATCCTTCTTCTTCGTCTTCTAAGCACGAAAATACTACCAACAATATAAGCCAAGTTGATATCAATGAAGTGTTAGCCCTTGATGCTCCATTGCCCAAGAAGAAAAGAACTTACACTCCTTTAGGAATGACTTATGATGCGGCCTTTGATCGCCTTTACAGTCAAGGCTTGATCACACCTATTGGGCCATTTCCAGAGCCAAAACCTGAAGAAAGGAGCGCCAAATGGAATCCCAATGCCTATTGCAAGTACCATCAAGGAAGGGGCCACACTACGGAGCAATGTTGGAATTTGAAGGACGTCATTCAAGACTTGATGGATGCAAACAAACTTCCTGTCCCTCCAGGCGGCAAGAAGTAATGAATACAAGGCACACAGATCTTTCGTGCAAGATTTCATGATTTCTTTCTTTATCATTCTTCTCCACTCCCCCATTCATGTCTAGCATAGGTTTTCCACTTTGAATTTTTTTTATATGTTTCATGTGTTTCGTTCACCTTTTCCATTAATAAAATGAGCAATTTTCCTTTACATCTCGATCATAGAATTTTTCATTCATTCATTCATTCTCAATAAAAAAAAATCAATTACCGAACTAAACCCAAGGTACACCAATGACTTGAGGCACCTTTGCAACCATGTCATTCCCTGTTAACCGTTCAATCACATTCCATTTCTTCATCAACCATTTTGAGCCTCACGTTTGGCCTTCATTTCTTCAACCCACATTCACTTAACCCTGGGATTGGAAGATGTGTAATTGTATAACATTCAAAAAGCAAGTAAAAAAAAAAAAAGAAACCAACAAAGCAACAATAAAACAATGTCTAAAGGCAAGTGTTCCAATGTCTTTGATATGAACACGTCTCAAATTGCGTCTCTCATCGAGTGCTTGGTACTGTGCCTGAGTAACATGAATGTTAAGTGAGTGATGGACCGCATGATCTGAGATTGTCTACATTGATTCAAAAGAATAAAAAAAAAAGAGAAAAAAAGAAATTCATAACAAAAAAAAAAAAAAAGTTGAAAATAAACTTGCAAAATTCAAAATTTTCAAATTCAAAATTACACATCTTGGGGATTCTCTCGGGTCTTGAGCCTTTTATCCCTTTCTTCCTTAAACCATCAACTCAACCACATTACAACCCTTGAAAGACCTCTTTGAGGTGTACATACACTTGTGCAAAGTTCGGTTAGAGCTACGTTCGGCCTGATTCCTAACGGATACGTAGGCAACCTCACATCGAGGTGCGACCACATTCATATTCATATCCATGAATGATCGAGTCAAAGAATATCCAATTCTTATCCCTACCCATTTAGAGCTAGACTTGGGGGCTTGAACCCAAATCACATTAGCTTACCCAGCCTGAAGAGTCATCATCTTTAACTCTTCTCACATCTCTTTCCATCGCCATAACCCTTGCAGCCAGCCTTAGTATCACATTCACACACTTCACTCACACATCCATATCCATATCAATCATCCTTCCCTTTAAGAGCCCTTTATCATGAAATTTTGTTTCAACACTGTGCATGTTTCATCATATTTAAAGACAACATTCAGTAGAAGAAACATTGTATACTTGCTTAGCTTCCTGACCTGAGCAATGTTCATTGTTTCGCATAATGTGCTAAGAAACATTTTTAATCATACAAAGCATATCGTGCTTAGCTCCTTAACCTAAGCAACGTTCATTATGCAATAATCACTATACGTGCTTAGCTTCCAGACCTAAGTGACGTTCAAAATCGCTTCTTTACACCATATATGATGCTTAGCTCCATGACTTAAGTTCATTCATCTATCGTGTCACATGATGTAATTGTCCTTAGCCTCCTGGCCTAAGAACATGCATCATGCATACATTATTTTCAGGACAAGAAATTCAATCCATACGATTCATTTTGTCTTGCTCAAGGAGGAAGTTCAAAACTTCTTTCCTTTTTCATTATTTTATTTTGGGAAAGTTCAAAAACTTTTTCCAAGTTTTCATCGAAGGAAGTTCGAAAAATAAAAGTTCAGTTTTCACATCTTTCTTTTTCGGGAGAAAGTCGGTACCGTCCCTATCGGCTACTTTGACTATCGTTTTCGAAACTGACGTTTCTACAAACTCAGTCAAAGTGGGGGCTTCTGTAGACACCTAAAAATGTCTCCCCAAAACCAAACCCGTTGATGAATACCTTTCACCACCATTATTGGTAAAGTTGAGTATTTAATCTTTGGAGTGCTTAAATCCATGTTCTATCCAATATATTTCATGAACCAATCCAATTTCTAGCTCATTTCCCTAAACCATAACCTATTTTCCACTTTTCGTGTCCACTGAGAGAAAATGATTTTATGGCTATAAAATTTTGATCCAATTATTATTATTTTGGATAGGCTTTTAAATAAGCTTTCCAACCATATATCATAATCCCAATTCCAAGCTATAACGAAAAAGATATGAGCAAAACACTAAACTCGGCCTAAAACCGACACCCTTCCACTAAAACAACCATATCTTAACATATACATATCATTTTGACTTGATTCCAATTGGTTTGGAAAGTAGACTTGATAAGATTTCCAATGATATATTATATGCCTTATTCCGAGTTACGGATCAAAAGTTATGATTATTTTAAAAACGGGTAAAAAACTGAAATTACCGCGCAACAGCAAAAATGCCGCGACGCGGCAAAAGATGACGTGTCACGGGACTTATTCCCGTGACACGGTGCCCATTTTTGTAATTTTGCTCAATTTTCCCCCGTGTCACAGGATTTTGCACCGTGTCACGGTGAAATTTCCCGTGTCACGGTGCCCATTCCGTGACACGGGAATATTCCGTGTAATTTCCGCGTACTTTTTACACCGTGACACGGCATACTGCACTGTGCCACGGTGGACAATGCCGTGTCACGGAATTTCTTCCCGTGTCACGGTGCACATCCCGTGCCACGGGATTGCTCCGTGTTTTCTCCGCGTAATCCCTAAACGCGTTTTCACTTCCCGTAACCTAAATATTTCCCGTGTCACGCAAATTTTTACCGTGTCACGGGAAAGTTTCCCGTCTGACAGTGGGATTTCCCGTGTCACGGTACACTTTGCCGTGTCGCGGGATACTTTTTTAGGGTTTTAATCATTTTAGGGTTCCGTGTGCTCCCTCAGCACATTTTCTCTATAAATACCCCCTCATTTCTGATGTACGGGGCACCAATAATCATTCTCTCTCACCTTACACCAAAAATCATTCTTTTCTCCCTCTTGAACCTAATTTCTAGCCTCCTTATTCTTCCATAATAATTCCCCTAAGCACTCCAAGGAGTCTATACTTAACCCGAGGTTCCATCCTTAAACCAAGGCGTGAAAGGTACAAATAACTGAGGGTTTGGACCAAATCAACTCTACTTTTTAATTTAATTTAATTTTCATTTACTTTATATTTTAATTGAAGTTACTAACAGTTTATTCATGATGTAGCAATTTAAAGGAACGCGCAGAATGTGAGTAATTAATTAATTTAATTACTCTTATTTTATTTTTAATATTGCTAGTATCATGATTAGGGTTGTTATTATTATTATTTGATTTGGCTAACACTATTATTGTTAAATTAATTCCAATATTAATGTTTATTCTATTGTTATTATGATCACCATATTGCATGTTTAAAGGGAATATGTAATTGAAAATCACGCCTAATAAGATAATTTGGACAACCGGTTTAGGTTCCTTTTTAATCTTATTGTTTAATCAAGTGGTCACAATATTTTAGAATTATGTGGTGCATTAATATTCAACCAATTTAGCTTAATAATAGTTTGGAACGAATTGAATATTTTGTTTGTATGCCTTTGAGATCGCAGGAATCACTTTTCACTATAAGAATCGAGTAAAGGCCAATACGGGTGAATGTGACTCCATGACTCACTTCGTACCATCATCCCCGATCCTCCTTTCGTGGTTCCGAACCATATGGAGTTAGTAATCTCATGGATTATGAATGGGGTGTAACCTTCACGGGTCAATCGGTGTTGCCTATCGTTCTCCCTTATCGTGGTTGCCTTTTTATGATCCGTGAACGGTTTACAAGTTCCTTAAAAACTTGTTGGCGACTCCCTACTTTATTTGTCCCTAATCATTGTCCCTAATCATAATGTCAATTCCCACTTCCTATGAGTGCCAAGCATATTCACTACATGCTTTTAACGTAGGCGCACTTCAAATGACGCCTACATACGCAATCAAGTTATTCAATTTCTCCTACGAGACAGACCTAAATGCGACATTAAAACGTCTATGCATATGCAAAAATGCGAATTTAATCACAGGAATATTTTTCAAGAATCTTTCAAGTCTCATCGACTCATCCACTCATCTTAATTAAATATCGATCACTCAAATCGATAAATAACCAAGAATCCTCCCCAGTGTAGTCGCCAAATTGTAGGCGTTGTTTGAAGTGCGCCTACGTTAAAGCATGTGTGAATATGCTTGGCAATCAAAGGAAGATGGAATTGACATATACGATTAGGGACAAGGAAAGTAGGGAGCCGCCAACAAGTTTTTAAGGAACTTGTAAACCGTTCACGGATCATTTAAGGCAACCACGAATAAAGGGACAACGATGGCAACAACGATTGACCCGTGAAGGTTACACCCCATTCATAATCCATGAGATTACTAACTCCATATGGTTCGGAACCACGAAAGGAGGATCGGGGATGATGGTACGAAGTGATTCATGGAGTCACATTCGCCCGTATTGGCCTCTACTCGATTCTTATAGTGAAAAGTGATTCCTGCGATCTCAAAGGCATACAAACAAAATATTCAATTTGCTCCAAACTATTATTATGCTAAATTGGTTGAATATTAATGCAACACATAATTCTAAAATATTGTGATCACTTGATTTAATAACAAGATTAAAAAGGATCCTAAACCGGTTGTCCAAATTATCTTATTAGGCGTGATTTTTCAATTACATATTCCCTTTAAACATGCAATATAGTGATCAATAAAAATAATAGAATAAACATTAATATTGGAAGCAATTTAACCATATTCGAACAATATAAAATCGTTAGAAAAATAATAGAAATAAAAGGAACATAATTCTTACTTTGATTCTGTTTGTTTGCAACTACAAAATAATAAACGAGTTAGTAACTTCAAGGAAATAATAAAATAATAATTAAATTAAATTAAATAAAGTAGAGTTGATTTGGGGCCAAACCCTCAAACATTTCTACCTTTCACGCCTTGGCTTAAGGACAGAACTACGAGTAAAGTATGGACTCCTTGGAGTACTTGAAGAAGGAATTTTGAAATAAGAAGTGTAGGATAGTGTTTAGGCTAAAGCATAGAAGAGAGAAAAATAGAGAATTAATTGATGCCCCGTTCATCAGAAATAAAGGGGTATTTATAGAGAAAATGTGCTGAGGGAGCACACGGAACCCTAAAATGATAAAAACCCTAAAAAAGTATCCCGCAACACGGCAAACTATACCGTGACACGGAAAGTCCCGCTGTCAGACGGGAAACATTCCCGTAACACGGTGCAGTTTTAGTGTGACGCGGGAAATTTTTAGTAAACGGGGAAGAAAACGCGTTAAGGGTTTACGCGTGTGGGAATATTTTCAAGCCTTTAAAATCCCACTAGCTTGAACCCCACTGTGATCATACACTAAAGTACGGTGGCGTCCAAAAGGGAAGAAGATAGAGCAAAAGAGTCGCCAACAAGTTTTTAAGGAACTTGTAAACCATCACGAGGTGAAGGTTACACCCCTTAACGATCCAAGAGATCGTCAACTCCATAAGGTCATGAACCAAATAAGGGTTCGGGGATGATGGTACAAATCCAACCTAAAAGAGATTGAACCTGCCCTAATAATAGGCCTCTACTTTATTCTGCTCGTATTCATGTGCGCTTACTGACTAACATACAATCAATAGGATTAACCCTAAACCTGTTTAATCTATGTTGGTTGAATTTAATGCACAAATAAACTATTATTGGCGATCACTTGAATTATAATCACAATTAACCCTAACAAGATTATTAATTATCTTATTAAGCGTGATTGCAAGTACCAATTCCCTTTAACATGCAATAAAGGTGATCAAGCAATAACAATATAAAATAATATGTATCAAGCAACATAATAAATAATCAACATCATTAATAATAATAATATCAATCATAATCATAATCATCATAATCATGTTAAAGCATAGCAAGATCCTAGGCATGATACTAACAAGATTAATAACAAACCCTAGCATGTCACTAAGCATTAAAAATCAAATCTTTAACCCTAACATGATACTAACAATCATAAATATTAGGAAGAGAATAAAAGGCATCATACTTTTAATCATACTTAATATTAAAGTTACCCTAGACATGATACTAGGAATCAAAATAACAATCTAAGCATGATTTCTATATCATAATATCAATTAAACCATTAAAGTACTTACTTGGATGCCTCGTACCTCTTTCTAATAACAAAATACACACATTAGTAACTTCAAGGAAAATAATAATCAAAACAATTAAATTCAATAATTTAAATAGAGATTTGGGACCAAACCCTCAGAAATTAAAAACCTTTCACGTCTAGGGCGAAGGCAACTTCGAATATGGCTAGGTGTTTCTAGATCTAATGAATGCGGAATTTTGTATGAAAACCAAAGTTTAGAAAAGAAAGAATGAATGAAGAGATGAATGAATTCAAAGAATTTGATGAATGATTGAGAGTTGATGAAAACTTAAGAATAGAGAGAATTGGTGAATGAAAACGGAATTTTTGATACGATATTTATAGAGAAAATCATCCAAAAAAGATAATTTATCAAAACAGAGTATGAAGACCACAAATCCACCTTGGCGCCAGACCTGGCTCATTGGCGCCAGGAACTGTGGCTAGCGCCAGGCGCCAATTCTGGCGTCTGGCGCTAACCTTGATTCCAGGCGCCAAGGCCTGGGGTTGGACGCCAAACCGGATTTTAACGCGTTTTCGAAAATCTGATAATTTTATCGTACTGGAAGATAAAATAATATAATTTCGGTCGAAAATGCTATTTGATCTAATTAAAACTCTGAAGAATCCTAATTGAATTAAAAATGATAAAACCTTCTAGAATGTTCTAGAAGACCAAAACCATTCCTAATTACATTAGGAATGATAAATCATATTAGGCCCTCCCCTAGATCATTGGGCCGTACTTAAAACTCAAACCGGGCCCAGTTTAGTAAATTGGCCATAAATTCCCCAATATTCATCGGAATTGGGCTTATAATATATCGTTGGAAAGGTCTTTGCAAGCCCCATCCAACTACACCACTATTGGACCCATATTATGGACCAACCAAACTGGATTGGCTGTTTTCTTAAAAATAAAGTTTTCAAAAACAGGGAGAAGAGAAAAGAAAAGAAATAAAACTTTCCGCAACACTAGACCTTTCCACACTTTCGTTTCATTCGATTATGATTCAACGTGAAAGGTACTCATCACTGGGTTTGGTTTTGGGGAGACACAAATGGGTGTCTACAACGCGGAAAAGACACGGAATTTCCCGTGTCACAGCAGATTTCCCGTGTCACGAGAAATCCCACCATCAGACGGGAATGATTCCCGTGACACGGTGGGTACCTGCCGTGGCGCGGGAATTCCCTGCCCGCTTTTCCGTCTAAATACATTTTTAACCCTAATTTCGTTCAGCATTTTAAGTGTCGATTGATAATTTCGGGCCTTTTCTGATTTATTATTATTTGGGCTAAAATAAGAAAATAATTAAATAAAGTAAATAAAGGGTTTGGGCCAAAATAAATAATAAAACAATAAAATAAAAAAGGTTTGGGCTAAAATTAAATAATAAGTTTGGGCTGAAATTAAAACTATGCTTTTACCAAACATCAAGACTAATCCATGGGTTGTTCAAAAATACAAATTTATTCAAATACGATTTTTTAAGCACTCTCGGGATTAAGTACTGAAGCCGACCAATAGTGGCGGTGAAAGGTTGTTCGTCATCGGGTTTGGTTTTGGGGAGACATTTTTAGGTGTCTACAACCCGCATTTATATTTTGGTCTATAGGACTTTGCTCATGTAATTAGGGTTGACCTAAGACTTAGTGTTGCTTGACTCATTGACTTGACATGACTCGAAGTATAAACTTGACTTAATGATGACTCACTTCGTGTGACTCGTGTGTGCATAGTGTTGACTCAATGTGATAACACGACATGACTCAATGTGTACATGACTCGTGTGTGCATTGTAATGTGATCATGCGAATTGAAAAAAAGCAAAAATTTTCCGTCATTTTTGTGGAGGGTACCGACTTTCTCGCGAAAAAGAAAGACGCGAAAAAAGAATCGAAGTTTTTGATGGTGCATGTTGAATGAGCTTAGTCAAATGTTGTTTGATACTATTTCTCATGGTGCAAGGATTAATTCATCCTAGGCTATCTCAATTGTTGACTCTATAATGAAAGAATTTGGGTAACTTAGGCACGGAGGCTAAGCACTTCGTAATTTGTGATGCAATGATGATTGATCTTGATATGACAAGCATGATTCAGCGTTGTGTTAAGATTTCATGACAAAAGGTTCCTAAGGGAAAAATATTTTGGTCATGTATGTGTGCAGTGTGTGAAAATAACACTAAGGTTAGGCCGCAAAGGCTAAGTGTATGGAAAGATATTATTTTGAGAAGAGCCAAAAGATAGTGACTCTTAAGCTAGGTAGGCTAACAATGTAGGGATCAAGCCCCAAAGTCTATCTCTAAGTAGATAGGGATGAGCATAGGGGATCCCTTGATATGATCATTTATGAAAGTAGATATGAATGAATGAATTTTTATTACGGACGCACCTCGATGTGAGGTTGCCTACGTATCCGTTAGGAATCAGGCCGAACGTAGCTCTAGCCGAACCTTGCACAAGTGTGTGTATACCTCAAAAAGGTCTTTTGACGGGTTGTAACGTGGTTAGGATAAGGGTTTGAAGAAGAAGGGGATAAAGGCTCAACACCCTAGATAAGCCCCCAAGGTGTGCAACCTTGCTTTTGAATTTTTATGCTTGAGGGTTTTAACTCTTTTTTTGCTCTCTTTTCTTTTTTTGCTTTTGCATTTTTTTTTTAACCTTTTTTTTTAAGTGTGGGCAATCCCGATCATGCGGTCTATCACTCACTTGGCATTCATGTTTCTCAGGCACGGTACCAAGCACTCGATAAGAGACGCAATCTGAGACGTGTTCATATCAAAGACATTGGAACACTTGCCTTTTGTACACTTTTATTTGTTTTTGCTATTTTATTTATTTTGATCTTTTGAAATCACTGAAGCTTTTTTTCTTTGAAAATTGCATAAGTTGCACACCATCCCATCCCAAGGTTAGGTAGATGTGGGTTGAAGAAAGAAAGGTTAATCGTTAGATGAGGCTCAAAGTGGTGTATGAAGAAAGGATTGTATATTTGAAAGGGTGAAAGGAGATATGATATGGCTACAAAGGGTGCCTCAAATCATTGATATACCTTGTGCTTAATTCGACATGTATTTTTTTTCTTTTTTTTTTAAATTTTTTTATGCAATGTGATGCAATGATCATATGCAAGGAAATAAATGCTCATTTTATTAAAAGGAAAAAGGAAAAAATCCTACAAATTTTTGTCATGAAATAGAAAAGTGCCTATGCTAGACTTATTGGGGAAAGGAAAAAATAAAAAAGAAATAGAAAAGGAGGTCATGAAATCTTGTCGTTGAAGCTCGCCTCTTGTCTTGTGTCGTTTGCTTTATCATCACCCAGTCTACCTGCTAGCTAGAGGCAATGGGATCTTGTTTGCTTCTATGAGATCTTGAATGAGATTTTGAAACCTGTAGCATTCATCGGTGGTGTGACCATTTCCTTGATGGTACTTGCAATAAGAGTTGGGATCCCATCTTGAAGATCGCTTTTCTGGTGTTGGATCCTTGATAGGGCCAATAAGTTTGATTAATCCTCGATCATAGAGACGATCAAAAGCAACATCATAGGTCATTCCAATGGGTGTGAACTCTCTTTGGGTTTCTTTTTAGATCCTTGATTATCCATAGCTAATACACCGTTATGGTCAAAGGTACTAACATTGTTACTAGAGTGGGCGTTTTCGGAAGAAGAAAGATTGTTGTTCTTCTTTCCTTTCTAGCCACTGTTGTTACTAGCTATTGTTTGTAGCTTTTTGCTTTGCGAGGTCATCTTCGATTTCAATACCGATGTCATAGACAGCCTTGAAAGTATACAAACTATGTTGATATTTTAAATGCTTTGAATATTTCTCTAGGAGATTCTTGATAAACATCCTTACTGATTCTTTTTCGATGGGCACCTTTACCATCTTAGCGGAAGTTTCCCTCCACTTATTAAAGAAAGAAGTAAAGCCTTCATTCTCTTTTTGCCTTAGCATTTCAAGTTGTCTATAATCGATTTCGACTTGAATATTACACTTATATCTGTCAATGAAAGCGTTTTTTATTCCATCCCAAGTAGAGGTTTTTTCTTTATCAAGAGAAAAGAACCAATGTTGACAAACGGTTTCTAAAGACATTGAGAATAAAGAGTGAAAAATATTCTTATCAATCCCCTTAATGTTCGTTATAGTTTCAAAGGCCCTTAAGTGGAAGTAAGGATTATCTATTGCCTCGAACTTAGGGATGTCATTGGCATTAAACTTCTCCGGAAGAAGCTCCTTGTCCACTGAGACCCCTTGTGAGCTAATGCCCTGGAATCTATAGTCATTGGAGATTTTTCTCAAGCGTTCTTGCATGAGCTTCATTTGTTGTTGTTTCACAGGGTCATTGATATGAAGGGTTAAAGCCTTCAACAACTCAGTCACGTCAACCATTTCCTTCTTAAGCTCATTGACTTCTTCTTGACTTGCCATTATCTTCTTAGCTTTTCTTTTTCGGCTGACTAGTTTAACAAAAAGTTGAACTTGAACGAAGGTGTTGTCCTTGATTAATCGCCCTTCTCTCCTTGACCAAGTACTGTGGAAAGGGAAATTAGAGATAAGTATTTTATTATTTATTTTGACTCAAGCTCTATTCAACATGGAAGAGAATGTGGAAGATAATGGGAATAGATTGGACCCCCCCACTCAAATGATGGAAAACGACTCATGCATGAACCTAAGACATGGTCATGGTGACATATACAAAGTGTGTGCTAAGACTAGTGAGTGTAGGTGACATGTTAAGACTCGTGTCATGACCATGTGGCTAGACTATGTGACTAGACTCAAGCAAAGACTAATTCTATTTTTGGATAACAAATTAGAAGGGAAATGGAAGGGGGGAAATAGGAGGAAGGGGAAGGAAGGGAAAGTGGAGGAAATGATGAGCTTCATTTTCCCTTCAAATCTCTCCAATTTTGAAGGGATGGTCTTTATTAAAGGAGGAGGGAAAATGGATCTCTCCCTCTCCCCCCCTTCCCCCAACATATTATCTAAACAAGGAAGTTTGTCTCCCTCTTTTTCCCTTCTCTTTCTTTCCTTCCATTTTTTGTTATCCAAACATAGCTTTAGTTAAGACTTGTATATGAATTAAACTGGACATGCTGTGGTATTTTAGTCATAACTTGTGATCTGTGACTCTGATTGGGATGAAACCAATGCCAAATTAAAGATAAAACTCGGAGCTACAGATCCACAGTTTGTACGACTCGTAGTTCTTCCTAAAACTACGGATATGACCAAAACAAGTTGACGCTTGTACAGTATACGGGAATAAAAATCCGGGTTTGACTTAAAGGAACTAAGACTCGATTTAAGGTATAATTTTTTTTAGCTCAAATTAATTAATCAATTAATTAAGCAAATCCCTTTAGTCATTGGTTAGTTTATTAAGGCTTATTTACAAACACAAGTCAAACCAAACGATTAGTTTAGTCACATAATAAGTATGCACAAGTAAGAGATGCACAAGTAGTCAAGTAGTCACAATATGATGCAATGAGTTCGCAACCTAACCATGGCTCTAGTTCTCTAAAGTTCACGATATGGGTTAGTCAAAGAGGGTCCATGATTATGAGTCCGGATGCACCGCGCGGAAGCCTTACCTTTGGAAGGGTTGGCGCGTGTGGATGGGACCCCGCGAGTTAAACTCGCTTCCATGGTTTGGTGAATTCAACATTCTCGGATGTACCCTTTGTTGCTCAAAGCGTTCAATCAGGTAGATGGAGCATGAATTCCCAGAGGGTTATGTCCATATGTAGAACACATATGGGTTTTACAAAAGTGAGAAAAACTCAATCAAGAAGTAGAATCGAGCCATCAATGCTAGAACTAGGCAAAACAAGAAGGCAGATTTCTGGCTCGGTATTGGAAGAACGCAGCGCCAGCCAACCTAACAGAGATTGTCGCCAGGGTATGAGCCCTGTTGCCAGGCGACAGAATTGTCGCTCGGCGACAGAACCATATCTTTGGCGACAGGCTCTGTTTTCCAAGACGCCAGTTCCTACATGCCTCAGCAACTGTCTGTGTTCTTAGAATTTTCCAGCTTTCACAGTATTATTTCGATTCTAGTTGTGAAAGATATTCCTCAAATTTCCTACGTGTAAAAATCCTATGTTTTTTACTTATTACAGATGATCTTTCCAATGAGAACCTTTTTTTTTATGCATATGACAATAATGTTAATCAAAATTACGCACATGAAATACTTAGAACTTTTCGAGTCTCATCCACTCATTATAAATAATTGCCAAAATAAATTTTTGGAATTAAAATAGAAATCCTCCTCAGTGAAGTCTCCAAAAACTCTAGGGAATTTTTCAAGCATTACCCGAAACTTGAACCCCACTGTAATCATAAACTTAAGCATGGTGGCGTCCAAAGGGAAGGAAGCTAGAGCAAAAGAGTCGCCAACAAGTTTTAGGAACTTGTAAACCATTCACAGGGTGAAGGTTACACCCCCTTAACGATCCAAGAGATCGTCAACTCCAATAGGTCTGGAACCAAGACTGGGAGTTCGGGGATGAAGGTACAAATCCAATCTAAAAGAGATTAAACCTGCCCTAAAAATAGGCCTCTACTTTATTCTTCTCGTATTCATGTGCGCTTTCTGAATAACATGCAATCATTAGGTTTATCCTAACCTGTTTATCTATGTTGGTTGAATATTAATGCACAAATAAATCTATTATTGGCGATCACTTGAATTATAATCATATTAATCATAAACAAGATTATTAATTATCTTATTAAGCGTGATTACAAGTACAAATTCCCTTTAAACATGCATAAAAGGCGTGATCAAGCAATAACAATAAATATCAAGCAACACAATAATAATAATAATAATAAAAATAATCATGTTAACAATAAAGCATAATAATAGCAAGATCTTAGGCATGATAATAAAAAAATTAATAACAAACTCTAGCATGTCACTAAACATTAAAGATCAAAGCTTTAGCCCTAACATGATACTAACATGCTATTAGGAAAGACAATAAGAAGCATTCACAACAATCATACTTGATATTAGGAATTTTTAGTTATTACCCTAAACATGATACTAGGAAGCAATAAAACATCCTAACATGATACTATGAATCAAAATAACAATCTAAGCATGATTTATATACCATAATATCAATTAAACAATTAAAGTACTTACTTGGATGCCTCGTACCTCTTTCTAATAACAAAATACACACGTTAGTAACTCCAAAGAAAATATAAAATCAAACAATTAAATTAAATAATTGAAATAGAGATTTGGGACTAAACCCTCAGAAATATCAACCTTTCACGTCTAGGACGAAGGCAACTTCGAATTTAGCTAGGTGTGTCTAGATCTTGTGAATGCGGAATTTTATTGGTAAAGGGGTTGGTTTAGAAAAAGAGAGAGAGAGAGAGAATATCAAGATTTCTTGATGAGAGTTGGTGAGAATTAGATGGAGAACTGATGAGAATTGGTGATTAAAAACGGAGGTCTAAGGACGCTATTTATAATGAAAACAGTTAGAGTTTGAAGAGGAATAACACACGCCTCTGTCGCTGCAATAGCCCCTGTCGCCGCGCGACAGGGTCTGTTGCTAGGCGACAGCCTAACATTCGGCGCTGCATGCGATTTTCCACACGTTTTCTATTTTTTGATAAAATTAAAAGTAAAAGTCTGTACGAGGGGTAAAATCGTAATTTCATTTTAAACACTTCTTTTATTCCAAATAAAACTCATAAAACTTAATTATCGATCCTAATCACATTAGGATTCAAAAGAACCTTCTAGAAGCTTCTAGAAGAATATAATCAATCCTAATTGCATTAGGAATGATAATTCATAATAGGCTCTCCTCTAGATCATTAGGCCGCATATAAAGATCAAACCGGGCCCAGTTTAGTAATTTGGCCATAACTTCCTCATTATTCATCGGAATTGGACTTATAATATATCGTTGGAAAGCTCCTTTCAAGCCCTATCCAACTACACTATTATTGGACCCTTTTCATGGACCAAACTAAACTGGATTGACTATTTTCATAAAATAGGTTTTTGAAAACAGAAAGAGATAATTTAAAAACTAACCGCAACACTAGACTTTCCATACTTTCACTTCATTCGATTATAATTCGATGTGAAAGGTATTCATCACTGGGTTTGGTTTTAGGTAGACACAAATGGGTGTCTACAGTTATCTAATCACAATAGGAATTAGAAGGGCGAGGAGAAAGTAGAGTACAATAGTGGTAAATAGAGTTGGTGTCCCCCCAAGGATGGTTTCTTCAAGTTGAACTCTTATGGAGCACATCTTAGCAAAGTTGTTGCAGCTAAATACAATCCCAAAAATGGATAAACTCTCTAGCTGCTAAATTGTATGCTATCGAATGATGGTTTGACCATGGTTAAGGAGCTAGGATAGGAAGTTGTTGTCACACATGTTCTAAGGGATGAGAATGAATTAGCTCATAGACTTGCGATCTTTCAAAGGACAATGACTGTAGAAGATTATGGAAAACATGAAACACGACAAATAAGATAAATGTTGATGTTCAATTTTTCAAACTCTTTGAAGCGTCAAAAGAAAAAGTTTTCAATAAGGCCGATAACTGTCACTAGAAAGTGGGAAATAACTGCAAAGTTTGCAATGCATAATTTCCATCCAATTTCTCTATATAAACCGTAAGAGACATCATAATCAGGGATCAAAATCAACATTGCAATTTACATTTCTTTAAGCTTCACAATTCTTAGTTCTTTAACACTTTAGGTTTAGTAATGTAACACCCCAATAATTCTCCCTTTTCCAAACCACTTACTTTAAATAAAAATAGAGGAGAACCATTGGCATGTTACCGCCACGTGTTAAAACGTTAAGGCTTTATCAAAGTATTGCAGCGGAAATCCAACTTAAATATTAAAATAATATAATTTAGAAAACCAATAAGTCAAAGCTTACAAATTGGAACCATAAAGGCCCTTATTTAAAACCAAACCAATAATCAAAGTCTCAAACCATAATTAAAGTATTAAAACATAAAAAAGTTCAACACAAAGAACGAATACTCTCAATCACACCAATCCCTTGACAATGCGTATGTTAAATCACCGAACTTCACATCATCAAGCTAACCTGTGCAATACTACTCCCCAATAATGCAAGTGTAATAATTGGATCATCACAGGGTCATTGAAAGGCGAAGGCCATGACCAAAAGAAAACACACAAAAGCACGCAATCAGCAAAGCTGAGTACATACAAGCTACAACGTACCAAACCTAGCATGCTCAACCAATTAAAGTAAATAAACATACAACACGAATTCATTAATAAAGACTCCACACTTAAACAATTCAATCAACTCAACATACTTTCTAATCAATTCCAAACACTTGACTCTTTATATTTAATTTAATTAATTTAGTTTAGAGTAAGCAATAGACGAGGTTGTCCTATCCACCAAATCATTTTGGTCCCAAATGACCATTTAAAATAAAAGTTTAGCGCGATGCAAGAATGGGCGCGACTCCATTCTCACAAAGTTAGTGTAGGATCCCATCTAACTTTCATTATAAAAACAAAATGTAAATACCAAAAGAAAAGAGGACATGTTGATCAAACAAGCCTCGGAAAGCCACGGGCTACCACGGTGTACCCCAACCCATAATTGTCAATACTCTAGAAGTGCACACTTTCTAGAGTTTTATTGCTCATCCATGTTTCACTTTACGTGATTACAAATTTAATTAATAGCCAACTCAATCAAGTAAAACATACATAAAAATCATACATCAATTCACTTTTAATCTTATTTAGGACAATGGTGATCACATCACAAATTGACCTTTAAATCCATTAAACTTCCAAATTATCCAAATTGTTGAACATAGTCAACCCACGTAGCCATTTTGGCTTAATCCACTTTTACTCAACATACTAACAAGTCATGCTTGATTAATAAATAAAATAAATAACAACCTTGTGGAATAATTAATAAATTCATTCCACTTAAACCATTCAATGCCAATCCTTTAATAATCCAAATGTGGTTAACAAACCAATCCAATAAAATTATGCTTGTATCAACATTCCATACAAACAATTAATCCAATATAATTCAACATGTTTGCATCCATAATTTCATACAAACATAATAAATTCATCAAAACATGTCTCATAAACATAAGCACATGAATTAATTAAATGTATAACCAAACAATTTTCATCCAAGTGTTCTCTAATCATGAAACTAAGTTCTTTTCTTTGGTACCTAAACATGATACTACTTACAAAGAAGTAGACATGTACGTACCTCGTATAAACAATCCTTTGTGCCACTTTTAATTACTTAAAAGTCTCCTATATAAAAATCACTTCCTAGAAAACAACCAACAACAATAAATTAATACTTAACCAAAAATTCCAGCAATATAAATTAGATTAAAACTCCTTAAAACTTCATCAAAAACATGTTTTTATGCTTAATTATGCATTAGAAATACAATAGGAACAAAAGCCCCAATTTAATTAGTCATAAGAACCCTAAAATCCCAATTTAAAACAATTAAAACCCTAGGTTTTATAATCACAAAATTTGAAATTTTATAACATAATTAAAATCTAAAATTATAGGTTTAAGCTATCAAAAACATGATTTTGATACTAAAAATATAATCTTTATACTACAAAATCAAAACCCCAAAACAATTAAATCAATTATAAGCAAAACTAAGAATAAAACAAAGGAGGAGGAAAGGGGGCAGCCATGGTGGGCCACGGCTGGGCCGACGGTGGGTCGCCGGCGGCGGCGGCGGTGTGGCAGCAGCAGGCGGCAGTTGGAGGGGCGGCAAGGTGAGTGAAAACTCACGTAAGAAAGAAAGGAAAAGAAAAAAAAAAGAAAAAGAAAAGAAAGAAAAAGGTAAAAGAAAAATAAAAGAAAGGAAAGAAAAAAAATAAAAAAATAAAAGGGAAAAGAAAATACTAACCTTTTTGTGTGGGGAAAAATTTGGGGATGTTTGGAGTATTTATAGGAGAGAGAGTGGTGTAGGGCAAGTTGTAAGATTGGGCCTCATAAAATTAATGGGCCAATTAAGTAAATAAGATGAGTTTGACTTTGTTTGTTTGGACATAAATATAGAATGAAGGTATGTATAAAAATTTGTACCAAAATAATTTTCGACCCAAAATTAAAAATTGAAACTTTTGAAATTAAATTCCTGAAAAATACAAATAAATATTATAAATAAAATATAATTTCATTTATAATATATTTAAAAAAATATGGGGGATTACAAGTAACCTAGATTAGTGTTAGCAATAGCATTAGTATGCTTTTATCTCTTGTAGTAGTTGCCCATTTCCGATTGTGATTAATCATGGAGGTATCTCTTTCTCCTTGCATCTAATTCAATCGCCAGCCTATTATTTCTTTAAAACCTCCTACTTATATTTGTGTTCTCATTTTAATGATAATTTACCTTTTCTTAAATTTTTTTATTTTGGGAATCATATATTGCTCATACACTAACAAGGTCTCTAGCTGAAAGGTCAATAATCTTTTTTATTGACTTATTTGCATTTTTACACCCACATCGACCCTTTCAATCTTTCCTTCCAATTCACATCATCATTCCACTTTAACTTAAAAAAATTTACTCCATACAATATTGCCATTTTATACATTAGCAAATCTCACACATTATGTCATACTATCAATATACTTCCAAGTTAAGTAGTTTGGTATTTTTCAATCGGTTGCTTGAGGATCGCAGTTCTGAGGTTGGTCTTTCTATGTTATTAGTGGATTTTCAAAATGCCTTCAATCTTATTGATCGTACGGTCATGTTGCGTGAAGTTCGTCGTCATTGTATGGGCATTTTGCGATGGGTTGAATTTTGCTATTCAAATCCAGCCAGATTGTATTATGGGGACCAATCCTTATGGTCGTGTAAGGGGGTGCATCAGGGTGATCCCCTTGGTCCTCTACTTTTTGCTTTGGTTTTACAGCTCCTGGTTTGTAAAAAACAGAGATGTTTTTGACTTATGTCTTCAGGCGTGGTATTTGGATGACAGCAATGTTATTGGTGACACTTTGGTGATGGGGAAAGTTTTGGAGTTGATCATGGAGGAAGGGCCTCATTTTGGGTTACATCACAATGTGGAAAAAATTGAAGTTTTCTGGCCTTTAGAGGACCCTCGAAGCAGGCTTGTGGGTTTCTTTCCGACTAATATTGCTCGACCTTTACATGGTGTTAAGTTACTTGGCGGTCTAGCTAGTTCTGATCCCGGTTTTGGAGGTAACCTTGTGATACAGAGGGTAACCAAGACCATTGCTCTAATGGATAGAGTTTCTAAGCTCGATGATCCCTAGTGTGAGTTGTTGTTGCTTAGGGCATGTACCGGAGTTTCTAAACTCTAATTTGCTCTACGTACTTGTCCTCCTAGTACTTTTGAGGTGGCTCAGCGCACTTTTTACGAGGCTCTTTGATCGTCCTTGGAGCGTATCGTTACTGCTTCAGGTCCTGGGTTTGGCGATGGGCAGTGGCGGCTTGCCACCTTACCATTTGCATTTGGCGGACTTGGTGTTTATTCCGCAGGTGATGTTAGTCATTATGCCTTTCTTGCCTCTCGGTTATAGTTTGTTGGGTTGCAGACACAGCTTTTACGGCATGCTAGCGTTGTTGGCCTAGGTCGAGTCTTCGCGGATGCGTTGCTTCTATATAATGGAGTGGTTGAGTATGACATTTTGAGTAATCCTAGTGAGGTCGCTGCCCCTAAAATCTTGAAGAAATTGGTAGATTTATATTTTAAAAAGATTACCACATTTGTAGAATCCACATTCTCTTTATCTTCTCGTCAATCAGCATTGTGGAAATCGCAGCAAGGAGTTCACACCTTTGCTTGGCTACAGGTTGTCCCTATTCTTGGGTTGGGTCAGACGATGAACGCGAAGACATACCGATGTGTGATGTTCTACCGGATGGGTGTTCCATTGTTCTCTATCTCGTCGGCGTGCTCTGCTTGGGGTTTTTACTGGGGATATTTTCGGCGACCATCCGGTGTCGTGTGCTGGCATTGTGGGTATTAAACATCGGCATAATGTTATTCGGGATACCCTTGTTGATATTCGCTACACATCTGGGATTTCAGCAAGAAAGGAGGTTGACATAGGATTGTCGGGAGGGAATGACGGAGCCCTTAAACCTGCCGATGTGTTACTTTATTCATGGAATTGTGGTCATGATGTATGTGTCGACTTCACATGGTCTTTTCCTTTGACACAAACAGGGCTAGCTGACTTTGTTCCTGGACGGGTTGTGGTTGATGCGGCTCATTGGAAGCGGGTTAAGTACGAAGCTCGTTGTCGGGCGAATGGATATGGTTTCATCCCCTTCTCCTTTTCTTCTCTTGGGGAATTAGAGAAGGGGGCTGTTGCATTGCTGAAGCGGGTTCAGCGGTTCTCAACGACGTAAGACATTGGAGCTCGTGCGGCAGCTCATATCTTCACTAAGGTAAGCTTTGCTATAGCTAGAGGAGTGGGAGCTCAAATTGTATCTCGGCTTCCCACTAATTTATTGTAGGTTGTATGACTTTTGTTTTTAAGATAATAATAATAATAATAATAATAATAATAATAATAATAATAATAATAATAATAATAATAATAATAATAATAATAATAATAATTACTCTCTCCGTCCTCGATTGATAGTCACTTATGCCATTTTTGGGTACCCAAAATGTAACTCACATTTGTTTTTTTCAAGTACCATTAATAGTATTTTTTTTTACCAAAATTCTCTAACATTTGCAAAAATATTTGTGCAAATTTAACTTTCCAATGTAAATTTTACTTTCCCATGTACTTTAATTACTTTCTCTCTCTATTTTTTTGCATATATACCCAATGTAAATTTACTTTTTCAATATACTTTCTTTAATTCTCCTTAATTCCCGTGATTTTTTTTCAAAAGTGACTATCAATCGGGGATGGAGGGAGTATAATTATTATTACTAGATATAAGCCCGTGCGATGCACGGTTCTAGTAAATCTTTTTAATTAATTTAAGATTTTTTTTAATATGAAGATCATTCATCGGATATTTGAATAAAATTCCTAATATCATAAGATAATTTTTTTTTTTTAATTTTAACACTAAAGTTATCTTTCATAGGTTTTTTTTTTTTTACGTGGCACTTGAATTTAAAATTCCAAACCTTATTCTTTAATTTTGCTTAATAAAAAATAAATGACAAATCATTTTATTTATTAATTAAAATAAGTCCTTTGCAAATGCGTTTTTTTATATACTCGTTCTGTTCAAAATGTCAGTCTCATCTAAAATCTTTTAACTATTAAAAAAATTAGGGGGAATCTTCTAAATTTCTCTTTGTATATAAGGAAAAACATATTGATATGAGATTTAGTTTTATTCGTTTCGATGAGTACATTTTTAATATCTAATTTTTATAATATTTGCTAGGGAGAGATTAAAGATATTTACAATCAAAGATTTACATCCATATATGTAAAAAAGATAATTATTAGTTTTTAAAATAATTTAAATTTTAATTGTTCACTATTCGTTATTTTTACGGCAAAATTCTTAAATCTTATTCGTCACTTTTTTTTAGGTGGCGAGTGAATTTTTTAATTCTAAAATAAATTATTAATCTAAAATTTTATTGGTCAAAATAATACCTTTTCTTATGTGGCGCGTCAAATGCTCCCAAAAAATGTCTGCTTTATTTATATATATATTAGATTATTGTTTATTATTATTATTATTATTATTATTTAATCAAATTAAGTTGGAACAACCACTACCAACATTTTTAATTAATGCCTTTCTACCAATAAAAATAATAATAATGAAAATGCCCCTACCTTGGAGGCCCACCCAATACCATCTTGTGTAAATAAATCAGTGTTTGCCGCGTTTCTTATGGCAGCTAACAACCTACACACACAAACACATTCCCTCAAAAAAAAACCTACACACACAAACACAATCATCTTCATCTACTCAATCTTTAGTAGGTCTTAGTTTCAGATAAAAGGGACTATAATTTTTTTTTTTTTTTTTATTTTTGTTTAATTTTATTTCATTTTCCACTCAAATGGGTGCTGTTGAATCAGTCCCACAACAATCCATCCATGAATTTACTGTTAAGGTAATTGAATTTTTTTCTTTTTTTTTTGGTTGATTTATATGAAAAATTGTATTATCCCACTTGAGAAATCCAAAATTGGATGTAAGGTATTTATTATAATTTCAATTGTGTGAATAGGATAATAGGGGAAAGGATGTTGATCTAAGTATGTATAAAGGGAAAGTTCTTTTGGTTGTCAACGTTGCTTCAAAATGGTAATCCTACTTTACATTGATTTAAATTGGTTTGTTGATTTTTGAATTTATTATATTTTGGTTGTTTATAGTGTAAGAATTTGTGTTTTTGTTGGTATATGCAGTGGGTTTACCAATGTAAATTATACCCAGTTGACAGAATTGTACCAGAAATACAGGGATAATGGTAAGATTTTTGCTTTTTGTTTGTTTTGTTTTTGGGTTGTTATGTATTAGTATGATAAACTTGTGATTGTCTTTTGTTTGTGAAGTTAGAACTACAATTAGTGAAATTAGTGTGAGATATTGAGAAAATGACCAAATTTAGAAAATTATTTTGTGATGGTTCTGGGAGCAGGAGGAAAAGTGGAAGGATTTGAGAAAAAGATTGGGGGTTATTTGTTGTGTATGGCTATGAGAGATTATAATGATTCTATTGGCGATACTATTTGCGAGATGGCAGTAGGGTTCAGGAGATGGCTCTTTTTAAATCCATGGTTTTGAAAATGGGATGGGAATAATGAATAAGTAATAATGTTGGTAGACTTGTTTACTACTGGATCACTGTTAGACGAAGAATTGTGTCGGACATTGGAGTCTAATAGTCGTTAATCATAATACCATATCCATATGTACCTTTAATAATGTATTTTCTTTTCCTATGTTGCAAATACAGTGTAAATTGTGGGGTTTTTATTATTGTTTACCTATTGATTTCTTATGGATTAGTGTTGATTCTAGGCATATGCTGGACTTTTTTGTCTGATACACGTTATTGACTCAATTGTTTCCTTCATAACCTTGGTGGTGATCTAGGAATCTTTGGAACCTGTTGCTAGAACTTAGAATTTAAAAGAACTTAAACTTTCATGAGTTTCATCTTTTTCTTCTGCTTGAACGCCTTAATCCAACATGAGAACTTCCCAAGAGGTCAGCGATCCTAGTACTACTCTCAATAATTGTGGCTCATGTCAAGCAATGTGACAAAGTTTTACATTGGATGTTACTGGCTTATCGTAACCCTCCTTTATCCAGGCTTGGGACTGCAGCGGAAAACCTAGTGGCGGAGTTCCGATGGAGAATGAAATGACTAATCTTTCTAGGATGACAATGCATTAAATAAATGCTTTGCATTGTTGGATTGTCACACTAATTATTCATAAAATTAAAAAAATCTCATCAATGAAGAATGAAATGATTTTTCTAGGATGACACAGTGCATTGAATACATGCTTTACATTATTGGATTGTCACACTAATAATTCATCCAAAAAAAAAAAAACCCAAAGACTCATCACAAATGTATTGTCCAAAACGAATTTTCTCTATTAGCAATGAAGGGTCTTATATGTATGTATTATGACTGGTTGAAGCTTGAAGGGGATGTCTGAAGTGAACATGACATTAAATATCTTGGTAGTTGGTACTCACTTTAATTCGGACTTTTAAGAGATGTCAATGCCTTTCTTCTTCTTAGAGCTAGGTGTGTGAGTGAAGGGACACAAAAAGAGATATTAGGAAACGTAGGCGAGTGATTGTGAATCAAAATTGTTTTAAGTTTTTATTGAATCAGTTGTGCTAACTGTGCTTTATTCAGAGAAGTTATTCACTCATTTCGATCTCTTTATACTCAACTGAAACCTTTTTGTCCCCCCTTTTTTTTAATTGAAAAAGTCATTTTGCATCTGGTATCTCAGGTTTTGAAGTCTTGGCTTTTCCTTGCAATCAATTTCTAAAGCAAGAACCTGGGACAAGTGAAGATGCTGCAAATTTTGCTTGTACAAGATTCAGTGCTGAGTATCCCATTTTTCAAAAGGTAAGTTTGCAGTTTTTTTGCTGGGAGTTTCAATTTTTGTGGAATGTATACTTGTCCTCATTGAGCATTCCTTAGTTTATAATCTTGTGCGGATTTCTTTTGATGTGTGGCCTTTTTCATGTTTAGTAATAATATACCTTCACATGTCGTCTGTTAGAGACTTTATTTTATCTAGAATGTGGAGGATACAAGAGATGATTTATATTTTATAGTAATGGGACAAAAGAGATCTAGGCTCTGTGAGGAGAACTATGTCGCTGTTATATGGCCTTGGAACATTTTCTTGGTTGCTATATATATTTGTTCATTCTACCTTGAATCAAGTTCCCTTTTGGTACCCAGTCTTTAGAAGCAACAAATATGATGCTTTTGCATTTATGTTCTAGGTGTTTTTGTTCAATTATCCCTTGGTCATATTCCCACTTATGGGATTAAGGCTTTGATTGATTGAGGATTCCATGGCCTTTTTTACATTTCTTTTTGTTGTCTTTCAGCTTCCTACTATGCAGTGTGTTCTGATTGTAACTTCCTTTTTAGTTGAGGTCAGGAGTAGGCATTGATTTTTTTATTTATTTTTAGGGTGGCTTACAAATTTCTTAGGAGTGTTCGACGATTTTTCCTTTTTCTAAAATTCTTTGAGTACTCTTTCATACAACACCTTATAAAATATACTTCGTCTTCTATCACTTAGTTGGAAAGCAAAGGTCTCTAAGGCAAATCAAAACATTTTTATTGACTGCATGTTCAGTATGGCTCAATACATGCTAGACTTTAGACCCTATGTGTCAACTTTCTGATGTTAGTGCTACGTACCTAACAGTGAAAATTTTGGGTTTCATATTTTCTTGCCATTGGTGAGGAATCTAAGAGCAGTATATTATTGTATAGTAGATTAGTTTCTTATTATGAAATATGTTGGGATTTGATGGTTGTGGTTTGGGTCTTTCATGAAGCATTTACTGGTATGATGTTATTATGTGGAAGTATGAGGGAGGAGAGCATTTATGGCTTTGTGGTTGAAAAGGAAAGATTGGGTATTTCTCACTGGTAGTTTTGTGGCTGAAAAGGAATGATTAGATTTTACCCATTTTTGGCTTTGTGGTTTGAAACTTGAAAAGGCATAATTGGATTTCATGGGCTGAACTTGTAGTTGGCAGGTTTTGTGTGATAGACAATAGAGACCATAGAATGGTGTCCTCTGCATCTTTTTGGATTTTTTATGGTAGTGTATCCTATCTAACTGATATTGAATGAGGGGAAAAAAATTATTATTAGTTTAGGTTTAGAAAATTTCCTGTCTTTTTAATGATGAAATTTTCTTTAATTTTTAATGAATTATATTTATTAATAATTAATTTATATCTTAGAGGGCTATCAAAACCAGAGCCTCCTACTTTTTGAGGGATTATGTCCAAAGAACTATTTCAAAGTAAAATGGATTTGCTTGATGACAGGGAATGAAAGTAGTGTTAAGTACGGCTTGGTCGCTGGCTTGCTTATCTAGCAGTTGTATTAAGCTTCTCTTCCTGAAAAGAAATTTGATTTAAAAGTGAAAATTATATAACAGTTGTGTAAATTTCAACCCACTAAATAAAAAAAATAAAAAAAAATAAAAAAAAATCAAGAATTTCCTCAGCCCCAGATCAGCAGCTGGCCTGCAGCTTCCATTTATCAGCATCTTATTATTTGAAAAATAACAGCAACAATCAGGTCAGAATATCGTGAACAGTCAAATGGAATTCCACTTGAATATTCTCTGGTTGACAGGTCTTAGGTTTCTGACTCACTGTAAATAGTGATTTTGCCACTTTGATCATGCACATTTGGCACTCCCATATTTGAATTCCACACTGCGTATTGTCAGAGCATCGGAAGTTAATGTGCTCCCACTGCCCCCCCCCCCTTTTTTTTTGGGGTTGGGGGGGGGGGGGGGGGCGAGGGGGTGTTGAACCAGTGAACGGTGTGTTAAGTTGATAGTTCACTGCCGTGGGTCTATATTAGTGGGCACGAGCATTTAGTGCACCTCTCTTATCTTTTTCTCGTATGCACCTCTCTTATCTATAGTCTAGGAGCATATCGCATCAGTTCTTTAGGATGTTTGCATTTAAAAATTTTCTTGAACACACCCACCCCTTCGTGTGCTGCTTGACCAAGTGGGGTGGGGGGAACCCAAGTGACAGAAGACAATTTTCGAACACAGCTATTTAAACAAGATGAAACAAAGAAAAGGTGGGTGAGAAAAGAAAAAGTAGAGATTACAGAAATAACTCTTGTTTAGTGGTATTCCTTGAACTCCCATTACACTAACAAGAGCTGAAGCTAACCTGGTTACTGATATATTTGTGCATAATTATTTATCTATCTGTTTCCAGCTATAGCACTAAGCTACTAATATCACATTTCTGCCACTTCCCAATTGTTTGTACTTGAATTTTTTGTAACAGGTATGCGTCAATGGACCGAAGACAGCCCCTGTGTACAAATTCCTTAAAGCAAGTAAGCGTTCATCTCTTTTTGGAAACAGTGTCAAATGGAACTTTACAAAGTTCCTCGTTGGCAAGGATGGAAAAGTCGTCAAACGATATGGTACAACAACTCCTCCGCTTTCCATCGAGGTGCTTCATGCTCTTCCAGTCTTCCTCATCTTTACATCTCGCATTCTCATTGCTATATTTCCAGAAATCTGAATGTTCTTCTTTGACCTCTCGTTCTGCAGGGTGATATTAAAAAAGCATTAGGTGAGATGTGATGGGCTATAATGGCTGAGAAGTTTTGATGATTTATTTTTTCTTTTCTCGAACAAGATAAAATTATTACTATTATTTTTGTGTATAGAGTCATTTCTTGATTATAAATGAAATCAGTTTCTGTAGTTAATATTAATATTTGGAGTTTCGGACAGTGTGTATGATTTTGTTGACGATGTACTTCTCCCTATATTTTTGTATTTCTTGTAATCCAGAACAAGCTTGCGTCTGTTGATATTAGAACTTTGGACTGAGGTGTTTTTGATTCTCCACCCCCCCCCCCCCCCCCCCCCCCCCCCCGCCCCTCCCTCTCTCTCCCAACCCAAGTACCGTAACACACACACTTACACAATCCTTTGTTGAAGTAGCAATGCTGTTTAAGGCACTAAATCTCAGCTTCTGAATGGTGTTATAAGCAACACTATATGTGAATAAGCGTGATGAGTTAGTAAGATCTTAGTTTATCTTACTCTAATACCCTTATGCTTGTTGTAAGTGGAAATGGTAAAAGAGCTTCTCTTTTGGGAAAAAAAAATTCATTTGGATATATGTTTATAAGATATCAAAATAAATATTACTCAGTAATGGTTATAGTTTGTTATTTATTTATTTAGTTATTTATTTTGACAAAGATCACTAACAAAACAAACAAAAACTGCAAAGCTAAAAGGACTAACAAAGGAAGCGACGATCCCGAGCACTAACTGCCAACCAATGTGCTGGAGCGATCCACTGTTGAGGCACCTTACATAGCCGACAAGACAAAAAGCGGGGAAGAAGCTCTTGAATTTCCCGTAGCAACCAGAAGTAGGAGATATCAAAGGGGCCGAGACAACTGGAACAAGGAAACGAGCAGAGCGCATCAGTATAAACGAGAATACGCAGAAGGTCCCTGCGCAAGGCCAACCGGAGGCCCCCTAAGAAGGCCTGCAGTTCCGCCTGAAGAGCATTATGAGCCCGACAAGCACACGCTCCACCCCCGAGAACTCTATCAGAGTTCGCATCTCGAATAATCCAACCAGCACCTGCACGATTATCACTGCAAAGCCAGGCTCCATCAAAAACTAAACAATGATCTAAGATATCCGTAGAATCCCCCTGTAAACACAAAGGAGCCACTTGGTGGACCGGCTTAAGAGGAATTCCAGCCAAGGAGGTAAGGCGTCGACGGAACTCCTGAGCCTGAAGGGCTCTAGCTGTCCATTCCCTAGAGAGATGATGAAATAAAGAGGGAGACCAAACCGCCTGTCGAAAAACACTGTCATTCCTAATAATCCAGATAGTCCATAGGAAGGAGACGAAGGATGTGAGACCTATCCAGTCCTTGGACTCCTTGAAGTGCAAGACCACCAGGCCACACTATTCAGAGAAGGGAAGGCTAAATCTCGAAGGAAACTAATAAAGGGACAATCTCTGAACAAGTGGGCAGTCGTTTAAGAATGCAGACGACAAAAGGAGCAAAGTGGATCCACCGGAAGACCTCTGGAAGCCAGAGTTTCCAATAAAGGTAGGGCATTATGAAGTATCTTCCAACAAAACACCTTGAATCGAGGTAGAAGGGGAAGACCCCAGAAGGATTTCCACCACAGATTAGGAGCCGGAGAACTGACAATTGAAACGACGGATTGTCTAACCAACAAAGAGTAGGCCGACTTAGTAGAAAAGCAACCATCCCTAGAAAATTTCCAGTATACAAAATCATCCATAGCTCGATGTGGCCTTTCAAGTGCAAGAATGCGTTGGGCCGATGACAGGCTAAAGTCGTATCACCTAATAAAAAATAATTCTTAAATCCTCTAACTACTGTAGATAGGGAAGTAGGGTCGAATCCACAGGGAAACAAGTCTTTCTATTCCTAATTAGTTATTATAATCTAAATTATTAAGTAACCAAAATATTGTAATCGAAGGATAACTAAACTACTAAGAGTAAAAGTAGGGAAGAATAAGAATAGATAAAATCAATGAATAAAATACCTAGGGCATAGGTTCACCAATAAATAATATTCTAGGGTAAAACATAACAATCAATCATCAATGCATAAATTAATCAGATCATAAAGGGCTTTCGCTACGTATTACAATCACATAATTAATCTACCGGTATTAAATCTCATCTCTCGAATCTCGACTTAACCATTTATAAATTAACCTGCCTATTGAAACTAGACCTAAACATCAATTCTCATCTCTCGAATCTCGAATCAATATTGTCAAACTCATGCATAAAAGATCAGGCCTGATCTAGTCACAGAGCATTAAATCAATCAATAAGAAATTAATTAAGCATTGACAATCAATAACAATAAATTTCCCCTTCATATTATTTATATATCCCCATAAACCCTAGAAAGAAAACTACTCACACATAATTCCATCTAAACTAAACAAAACAATTAAAGGAGACATGATCAAAGAAAGAGAATAAATTACTGAAATTAAATCAAAAGTTGTAGAGAGAGAAATAAGAGAGAAAGTAAGATTAAGAGTTTTAATTAAAAGAAGAGAGAAAGAGAGAAAAGTTGGAGAGAGAAAGAGAAAAAAATACTAAACTAAAACTAATAACAAATTAATAAAACTAAAACTAAACTAATGAAACACAAAACAAATAAAACTAACTAAAACTAATCTAAAACTAAACAATGAAAAAGCTAACCTACCATCCTACGTAACTACTATTCCTTTATATAGGAAAATAACCCTAAAGATCCCAACCAACAAAGAATAAATCCCCAAATACAAAAGCCGCGTGAATTTGGAGCAAATACGGGGTCAGCTGGAGTAGGGCCCAAGGAGATCGAACCCATCTATTTACCAGGCCTTGTAGGTTTTGACTTGGGCTTTTAGAGTTTATTAGCCTTAGTTTCTTCACTTGCTTGGTCCGTAATAATAACTTGTATAATCTTGTAAAATCCTGGACCTCCTCATATATCGAGCCTTGAATCACCGAACTAAATTTCTTTATCTCGGTCCTGGGCTTTAAATATACGGTCATAAAATACGATCCGGCTCCAATGTCTTCGTAGTGGCTCAATAAGCTCGGGAATTATCACAAATCTGCAAATTCCTACAAAATAATACCAACTCTACAAAAACACTACAAAACGTATATTAGTAATAAAAATAGCTCCGTAGAGCTCAATTAAGCACAAATATGACCGTGGGACGGGAATAAAAAAAATATATATATATACATAATAGACTTATGAAACTCTCCCAAGCCAAACCTTTGCTTGTCCCTAAGCAAAGCAATGAATAAATAAATCAATACTTCACCCCCAAAATAATTTAAATCGATAAATACAATTCAAGGTAAAGTCGACAAACATGTACCAAAGTCAATCAATTAAATCCATCCAACTACCAATCTTCCCTAACAATTGTCAAATAGAGCAAACCACAAGAGCATATAGAATTCAAGACTAGTGCTCACACACTCAACTCTCATTTTTGTGGCGAGTAAAAGATGTATTCGATCGCTCTCCAACCACCCCTTTAATGTGAACAATGTCCTCCCAAACTCACACTCTCGTGTGTTTAAAAAGATCTGCACTCAACCTACTAGTTGACTCGAAATATGTCAAATCATAACTTGCATTGATAAACAACACTTTCACATTCATACAACTCTATGCACAAAGTTCGGAAGGTCTTTAGAGCTTGTAATGTAAGGCTAGGGTAAAAGGTAGGAATCATTTGGGAACAAGTGAGAGAAGAGCTATGCTTATAAGGGAGAAAACCCTAGTAAAACCCATGATCAAAATAAATAATGATCAACACCTCCTAGACAACTCAACCCCAACAATAATCCACCAAATACAACTCCAAACAATATAAATAATCCTAACTCTTACAATATCACTCATAAGATATAATAATAAAGAACTGGAGTGAATAAACAAACTTTATTTTTCGAACTTTAATTTTTCATTGAAGCTCATCATCTTATTTTTCTTCTTTTGATCAACCTCTAACTAGAACATTTGAACATTGAACAATTTTTTTCTTCTTTTGAAGTTCACTTATTTTTTTTCGGAAAATTTGTCAAAAATAACACCACCTTTGGGCGGTCTTCCAAGAATAGAACGACCTTTGGATTATTCCAAAATAACACCACCTTTGACTCATATCTTCCGTAAATAGAATGTGACCTGTTAGTAACCTGTTTAATAGGTTACCTATGACACGTGTCAAACTGCTAGTGGTCAATTTTTTTTTAAAAAAAAAACATTAAATCTAAAAAAAAAAACCTTAAAAATAAAAATATAAAACCTTAATTAAAAATAAAAAAAGAAAACCCCCTACCAAACCCCACCGACCCAACCACCATCCTCCTCCACTACCCAGTCTCCCTACCTTTGCCGACGTCATCTCACCCCTTCCCCGCCATTGTTAGGCCTCCCCCCGACCCCTTTCTCGGCGTCCTACTAGCACCCCTTTTCGTTCACTCAAGCTCTCTTTGGGCGGAGGTTAGTGTTTGATTGGGTTTCGAGGGTAGCTGGGCGCGCCGTTTTACGGTGATAGGGATGAAGGGCGGTGGTTTCACGGCGGATTCGAAGGTGATGGGTGTGAATTTGTTGGTTTCCGGGGAGTTCGTGGTGGATGTGGAGGTTCGTGGGGGGGGGGGGGGGGCTGAAATCGGGATTGAGGAAGGGAGCTTTCAGGTGGGATGGTGTTGTGAGGGGTGGTGGTTCCCGATGAAGGAGACGGCTGGCGGGGTGGCGACGAAATGGGAAATGGGTTTGGTTGGGCGACTGCTGGTACGGTGGGGAGATGAGGTTTTTCGAGGGGAGGGAGGGGGGTTTTAGGGTGGGGGAAGGTGGTTGAGGGGAGGGGCTGGTTAGGATGGGGTATTGCCGGCGTCGGGTAAGTGGCTCTGGCCGCCGGCGGTCGTGGTGGGGTTGCTTTCGGAGAGGGTGGTTTTTTTTTTATTTTTATTTTTATTTCAGTTAGTTTATTCTAGTTTTAATTTTTTTTTTTTAAAAAAAATTAAGTTTTGTTTTTTAAAATCATTATTGTTAAAAAAATGTTTAAATAAAATACTTTTTCTAACCAATCACACATGGACACATGTCAAATATAACCCGTGAAACAAGTTACAGGTTTTTTGTTCTATTTTTGGCGGATGTACATCAAAGGTGGTGTTATTTTAGAATAATCCAAAGGTCGTTCTATTCTTGGAAGACCACCCAAAGGTGGTGTTATTTTTGACAAATTTTCCTTTTTTTCACTTTTATTTTTTTTTCTTTTGAACTTCTTTTTTTTCTTAACATCATACTTTATTTTTTCAAGAAAATTAAACTTTCAAACTCATCAAAAATAAACATGATCCAGAACAAAATAACTTCTCAAAACCCACCCAAATTGTGCAAATAATAAGCACACTACAAACTCCCTCACCTCACTCACTAATAGCTCCCCCAGCCAAGCTTGGGACTAGTAACCATTGGGGCAAAGTAGGCTTGTAATGTGGCTAATAAACAACAAAAAGTCAAGGCAACAACATGGGTAGCAAGAAGGGAACAAATGTATCTACAATCATCTGAAGGCCACCTAAAAGAACAAATGCCTTCGTCCTCCACAATGTGCATAATAATGAGTCATACAAACATTACTTATAGTTGCAAATCAATACTCAAATTCATTGACATACCAGGAACTAACACACATTCCCAACCAAATCAACTAGTCAAGCACTATATTCACAAGTAGTTGGCAAAATTGAAGCATATTTAGGCATCCAAACAATTAAACATTGAATCATGATCAACTAATCCACAATATTTATCATCAATAATCAAGAATCAAAACAATTTCGAAAATTTTTAATCAAGGGGCACAGGGAAGTATGATTTATTATTCATTGTATTTTTGGATTTGTTTTAATTTTAAAGCAATAAAAACTAACTTATAAAAGCAATAAAATCTAAACTAAGCACACCAAGAAAAAAAAAAAAAAAGAGTGAGTGAAAGATATACCATACGAACACGGAAACCTCCCCTCAAGCTAAATCAGACAATGTCCTCATTGTCTTAATAAAGGGAAGCTAGTAATCAAGGTGACTACTCCTCAACATCACCACAATAATGTCACCAAAGTCTCGAGGATTGCAATGCATATCTTTGGAACAAATTTGGGCAAGAAAGAAACAAAGTGTTGGTGGGAAAAAGTCCAAATTTGAGTCAGGTGTACTCTTTTCGATAATAACTTTTGATATATAAGTGATAATGCAGTGATTCTAATTGCATTGGAAAGTAGACTTGAAGAGATTTGCAACAATAGGTCACACTCTTAAATTGGATAAGAAACGCAAAAGTTATGGCCTATCAAAGTTGACAAATTTTGCTGACGCTACGCGCGCCCGATCGGGCGAGCTCTGCCCGATCGAATACGAGTGCAGTTCCAGCGTGAATGAAGCCTTCTCTAGCTCAAAATCTGCACAAAAATAAACTCCCACAAGCATAAGTTACACTCTCCTTACCTCTCTAAAAGAGAAAAATAAAAAAATGAAATAAAACACACACACATAAAAAGAAGAAAAAAACTAAACTAAAAAGCAAATTAAAGTACGGGTTGCCTCCCGCAAAGTGCTAGTTTATCAATGTCCCGCTCGACCATACTCCTTCTCTCAATCGGAAGAATTCAACGCCTTGAGTAACTTATCAAATGCTCCTGCAAACATTTCATTAAGCACTAGATAGGGCTTAATTGCAAGCACATTAATCCCTACAAAGAAAAGGTTATGAGCACATAAAGAGAACTCAAGGTAGAAGGAAAAATCAAAAGTGGGAGATGAAAATACACCACAACCTTCTACTTCCTCCGCTAAAAATTTAGAATTAATAGAACGAACATGGAGGTAGTCATTGTCTTTATCATCCAATAATGACTTTAAAATTTTACCCTCACAAATAACAATATCATCAACAAAGGAATTACCAACCACCGTTTCTACAACTAATGATTTTCCAATCACCAATTCATCAACCAATGATTTTTCAACCACAAATTCTATAACGGGTTCTTCATCCTCAATAACATTCGTATTATTATAGTGTCCGTAAACTTTTTCATCAAGAGCCTTCCAATAACTTTCATTAGCAACTAATCATTTCCGATTATGATCATATGCATATGGAAAAACTCTAAAATCATCCGGAGCACGCACAAAAAACTCACTATAAGGGCATTTAGGATTTTCATGACAAAGACGATATTGACAAAGACAGTATTCAGGTGCTGCATAAAAATCATATAATTCTGGTAGTGGCGTACGCATGGATATTTTCAACTCATAAAAAAAATAAATAAATAAAAAAAATAAAAAATAAAAATAAAAAATAATAATCTAGACTTTAATAACAACTAGAAATAAAAATAAATCGTTTCCCCTGCAACGGCGCCAAATTTTGACAGGCTAAAGTCGTATCACCTAATCAAAAATAATTCCTAAATCCTCTAACTAATGTAGATAGGGAAGTAGGGTCGAATTCACAGGGAAACAAGTCTTTCTATTCCTAATTAGTTATTATAATCTAAATTATTAAGTAACCAAAATATTGTAATAGAAGGATAACTAAACTACTAAGAGTAAAAGTAGCGAAGAATAAGAATAGAGAAAATCAATGAATAAAATACCTAGGGCATAGGTTCACCAATAAATAATATTCCGGGGTAAAACATAACAATCAATCATCAATGCATAAATTAATCAGATCACAAAGGGCTTTCGCTACGTATTACAATCACATAATTAATCTACCGGTATTAAATCTCATCTCTCGAATCTCGACTTAACCATTTATAAATTAACCTGCCTATTGAAACTAGACCTAAACATCAATTCTCATCTCTCGAATCAATATTGTCAAACTCATGCATAAAAGATCAGGCCCAATCTAGTCACAGAGCATTAAATCAATCAATAGGAAATTAATTAAGCATTGACAATCAATAACAATAAATTATCCCTTCATATTATTTATATATCCCCATAAACCCTAGAAAGAAAACTACTCACACATAATTAAATCTAAACTAAACAAAACAATTAAAGGAGACATGATCAAAGAAAGAGAATAAATTACTGAAATTAAATCAAAAGTTGTAGTGAGAGAAATAAGAGAGAAAGTAAGATTAAGAGTTTTAATTAAAAAGAGAGAGAGAGAGAAAAGTTGGAGAGAGAAAGAGAAAAAAAGACTAAACTAAAACTAATAACAAATTAATAAAACTAAAACTAAACTAATGAAACACAAAACAAATAAAACTAACTAAAACTAATCTAAAACTAAACAATGAAAAAGCTAACCTACCATCCTGCGTAACTACTATTCCTTTATATAGGAAAATAACCCTAAAGATCCCATTAACCAACAAAGAATAAATCCCCAAATACAAAAGCCGCGTGAATTTGGAGCAAATACGGGGTTAGCTGGAGTAGGGCCCAAGGAGATCGAACCCATCTATTTACCAGGCCCTGTAGGTTTTGACTTGGGCTTTTAGAGTTTATTAGCCTTAGTTTCTTCACTTGCTTGGTTTGTAAAAATAACTTGTATAATCTTGTAAAATCCTGGACCTCCTCATATATCGAGCCTTGAATCACCGAACTAAATTTCTTTATCTCGGTCATGGGCTTTAAATATACGGTTATAAAATACGATCCGGCTCCAATGTCTTCGTAGTGGCTCAATAAGCTTGGGAATTATCATAAATCTGCAAATTCCTACAAAATAATACCAACTCTACAAAAACACTACAAAACTTATATTAGTAATAAAAATAGCTTCATAGAGCTCAATTAAGCACAAATATGACCGTGGGACGGGAATAAAAATATATATATAAAATAGACTTATCAGCCAGCTGTGAGTCAAAGAGCTGGTGAATCTTAGAAGTGTCCCATACGCCAGAATGCGGAATAATAAGGGAAGAAACATGAGTCAGAACATTTGACTTAGAAACTGACGGTCTGACATTCAAATCTCCAGAAACCCAGTCGTCAACAAGCGTTCTAACCCGAGATCTAGAACCAACCTTCCAAGCTAGACCCTGTGCTAACACAACCTGCCCTTCTATCAGGTCTCGACACCCCCAAGAGGACCTAGAGAAATCAACTGGACAAATCGATCGAAGGGAGGGGTACTTAGCTTGAAAAACCTTGGAGCAGCTGAGGATTCTGGAAAAGGCGCCAATGATGACGAGCGAGCAAAGCCTGATTGACCATAGCTGAACTACGGAGACCTAACCCTCCCAAACCTTTCGGCAAGTGCAAAAGCGAGGCAGAACGAAACTCCATACCCTTTGACGAGGAAGAAGACCTCCACAAGAATCTGGTCAACAACTTATCAATATAACTGCAGATCGAAGTTGACACCTTGAAAACGGATAGAACATGGTTAAAAGAGGCTACCAACATCGAATTAATAATAACCAACTTTGCCGCTGCTGAAATGTGGATAGAGGCAAAGCGAGCCAAACGATCAGAAAACCTTCTCAATAAGAAATCGAAAAACCGAAACCTTGCTTTATCCCAAATCCACCGGCATGTCTAAGTATGAATCAAGAACTGACTTATGTTTAAGCTTCAAGCACGCCACCAAATAGTCTCGGTAATCCGAAGGAGTATTGGGACTAAATTTAACGAAAGATTTTTGAAGATTGATCATCTGGCCGAACACATCACAAAACTGCTAGACCACCCGTAAAATATTATCACAAGCCTCTGGAGAAACCTGAAAAAATAACAGGGAGTCATCCGCAAATAACAAGTGCGAGATGGAAAGGGCTCCTCTCGAAACACGGATACCTTGAATACGAGAAGTGGATTCCGCATGACATAGCATGGCCGAGAACACCTCCATGCATAGGACGAATAGATACAAAGAGAGAGGATCACCCTGACTTAGACCACACTGAGGCTGAAAAGCAGGTGAAGGCCTACCATTGACCAACATCTGATAAGAGACTGTAGACACACACTGCCTAATGATATGAATCCAATAGGCTGGAAAACCGAAGGCCTGTAAAGTTCTCAGAAGAAAGGTCTAGTTGTCCCGGTCATAGGCCTTATTCATGTCAAGCTTAAGAGCCGCATATAATCTTTTTCGAGCCTTAGAAGCATTCATAAAAGACAATATTTCATGAGCCAACAGACCGTTGTCTGACATAAGCCTTCTAAGAACAAAAGCATTCTGAAAGTCTAACACCAAATAGGGCATTACATGACGTAGATGACGACCTGTGAGGCATTTAGCTATGCATTTATAAAGCACATTACATAAATGTATAGGCCGAAACTGAGAAAACAACTCAGGATTTTCCATTTTGGGAAGAAGAACTAGGAAAGTCCGATTCAAATCATTTAGCATATAGCCATGAGCAAAAAAATATTGGACAGTTGTAACCACAAAAGAACCGACCGCCTCCCAGTGGATCTTAAAGAAAGCCGACGAAAACACGTCCGGGCCCGGAGTTTTGTTATCTTCGATAGCAAACATGGTTGACCGAATCTCTTCAGTTGAAAAAGGAAGTGAAAGAAAATGCTACTGTGCTGGAGAAAGTGAAGGCAGACTTAATTAGTCCCACCAGGAGCTTTTTGGGAAAGCAAAAGACTCAGAAGGCCTGTATAGCTCCTTATAGAAAGAGAGCCCCAGAGAGTGAATCCTTCCTGAGTCTGTAAGCCATTCACCCTCTGAATCCTTTAGACTGTGGATAGTATTACGACGCCGTCGAGGCTGGACCAAAGAGAAAAGAGCTTTTTAATGAACTTCACTCGTTGCATCCATCGAACTTTGGCACGCTGTTGCCAGTAATGAAAGACAACCTAGGCTGTTGCTATCTTTTCTTCTTTTGTATTAATAAAAAGGCAACGACCAACATAATTGGATAAATTAAACTCTTCTTGATTAATTTCCATGGCTAACGAATTCCAATTGATACCCCAAAGCTTTTTATTTGCAGTACACTAGGCTAAAAGCTTATTCTTGAACAAAGCTAACTTCCGAGTCGGAGAGTGTAGGAGTTTATAGGTACAACACAGCGAAAAAACATGAATCATATTCATATAGTACCTAATCCCAAGATCTAATGCATAACACATAAAGAACATATAATTGTACCTTTGAAGCGTGATTCCACGTGCGATCGAGCAAGAATAATTAGAGATAAAGAACCCCAAGCGTGATTCCTCTACTTGGTCCAAGGGCACAAATTAAGACCTCCACTAATGCTAGTTAGTTGCAATTGAACCCTTCAATTGACCTTCTGCAGAGAAGAGCAAGCAACGAACCACCACATGCGCCACCAAGGGTGGCCGGCCGTACGGACGAGGGGAGGAGAAAGATAGTCGTGAGATAGAGAGATGAATTAGAGTTTCTGGGATTGGTTGCCTTGATGTCAAAATACACTGTGTGTGAATTATGACTGCTTACTTGCAACCCTAGGCATGGATCTTATTTATAGATCTCATCTCTAAATAAGAGCCCATGTCATAAGCCCAAAACCTAATTCCAATCTAACTATGCTAGCTCAATCCATTTCATGATTAGTTAAATGCTCATGAGGCCCATTAATGGGCCTCTAACTTGCTTAACTCAATACCCTTATGTGTGACCTCATAGGATCCATTCTAGCTGGCTTTGGACTATTTGACTAGTCCAAAGATCATCTCTCATAATCTAGCAACAGATGATGACGCCCCAAGAGAACGAACTTATTATCTCCATAATAGTGATCGTTGATATATCTAGTAATTGCACTTATCGAAGACACAATTCCTTCAATCTCCCACTTGTTTGAGACAAGTGCACAATATTCAAATTATTTAAGTCAATGTGTGTCGATTTGATGATATGATTGCATTTCATGTCGTGATCATATTAGTATACAAATCTTTTCTTGAAAAACTAAGTGAGATTCACAGAACAAATGATAACTATGTAACGCATTTGAGCACGGTCATGCATTTTTCTGAATTCTCCCTTTTCAAGGGGCCAAGACACATTCCTATTTAATAGGTAGACTTAATCCAATATTATGGTAACCAAAGCTCCCACTCAACTTCTAAAATAACTGGGAAACACCCTTTATAATCTCCAGTTACGGGCAGACGTTTGAATGTACCACAGTTAAATCAGCCATTGAATGGAATCAGTGTTCCACTCATGTCAAAGGAATAATCCACTAATATATCTGGAAGCTCTATACTTGAACTTCAAAGTATGTCTATAGTTCGATCATGCATCATTCATGTATATCCATGTGATTGACCGAGCTTCACTATGCTCCTATAGCCCATGAAACTGCGCTATCCAATCAATCTTAACATGCTAGTCCATTTATTGAAATAATTTATGTCCATTTTAATGATTCCGAACTAGGAACTTAAATAATATATGAATATATTCACCTGTGGGGTTTCATTCACGAGGTCATGAACCTGATGAGCCCATCAATTCATAATTATTTTGGACATTTTATTTAATATTGAAACCACAATTAAATAAGATTGAAACTTTGTTTCAATTGATAAACAAAATTCTGCAAGTTCATGTATTACTTATGTGACATGTTTTCTCAAAATATACACAACTAAAATTTCATAACTTGCTACAATCCAAGAATCTTAGTATGACTCTCATACCTTGGTCATGGAAGGGGTTTAGTAAGTAGAGTTCATGAGACATTCTCATAAACATGAATTTTTTTGCAATTTCTAAATTTTATAATTATATTAATCTCCATTCACTAAGGATTTTCCTTCGTCTTTATATAAGGAACTTAGGAATTTCTAATTTGTATTCCAACATCACATTGGATTTCGATTGAAATCTATCATCACTTGTTCTTAAAACACGTGAATCAAATAGACGAGTATAGTCCATGACATGCATGACACATCCTTTGCATACTGCATAAGGAGCATCACTCAAAACCTTAATTTCATCAACCTTTCTCAAAGTATTGAATCATTAAGCAATGTGCCATGCTACATGGGATTGAAACTCCTTTCAATTTAATGTTGAACCTTATAAGAATCTTATCAATATAAGTTTCATAACTGTAGGGAATAAATTCAAGCGTTAATCCCCTAGCTTGAACCCCACTGTGATCATACACTAAAGTACGGTGGCGTCTAAAAGGGAAGAAGATAGAGCAAAAGAGTCGCCAACAAGTTTTAGGAACTTGTAAACCGTTCACAGGGTAAAGGTTACACCCCTTAACGATCCAAGATATCGTCAACTCCATAAGGTCTAGAACCAAATAAGGGTTCGGGGATGATGGTACAAATCCAACCTAAAAGAGATTGAGCCTGCCTTAATAATAGGCCTCTACTTTATTCTGATCGTATTCATGTGCGCTTTCTGACTAACATACAATCAATAGGATTAACTCTAAACCTGTTTATCTATGTTGGTTGAATATTAATGCACAAATAAACTATGATTGGCGATCACTTGAAATATAATCATATTAACCCTAAACAAGATTATTAAATATCTTATATAAGCGTGATTACAAATACAAATTCCCCTTAAACATGCATTAAAGGTGTGATCAAGCAATAACAATAAATATCAAGCAACATAATAAATTATAATCATAATAATAATAATAACCATGATCATAATTAAAATAATCAACATCAATAATAATAATAATAATAATAATAATAATAATAATAATAATAATAATAATAATAATAATAATAATAATAATAATAATAATAATAATAGTAATAATAATAATAATAGCAATTATAATCATAATCATGTTCATTTTAATATTAAAGCATAATGATAGCAAGATCCTAGGCATGATACTAACAAGATTAATAACAAACCCTAGCATGTCACTAAGCAATAAAAACCAAATCTTTAACCCTAACATGATACTAGAAATCATAAATATTAGGAAGAACATAAAAGGCATCATAACAATCATATTTAATATTAAAGTTAGCCTAGACATGATACTAGGAATATCATAATAACAATGCAAACATGATTTCTACATCATAACATCAATTAAAACCATTAAAGCACTTACTTTGATGCCTCGTACCTCTTTCTAATTACAAAATACACACGTTAGTAACTTCAAGGAAAATAATAATCAAAAAATTAAATTAAATAATTGAAAGAGAGATTTGGGACCAAACCCTTAGAAATTAAAACCTTTCACGTCTAGGGCGAAGGCAACTTCGAATATGGCTAGGTGTTTCTAGATCTTGTGAATGCGGAATTTTGTATGTGAAAATCAAGGTTAGAAAAGAGAAGAAAGATGAATTGATTAAGGAAATCTTGATGAGAATTAGCGAATGAAAACTGATTGTAGGTGAATATTAATTAAAAAGCTGGTTGTTGATGAATATTAATTAAAACTGATTGTTGATGAGAATTGGTGAATGAAAACGGATTTTTTAATACGTTATTTATAGAGAAAATCAGCAAAAAAGATAAATTAACAGAACAGAGTCCTGGCGCACGAAAAACAGAGCTGACGCCAGGCACCAACACTAGCGCCAGGCGCCAATGGCTGGCGCCAGGTGCCAATGCCTGGAGTAAGGCGCCAGGCCTGTTTTTGACGCGTTTTCGAAAATCAGATAAATTTGCTGCACTGGAGGATAAAATCGTATATTTTCCTCGAAAATGCTCTTTGATTTTAATTAAAACTCTGAAAAGTCAACAAAAGTCAATTTATCAATGCTAATTGAATTAGGAATGAAAAGAACCTTCTAGAAGAATCTAGAAGACTAAAACCATTCCTAATTGCATTAGGAATGATAAATCATATTAGGCCCTCCTCTAGATCATTGGGCCGTATATAAGGTTTAAACCGGGCCCAGTTTGTTAAATTGGCCATAACTTCCTCAATATTCATCGGAATTGGGCCTATAATATATCGTTGGAAAGCTCTTGTCAAGCCCCATCCAACTACACTACTATTGGACCCATATGATGGATCAACCAAACTGGATTGACTGTTTTCTTAAAATAAGTTTTCAAAAACAGAGAGAAGAGAAAAGAAATTAAAACTGTCCGCAACACTAAACTTTCCACACTTTCGCTTCATTCGATTATGATTCGACGTGAAAGGTACTCATCAACGAGTTTGGTTTTGGGGAGACACATTTGGGTGTCTACAATAACCAAGCTCAAACATCCTTCGAGACCTATCTATATAGATCTTGAATCCCAAATGTACTCATCTTCTTTTTCAAGGTTTTTCATACAAAATGCATTAGCCATCACTTGACCCTTCAAGAATTGAATAATTTTCTCTCTGTACTAGACCAAGAAGACTTCATATCTCCCACTAAACATCTTGTAAACACAAGACCTTTTATTCATTTTACGAGAACATTAAACGATTTGATTAGCTCACAAAATTAAGAACACTAACTCAATGATGCTTTGCATCCCTAGGATTATTGGATCTTCAAAATTTTGATTGTATCATATACAAATCTTCTTTCATGAACAATTTCAATAAAGTGTTTTGAAATCCATTTATCAAATCTTATAAGGTAAAAATCACTAAAATATCTTTAATAGATCTTTGCAAGATGACAAATGTAAAGGTTTCATCGTAGTCATAGTCATACTATGAATTTGTTAAATCCTTTAACAATTTTTTGCTTTAGTTAGAAAACATTTTTCTTTCTTGTCAGTTTTGCTTATAATGGGTCTCACCTAATTAGGAAAATTATTCACGTGTCATACACTTGCTTATAGACTTAGAGTGTATCTCAGATTTCCTGGTTTTAAACCACTGGGAGTCATAACTAGTCAAATCATCTTTATTACTTGAATAATCATCATGTTCCAAAATGAATATTTTAGAACTCTTAGTCAATATGAAATCATATTTCTTTGACTAAGTTTTATATATGTTAGTCATCGTTGTGGGTTTGATGCAACAATTCAAACTCATACAACAACTTTGTTTAGTTTTCAATGAGAAACGACAATAGAGGATGTGCACTTGGAATGTACTACCTTCGACACATGGTTATTATTCCTATTACACTTAATGAGACCACGCGTTGAATTTGTAACATGAGGTGAATCATGCTCATATTGTTGCTTTTATTCGACAACTTCTCAAATTTCTTCAAGACTATCGAATTCACTTTTCTTGAACTATTCAAGGCTCTCGAACTTTTTGAGATTCTTATACTCCCACTTGCCTTTTGAAGAGACACATTTAGCATAGGGTGAACCAATCATGGTTTGAACCACGTTTGTTTGTTGCTTTTCTCGAACTCTTTTGAGATTTATACTACTCCCACTTGACCTTTTGGGACAATTTCCATAAGGGCACCTACTTGAGCAACAAACATTTTGTGCTAAGTATGGTTTGTATAGTAGTACCCCTTGCTCTATATAGGAATCGAACGTGCATCAAACGATTTAATACAAATTGTATTCCTCGTTTTGTAGAAAGACTTAATAAGAACTTTTCTTATCCATTTCACATATGAAACCTTTTCTACATTTTTATTTGACCTAATTAGTTTGTTTAATTTTGTAGCTTATCTTAAAAGTATATCCCTTGAACAATGGTTGGAAGATAGGTAATTTACATCCATTATCAAAATATATCTCATATAGATTGATAGCTCCTTTTTATGAACATTTCATAAGGTTTTGTAATGGAGTTTGTTGTAAAACGATTTCACAACTTTTGGATGTTTATCAAAGTCTTGTTTAAATTCTCATTATTACGATCGTATCGCAATACTTTGAATGTGTTGCCAAGTACATGCCCTGACTAAAATTTTCATAATTACAATCATATTGTAATGTAAACATTATCTTGTCAAGTTGATACTGAACTTCATACTGAACATTTTGAACTTTTCAAAATTTTCACTTCCATGCTTCAACTAAGCATAATTAGTTATCATATCACAAATGAAGTTTCATTGTCCGTCTCTAGCCTTTGAACCTCTGGTTTTCTTACATCGATATGTATTCGACCTCGAATTCACATAATCATTTCTCTAAATGGTGACTTTGTCAAAACTTTCGAATTAGAATGATATTTACATATATCAATGGATTCATAATCCAATGATATTGAAAGTCCATCCCTTTGGATCTTTCGCATGCAATGTTCATTTTTCATTTAGATTAATTGAAATTTTAGAGACAATTTATATATCTAGAAATGGTTTAATTTTTTCTATCATATAGAACTTTAAACCTATTTAGCAATCTCAAAACACATTGTGACTCAATGAAGCATAGAATAACGTTTAGTCCATGTTTTTGAATCTTCAATGCTTAGTCATTACTAATATTGAATGGGTATGTTTTTATAATGACAAGAATGAATAACATTTATTTAATTCTAGTCAATAACTAGGTGAGGTGAAATGTAAGTTCTACTTGTAAAGTTGCAACTTTTGCTTCCAGACTTGTAGATTCTATTTGTGAAGTAGCAACATTTTCTTCTAAACGTGTAGATTTATTTCTCCCTTAGCCATACTTCTTCATTTAGGTTAACCTCATTCTCAATGAGATAGAACTAAATAAGACATCATATGTCCAAGAAGTAGCAATGTGCTAAATCAATTTCTATAATATACTTCTTAAATTGGAACATTTCCATTCTTTTTACCTTCCAACTATATGAGGTAGTTTCTAATCAATTGGAATTGGTCCATTTAATTTGAAACATTTATTTTTCATAACAACTTTTACCATGTAAGTAGCTCTAGGTTTGAGAAGTAGCAACTTGTTTGCATTTCTTGGCCTATAACTTCCTAATGCAATCCTCATATACTCATAAACCTTTCCATTTGAGCCACTTAGAACATTTCTCTTAGGTTCAAAATGATGCTTTGCTTAACTTCCTTAAGCACTTTTCATGATTTTGCTAAGTCTATTCAATCATTATTCATATTAGTGTTTAATCAACTATTTAACTCTTATATAAAGTGGATGAAGAATAGCGTTATTTTGATCAAATTTTGATCATAGAGATTTCCAATCACTTTCTTATATTCAATCACTTTTTTGGACATCTATACTTGTCTTTTAGAGGGTTTGTACCTCCCACCTCATTATATCCCTTGAAACAGTTTTCAAAATGAAGATGTGTTGGCATTTACTCAAACATTTTGAATCAAACCAACCTTAAACATATGACATGGATTTCTAAAACTTGCCTTCTAGAACCATCTTAGCAAAATTGGAATATAGGTTTATGGGTTATCTTTTAACTTTTTGAGAACGTTTCTCAACTTTATTTTCAATCGAAGAGATTATATTTAATAATAAAATTAAAACGACATGTTACTTATAAGTAAACGCAAAATTCAATTATGTTTAATAAAAATTTAAAGTGCCATAAGCGAATTAAATTGGCAACTTTAAAGCATTTATTCAATTTTAATTGATCCCTATTGAATAAAATGATTCCAAGATCCTTTATTTATGCAATAATTGACCGGAATGAGGCCCTACCATCAAGTATTACATTTTCAAGGTGAGTAAACTCTTTACTGATTACAACTCTTTGTAACTCTTGGTTGAATAATTAATCATCACATGTATAATTATTACCCTTAGCTTCAAGGTTCTAAACCCTTTAGGTAACCTTGTTGAGTATAACCATTCAAAAGCGTAGAACGTGATCTACCCCCACTCCCCAAAGATATAATGACACCCAGTTGAGGCATGACCCATCATAAATATCAAAGGTTTCATCGGGTTTTTAATTGGAAAAGCAACCTCAATATTACCGGGACCTAGATTTATTATGTTGTGATTATTTAGTGAACTCTAGCGCATCATCAAGCAACATAAATAAAATCTAACATGCATAATCTACTAATGCATAAATAAAACATGACATAGTATGGCCTCTTAATCCTAAGAAAAACTAATAAAGCAAAAAGCTCCCACTTGAACCTTCATGGATCTCATCCATCTTGCTCTTTTGGGCCTTCACTCCATGGATTTCTTGGATTAACTGCAACTTGTAATACTATTCTATTCTATCTACTACTTAAATCAAATAAAATAAATTACAAAAACACTTAACGGCACGCAGACCGTATTTAGATTACAAAAATACATCACGATGCGCAAATCGTATTTAGAATCTATGGGCCATACTAGTCTATATAGTAATAAATAACATCGTATATTATAAAATGCCATATAATAAATCATTCATCATGCTTTCCTAAACTACAACATCGAATGTTCACAATTAAGAAAACATGGCTCCTAAATATCTCATATTTTAATTAATGCAATTAGATAATATCATATATTATTCTTGACCATCAATAAAATATCATATATTTTAAGTTAGTCATGAGATAGAATCAAATCTTAAAAGATAAATCATATTTATCCTCAAAAATTATCCTAACAATGTTAGGAAATTCTATCCTAATTACTAGCCAATCACAAAATTTTAAATCAATTATGCCCAAAATAATTATGGGATAATCACATTATTTAAATCAATCTTTAACCTTTTGGAATATGCTCAGAATATCCTAATCAATCTTATCCAGAATTAACCACTTTAATTATGGATAATTACCAATTTAACAACTTTAAATATGGATAATATCAAATATAACAACTTTTGAATATTTGATTTTATCCAAAAATAAAAGATTTTATCCAAATAAAACCAATTTAATCTTTCAAAATAAAAGATCATATTTTCAAAATATTTTATCTCATTCAAAATAAATCATATTTATCTTGAAATATTTTTAAAATAAAATAATAATAATATTTTTTTTTGAAAAAACGTGCACCACCACACCAGCCACCGTGGTTGGCCAGCCGAAGCTAGCCACGGTGGCTGGCTACCAATAGCAGCTACTGCCGCAAGGGCAGCAGCCGTGCAACGCTTGCACATTGCTTTAGAAGCTTTCCCCTGACGAGCTGGGTCCGGGATTGTGCGGTCGGAAGAAGCCGGTTCAACTGGATGAACAGGGGAAGACGAAGGAGAAATGGGAGGCGAACATTCCATAGGCACAACTATATCTGACTCTGCCTCATCAGAAGAAGCAATCTACCCTGGGGTTGCAGGCGACGCCGGCGAAGGGAACTGAAAAGCTTCAGATGAAGAATTCGCTATGTAGCCGGAGTCTTCGGCCCTGTCTGTTGAAAAGGAATATAAAAATGAGGGTGCCGGAGAAGACAAAACTCATCAGATACGTCCCAAGACCCGTAGGCACCAAGAGAGGGAGGTGAAACAGTCGTTGGTAAAGGGTTTGATAAAGGGGGAGAAGTCTGATGTGGTGAAGAAGTCTAATGACTGGGCCCAGCGCAAAATGGGTCTTCAAATATTGGACGATAGGGTCCAAGAGGGGGTGGTGAGAAGTATGGCATGGAAGGAGGCAAATTGGGTACCAACTGATCGGATCCAATTGATGGATTAGACCGAGGTTGAGAATCTTGGTGCCAAACATTGGGCCGGCCCAAACCTGCTACATAAGCTGATCCATATTGATCTATTTAAGGTACACCAAGAGAATTGACTTGTGAGAATATTATTTTTGAGTCCACGACCCAATCTGAGTGAGGGGCCACATGAGTTTATGCCCTTGAAGTAGTTGCATGCTATCCAAAAGGGAGATAAGGATCACCTCTTTGAAACCCGTATTCAGCTAAATTCAACTGCCAAGCCGGTTTAGGTAATCACGTGGGGCAAAGTTATCTTGTGACACCACATTGTTCCAACCCCCCATGAAGTGCCATGGAGAGAAGTCATCTGCTGCATATTGACACGTGGCAGTGCTCTGTCTTCTTATGATGGAATTTTTAATGGCTCACTAATCTCCCGATTAATTCCCAAATCACGACGCAAAACCTCATTAGCAGCACTACAGTACGCCGAGGGAGATTTCGGTGGAAAGAGTCAGGGGATGGTGGTCAGAGGAGCATAACCCGGGTACTCCAAAGAACCTGATCTGATGTCTAATGGAGACCGAGGAAGACCCATCCCATTACTATCATAATCTAATGGATGGGAATCATCCGAGGACTCCGAATGGTCATCTTCATTATGAAACCCAAACCATAACTCCGTAGTCCAATTCATAGGACAAGGACGAATAACACGAAGAGCATTGGAATATAAATTTGTGTCCGTAGGCCCAAAAAGCACACGTAATCCTCGGTTATGAAGTTTTCGAAAACGATTTTTAATAAAATATTTATTAACCTTTTCAGAATTGGTACATGTATTCTGACCATGTCCGACAAGGCACACTTTTAACAGAATCTAAAAATACCTTCATATTTAAAACGAACCCACGAGACTTGATTTCCCCTCGTGGGGAAAAATAACCAGGAATCAAAGGTAACGATATATCAACTAAGATTTTAACACAAGGGAGAGGAATAGGAAACAGACCATTAGAATCGCCTTTCATCATTATTTCACCGACATGCGAAAGAACCCAGCCGCGACTGAAGGAGTCGAAGAACGGATTGGTAGGCCTTCAACCTTTACCCAAAGCTCCGCAAGGTGTAAATTCATACTAAGGGGAATCGACTCTCTATGAAGTCTTTGTAATACCACCAAGCTGCCTTTGAAGTGTACCCAACCACGGTCCGCTAACTCGTCCGCATCTTCACTAGTCCCACAACAGAAGACCACCTCCTAGTGGCCATAAGGGAACACAAAATCCGGTGCACGTAAGTGCCAAAACCTAGACACCAATCGCTGAATAAGAGGGACTGAAAAAACTCTTTCATCCCTATAGGCGTCGTTCGAAGTGCGCCTACGTTAAAGCATGTAGTGAATATGCTTGAGACTCATAAGAAGTGGGAATTAAAATATACGATTAGGGACAACGATCAGGGACAAAGCAAAGTAGGGAGCCGCCAACAAGTTTTTAAGGAACTTGTAAACCGTTCACGGATCATAAAAGGCAACCACGAAAAAGGGACAACGATAGGCAACAACGATTGACCCGTGAAGGTTACACTCCATTCATAATCCATGAGATTACTAATTCCATATGGTTTGGAACAACGAAAGGAGGATCGGGGATGATGGTACGAAGTGAGTCATGGAGTCACATTTGCCCGTATTGGCCTATACTCGATTCTTATAGTGAAATGTATTCCTGCGATCTCAAAGGCATACAAACAAAATATTCAATTTGCTCCAAACTATTATTATGTTAAATTGGTTGAATATTAATACAACATTTAATTCTAAAATATTAGTGATCACTTGAATTAATAAAAAAGATTAAAAAGGAACCTAAACCGGTCGTTCAAATTATCTTATTAGGCGTGATTTTCAGTTACATATTCTCTTTAAACATGCAATATGGTGATCATAAATATAATAAAATAAAAATTAGTATTGGAAGCAATTTAACAATAAATCCAACAATATAAAATCATTAGAAAAATAATAGAAATAAAAGGAACATAATTCTTACTTTGATTATGTTTGCTTGCAACTATAAAATAATAAACGAGTTAGTAACTTCAAGGAAAAATAAAACAATAACTAAATTAAATTAGATTAAATAGAGTTGATTTGGGGCCAAACCCTCAAACAGTTCTACCTTTCACGCCTTGGTTTAAGGACGGAACCTCGAGTAAAGTACGAACTCCTTGGAGTGCTTGAAAAAGGAATTTTGAAAGGAGAAGGGTAGACTAGTGTTTAGGCTAGAGCATAGAAGAGAGAAAAAGAGAGTTAATTAATGCCCCGTACATCAGAAATAATTAAGGGGGTAGTTATAGGAAAAATGAGTAGAGGGAACACACAAAACCCTAAAAAGATAAAAACCCGTCAGAGAACACCGTGACACGGTGCCACGCACCGTCTGACGGGGAAAAATTCCATGACACGGGGAAATAATTAGGTTACGGGAGGTAAAACGCGTGAAGGGTTTACGCGGAAAGGACACGGAGTTGCCCCGTGTCACAGTACTGGCTCCGTGTCACGGGAATGCACACTGTGGCGCGACATTGGACCCCGTGACGCGGTGCTTTTTGCCGTGACGCGTGAAATTGTGCGTCCATTTTTCCGTCTAAATTCATTTTTGCCCCAATTTCGTTCAGCCTTTTTAAGTGCCGATTGATAATTTCGGGCCATTTCTGATTTATTATTAATTAATTGGGCCAAAATAATAAAATAAAGAAAATAAAAAGGTTTGGGCCAAAATATTAAATAAAATAAAAAAGGTTTCGGCTAAAATTAAAAATAAACTATGCTTTGACTAAACATCAAGACTGATCCAAGGACTATTTAAAAACTGAATTTAATTAAATATGATTTTTTAAGCACTCTCGAGATTAAATACTGAATCCGACCAATAATGGCGGTGAGAGATTATTCATCATCGGGTTTGGTTTCGGGGAGACATTTTTAGGGGTTTACAGAAGCCCCCACTTTGACTGAGTTTGTAGAAACTTCAGTTTCGAAAACGATAGTCAAAGTAGTCGATGGGGACGGAGAATGATTTAAGATGTTCTGCGATCCTAAATCACTCTGCATACGCCGATACCTTCAAAAAAATATTAGTTCTAAAGATAAAAGAGTAAAAGGATAGATTACGTATCTGACACCAGTGTATCGGTGACAAATGAGTTTGGTAGCTTCCTATGCTTGAAGGAATCCACCGGATGACATTTCGCTGAAACACTTTTGTAGAGAATATTTCAAGCATTAATCCCTAACTTGAACCCCACTGTGATCATACACTAAAGTACGATGGCGTCGAAAGGGAAAGAAGATAGAGCAAAAGAGTCGCCAACAAATTTTAGAAACTTGTAAACCGTTCACAGGGTGAAGGTTACACCCCTTAACGATCCAAGAGATCGTCAACTCTAATAGGTCTGGAACCATGACTGGTAGTTCGGGGATGAAGGTACAAATCCAACCTAAAAGACATTGAACTTGCCCTAATAATAGGCCTCTACTTTATTCTGATCGTATTCATGTGCTCTTTCTGACTAACATGCAATCAATAGGATTAACCCTCTACTTTATTCTGGTCATTAGCGCCAGGCGCTTAAGGTTAGCACCAGGCGCCAAGCCTTAGTGCCAAGCGCTAATGCTTAGCGTCAGGCGCTAATAATCAGTTTCACACGTTTTTGTTTTTATCATATCTTTTGATTCGGAAGTTCAAATAAGACATATAATATTTCGTTGGAAAGCTCTTGAAGTATAATTTCCAACGCAATTAAAATCAGATAAAATCTTTTGTAGATAAAAATATATGGCCGAAATAGTGGAAGGGTGTCAGTTTTGGATAGAGTTTTGTATCTCATTCATATCTTTTTCGTTATAACTCGGATTTAATAATATAATATATCATTGGAAAGATGATTTCAAGATCTATCCATCCATATAAAATTTGGATAAATATTATGAGGAACAAAAATAAAATCTTAATATATTCCACTTCGTACAAAACAAGGATTCTTAAAAAGAGTAGTTTTATTCAATTTCAAACTCTTTGAAACATAATTATCAATCCTAACTCCATTAGGATTTAAAAGAACCTTATAGAGTATTCTAGAAGACTATAATCAATCCTAATAGCTTTAGGAATGATAATTAATAATAGGCCCTCCTCTAGCTCATTGGGCCGCATATAAAAACCAAACCGGGCCCAGTTTAGTATTTTGGCCATAACTTCCTCATTATTCATCGAAATTGGGCTTATAATATATCGTTGGAAAAGTCTTTTCAAGCCCCATCCAACTACACCATTATTGGACCCTTTATCATGTACCAAACTAAACTGGAATGCACGTTTTTAAAAAATAAGGTAAGAAAAGAAATATTTTCAAAAACAGAAAGAAGAGATATTTTAATAAAAACATCCTCATCACTAGACTTTTAACACTTTTGCTTTGTTCGATAATCAAATGACATGAAAGTTACTCATCACTGGGTTTGGTTTTGGGGAGACACATTTGGGTGTCTACAGAAGCCTCCACTTTGACTGAGTTTGGAGAAACGCAAGTTTTGAAAACGAAAGTCAAAGTATCGATAGGGACGGAGAATGATTCAGAACGTTCTGCGATCCTAAATCATTCTTGTAACGCCGATACCTGCAAACTAGCGTTAGTTAAAACATATAAAAGAATTAAGAAACGCGTATCTTGCACCGTCGGGCACACGTCTCTGGAGGTAACCGATTTGTTGCTGCATTGTTGTTGCGACAACTTTCCACAATCTAGGGAACACCATCTTGCTATTTTGATGTTCACTCGCCTATGAAGAACAGAGCTTTTTGGATATGTTCATGCGTCTCTGAACAAAGAGATTCTTTTTAATATGAACTTCTGAATGATGTGTCCACGCATCTCTGAACAAAGAGCTTGATAATAGGATGCCCACGCGTCTCTGAGCAAAAAAGCTCGATAATACGATGCCCACGCGTCTCTAAGCAAAAAAGCTTGATAATAAGATGCCCACACGTCTCTTAGCAAAAGAGCTTGATAATATGTCCACGCGTCTCTGAACAAAAGAGCTTTGATAACATGTCCACGCGTCTCTGAACAATAGAGCTTTGATGATATGTCCACGCGTCTCTGAATAATAGAGCTCTAATACTTGAATGTTTGTTGCGATAATATTCCGAAGAAAACTTCCAAAGACCAACGCTTGTCGATTTTGAAAGCTCGCTTAAACTTTGCTTTCGCTATGCCAGTATGCCGGCGCTTTTGATGCTTGTGAACCATTATGTTGGTGCCTCTGCTGTTTATGAACCAGTATGTCGGTGTCTCTGCTGTTTATGAACCAGTACATCGGTGTCTTGCGATGAGCCAATGTTTTAGGCGCTTTAAGCTAAGTGAGATGATCTTTCGTCAGGTTGATCACTTTTTACGATTGTAATCAAGCCGACTACTTAATCATGTCAAATTGCTTATAGGGGCTAACTGGCATACCAAGGAACCCGAAATTGCTGAAAGAGGTTGAAATAACTGCTCCGAGTGGTTGAGCATTCTGTCGTCGATGCAATGCCTCTGGCGCCGCAATTAGGCTCTGTCGCCAGACGCTGAAATCTAGCGCCAGGCGCTGAAATCTGTTGCTAGACGCTAGATGTTGTCATCTAGCGCTGGAGTCGGGTCTTCCCTATTCTGCTCTTGCTGCTGCTGGGATGCACCTGTATTTATCTTTGACTATAGGACTTTGCTAATCTCTTTCAGATGCAAAGCTCCGCACCTCATTAAGATCATATTGGCATACTCTCCTAAAAAAAAAAAGAGCAGACCCCATTGAAGACGAGAGTGAGGTACAACAAGGCCATTTCTGTCCACCGCCCTTCTCACGAAGCCGTACGTGGACGTTACCGCTCATACAGCTCCCATCCAGCAAGCAGTTAGCCTTCCTCTACAAAGAATGGAAGTGTGGATGAATCGACATCAAATAGAGGAATTCGGGTTTTCTATTCATAAATATAAATAAGATGACAAGAGCACCCATTTCACAAAAACCTAAAGATCTCCTCCCCCCTTTTTTTCTCTTTATCATGTGGACCCCTTAGACAATAGAGTCTGACTGTAACAACTAACATTTTTCTGTACCATCTCAGCCTTTCCCCTATATTCTTTTTGTCAGGGCACGCCTTGATAGTTTTTAGAAGAAATCGTACATGAAATCGGACGTACTTTATCTCCCAAACTAGCCAACCCAGCCCCATGGCTGTGAGAAGAATAAAGAAGAGAGGTGGCTGGGCCATCAAGTCTCTTGACAGCTAGAAAACAAAGCGAAAAATGAAGTAAAGCGAAGAGAAGAAAAGAAAGATCCAGATTTTAGAAAGGAGAACTGTTGAGATCACCACAGACCCATTCTCGATCAAAGAACTAAAAACGTTTCCAATACCTATATCAGCTCCCGCTGAAGTAATTGTAGCAGCTCCGGATGAAAGAAGAATAAGGGTATTAAGTACTCCACACCTATCATTGCATATTAAAATATAGAAAGTAAAGAAGAAGAGGCATAACCAGAAGAATTGTGTGAAATAACTAAATTGATCCAATTGAGGCATAAGAATGTTTGATTTTAAGTGATTCTCTCCAGACAGCTTCACTCCGTCAAGCCTCTAGATTTGGTTGGTGATTCAAGTATGTATAGGTAGTTGGTTGTTGACCAACAACAGAATGGGACAACTATTGCTTGATGTTTCCTATTCTATAGCTATACCGAAGGAGACTCCTCTTTTGAGGATTCTTGGGTCCTACAGTGGTAGAACCTCGTGAACCGGGCGTACTACTTCTCAACCTTCTGTAAACCTTTCTTCTCTATACGAAATTTTTTATTCATAGTCAAAAGCTCAAGACACGCATCCACCAGATAAGTATATAGTTCGTTTTGACCCTCAAGCCAAGGGTACGATTCCAGGTCCTCCAGTTAAGTTGTAAGCCTTAGCCTTATAGCTCGCCTAACCAGATCTTGTTGTGCTTGATTATATGTTCTAAGGGACTTAACTAGAATAGAAGAGTCGTAGGAATCAATCTCCATTAGATAGGTGAATGAGCAGACACACAACCTCTTCACTCCCGGAAGAACGAAAAAAGGATGAATGAATGCAATGAAGCAAGCTCTTCGCCCAAAACTTCTAACTGTGTTTAACGCCATTACTCAGCTGCAATTCAACTGCTGTGTCCTAAGCTATTACCCAGCTCTTAGTAAAGGGTAAGAAAAGAAATTGCATTGCCTTTTATGACCAGTCACCAACAGCTTTTGAGCCAGGCCGATGAAAAACAACTTCCTTTTTAAGCTTAACAAAGAATACCCGTAGCGGCGATGCCTTTGCTTCTGACTCACTTCATCTGAACCTTCTTGCTACCAAACAAAAGAAGGCGTAGCACCTTTGTTTTGAAACTAGGAATCTTTGTTCTAGTAAGATGGCAGGCAAAGTCTAGCAGCATATTCTATTCTGAAAGTGCTACATCTGATTTTTGAGGAAGGCTTTTTTATTCTGTCAGTTCCTTAGTCTTGCAACGTCGCTCTTCAAACCGACACTATAGTCTATATTAAGCTTTTCAACCTTAGCATAGCATATATTATACTAAGCTCTTCGCCTCTTTGTCTATCTTAGTTACTCCAGTCTTCTTGCCTTTCTTCTTCTTCAATCAAATAAAGCAATCCCCCTATCAACATCGTTAGCTACAGATTGGATTCAACTGGATAGCGCTTAGATGCAGGGAAGAAGGAATTAGAATAGGATAAGTAGGATAGATTAGAATAAGAATCCAATCTTGATTCATGCTCCTTCTCAAATAAAATAAGGTTAGGTAATATAGAATAGATAATGTAAAGTTTGAAGAGCTGGGTCGATAGACTTTTAAGCGAAAGAATCCTCAATAGATTTAAGGGCCAAATCTATCTCCTATTGAGATACAGGAGCACACAACATAGACTGAGCATCAAAGCTAAGAGCAGGACCTCTTCTGAAAGTAACTAAATCAACAGCAGGGAGCCATGGAGCTTTTGACCTAAGAAGGCTCACATAGAACTTCATGATCTCAGCTGCAACTAGATCAGGGTCCTTCAAAAAGTAACCCTCTTCAGTGTACAGGGATTCAATCCTGTTTCTATGAGTCCTTTGCTTTAAATCAGGATAAAAGAAATGGGTGTTAGAATCCCCCCTAACTCATGCCAATCCACCCTAGACTTTTGCTTATAGACACTTTCCTGAGTTGACAACCAGTAGTTCAAGAGTTGAATAGCCTGAGCCTCTTGTTGCTGCAATTCAACATTTGTAATATCCTGAGCTAATAGCCTTTGAATTCTCTCAAGATCCTTTGTAGCCTGATCAACCTGAGTAGTTGTGTTAACAAAATGTTGAACATGAAGCTGCTTAAGGTTAACCTTCACCTTTTTCAACTTGCTCCACAGTCTCTGCATAGGCAATCCTGAAACAGAAGCATCCCAAGCAGCAGTCACACTCTCATGAAATTGAGCATGGCCAGCTAAAACATTCAGGAACCTAAAGGGTCTCCCACCACCAGAGGTACTAGCACAACATTCAAAGAGAATAGGGCTGTGATCAGAAAGAGAAGGAGGGAGGTAATGAGAGGTCACTTGAGGCTACTTTAGCATCCATTGACTATTCACAATTCCCCTATCAATTCTACTAGCTATTCTACTATCACCTGAACCTTTATTAGTCCAAGAGTCAAAACATCCAATACTCTTAAGTTCAGTCAAATTCATTCCAGCCACACAACCAACAAAGTCCTGTGTTTCATGATTAGTCACAGGAGCACCATTCAATCTTTCATCACAGTGCATGACAGAGTGAAAATCACTAGCAATAAGCCAAGGGGAGAGCTGAATGTTAAGAGTATTCAAATCCCTCCACAAATCCTTTCTATATTCCAAAGTATGCATACCATAAAAAAGGGTACACATGCAGTGAAAAGAGCTGTTCTTAGAGGCAACATAGAGGTGAATAAACTGCAGATGAACCTGACAAATAGTAACATCAACCTTATCAGAGTGCCATCCCACCCAAATCCTGCCCTTAGGAGAATAGCCATAATTACACTGCCAACACCATAAACCTAATTTTGAACCCTTTTTTGGTCAAAGCCAAATGATGAATAGAAGGAAAGGAGATCATAAAGATAGGCGGACGACTGGACTTATAGTATAGGTCGGATGTTTTCGTGAGCAGTAAGCAGAAAATGGTGACGAAGGTAAGAGGGAAAGTGCTAAGACCTTTAATGCCCCATCTAGGGAGATAAAAGGACTTAGAGCCTTTCTTTTTTCCCATGGTCTTATCTTAGAAATCCTTAGAATCAAAGATTAGGTTATTTACTGGATGCAGAAAGGTTGAAGGTCAAGGGATGGACTGTTTCTTTGCCGAGATAATACCCTGAGCCCTCACTGAGCTCAATTGTTCGAATTGCTTTCCCAAGAGAATAGAGGTTAAAGAGCGGCCAGAGTGACTAGGAACATCTCTCTCTGATAGATCAAGTAGCCATTACGAGAGAAGCAGAGGGATGCGAGGTACTCCTCCTGGGAAGTACTACTTCTTTGTAAGAATCGCTAGATCCAGTTGCAATGCAACTAACTCACTTCATCATCTTGATACCTTACTTAACCACGGTACAATATTATATGGTTTTGGAACCAATATAGATAAGTATTTATGATCTTCCTAATCAGAAGAAGAAGAGGCGTCAGGTTACTCTCAGAGTTTCTTCTTCTAAGAGAGATCGTAAGAAGACTGAAATCTCTACCCTTTTAAACTTCATTCATCAAATAAAAAGGATGCCCATATTTTAATGAGTGTAGTAGACGGGATGCGTCTTCTAAAAGACGCTCCTATATACACAGTTCACGATAACTTTATAACAACAGCTGAATATAGCTATATTATACCAAAGATTTATTACGACGTCTTTCGTAACATGGGCCCTCCACTTTCAATCATCAATGAGTTCATCTATATGAATGTTTTTTAACATAGTTCTAATAAACCTCTCACTACTAGTAAGGTAATATAAAAAGAGAGGCTGAAAACAGCCTTAAAGGCTAATGTACCAGAGAGCATAAAAAATAACAAGAAGATGATGGCAACTTGGAATGAAAGGATCTCGGGTATACTGACCACTTAGTTTTATGGCAAATGGCAGTTCTTGTTGATTCTCTATTTATACTATGGATAGTCGATTTTTTAGAGCGAGCGCGAATCTTTGCGGGATTCAACAAACAATTCATCAGTTGTTGAATCATCTAATTTTGCTGATTCAACTTACTCTTCTCAGGAAGCTCCTAATCTCACTGGCAGTTGAATCATGTCATTTAGGTGATTGATTCCACTTACATCAGTGTATGTAACACGAATACTAACATCATAGGTATGTAGTCGCTAAAACGAAGCTTTTGGAAGGAAGGTTGACTATTTTGTAGGGCTGCTCTCTTCTGCGTCGACTGCTATGTGCTAAAGGCTGCGGAATAAGAGCGGTAAGGCTTTCTGGATTCACCCCATCTTCTTTTCTGGGCCTTGAATATTAAGCCCAATCTGTGGTTTTGTCTTACAATAAGATAAAATTTGTTTGGACTCGTTAGGGTTGGCCCATTACCTTGAGTGAGGCCTAATGTGTACACCTCTTGTTGTGATCTTATCCACTGATGGGTCTTGCTCTAAGCCCACTATTTCTCTTGTGTCGGGTTAAGGATCCACCTCATGTTGGGTTAAGGGCTTAGTTGAACCCACTTTCTTCACTTGTAGTCTAGGGCTTTGCTTGGAATTGGGCTTCGTTGCTTTCCTGGTCTTGGATTGAACCTAAACCAAAGTCTATAGGCTGAATTAGGAGAATGGAAACCTATTGGTTCTGCAGAGCTAAGCCGGTAAGCAAGAAAGGAAACTGACCGGGAAGTGCTATTCACTCTTCCTAAAAAGCTTTTTTGTCCTGGCATTCAAGACTGACATGTACAGTGAGAAGTGCGCAAGACCGGAAAGACTGCTAACACCGGTTAGTTCTTTGCTCTCTGTCAATCAATATCAATAATGGAACTGGCTTGCTAACAAAATCTGTAACAGGATAGCTTTCAAAATATTACAAACTTGAAATAGCTTAACTGTCGCAATTAGCTTCCCTGACTTGCTTTGCTTGCTTCTACTTTAATGCAGAACTCCCAATAGCAGAAATTACACTCGATGGATTGGTGAAAGAACCCGGCTTTCTAGCTTGACCTTTACTCTTCACACGAAAGCTTTCGGGACGAAGTGACTCAAACAAAGCAAAGCGAAGAGGTTCTTTAGCGTAGGCTAGTCAATTTACTTGGAGTAGCTTTCCCGCTGCCCTCCCAGTTGAAGTCATAAGGTAAGAAAGCCTCTCTAGTGAGAGTTCTTACATTGAGAGTAAACTTACTCTCCTATGATAGTGCTAGGTCCTTCTATTCCTAATCCCTCTATCGATAAGCTGCTAGGCAGCATCCCCGGAAGGACCTATGCGTGAAGGTAGTTTAGGAATGGGGTTGGGCAAGAAGCTCGATGCAGGGAGTCCCTATAATCTTTTAGATCGATCGGGGCGTTGCTCCAACACTTAAGCTTTCACCCAAGGTATTTGGCTACTCAGCTTGAAGCAGGAACAGAGAGAAGGCTCCAATCCAGCGTTCTTTAGAAAGTTAGGGATATAATATAGGGTCAATAAGGATCATTTACCCCTGAAGAAGTTTCCTTTAACACTTAACGGTCAGTTTGTGTTGCAAGGAGATGAGGAACTTTACTACGAGTTCCCGGAACCATGGTGTGACCCACGGACCAAGGTTCGAAGACCTGGGTTGGAGATTTTCTTTGCTGAAGAAAGAAATCCGGAATTGATCAAGACCTGGTTTAAGGAAAAATGGGAAGTTCCCGCAGAAGACGAAGATTGGGTGAAGCACTTATGTTATGGTGTTCTCCACAAGATGTTTCAGTTTTCCGATCCCGAAGAGCGAGGTTTCGATCCGACAGCCTTAATGATACCTCCCTCGGACCACGTTTCCCATGATTGGAGCGTGGAGTGCAAAATGGATAACAGATCCTTGAATTTATAATTATTCCTCGGAAACCGCCCAAAAATCTTTCCCACCTCTCTAAACCATTCCTCTAACTCATTCGATGGATACAATACCGATAAATAAATCGTCATCCAGCCTCTCTTCATTGCATACTGAATCCAATATCTCTGATTCAGAAACTTCCAATCCTGATCTAACACCAGAACCTATTTTCATTCAAAACATTGAACCAGAACATTCTGCATTATCTGATGATGAATTGGCTGATGCACCTAGGACATGCATGTCTCCAGTAGAAGAGTCAGTCATTGTAAATATAGAGTCAGATAGTGATGTAAAAGAAGTCCATGTAGGGTCCTCATTGTCTCATGATGAACAGTCCTCATTCATTGCATTACTGAAAGAGTATGTAGATAGCTACGTCCAGAATTTCTACTACACTCAACAGACAACCAGTCTTCTTCTCACATCCCATATTACATAAGGTCAATCAATAGAAGAAAGCTGACATGATATAAGGCAGAGGACGGTGACGGTAAGAGTGATGATACCTAAAACTAGGCGAACTTACTTTGGAAACTTAAACGAATCAATTCCCACTTGATCCATTCTTCTGACTGCGCTAGCATCATCGGATACGGCAAAAGAGATTCTTCCAACTTCCTTCTTAGAGGCGGGCTTGTAGACTATAGAATTCAAAATCATCATCATCGCCTTTTATATTTCCTCTAAACCTACCGTGTGCCTATTTGGAGCTTTTCACAGTCAAAGTCAAACTTTTGTCGGTGGCAACATCGGCATGCCTTATATAAGACCGACTTTGAGCGCACCTGAACTACCCATAGTTACGGGGTTGCACTTAATAGTAGATCAATTTGTTTTTCCGTAGATTGATGTTTTGTATCGCGCGCTTGTTATATTTATTTCTAACAAAAAAATGTTATAAGTATAACTAACCGAAAGCACATATGAATTAATTCTAAGAAAACGGCCGGCTAGAAAGTGCAATCAATACCTCGTCACTCCTATGTGTACAATAGCTACGAGCTGGCTAGATTCTTATCAAAATTGCGTAGATAGAAAAAAAAAGATCGATTAGAAGGCGCTTCCCATACTTGCTTGCTGAAAATCAAAGAAAGAAGGTCCATTTTCCCACATAGTTCATCGGTCAAACCAATGATTGCTTCTCTAAGTAATAGAGAGATCTTTTTCTAGTTAGACTTCTATCAATGCAATGAAAGAACCATCCCTTCCTATTTCTTTGTCTTGTTAGATAGAGAAACCCCAAAGAGCCCCTCTTAAGGGGGTGGGGGTGAAGGGGGGTTTACATACAATTGAGGCAAAAAGCTTTATGATTGAATCTCAAAGGCATTCTTTTCATTTGGTAGATCCAAGCCCATGGCCTATTTCGGGTTCACTCGGAGCTTTGGCAACGACCATAGGAGGTGTGATGTACATGCACTCATTTTAAGGGGGTGCAACACTTTTCTGTTTGGGCCTTATTTTTCTCCTATATACCATTTTTGTATGGTGGCGTGATGTTCTACGCGAATCCACGTTAGAAGGACATCATACCAAAGCCGTACACTTCGGACTTCGATATGGTTTTATTTTGTTCATCGTATCGGAGGTTATGTTCTTTTTTGCTTTTTTTTGGGCTTTTTCTCATTCTTCTTTGGCACCTGCGGTAGAGATCGGAGGTATTTGGCCCCCAAAAGGGATTTGGGTTTTAGATCCCCGGGAAATCCCTTTTCTTAATACCCCTATTCTTCTTTCATCTGGAGCTGCCGTAACTTGTGCTCATCATGCTATACTTGCGGGGAAGCAAAAACGAGCAGTTTACGCTTTAGTAGCTACCGTTTTACTGGCTCTAGTATTCACAGGCTTTCAAGGAATGGAATATTATGAAGCACCCTTCACTATTTCGGATAGTATTTATGGTTCTACCTTTTTCTTAGCAACAGGCTTTCATGGTTTTCATGTGATTATAGGTACTCTTTTCTTGATTATATGTGGTTTTCACCAATATTTTGGTCATCTGACCAAGGAACATCACGTTGGCTTTGAAGCAGCTGCATGGTACTGGCATTTTGTAGACGTGGTTTGGTTATTCTTATTTGTCTCTATCTCTTGGTGGGGAGGTATATGAAGGAATCGAAGAGAGATTGGCAGATCATGTTCACCAAGAAATGATCCGAAATGGGATCTTGATCTATTTGAGATTGTTTTTTTTTTTTAATTGTAATCAAAGAAGTTTTCTTGCCTCTCGTTTCTTTTCTGAACAAATAGAAGAACATAATGGATCGAACTCATACAAAAAACCGTCTATTATAGCTATTAAAGATAGGAATTAACCTATGTCCACTTTAAAGCATATAACGGCCGGTAAGTATATAAAAAAGGGCTCGTCGAACTACTATACAAAGCGCTTACCTATAAAAGAAAAAAGGTATATAGTATATTGAATTTTCCAGATTCTATCTACAGAATGAAGATAGGGCAGAGGGGAGAGAGCTCAGTGACGAAATAAAGAAAGAAGAGCAGGGAAGCTAACTAAATAAGCGCTAGAGCCGACGGAAGGCACCGGGAATCATACTTTAGCTGAAAAGCGCTTACTTCCTTCAAGCTTCAAGAAAGACTTATGTAGTGTGCGCTAGCTGAAAAGGGAGGGGATGCGCCTCGCGTATAGGCTCGCTGCTTTGAAACCTGTGCCAGCTCGATAACAAATTTCTCATAACGAGCACGCTTTATGTTTTTTGATAATCTTTGAAACAATTCGTTAAAGCTAAATAATAATATAATGATTTTATAACCTCATCATTCATAGTCTCATGGCAATCAATCTTTTTTGAACATCCCTACATTCCTTATTGCCCTAAGGCAAGGCACATCTTTGCTAGCGTATAAAAGAAAGGATGAAGACGCTTTTGGGACATTCCTGCTTTCCGTCTTTATTTACTGTTACACTTTCTTAAACTACCAATTCGGGAGTATCAGTCTGAGAAGTATGTTCTTATCATACTATATTCTAATTAGAGCTTGTAGGAATGAGAAAAGAAGCATGAAATGCCAAGTTTTGTCGCCTCATTGTACTAGAGGCCCTTCTCACCGAAGTCTTTCCCACGATTTTCATTATCTTAGAGTCGACTACTTTTGCTTTTTCTTACCCGGAGTAAGGGCGCCATCAGTTAGCTTCGGATCGCGCTTTACTTTCATATCAGCCACGGTAGGCTTTTTCGAAAGCACTGTTCTGCTTTGCCAATCAGGTAAGACCGAATGGGGACGGTAAACTGCAAACTTTTCCAGTATTCGTTGCTCGGTTGGCTGGAATCTCGCACAACAACAAAACAGAAACGCCCCTATAGACCTCTCTGACAATAGTTTCGTAGCCATATTCACTGAGAAAAATGTTGCGAAGCGCAAGAGCGTATCGAGAGAGGATATTTTTCGTGTAATGGTCTATACTATAACCATCTTCTTTCTTTACTGCAAACTAGTGACTGAGTCCAAAGCAGAGAGGTAAAGGACATCTGCTAAGCAAGCACAAAGAGTTCACGTATCGATAGCTAAACCTTAAGAAAAGCATCAAGTTTTCTTTTCTCTTCAAGAGAGAAATACCTTTCCTGTTTGTTGATAGAAGAAGGGTAGCCAAAAAGGCGAAGTCTGGTACTGGATCATCGGTGTTTATATTTATATAAGAGTCAGACTCAATATCAAAATAACCGAATAAAGTTTCATCCTACAGGGAGTGGAGTGGGCCTCGGCTTACGAAAGTGGTTGCTATGGTAGCAAGTTCGACACCAGGCATCGCTTTTCTGCTTTTTGAATGGGTATCCCTGAAAGGAAGGCCCAAAGAAAAGGGATTCGGAAAGTCTAATCCAATGACAGTGTTGGAAAGCAAGTCAGAATAGGCTCTCGCTTGAGCAGGAGAAAGGCTATAGAAGGTGTTCGGAGTTGGCTTAACGAATTGTGATAGAATCCGATTTGAAAGCAGCTTTTCCTTACCCAATGTTGCTCCCCGATGGAAGTGAGCATCTAAGGAAAGGGATGATGGCATTGCCCGGTAAACCTTCTTTAGCCAAAGAGATCCTAAATTTGAATTAGCGAAGCTTAGAGAGTGGAGTTTAAACTGACGTGGGGACCTAATTTAGGCATTTCTTTTTCCCACGTTTTGAACGGGTTCTTGAACAGCCATGTCATTCCTTGGAACGTGAAAGCTTGTTAATCCACTGATTGGTGATGAAAGATAGAACTCATGGGCACCTACTGCCCTGATTTTTATTGTTCACGGAACTCATATGAGCGGGTAGATCTCTACAACTACTATACATACATGATTTATGTCGCCCTGCCTTTTCTTTTGTACCGAGACCTTGATTGAGGCTGTTTGATTCGCCAACCTTAGCAAATAAGGGGCAATCCTTTGATTTCGATGAATCTGCACTTGGCCTGAAAGTCCCATCCCTAGGACCTGTAGAACAAGAAAAGGTTAGGACACAGAAGATTAGGACAGAGAGGTTAGCGGTAGGGGTCTTTCCTCAAGCTTCGCATAAGCGATTACATACCTCTATTTCAAGAGTTCTAGTACTTGCATAGCGGTCCGTCTATTAGTTTGATGATTCTTATCAAAGCTGTCGGCTATTTAATCTCGTCTGTTTGTAGTAAGCAATTCCTTTCCGGGCTGTGATTGAGAAAATATCCCCCGGTCTCCCCGATCGGTTTCGGTTCGGTGGTTGGTTTTTGGTTGAATGAATATCTGTACTTCCTATTAGCCTCGGCCTTACCTGATTACTATAAAAGTTTGAAAGGTAGGTTTTTGAAGCAATGAAATGGAAAGGAAGAACTGCTTTATGGAGGAAATGCTTGAATGAAGCTTGTGGTGTGTCCTTCGGTCCGTTCAAGTGGTGAGTGAAGTGCTTCCTCGCGAAAGAAGCCTTTTAGACATAGGGTTCTTCTCTTTACAGAAGCACAAGTGGAACGCTTTCATGGCTTTATGGCTGTCTTCCTCTTTTTCTTTCATTGTGACTACTGGCATCTTTGAGCAACTTGGACCTGTCTTTCTTGTCCACCTATCTCTCTGGCCAAGAATAAGAGTCCGTGTCTCTGGAAAAGGGTTTACTGACTACTCTGCTGAGGGCGTGTAGGTATAATAGGCGGAAGGAGATAAAAATAGAAGAAAGTTGAGTCCCATCTGCTGCGTCTATATAAATAGATAGATTCCGTAGGAATCTCTAGAAGCAAGCCCAGGTTCAGACAGCAAGCCAGGGTTCGGTTCCATATTCATGGGGATCCATCCACTTACTTTGGTCGATTAGATCCCTGTATACAAGCCGTACCCGGCTGACTGACTTTCCTCTGCTCTTACTCCCGCACCCGTTCCTGTACACATACACATGTCAGCGTAGGTAGCTGTGTCACGCTAAGTAATGAAAGATTTTCCCTCAATTTCATTACCTCCCCTACCCTATGGTGTCCCTTTTGCAAAGAGGTTTGTTTTTGAGGCTTCATTGATTAGTACTTGGGATCTTAGTTCTACATGATGCCATAATTGGATCTACTATTAAGGATTGTTAAAGGACAACCAATGAAGTCTGCAAAGAGGATGAAAGAAGCTTTCATGAGTGGTTATGCCGGATCTCTCAGCCCGTTCATAGAGGAATCCTTTTCCGAATCTTTCACCATTGTGACCCCCCTGGAGAAGGAGGATTCCCACTTCCATAGTTACAGGCATAGTATGAGGTACTGCCCAGTTCTCTTCTACCCTATCCACACCGCCTATCTGTGCTGATCGAGAGCTCGACCCATGGTGTGCTAGTTCCAGGAGCTATAAAAAAAATGGGAAAGAGTACAACCTTCATTGATAAAGGTAGGTCCGCCTAGAGAGGATAGCTTATCTAGGAAAGGAATTCAAAGGCAAATGGTTTCCTAGGAAGGAGATGGTGGTTGGTCGACTAAAGGTTAGAGTTAGAGGACTAAGTCGAAGCGCAACACATAAGCGCATATTAATTCTCGGTTCCTCTGTTTGTTGCGAGAGAGCTAATCGAACGGGAGGGTACTCAACCTTATGTTGTGAGGAAGGGCGAGTGACGAAGAAAGAAGTGCCATGAGCAAGGCAAAATGATAAGTATGATTTAAAGTTGGTTTGGTTGCCGTTTTACCTTAACCGCTTATAACCAGAGCAAGCAATCAATCTTATATTTATGGCGGGAAGTCAGGCAAGGCTCTTTGAAACCCTCCTTATTGCTCTTGAATCGGTTGTACCTCATTCCCATCCTCCCTACGTCTTCATCTTCAAGACGAGCTTTTTCCTGTTTTTAGGTTGACGAGTGAAGACTCCCAGAGATCTTCCTTTCAATGAGGCATTCTCAACTCCTTTATTTCATTTCTCATACCGGCACTTTTATAAAGTCCTAAAAAAGTGTGGAATGAATATGGTAGAGTGCAAGCGGCAGACACATAGGTAGGTGCCCGCAGATTGGATTTCATTGGCAGGGAAACTTACCTTATTAGATAGGGGGAAATCGAGAGCTTCAAGAACAAGGACGATTGGAAGGAGCGACATATCGATATACATATATAACCAACCTCACAGATCCAACTCAATCTCACAGATGTATCGTACTCTCGCGACCAGGTTATCATAAGAAAATACTGCTTAATATTTCCGAAGTGAGAGAAGGAGGGAAGACGTGCTACAACTAACATAACAGCTAGCTTAAAAACGTTAGCTAGCGCACACCGGCTTTCTTCCTTGCTTTTCACTCCTTAAAATCTTTGGGAAAATAAGTTTCACTCTGACCCTCTTTCTGGGTTAAGCAGCCTCACAACTCAGGGATTGTATCATCTTTGAAAGCGCTTCTCTGCTCCTTGCAAAGGCTTCCTCTTGACCCAAAAGTTTAAGTATGGACTACCCGTGGGGGGAATGCGAGGCCTCGTCTGAATAGGTTTGTTTCTCCGTTCCTGTTAATTTGACTTGGTATGAGCCTGCTCCCTTATGAGTCACTCTGATCGCCACTTGTCAATCTCTTTCTTCCTTCAGACTTTACCATGCTTTCCTTAACCTTATAATAAGCGATTACATACTAGGTAGAGTGAAATTAGGGCTTTCGATATGATAGCTCATTCCCCAGGAGAAGAGCTAGGAGAACTTGGTTCACTTCGACTAGGTACCACTTATTCTAAGGTTTCGATTCAAATAAGTGGTTAGGTTACTCCCCTTCTTAAGTTTCATGTGTGTGTGCAAGAGCCAATTCAAGCTATAGCCCGTTCTCGCTTCAGTACTCTTTTCCCATCTCTCTCGAGATCCTTCTTTCATCCTTGCCATCTTCCCAACGAAATTGATTGGTGCCCTTTGTGACATAGACTTAACGCTGACTACATCCAGGGAAGTTCGTCGGGTGGGCCACAACCCACGGCAATCATGCCTGGACTAACGAGAGAAATCTCTCTCTTCCGCTCTTTTCACTCCTTAACCTTCGCTTAAGCGACTACGTACCTTAACTCGACGATTCCCCACTACCCTCGTGCTCGCTTATAGAAACCTATATATATTTCCTACCTGGAGAAATCTTTCCTAGGCTGCTTTCCACCGTTCAAACTATTCGCTATTCGGGCTTCCCTTGAGACTGCTCACAACCTTTTCTTGACTCTGTCTTTTCATACAGTTTCGAAACCTACTTCCTACCAGGAGAAGATGTTATTGATTCTCTTTGAAGGTGGGGGACCTTATTCACAGGGATTGCACACCCCTCACCTAATTGAGATAGAATCTGAATACCCTTACATTTTGTAGAGATATAAGGCACCATTCTAGGATTCAATTTTTCGAGTACCGTGACCAAAATGAACTCCCGCTTCCATTTGAGTCATGTCTCTCCCTTTGATATAGTACTCATGAATCCACCTGACCCAGACCTTGTCTTTTTTGTTTGCTAAATTCCAAAGCAACTTACAAACATATGCTTTGTTCCAGCAAGAAAACGAATGTGCGAATCACCTCCATGCATAGGACGAACAGATACGAAGAGAGAGGATCACCTTGCCTCAGACCACACTAAGGCTGGAAAGCAAGTGAAGGCCTACCATTGACCAACATCTGATAAGAGACTGCAGACACACACTGCCTAATGATATGAATCCAATAGGCTGGAAAACCAAAGGCCTGTAAAGTTCTCAGAAGAAAGGTCTAGTTGTCCCAGTCATAGGCCTTATTCATGTCAAGCTTAAGAGACGCATATAATCTTTTTCGAGCCTTAGAAGCATTCATAAAAGACAATATTTCATGAGCAAACAGACCGTTGTCAGACATAAGCCTTCTAGGAACAAAAGCATTCTGAAAGTCTAACACCAAATAGGGCAGTACATGCCGCAGACGACCTGTGAGGCATTTAGCTATGCATTTATAAAGCACATTACATAAATGTATAGGCCGAAACTGAGAAAAAAACTAAGGATTTTCCATTTTGGGAAGAAGAACTAGGAAAGTCCGATTCAAATCTTTTAGCATATAGCCATGAGCAAAAAAATATTGGACATTTGTAACCACAAAAGAACCAACCACCTCCCAGTGGATCTTAAAGAAAGCCGACGAAAACACGTTCGGGCCCGGAGTTTTGTTATCTTCGATAGCAAACATGGTTGACTGAATCTCTTCAGTTGAAAAAGGAAGTGAAAGAAAATGCTATTGCGCTGGAGAAAGTGAAGGTAGAATTAATTGGTCCCACCAGGAGCTTTTTGGGACAGTAAAAGATTCAGAAGGCTTGTATAGCTCCTTATAGAAAAAGAGCCCCAGATAGTGAATCCTTCCTGAGTCCGTAAGCCATTCACCCTCTGAATCCTTTAGACTATGGATAGTATTACGACACCGTCGAGCCTGGACAAAAGAGAATAGAGCTTTTTAATGAACTTCACTTGTTGCATCCATCGAACTTTGGCACGCTGTTGCCAGTAATGAAAGACAACCTAGGCTGTTGCTATCTTTTCTTCTTTTGTATTAATAAAAAGGCAACGACCAACATAATTGGATAAATTAAACTCTTCTCGATTAATTTCCATGGCTAATGAATTCCAATTGATACCTCAAAGCTTTTTATTTGCAGTACACCAAGCTAAAAGCTTATTCTTGAGCAAAGCTAACTTCCGAGTCGGAGAGTGTAGGAGTTTATAGGTACTACACAGCGGAAAAACATGAATCACATTGTACAGTACCTAAACCCAAGATCTAATGCGTAACACATAAAGAACATATAATTATACCTTTGAAGCGTGATTCCACGTGCGATCGAGCTAGAATAATTGGAGATAAAGAACCCTAAGCACGATTCCTCTACTTGGTCCAAGGGCACAAATTAAGACCTCCACTAATGCTAGTTAGTTGCAATTAAACCCTTCAATTGAACTTCTACGGAGAAGAGCAAGCAACGAACCACCACACGCGCCACCCAGGGTGGCCGACCATACGGACAAGGGGAGGAGAAAGATAGTCGTGAGATAGAGAGAGGAATTAGGGTTTCTGGGATTGGTTGCCTTGATGTCAAAATACACTGTGTGTGAATTATGACTGCTTACTTGCAACCCTAGGCATGGATCTTATTTATAGATCTCATCTCCAAATAAGAGCCCATGTCATAAGCCCAAAACCTAATTCCAATCTAACTATGCTAGCCTAATCCATTTCATGATTAGTTAAATGCTCATGAGGCCCAAAACCTAATTCCAATACCCTTATGTGTGACTTCATAGGATCTATTCTAGCGGGCTTTGGACTATTTGACTAGTCCAAAGATCATCTCTCATAGTCTAGCAACAAATGATGACGACCCAAGAGAATGAACTTATTATCTCCATAATAGTAATCCTTGATATATCTTGTAATTGCACTTATCGAAGACACAACTCCTTCAATCTCCCACTTGTCTGAGACAAGTGCGCAATATTCAAATTCTTTAAGTCAATGTGTGTCGATTTGATAATATGATTGCATCTCATGTCGTGATCATATTAGTATACAAATCTTTTCTTGAAAAACTGAGTGAGATTCACAGAACAAATGATTACTATGTAATGCATTTGAGCACGGTCATGCATTTTTCTGAATTCTCCCTTTTCAAGGGGCCAAGACACATTCCTATTTAATAGGTAGACTCAATCCAATCTTATGGTAACAAAGCTCCCACTCAACTTCTAAAATAACCGGGAAACACCCTTTATAATCTCCAGTTACGGGCAGACGTTTGAATGTACCACAGTTAAATCAGCCATTGAATGGAATTAGTGTTCCACTCATGTCAAAGGAATAATCCACTAATATATCTGGAAGCTCTATACTTGAACTTCAAAGTATGTCTATAGTTCGATCATGCATCATTCATGCATATCCATGTGATTGACCGAGCTTCACTACGCTCCTATAGCGCATGAAACTGCGCTATCCAATCAGTCTTAACATGCTAGTCCATTTATTGAAATAATTTATGTCCATTTTAATGATTCCGAACTAGGAACTTAAATAATATATGAATTTAGTTCACCTGTGGGGTTTCATTCACCAGGTCATCAACCTGATGAGCCCATCAATTCATAATTATTTTGGACATTTTATTTAATATTGAAACCACGATTAAATAATATTGAAACTTTGTTTCAATTGATAAACAAAATTCTGCAAGTTCATGTATTACTTATGTGACATGTTTTCTCAAAATATACACAACTCAAATTACATAACTTGCTACAATCCAAGAATCTTAGTAAGACTCTCATACCTTGGTCATGGAAGGGATTTAGTAAGTAGAGTTCATGAGACATTCTCATAAACATGAATTTTTTGCAATTTCTAAATTTTATAATTATATTAATCTCCATTCACTAAGGATTTTCCTTTGTCCTTATACAAGGAACTTAGGAATTTCTAATTTGTATTCCAACATCACATTGGATTTTGATTGAAATCTACCATCACTTTTTCTGAAAACACGTGAATCAAATAGACGAGTATAGTCCATGACATGCATGACACATCCTTTGCATACTGCATTAGGATCATCACTCAAAACCTTAATTTCATCAACCTTTCTCAAAGTATTGAATCATTAAGCAATGTGCCATGCTACATGGGATTGAAACTCCTTTTAATTTAATGTTGAACCATATAAGAATCTTATCGATATAAGTTTCATAACCAAGTTCAAACATCCTTCGAGACCTATCTATATAGATCTTGAATCCCAAATGTACTCATCTTCTTTTTCAACGTTTTTCATAAAAAATGCATTAGCCATCATTTGACCCTTCAAGAAATGAATAATTTGCTCTCAGTACTAGACCAAGAATACTTCATAGCTCCCACTAAACATCTTGTACACACATGACCTTTTATTCATTTTACGAGAACATCAAACGATTTGATTAGCTCACAAAATTAAGAACACTAACTCCATGATGCTTTGCATCCCTAGGATTATTGGATCTTCAAACTTTTGATTGTATCATATACAAATCTTCTTTCATTAACAATTTCAATGAAGCATTTTGAAATCCATTTATCAAATCTTATAAGGTAAAAATCCCTAAAATATCTTTAATAGATCTTTGCAACATGACTAATGTAAAGGTTTCATCGTAGTCATAGTCATACTATGAATTTGTTGAATCCTTTAAAAAGTCTTTGCTTTAGTTAGAAAACATTTTTCTTTCTTGTCTGTTTTGCTTATAATGGGTCTCACCCAATTAGGCAAATTATTCACGTGTCATACACTTGCTTATAGACTTAGAGTCTATCTCAAATTTCCTGGTTTTAAACCACTGGGAGTCATAACTAGTCAAATCATCTTTGTTACTTGCATAATCATTATGTTCCAAAATGAATATTTTAGAACTCTTAGTCAATATGAAATCATATTTCTTTGACTAAGTTTTACATATGTTATTCATCGTTGTGGGTTTGATGCAACTATTAAAACTCATACAACAGCTTTGTTTAGTTTTCAATGAGAAACGACAATAGAGGATGTGCACTTGGAATGTACTACCTTCGACACATGGTTATTATTCCTATATTTGTAACATGAGGTGAATCATGCTCATATTGTTTCTTTTATTCAACAACTTCTCAAATTTCTTCAAGAATATCGAATTCTCTTTGGAGTGCTTAAATCCACGTTCTATCCAATATATTTCATGAACCAATCCAATTTCTAGCTCATTTCCCTAAACCATAACCTATTTTCCACTTTACGTGTCCACATCGCAAAACTGAGCGAAACTGATTTTATGGCTATACAATTTTGATCCAATTATTTTTTTTGGATAGGCCTTTAAATAATCTTTCCAACCATATATCATAAGCCCAATTCCGAGCTATAACGAAAAAGATATGAGCAAAACACCAAACTCGGCCTAAAACCGACACCCTTCCACTAAAACAATCATATCTTAAAATATACATATTATTTTGACTTGATTTTAATTGGGTTGGAAATTATACTTGATAAGCTTTCCAATGATGTATTATATTCCTTATTCCGAGTTACGGATCAAAAGTTATGGTTATTTTAAAAACGGGTAAAAACACTTAGATTACCGCGCCGCAGCAAAAATGCCGTGACGCGGCAAAAGCTGACGTGTCACGGGGCTTATTCCCGTGACACGGTACCCATATTTGTAATTCTGCATAATTTTCCCCCGTGTCACGATGCAATTTCCCGTGTCACGGTGCCCATTCCGTTACACGGGAATATTACGTGTAATTTTCGCGTACTTTTTACACCGTGACACGGCATACTGCACTGTGCCACGGTGGATAATGCCGTGTCACGACATTTCTTCCCGTGTAACGGTGCACATCCCGTGCCACGGGATTGCTCCGTCTTTTCTCCGCGTAATCCCTAAACGCGTTTTCACTTCCCGTAACCTAAATATTTCCCGTGTCACGCAGATTTGTACCGTGTCACGGGAAAGTTTCCCGTTTGACGGTGGGATTTCCCGTGTCACGGTACACTTTGCCGTGTCGCGGGATAATTTTTTAGTGTTTTTATCATTTTAGGGTTCCGTGTGCTCCCTCAACACATTTTCTCTATAAATGCCCCCTCATTTCTGATGTACGGGGCAACAATAATCATTCTCTCTCACCTTGCACCAAAAATCATCCTCTTCTCCCTCTTTGTAGACACCTAAAAATGTCTCCCCAAAACCAAACCCGATGATGAACAACCTTTCACCGCCATTATTGGTCGGGTTGAGTATTTAATTTTTGGAGTGCTTAAATCCATATTTCCATTTCATAAACCAACCCAATTCTTAGCCCATTTCCCCAAACCATAACTCATTTTCCTCTTTTTGTGCCTTTAACCCCAAAATAATTCATTTCGTGACCTTTAAAATCAATCATTTCGTGTCCTTTTTATAAAAACGTTTATTCCAGTTTATTTTGGTCCATAATCAGGGTCTAATGATTGAATATTTGGATGGGGCTTTAAAATATCTTTACAACGATATATTATAAGCCCAAATCTGAGTTATAACGAATAAGTTATGGCAAAAATATTAAACTAGCCCAAACCGAACCTAAGCCCACCTTACCTACGACCCAATGATCATGTGGAGGGTCCAAATTATTTAACCCCATTCCTAAACCAATTAGGATTAATTCGAAGCTTCTATAAGTTTCTAAAATATCTTAATTATCCTTTTTGAAAAGATAAGATTAAATAGTTTGAAATTGAATAAAACTCCTTTTTTTGAAAATCCTATTTACATCCGAATTGAAAGACGTTCAAAGATAGACAGATATTATTTTCGTGTATTATAGTTTTTATCCAAATTTTATATGGTTGGATAGCCCTTGAAATTATCTTTCCAATGATATATTATAATATCAATTCCGAGCTATAACGGAAAAGATATGAATAAAATGTCAAACTCTATCCAAAACTGAAACCGTCTCACTATTTCGGCTATATCTTTTGTTCTAAAAAATATTTTAATCTGATTTCAATTGGGTTAGAAAGTAGACTTCAAGATCTTTCCAACCATATCTTATTCATCTTATTCCAATTTCTGGTTCAAAAGATATGATAAAAACAAAAACCGCAAAAACTGCTGTCTATCGCAAGCGTTTTATCCGATTCGAATTCTTATCTTTTCTTGATTCGACCCCTCTTTTCCTCTTATAAATAGAGGTCATATCTCCCCTTTTTTATTCATCAACAAGCTTGATCATCAAATCCTTCTCTCTTTCGCTCTTTACACCAAAAATCATTCTCTTCTCTCTCTCACATATTCTAAGCCTTAAACCTATATTTCTAATTCTATCATTTCTTCCTTAAGCACTCCAAGGAGTTCATACAATACCCAAAGTTCTATACTTAAACCAAGGCGTGAAAGGTATAATTGACTGAGGGTTTGGACCAAATCAACTCTACTTTAATTTAATTTCCATTTACTTTATATTTTTATTGAAGTTACTAACAGTTTATTCATGATGTAGTAATTTAAAGGAACGCGCGGAATGTGAGTAATTAATTAATTTAATTACTCTTATTTTATTTTTAATATTGCTAGTATCATGATTAGGGTTGTTATTATTATTATTTGATTTGGCTAACACTATTATTGTTAAATTGATTCCAATATTAATGTTTATTCTATTGTATTTTTTATGATCACCATATTGCATGTTAAAGGGAATATGTAATTGAAAATCACGCCTAATAAGATAATTTGGACAACCAGTTTAGGTTCCTTTTAATCTTGTTGTTTAATCAAGTGATCACAATATTTTAGAATTATATGTTGCATTAATATTCAACCAATTTAGCTTAATAATAGTTTGGAGCAAATTGAATATTTTGTTTGTATGCCTTTGAGATCGCAGGAATCACTTTTCACTATAAGAATCGAGTAGAGGCCAATACGGGCGAATGTGACTCCATGACTCACTTCGTACCATCATCCCCGATCCTCCTTTCGTGGTTCCGAACCATATGGAGTTAGTAATCTCATGGATTATGAATGGGGTGTAACCTTCACGGGCCAATCGTTGTTGCCTATCGTTGTCCCTTATCGTAGTTGCCTTTTTATGATCCGTGGACGGTTTACAAGTTCCTTAAAAACTTGTTGGCGGCTCCCTACTTTATTTGTCCCTAATCGTTGTCCCTAATCGTAATGTCAATTCCCACTTCCTATGAGTGTCAAGCATATTCACAACATGCTTTTAACGTAGGCGCACTTCGAACGACGCCTACAATTTGGCGACTCCACTGGGGAGGATTCTTGATTATTTATCGATTTGAGTGATCGGTATTTAATTAAGATGACTGGATGAGACTTGAAAGATTCTTGAAAAATATTCCTGTGATTTAATTGGCATTGTCACATATGCATATGCATTTTAGCTTACCTACTTTGCCACAATAGTACGTGTTCTACGTATGTGGCTAGCCCGGGGGATTTATGCTCTATCAACCCGAAAACGCTCATGGCAATAAGGGTTCATCCGAGTTTTTAAATCCACCCAAACTATGGAGTCGAGTTCGATTTCATCACGAACTCGCGGAGCCGCCCGTTGGCATACACCCTCAAGGGAGGCTGCCTTGCTAACGCGTCCAAACTCTTAACCATGGTACCCTTTGACACCCAAAAGCTTGACCATAGTCGAACATAGAACTTGACTTTAGGTTGCGAACTTCATTGCATCATGCGTGACTATATGCTTATGTGTGCATTTTTTAATTGACCTTTTTTTAATTTTTTTTTTCCTTATCAAACCCCTTTTTTATTATTATTAGAGTCGAGCCATAGATTTTTTTAAATTTTTGAGTCACCCGGATTTTAATTCCCGTATACTGCACAAGAGTCAACTTGTTTTGGTCATATCCGGAGTTATAGAAAGAGTTATGTGTCGTGCCACCTATGGATCTGTAGCCCCGAGTTTTATATTTGATTTAGATTTGGTTTCATCCAAATCAGAGTCACAGATCAAAATTTATAACCGATATACTACAGCTTGTCCAGTTTAGATTTCTTTTTAGCGTCAACTTTCTTTTGTTTTTTTTTTTCAAATTTTTTATATCTTTTCGTGTCAAGCTAGTCTTAGCCAAGTCCTTTGATCCGTGTCAACTCGTATAACATAGGATTATAGATTTTTTTTTCAGTTTTTTTATACCCATGAGTCATAACTCTTCTAGAATTCTAGTCCTCTTCCTAGTTTCTTGTGATCAATTTTTATGCTAACCTTAACATGTATTCTTCGTCTTTGATTGTGGTTGATTTTATTTATGAATAACGATTGCCAATGGACCGTTTTCACCTAGTAAATAGCATAAACATTAAAATTTGACAAAATTAATCAAGTTAGTTTGTCTTTTAGTCTTCCGTGCTATTTGGTCATTGGGTCCTTTGTTTTTCACAACGTCCTCATGTCTAGTCATGCGATCATACCATGAGTCTTAATAAACTCACATAATCTCACATGTTGAGTTATTGCACACACTTTGTCTCCGAGTCATGCACTAGATTGTTTATGATCGTATACTAGGACCATGCATGCATCGTTTTCTATCGTAGTAAAAATGAGTGGAGATTTTTCTCACTTGTTTTCAAATGTCTATTTTTTCTCTTCCTTTACAATCCGAGTACTGAGTTAATGTATTAGATGAGTTCGTCCTTACACAGTACTTGAGTTTAAAATCAATAGGCAATAGTTGGAAGAATAAGGGGAACGTCACTCCTTCCTTCTTTCCTTCCAATCAAAGCATCAACAACATGAAACTATTTTCCTCAGCATGCAGCTAGAAGTAACTCATAAAGGGCCATGAAGACAATGCACAATGCAAGCTTCTCACCAAGATTTCATGTTTTCTTCTTCTTTTGTTTCAAACCCTTCCCCCTAAAAAGTCTAGCATAGGTTCTCCTTATCCATGTGTTTATGTGTCACATTTCTTACCTTTTTCATCAATGAGCATTTCTTTCCTTTTCATTCGATCATGTCATTCGCAAAAAAAAAAAAAAATCAATTACCGAACTAAACACAAGGTACACCAATGACTTGAGGCACCTTTGCAACCCTGTCATTCCTCTTAAACTATTTTCAATCAAATATCCATTTCTTCATCAACCACTTTGAGCCTCGTCTAACGCTTGGCCTCATTTATTCAACCCACATTCACCAAACCCTGGGATGGGAAGGTGTGCAAATTGTATAACATTCATAAAGCAAGTAAAAAAAAAAAGTAGCAAAGCAACAATAAAACAATGTCTAAAGACAAGTGTTCCAATGTCTTTGATATGAACACGTCTCAAATTGCGTCTCTCATCGAGTGCTTGGTATCGTGCCTGAGAAACATGAATGTCAAGTGAGTGATGGACCGCATGATTTGAGATTGCCTACATTGATTCACAAGAATGGAAAAAAGAAAAAAATATATTTCAAAACAAAAAAAAATATATGAAAAAAAAAACTTGCAAAGGCTAATACATAATTGCATATCTTGGGGGCTTCTCTCGGGTCTTGAGCCTTTTACCCCTTTCTTCCTTAAACCTTCAGCTTAACCACATTATAACCCTTGAAAGACCTCTTTGAGGTGTACACACACTTGTGCAAAGTTTGGTTAGAGCTACGTTCGGCCTGATTCCTAACGGATACGTAGGCAACCTCACATCGAGGTGCGGCCACATTCATATTCATATCTATGCATGATCGAGTCAAAGAATATCCAATGCTTACCCCTACCCATTTAGAGCTAGACTTGGGGGGCTTGAACCCTCATCATTTAGCCTACTTAGCCTAAAGAGTCATCATCTTTGACTCTTCTCACATCTCTTTCCATCGCCATAACCCTTGCAGCCAGCCTTAGTATCACATTCACACACTTCACTCACACATCCATATCCATATCAATCATCCTTCCCTTTAAGAGCCCTTTATCATGAAATCTTGTTTCAACACCGCGCATGCTTCATCATCTTTCAAGATAACATTAATTAGAAGAAACATTGTATACTTGCCTAGCTTCTAGACCTAAGAAATGTTCATTGTTTCATACATCGCATATTGTGCTTAGCTCCTTGACCTATGTGACATTCATTATGCGATACTCATCGATCACTTCATTTATATACGTGCTTAGCTTCCAAACCTAAGTAACGTTCAAGATCGTTTCTTTACACCATATGTGATGCTTAGCTCCATGACCTAAGTTCATTCATCTATCATGTCACATGACGTAATTGTCCTTAGCCTACTAGCCTAAGAACATACAGCATGCATACATTATACTCAAGACGGGCAGTTCAATACGACAAGAAGAAAATCCATGTGATTCATTTCGTCTTGCTCAAGGAGGAAGTTCAAAACTTCTTTCCTTTTTCATTATTTTATTTTGGGGAAGTTCAAAAACTTTTTCCAAGTTTTCATCGAAGGAAGTTCGAAAATTGTTCAGTTTTCACATCTTTCTTTTTCGGGAGAAAGTCGGTACCCTCCACTCATGACAAAAATTGACGGAAAATTTTTGCTTTTGCATCTTCGTTTGCTTGTGTCTGCACACGCACATACACACACAGACACACACACTCACAAGTCATACACATGTCATGTCACATCAAGTCAAACTTGGTCAAGTTAGTGGTCAAGTCAGTCACAAGTATATACGAGTCCATTGGCAAATTTATTTTTGCAGGTCTTATCTACAGCCCACGTCCGGGGACAAATAGACCATTTACAGCCCACGTCCGGGGACAAGCGGACCATCTTTAGCCCACGTCCGGGGACAAGCGGACCATCTACAGCCCACGTCCGGGGACAAGCGGACCACCATCATTTCATGACGCAAGGTTCTCGATACACAGAGACTTGCAATCTCATCATCTGTCGACTTTCCTCAAGCATGGAAAGTATTATCCGGTGGATTTCTTCAAGCATAGAAAACTGCCAAGTCGGCTTTCCTCAAGCATGGAAAGCGTTATCGGTGGATTTTTCTTCAAGTATAGAAAACCGCCAAGTCGACTTTCCTCAAGCATGGAAAGCGTTATTGGTGGATTTTTCTTCAAGTATAGAAAACCGCCAAGTAGTCGACTTTCCTCAAGCATGGAAGGCATTATCGGTGGAATTCTTCAAGCATAGAATGACACCAAATTCATACGTCGACTTTCCTCAAGCATGGAAAGTGTCATCCGGTAGGTTTCTTCAGGCTTAGAAAGCTACCAAACTCATCTGTCGGCTTTCCTCAAGCATGGAAAGCATTTCAACAAACGTCATCCGGTGGATTCCTTCAAGCATAGGAAAATACCAAACTCATTTGTCACCGATACACTGGTGTCAGATAAGCGTTCTATCCCTATACTCTTTTATCTGTGGAATTAACATTTTTTGCAGGTATCGGCGTATACAGAATGATTTAGGATCGCAGAACGTCTTAAATCATTCTCCGTCCCTATCGACTAATTTGACTATCGTTTTCGAAACTAATGTTTCTACAAACTCAGTCAAAGTGGGGGCTTCTGTAGACACCTAAAAATGTCTCCCCAAAACCAAACCCGATGATGAACAACCTTTCACCGCCATTATTGGTCGGGTTGAGTATTTAATTTTTGGAGTGCTTAAATCCATATTTCCATTTCATAAACCAACCAAATTCTTAGCCCATTTCCCCAAACCATAACTCATTTTCCTCTTTTTGTGCCTTTAAACCCAAAATAATTCATTTCGTGACCTTTAAAATCAATCATTTCGTGTCCTTTTTATAAAAACGTTTATTCCAGTTTATTTTGGTCCATAATAAGGGTCTAATGATTGAATATTTGGATGGGGCTCTAAAATATCTTTCCAACGATATATTATAAGCCCAAATCCGAGTTATAACGAATAAGTTATGACCAAAATATTAAACTAGCCCAAACCGAACCTAAGCCCACCTTACCTACGACCCAATGATCATGTGGAGGGTCCAAATTATTTAACCCCATTCCTAAACAAATTAGGATTAATTGGAAGCTTCTATAAGTTTCTAAAAGATCTTAATTATCCTTTTAGAAAAGATAAGATTAAATAGTTTGAAATTGAATAAAACTCCTTTTTTTGAAAATCCTATTTATATCCGAATTGAAAGACGTTCAAAGATAGACAGATATTATTTTCGTGTATTATAGTTTTTATCCAAATTTTATATGGTTGGATAGCCCTTGAAATTATCTTTCAAATTATATATTATAATATCAATTCCGAGCTATAACGGAAAAGATATGAATAAAATGTCAAACTCTATCCAAAACTGAAACCGTCTCACTATTTCGGCTATATCTTTTGTTATACAAAATATTTTAATCTTATTTTAATTGGGTTAGAAAGTAGACTTCAAGAGCTTTCCAATCATATCTTATTCATCTTATTCCAATTTCTGGTTCAAAAGATATGATAAAAACAAAAACCGCAAAAACTGATGTCTATCGCAAGCGTTTTATCCGATTCGAATTCTTATCTTTTCTTGATTCGACCCCTCTTTTCCTCTTATAAATAGAGGTCATATCTCCCCTTTTTTACTCATCAACAAGCTTGATCATCAAATCCTTCTCTCTTTACACCAAAAATCATTCTCTTCTCTCTCTCACATATTCTAAGCCTTAAACCTATATTTCTAATTCTATCATTTCTTCCTTAAGCACTCCAAGGAGTTCATACAATACCCAAAGTTCTATACTTAAACCAAGGCGTGAAAGGTATAATTGACTGAGGGTTTGGACCAAATCAACTCTACTTTAATTTAATTTCCATTTACTTTATATTTTTATTGAAGTTACTAACAGTTTATTCATGATGTAGTAATTTAAAGGAACGCGCGGAATGTGAGTAATTAATTAATTTAATTACTCTTATTTTATTTTTAATATTGCTAGTATCATGATTAGGGTTGTTATTATTATTATTTGATTTGGCTAACACTATTATTGTTAAATTGCTTCCAATATTAATGTTTATTCTATTGTATTTTTTACGATCACCATATTGCATGTTAAAGGGAATATGTAATTGAAAATCACGCCTAATAAGATAATTTGGACAACCGGTTTAGGTTCCTTTTAATCTTGTTGTTTAATCAAGTGATCACAATATTTTAGAATTATATGTTGCATTAATATTCAACCAATTTAGCTTAATAATAGTTTGGAGCAAATTGAATATTTTGTTTGTATGCCTTTGAGATCGCAAGAATCACTTTTCACTATAAGAATCGAGTAGAGGCCAATACGGGCGAATGTGACTCCATGACTCACTTCGTACCATCATCCCCGATCCTCCTTTCGTGGTTCCGAACCATATGGAGTTAGTAATCTCATGGATTATGAATGGGGTGTAACCTTCACTGGCCAATCGTTGTTGCCTATCGTTGTCCCTTATCGTGGTTGCCTTTTTATGATCCGTGGACGGTTTACAAGTTCCTTAAAAACTTGTTGGCGGCTCCCTACTTTATTTGTCCCTAATCGTTGTCCCTAATCGTAATGTCAATTCCCACTTCCTATGATTGCCAAGCATATTCACAACATGCTTTTAACGTAGGCGCACTTCGAACGACGCCTACACTCTTTAACCTAATTTCTAGCCTCCTTATTCTTCCATAATAATTCCCCTAAGCACTCCAAGGAGTCTATACTTAACCCGAGGTTCCTTCCATAAACCAAGGCGTGAAAGGTACAAATAGCTGAGGGTTTGGACCAAATCAACTCTACATTTATTTAATTTGATTTCCGTTTGATTTATATTTTTATTGAAGTTACTAACAATTTATTCATGATGTAGCAATTCAAAGGAACGCACGGAATGTGAGTAATTAATTAATTTAATTACTTATTATTTTTATATTGCTAATATCATGATTAGGTTTATTTATATTTGATTTGACTAATGATATTATTGTTAAATTGCTTCCAATATTAATGTTTGTTCTATTATATTTATTGATCACCATATTGCATGTTTAAAGGGAATGTGTAATTGAAAATCACGCCTAATAAGATAATTTGGACAACCGGTTTAGGATCCTTTTTAATCTTGTTAATTAATTCAAGTGATCACAAATATTTTAGAATTATATGAGTGCATTAATATTCAACCAATTTAGCTTAATAATAGTTTGGAGCAAATTGAATCTTTGTTTGTATGCCTTTGAGATTGAAGGAATCATTTTTCACTATAAGAATCGAGTAGAGGCCAATACGGGCGAATGTGACTCCATGACTCACTTTGTACCATCATCCCCGATCCTTCTTTCGTGGTTCCGAACCATATGGAGTTGGTAATCTCATGGATTATGAATGGGGTGTAACCTTCACGGGTCAATCGTTGTTGTCTTCGTTGTCCCTTTATCGTGGTTACCTTTTATGATCCGTGAACGGTTTACAAGTTCCTTAAAAACTTGTTGGCGGCTCCCTACTTTATTTTTCCCTAATCGTTGTCCCTAATCGTAATGTCAATTCCCACTTCCTATGAGTGCCAAGCATATTCACACATGCTTTTAACCTAGGCGCACTTCAAACGACGCCTACAATTTGGCGACTCCACTGGGGAGGATTCTTGATTATTTATCGATTTGAGTGATCGGTATTTAATTAAGATGAGTGGATGAGACTTGAAAGATTCTTGAAAAAAATATTCCTGTGATTAATTTGGCATTTTTGCATCTGCATAGACGTTTTAACTTCGCATTCAGGTTTGTCCCGTAGGAAAAATTGGATAAATTGGTTGCGCGCGGAGGAAAACAGGGCACCAGCCAGATCTTCTGACTGCCGTGACACGGGAATTTTTGCTGTGTCACGGCAGTCCTAAAATCAGCCTGGTGGCTTATTTTCTTTCCTCACAGTCGACTTCCTTCGATTTTTCTGAAAAAAGTATGTGTTCTACATACGTCTTAGCCCCGGGGGATTTAAGCTCTATCAACCCAAAAACGCTCATGGCAATAAGGGTTCATCCGAGTTATTAAATCCACCCAAACCACGGAGTCGAGTTCGATTTCATCACGAACTCGCGGAGCCGCCCATTAGCATACAGCCTCAAGGGAGGCTGCCTTGCTAACGCGTCCAAACTTTTAACCATGGTACCCTATTGACACCAAATAAACTTGACCATAGTCGAACATAAAACTTGACCTTAGGTTGCGAACTATTCTTTGCATCATTGTGCCTACATGTTTTATGTTTGGTCGTTTTGATCCGAACCTTAACGATCTTTCTTTGTCTATGGTGGATTATTTTATGACTAACGATTGCCAACGGACCGTACTCACTCGGTAATTAGGAAAAAAAAAAGGGAAGGGTTGCCGCGACATGGGACTGTCCACCGTGTCACGGCACAGTCCACCGTGGCACGGTGGACCTGCAGTAAAAAAAAAAATCTCGTGCTACGTCAGCATCCACCGTGGAACGGGAAAGTTCACCGTGTCACGACAATTTCCACCGTGACACGGTGGATTTTCCAAAGAAAAAAAAAAAATTCCCCGTCACACGTCAGCATCCACCGTGGCACGGTAGAGTTTCCCGTGGCGCGGTAAACATTCCCGTGCCACGGCACAATCCACCGTGGCGCGAAGGACCTGCAGAAAAAAAAAAAAAAAAACCACCGCGTCACGGCAGCTCGTCACGTGACACGGTACAGTCTTCCGTGTCACGGTGCCCTTGAAATAAGTCCAGTCAGCTTTTTTTTTTAAGTGTTCCGTGTTAATTTGGTCCTCGCGTCAGTCATTTTGGTTATGTTCACATGTCTAGCCATACGATCATACCACGAGTCTTATGACATCACTTAGTCACTCACGAGTCAAGTATAGTCCACACACTTTCTTTATGTTCCGACTCGAGTCGTGCACCAGGTCGTTTATGATCGTATATTAGGTTCATGCACCCTTTTTTCGTCATAATAAAAAATTGAGTGGAGTTTTCTCACCTGTTTTCAAATGTCCATTTTTTCCTTCCTTTCCTATCTTGAGAAATGAGTCAAAAAATTAAGTGAATTATTTTATTTCACAGTACTTGGTCAAGGAACAGGGATAGATTAATACGGTTCGAGTCATTACCGCAACAATCTCTCAAATCTAATAGGCGTTCAAAGAGAACTTTGCCATCTCCATTACTCATCACCTTTCAATGGCCACTAAAGAAGATATTGAGAACATCAACAAATCTATCGAGGCACAATCCACCGTGGCGCGATGGACCTGCAGCAAAAAAAAAAAAAAAAAAAAACCACCGCGTCACGGCAGCTCGTCACGTGACACGGTACAGTCTTCCGTGTCACAGTGCCTTGAAATAAGTCTAGTCAGCTTTTTTTTAAGTGTTCCGTGTTAATTTGGTCCTCGCGTCAGTCATTTTGGTTATTGTTCACATGTCTAGCCATACGATCATACCACGTGTCTTATGACATCAATTAGTCACTCACGAGGCAAGTATAGTCCACACACTTTCTTTATGTTCCGACTCGAGTCGTGCACCAGGTCGTTTATGATCGTATATTAGGTTAATGCACCCTTTTTTTCGTCATAATAAAAAAATGAGTGGAGTTTTCTCACCTGTTTTCAAATGTCCATTTTTTCCTTCCTTTCCTATCTTGAGCAATGAGTCAAACACTTAAGTGAATTATTTTATTTCACAGTACTTTGTCAAGAAACAGGGATAGATTAATACGGTTCGAGTCATTACCGCAACAATCTCTCAGATCTAATAGGTGTTCAAAGAGAACTTTGCCATCTCCATTACTCATCACCTTTCAATGGCCACTAAAGAAGATATTGAGAACATCAACAAATCCATCGAGGCACAGTCCACCGTGGCGCGGTGGACCTGCAGCAAAAAAAAAAAAAAAAAAAAAAAAAAAAACACCGCGTCACGGCATCTCGTCACGTGACACGGTACAGTCTTCCGTGTCAAGGTGCCCTTGAAATAAGTCCAGTCTGCTTTTTTTTAAGTGTTCTGTGTTAATTTGGTCCTCGCGTCTGTCATTTTGGTTATTGTTCACATGTCTAGCCATACGATCATACCACGAGTCTTATGACATCACTTAGTCACTCACGAGTCAAGTATAGTCCACACACTTTCTTTATGTTCCGACTCGAGTCGTGCACTAGGTCGTTTATGATCGTATATTAGGTTCATGCACCCATTTTTTCGTCATAATAAAAAATTGAGTGGAGTTTTCTCACCTGTTTTCAAATGTCCATTTTTTCCTTCCTTTCCTATCTTGAGCAACGAGTCAAACAATTAAGTGAATTATTTTATTTCACAGTACTTGGTCAAGGAAAAGGGATAGATTAATACGGTTCGAGTCATTACCGCAACAATCTCTCAGATCTAATAGGCGTTCAAAGAGAACTTTGCCATCTCCATTATTCATCACCTTTCAATGGCCACTAAAGAAGATATTGAGAACATCAACAAATCCATCGAGGCACAGTCCACCGTGGCGCGGTGGACCTGCAGCAAAAAAAAAAAAAAAAAAAAAAAAAAAAAAAAAACCACCGCGTCACGGCAAATCGTCACGTGACACGGTACAGTCTTCCGTGTCACGGTGCCCTTGAAATAAGTCCAGTCAGCTTTTTTTTAAGTGTTCCGTGTTAATTTGGTCCTCGCGTCAGTCATTTTGGTTATTGTTCACATGTCTAGCCATACGATCATACCACGTGTCTTATGACATCACTTAGTCACTCACGAGTCAAGTATAGTCCACACACTTTCTTTATGTTCCGACTCGAGTCGTGCACTAGGTCGTTTATGATCGTATATTAGGTTCATGCACCCTTTTTTTCGTCATACTAAAAAAATGAGTGTAGTTTTCTCACCTGTTTTCAAATGTCCATTTTTTCCTTCCTTTCCTATCTTGAGCAATGAGTCAAACAATTAAGTGAATTATTTTATTTCACAGTACTTGGTCAAGGAACAGGGATAGATTAATACGGTTTGAGTCATTACCGCAACAATCTCTCAGATCTAATAGGCGTTCAAAGAGAACTTTGCCATCTCCATTACTCATCACCTTTCAATGGCCACTAAAGAAGATATTGAGAACATCAACAAATCCATTTAGGCACTGTCTGCCATGATGCAAACCCTTACCACTAGGGTCACTACCATGGAACAAAACAAGGTACCTGTTTCCGCCCTTGACAAACTGAAGGGACAAATGAGTAAGATTTCTGAGGATTTCACTTATGTGGAACGGCCTCCCACTCCTTTGGATGTGAAGGACAGACTCCCTAAAAAGTTCTCCACTGCTGATATTCCAAAGTTCAAGCCTACTGACAATCCAATATTCCATTTGAAGGCGTTCTCTGCAACCATGACTCTTAAGGGATTGGACGTAACACTCTTCCCTACGGTGTTCCCTCTCTCCTTAGAACATGCTTGCCAACAATGGTTTTATTCCTTAGATGCCAAGCATACTGCGACTTGGCAAGATTTCACCGACAGTTTCATGAATCGTTACAAGTGTAACATTCAAACTAAAACTTCTGAACGTGAACTCTCCATTCTCAAACAGAAAGAGAATGAAGGCTTCACCGCTTACCTGAACAGGTGGAGGGAAACAACTTCACTCTTGGTAGATCCCCCCAAAGAAAGAGAGATGGTTCGCCTCTTTATTCAAAATCTGACTCATAAATATAGGGAACATCTCAAATTTCTTCCACTGAACACTTTCGAAGCTGTATACGACATCGGCATCAATATCGAGGATGAGCTAATAAAGACTGCTGGTAGTAACAATAATAAAACTTGGAAAAACAAGAAGAACGACCATCCTTCTTCTTTGTCTTCTTAGCACGAAAATACTACCAACAATATAAGCCAAGTTGATCTCAATGAAGTGTTAGCTCTTGATACTCCATTGACAAGAAAAAAAGAACTTACACTCCTTTAGGAATGACTTATGATGCGGCCTTTGATCGCCTTTACAGTCAAGGCTTGATCACACCTATTAGGCCATTTCCAGAGCCAAAACCTGAAGAAAGGAGCGCCAAATGGAATCCCAATGCCCATTGCAAGTACCATCAAGGAAGGGGTCACACTACGGAGTAATGTTGGAATTTGAAGGACGTCATTCAAGACTTGGTGGATGCAAACAAACTTCCTGTCCCTCCAGGCGGCAAGAAGTAATGAACACAAGGCGCACAGCAGATCCTTCGTGCAAGATTTCATGATTTCTTTCTTTATCATTCATCTCCATTCCCCATTCATATCTAGCATAGGTTTTCCATTTGTAATTTTTATATGTTTCATGTGTTTCGTTCACCTTTTCCATTAATAAAATGAGCAATTTTCCTTTACATCTCGATCATAGAATTTTTCATTCATTCATTCATTCTCAATAAAAAAAAAAATCAATTACCGAACTAAACCCAAGGTACACCAATGACTTGAGGCACCTTTGCAACCATGTCATTCCCTGTTAACCGTTCAATCACATTCCATTTCTTCATCAACCATTTTGAGCCTCGTCTAACGTTTGGCCTTCATTTCTTCAACCCACATTCACTTAACCCTGGGATTGGAAGATGTGTAATTGTATAACATTCAAAAAGCAAGTAAAAAAAAAAAGAAAGCAGCAAAGCAACAATAAAACAATGTCTAAAGGCAAGTGTTCCAATGTCTTTGATATGAACACGTCTCAAATTGCGTCTCTCATCGAGTGCTTGGTACCGTGCCTGAGAAACATGAATGCTAAGTGAGTGATGGACCGCATGATCTGAGATTGTCTACATTGATTCAAAAGAATAAAAAAAAAAGAAAAAAAGAAATTCAAAACAAAAAAAAAAAGTTGAAAATAAACTTGCAAAGTCCAAATTTTCAAATACACAATTACACATCTTGGGGGCTTCTCTCGGGTCTTGAGCCTTTTACCCCGTTCTTCCTTAAACCATCATCTTAACCACATTACAACCCTTGAAAGACCTCTTTGAGGTGTACATACACTTGTGCAAAGTTTGGTTAGAGCTACGTTCGGCCTGATTCCTAACGGATACGTAGGCAACCTCACATCGAGGTGCGGCCACATTCATATTCATATCCATGCATGATCGAGCCAAAGAATATCCAATGCTTACCCCTACCCATTTAGAGCTAGACTTGGGGGCTTGAACCCACATCATTTAGCCTACTTAGCCTAAAGAGTCATCATCTTTGACTCTTCTCACATCTCTTTCCATCGCCAAAACCCTTGCAGCCAGCCTTAGTATCACATTCACACACTTCACTCATACGTGCTTAGCTTCTAGACCTAAGTGGCGTTCAAGATCGTTTCTTGATTCTTAGCTCCAAGACCTAAGTTAATTCATCTATCGTGTCACATGATGTAATTTTCCTTAGCCTCCTGGCCTAAGGACATGCATCATGCATACATTACTTTCAAGAAAAGCAATTCAATCCATTCCATTCATTTTGTCTTGCTCAACGAGTAAGCTCAAAACTTCTTTCCTTTTTTCGCGTCTTTTCTTTTGGAAGGAAGTTCGAAAATAAAAGTTCAGTTTTCACATCTTTCTTTTTCGGGAGAAAGTCGGTACCCTCCACTCATGACAAAAATTGACGGAAAATTTTTGCATCTTCGTTTGCTTGTGTCTGCACACACACATATACACACACGCAGACACTCACAAGTCATACACATGTCATGTCACATCAAGTCAAACTTGGTCAAGTTAGTGGTCAAGTCAATCACAGTATATACGAGTCCATTGGCAAATTTATTTTTGCAGGTCTTATCTACATCCCACGTCCGGGGACAAGTGGACCATCTACAGACCACGTCCGGGGACAAGCGGACCATCTAAAGCCCACGTCCGGGGACAAGCGGACCACCATCATTTTATGACGCAAGGTTCTCGATACACAGAGACTTGCAATCTCATCATCTTTCGACTTTCCTCAAGCATGGAAAGTATTATCCGGTGGATTTTTCTTCAAGTGTAGAAAACCGCCAAATCGGCTTTCCTTAAGCATGGAATGCATTATCGGTGGAATTCTTCAAGCATAGAATGACACCATATTCATCAGTCGGCATTCCTCAGGCTTGGAAAGTGTTATCGGTGGATTTTTCTTTAAGTATAGAAAACCGCCAAGTCGGCTTTCCTCAAGCTTGGAAAGCGTTATCGGTGGATTTTTCTTCAAGTATAGAAAACCGCCAAGTCGGCTTTCCTCAAGCATGGAAAGCATTATCGGTGGATTTCTTCAAGTATAGAATGACACCAAATAAATTCATACGTCGACTTTCCTCAAGCATGGAAAGTATTATTCGGTAGGTTTCTTCAGGCTTAGAAAACTACCAAACTCCTCAGTCGGCTTTCCTCAGGCATTGGAAAGCGTTTCAACAGAAGACATCCGGTGGATTCCTTCAAGCATAGGAAGCTACCAAGCTCATTTTCCACCAATACACTAGTGTTAGATAAGCATTATATCCCTTTACTCTTTTATTTGTAGAACTAACATTTTTCTGCAGGTATCGGCGTATACAGAATGATATAGGATCGCAGAACATATTAAATCATTCTCCTTCCCTATCGGCTACTTTGACTATCGTTTTCGAAACTGACTTTTCTACAAACTCAGTCAAAGTGGGGGCTTCTATAGACACCTAAAAATGTCTCCCCAAAACCAAACCCGTTGATGAACACCTTTCACCGCCATTATTGGTCGAGTTGAGTATTTAATATTTGGAGTGCTTAAATCCATTTTCTATCCAATATATTTCATGAACCAATCCAATTTCTAGCTCATTTCCCTAAACCATAACCTATTTTCCACTTTTCGTGTCCACATCGCAAAACTGAGAGAAACTGATTTTATGGCTATACAATTTTGATCCAATTATTATTTTTTTGGATAGGCCTTTAAATAAGCTTTCCAACCATATATCATAAGCCCAATTCCGAGCTATAACGAAAAAGATATGAGCAAAACACCAAACTCGGCCTAAAACCGACACCCTTCCACTAAAACGATCATATCTTAAAATATACATATTATTTTGACTTGATTTTAATTGGGTTAAAAAATAGACTTGATAAGCTTTCCAATGATATATTATATTCCTTATTCCGAGTTACGGATAAAAATTTATGGTTATTTTAAAAACGGGTAAAAAAAACTGAGATTACCGCGCAGCAGCAAAAATGCCGTGACGCGGCAAAAGCTGACGTGTCACGGGGCTTATTCCCGTGACACGGTACCTATATTTGTAATTCTGCACAATTTTCCCCCGTGTCACGATGCAATTTCCCGTGTCACGGTGCCCATTCCGTTACACGGGAATATTACGTGTAATTTCCGCGTACTTTTTACACCGTGACACGGCATACTGCACTGTGCCACGGTGGATAATGCCGTGTCACGGCATTTCTTCCCGTGTAACGGTGCACATCCCGTGCCACAGGATTGCTCCGTCTTTTCTCCGCGTAATCCCTAAACGCGTTTTCACTTCCCGTAACCTAAATATTTCCCGTGTCACGCAGATTTGTACCGTGTCACGGGAAAGTTCCCGTCTGACGGTGGGATTTCCCGTGTCACGGTACACTTTGCCGTGTCGCGGGATAATTTTTTAGGGTTTTTATCATTTTAGGGTTCCGTGTGCTCCCTCAACACATTTTCTCTATAAATACCCCCTCATTTTTGATGTACGGGGCATCAATAATCATTCTCTCTCACCTTGCACCAAAAATCATCCTCTTCTCCCTCTTTAACCTAATTTCTAGCCTCCTTATTCTTCCATAATGATTCCCCTAAGAACTCCAAGGAGTCTATACTAAACCCGAGGTTCCGTCCGTAAACCAAGGCGTGAAAGGTACAAATAACTGAGGGTTTGGACCAAATCAACTCTACATTTATTTAATTTAATTTCCGTTTGATTTATATTTTTATTGAAGTTACTAACAATTTATTCATGATGTAGCAATTCAAAGGAACGCGCGGAATGTGAGTAATTAATTAATTTAATTACTTATTATTTTTATATTGCTAATACCATGATTAGGTTTATTTATATTTGATTTGACTAATGATATTATTGTTAAATTGCTTCCAATATTAATGTTTGTTCTATTATATTTATTGATCACCATATTGCATGTTTAAAGGGAATGTGTAATTGAAAATCACGCCTAATAAGATAATTTGGACAACCGGTTTAGGATCCTTTTTAATCTTGTTAATTAATTCAAGAGATCACAAATTAGGTGAAAAAAAGGCCTTTGGCAGCGGTTTAAACCCGGTCTAAGGCACCGGTTTGAACCGCTGCCTATGTGAGGGGTGCCAAAAACCAACGTTTTGGCACCGGTTCAAAATCGGTGCCATAGGGTAAAATAGGCACCGGTTAACCGGTGCTATATGCCCACTTAGGCACCGGTTAACCGGTGCCTAAAACTGCTCTCCCGCCAATTTATTTTTTTGGTGGTAGATATTTTAGGCACCGGTTGCTGCCTAACCGGTGCCTATTCACCAAATTTTTTTTTTGTTTTTTTTTTCCAATTTTCGTGCAATAATATTTAAAAAAAAAAAAAACCTATTTCCAGCAATAATAATAACCTGTAATTCCAGCAATTATATTAAATATAATAATGAATAATATTATTATTATTATAATAACTAATAATAATATTATTATTAATTATTACAATAAGATACAAAAATAATATTAAAAACAAGAATTCAATTATATATATAGATATAAATATTTCCAAACGCAATACAAAAAAAAAAAAAAAAAAAAGTTGCTTACATATACAAATAATAGTAAGTACATATATAATGAATAATAAGTTATATAGTTCAAAAGTTAACATAAATAATTTACAATTACAATGTCATTTACATGTTGAAGGTGATAAAAGACGTCAACATGTCACGAACTTTATTAAGCTCCTTGATTGTCAACGGACCATCCTTTTGGACCTTGCAAAACTTGAAATACAAAAACATTATTTTAAAAATAATTAATTATGCAAAACAATATGTATTTTTATCACATATTACCTATATGACTTCTATATAGCCCATTTCCTACATTACTTATCAAATGAACTATTTCTTTCTCATAACATGTCAATATTGGGTAATTGTATGTGTGTAAGCCCTAAAATTGTATAGGAGAGCATTTTATTAAGGTTTATGACGCTTTTTACTCAAAATGGCCCGAATATGGCCTATATGACTTTACTTTGCCCATTTCCTACATTTCTTATTAAATGAATTTTATTTATCTCATAACATGTCAATATTATCTAGTTATAGGTGTATAAGGAAAGAAATCACATCAAAAGATCATATTAACACAAAATGGCCCTAATATGGCCCATATGACTTCTATTCAGCCCATTTTCTACCTTTCTTGTGAAATAGCCTTTTTGTTTCTCATAACATGTCATTGTTGGATAATATTAGGTGTCTAAGGCTAGAAATCACATCAATATAGCATTTCAATAAGTTTAACAACACATTTTACTCAACATGGCCCAAATAGGGCTTATATGACTTCTATGTAGCCCATTTTCTACATTACTTATCAAATGAACTATTTCTTTCTCATAACATGTCAATGTTGGGTAGTTGTATGTGTGTAAGCCCTAAAATTGTATAGGAGAGCATTTTATTAAGGTTTATGACGCTTTTCACTCAAAATGGCCCGAATATGGCCTATATGACTTTACTTTGCCCATTTCCTACATTTCTTATTAAATGAATTTTATTTATCTCATAACATGTCAATATTATCTAGTTATAGGTGTATAAGGAAAGAAATCACATCAAAAGATCATATTAACACAAAATGGCCCTAATATGGCCCATATGACTTCTATTCAGCCCATTTTCTACCTTTCTTGTGAAATAGCCTTTTTGTTTCTCATAACATGCCATTGTTGGGTAATATTAGGTGTCTAAGGCGTGAAATCACATAAATATAGCATTTCAATAAGTTTTAGGACTTACCTCATCAAGTTGTTGAGTGTCCGTACAATGAGTACAATGTCAAGCATGAATCTCATCACATACAAAGCACAATCAAGTCCATTCTCTTATTGTGCGCACTAGCATATGAGAAACAAATCACATCAGTGAAACATGCAAAGGAAATGAGCAAATATTTACTAACATAGATTTTTAAGATAATCACAATATCATGTGAATTACCAACGGTGTCTTCCATGTTGGACCCTTTGGAGCACGACAATGTAGCTTCTTCATAACACTGTAGTAAAAAAAAGTACATTCAAATTTGATTAATCGTATGATTACTAAATTAGTTTTTATTAGAAATAATCATCACTAGGTTGCTATATAGATTTACTTTTGCAATATAGACTTCACGAGCCACTTCTCCGATGATCGAGCTGAATCAAGGTGATAAATTGTGTTAGTGGAATTACAAATCACCATGAGGCTCCAATGCTCCCTACATAAGTTCACAATAGACAAGGTAATTAATATTTAGGAGTCAACATATAATGAGGCCAAATCGATTGAATTTGACATGGTTAGACTTACTCTCTATAACATGGGGCGAATATGAACTTGTCTCCCGCACGCGCTGATTCCCTTATACTCTGTTCAACATAGTACAACACGTCATGGGGGTTGCCTATGATTCTAGTAGTGGATAACTTCTCGGGGCATAACCACCCAACTTTACAAGGAGAATCAGTATCAGTTAAGTGCTCCTGTAGTGCTCTGCTCGGGGCATAACAACCCAACATTGAATAATTTATCAGATGTAGGATAATCACCATCAATTTGAATAACTTGAAAAAAGTATAGATTATGTGGGCATTGAAGTACCTCATGAATGTTTGAATGAGGGAAATGTTAAGATTTGCACCACGTAGAAATTCCTTCACATCTTCTTTCCTGATCCATGCAATTGCATCCTCATCATAGTGGAACATTGCCTTAGGAAGTGCAACTTCCATGGGATCGACCAAATGACAAGCACGGTTGTGAAGAAAGATCATGTCAGAAGAGAGCGATTGAAGAACAATGTCTTCAACAAGTGGAGTAGGTGGCATGGGTGAACCTTTCAAAGAGTGCAACTTCGACGCTTGTTCACTCTTGGACCGTTGTTCACTTAGCTTCTTCTTAGGTTGATCAATTCTTTTAGGCTTCTCCACCCTCTTTCTCTTTGAAGTTTTGCTTCCATTCGAAATCTGAAATAGTTTGAGAAATAATAAGTTTTAACTCACAATCACTTATACATATGTAATTATGATATGGTTTGAGAATCTATAAGTTTATTAGTTGAGAAATGAAGAAAATAGGCAAGTGAGTAGCCATTTCGGCTCAAATGACCTTGATTTTGATGAATTAGACCCAAAACCTTAGAACTTAGTGATTTTAATGTAATTTCAAATGACAAACACTTATAAATATGTGATTATGAGTTTTTTTTGAGATGAAAGGAGTTTATAAGTTGAGAAATGAAGAAAATAAGCAAGTAAGTAGCCATTTCGGCTCGAAGTGGCTTTATTTTGATGAAATGTGGCAAAAAATTTAGAACTTTGCTTCTTTTATGCAATTTCAACTCAAAATCACTTACACATATGTAATTATGATATGGTTTGAAAATGTATAAGTTTATTAGTTGAGAAATGAAGAAAATAGGCTAGTGAGTAGCCATTTCGGCTCAAAATGGCTTTATTTTAATGAATTGGACCCAAAAACTTAGAACTTGGCGATTTTTATGTAATTTCAAATGACAAACACTTATAAATATGTGATTATGAGTTGTTTTGAGATGGAAGGAGTTTATAAGTTGAGAAATGAAGAAAATAGGCAAGTAAGTAACCATTTCGGCTCGAATTGGCTTTATTTTGATGAAATGCGCTAAAAAAATTAGAACTTTGCTTCTTTTATGCAATTTCAACTAACAATCACTTATACATATGTAATTATGATATGGTTTGAGAATGTATAAGTTTATTAGTTGAGAAATGAATAAAATAGGCAAGTGAGTAGCCATTTCGGCTCGAATGACCTTGATTTTGATGAAATGATGAAAATTGCTTAAATTTTTTTTCAAAAAAATATGCAACTTCTGCCGCACCGAGACACTCGAGGGAGCCGCCCCCGCTGCCGGAACAGCGAAGGCAGCCCGCGCCGAGGCCATAGCAGCCCCGACAGGTGGCTGCCAAGGCTGTAGCAGCCACGACAAGTGGCTGCCAGTCTGCTGCAGCCTTGGCAGCAGCCTGTCTGGGCTGCTGCTGCCTCGACAGGTGGCTGCCATGGCTGTAGCAGCACAGGCAGGTGCTGCCAAGGCTGCAGCAGCTATGGCAGCTGCCTGTCGAGGCTGTAGCAGTCTGGCAGCCACCTGCCGTGGCTGCTACAGCCTTGGCAGCCACCTTTCGGGGCTGTTGTGGCCTCGGCGCGGGCTGCCTTCGCTATTCCAGCAGCGGGGGCGGCTCCTTCGGGTGTCCCGGGGCGGCAGAACTTGCATATTTTTTTAAAGAAAAAAATTTTGAGCCATTTGAAATCAACTTGGCGGACCTTGCATATTGTAAAAAAAAAATAAAATAATATTTGGTGGTTTTATTTTAAAAGTGTCTAACGGTTTAACACTGACAAAAATTGAGAACTAAATAATTTACCTCCTTATTAATCAACTTCACAAGATCAATCAAACAAAATAGGCTCAAGAGAAAAACCTGCTTTCTTCCCATGCACGTGGCCAATCAACGAAGTTACCTACAGCTTGCCAAAGCGTTGTTATCTCAACCTCCTCTATCGGTACGGGTAGTGGGATGTCTTCGAACCCCGCAACCACTGAATCGATCCCAACCGAGTAATGATGTGGCCCCGCCGTAGCACCCGTCGTCGGTTGGGCACTACCATACGCCACCAAACTCAACGCGGTACTATTTGCATGCCCCGAGGCTAGAAGTGCACACCGGGTGTCTTCCTACACAAGTATATATATAAAAATAAGATAGTTAAATAGGACTTTTACAACAGCATAGATAATATAACAAAATTCATTAAGGTAGAGGGTTACATATCACCTGTAACTCTGGAAATTCATGAGGTGTTGGATTTTCATGCTCCCTCGAGTCCGCATGTGTAGGAGTAGGAACCTGCAACAGTACATCAATCATTGCACCTCAAATCTCAATTAACTCAGTATTTTAAAACTTTTAATAACCCAATTGATTTTACCTCAGGTGGCACATCTTCACCACGTATCTCATCTCCTCCATGTCTATCACCTTCTCCTTGTCCTTTTGGTTCAGAACATGAGTCGACCGGAGTACTCGTGAGGAACGACAAAGTCGGTAAGTTCATCAGCTTCGCCCAAGCATTCAATTTACCAACTAACTCGTTGCGTACTTGTTCCTTAATTGATGCCACCTTGGCATCCAACTCCCCCGGTAAGTTAACACAGGCTCGAGATCTACCCGATTTTGTGTATTCGGGACCCATCACCTTATTCCATCCAAGCAATGACCCTCCCGAACCTACTACTCGTCCTGGATGGTATGGCCTTCCCAAAGCCATGGTGAAAGGGTCATTCTCCACACTTGGTTCAAATTTGCCCTCCACCATCTCTTGAGTGTGCTCAAGCTATAGCATAAGGAAAAATGAGGTCAGTAAAACAGTTAATGGTTTGTACAGTGATTTAGATGCAAAAGTGACTTAATTTCAAAAATTCATAGGTAACTTACAAGCTTATCCGCCAGTTTTTTGGCTTCCGGACCCTTGATGACCCATTTTCCGGTTTTCTTATCAAACGAATGGAGAGAACAAAAGAAATCACCGGCACGACTCACCAATGTAGTGATCGTGGAACTAGAGGGTTCCTTCGATGCCACTAGAAGCGCTTTAGGGTATAAACTCGAACCGACCCACTCAGGTCTCTTTTCACCAAAAGTCTTAGGACCCATACGATGGACGTATTCCTTCTTTTCTGCATTCGCTTGATTTTGCTCTCGAAGTTCCTACAAACAAAAAAATGTTAGTCTCATTACTACAAAAAGTGTCAAGCTATTATTCAATTGAGACTAGATTTACACAAACTTACAATGGCTTTCTTTTGACTCTTCATTCTAACGAACTCTTCCCAATCATCTTTTGACACGGTCGGCCATATTTGCCATGGGAGACGGTCATCCTCTTTGGCATTCTTCTTCTTTGTTTACACCTTCTTCTTCTTGTAGATCAACCGATTAGTCAACTTGGTCTTAAAGCCTCTGAATCTTTCCGCTAATAAAGATTCAAACACCCTTCTCTTCTCGGGATCATTAGGAATAGAAAACAACCTCTACAAGCACAAATTAAAACCGATTATTAGTTTCTATTTAGTAACAACCATAAGGTTAAGGTATCTTAAATTGTCTAAATGTGCCAAAAACACACTTACCCTTGTATCATCCCAAAATGCTTGAATCAAACCCGGAGGTACTTGCCGCATTACAAGTGTAATGGGGATTTTCCGCGAACATATGCCAACTTGATTAGCATATTGTCGACGCCATTTGGGCCCGGGTTGGCCTTTGTTGTCATACTCCAAGACCATGGGACCGTCCGGTTTCTTAAAGCTTCTCGTCGGACCCCTTCTTTTTCTTTCAGCCGATGCCTTTCCCCCCCTCCACCACCTGTGTTGTTTTCATCTTGTCCTTGGCCTTAACTTTCAGGAGTCGGGTTCTCACCAACAATCTCACGTGCTGTATTTACAATGGCCGGTGCACGTTTAGCTGAAATTTCAAAATCGTCAAGCCTACGCTCGAACTCAACTTGAGCCTGATCCTCTGGCTCACCCAAGTCATCCTCCTTATTCACATCATAAGGCACATCACTATCATCGGAGTCGTCATCCTCGTACTCGTCCTCATACTCATCATCGTCAATGTCCTCTACCAAAGGAGGATCATGATCGTCCGCCATGAGATATAAGCACCTATCAAAGCAATCATAAAACAATATTAGTGTATAGTAAAGTATATGCATGATAGTTATTATGGTTATGTAGAAGCTATTTAAGCCATTTTCACCTACTTATTATGGTCCTATAACCTTGTATATGCATGATAATGAGTACAAAATGCCAATTTCAATCTACATATGGAAAATAGGTTGTTAGAATGAATAAATGTTAGTTCATACACAAAACAAAGGAGTTGGGTTAAGTAGAAGCTATTTATGCCAGTTTCACCTACTTATGGTCCTATCACCTTGTATATGCATGATAATGAGTACACTTAGGCAATTTCAAACTACAAACATGTTAAATATATTGAATGTAGGTTGTTAGAATGAATAAATGTTAGTTCATACCCAAAACAAAAGAATTGGGTTAAGTAGAAGCTATTTAAGCCAATTTCACCTACTTATGGTCCTATAACCTTGTATATGCATGATAATGAGTACACTTAGGCAATTTCAAACTACAAATATATCATTTTCGCCTACTTATGCTCCTATATACATGATAACTAAACTATATTTGCAATGAAACCATTACTAACTTTTAATCAAACTACCTCATTCTGAAATTCCTTCGTTGTGGTCTGATCGCATATAACCTGCTTCGTTGTCTATGTCATTTAGTACAACAGGTCTAGGAATAGTGAAAGGTGCTGAATCATCAAACGCATCATATTCTTCCTCATCCTCAACATCTCCAATGCCTAGGATTCTTCTTTTGCCACCTAGCACTATAGACCATTTTGAATCCATTGGGTCAGTTACGTAGAACACTTGATTAGCTTGAGATGCAAGGATAAATGGTTCCGTACTATCATTCAAGTGGCCAAGATCTACAAGAGTAAAGTCCTCATGTTTGACGTTACGCCTGATATTATCAACCCACTTACACTTGAAAAGAGCAATCGTGAAGTCACAATAATCAAGCTCCCATATTTCTTGAATTCGACCATAGTATGACAACTCTGCATCGACAGGTGATTTATCCTTAGAACTTGAAAACTCCCTTGACGATGCCACAAGAGTTACACCACTGTTTTGGGTGGAGGAAGATTTCAAATCACGAGCCTCGGTCCAAAAAGTGTACCCATTGATGTCATATCCCTCAAATTAACGGACATCATCCCTAGGACCGTACGCAAGCCATCGTACTGTATCGGTCACATTAGTATCATTCAATCCACTCATTACTCGATCACGAAACCAATCAACAAATTTCTTATTATGCAACTGCATAAGTGCCCTTTCATCTTTAGATGGAAATTCGACACGCAAACTAGCCATGTGCTCGTCTAAATATGGGTGCACATCTGAAACATGGTGTAACACATAAAGGTGTGCTTGTAAGAACTGATCTCGGTCTGGTGACATTCATTTCGACCCAATTGTGCCATGACCATCAAGTCTACCTTCATGTCGAGAAGTAGGAAGACCAATAGGTTGAGCAAGGGCTATGTAGTCCGCCACAAAGTTACCTATCTCCTCACCCACTATCCCTTTCATTATACTTCCTTCAGGGTGAGCTCGGTTCCGTACTTTATCTTGTAATGTACCCATGTGTCTTTCAAAAGGGTAGCACCACCTCATGAACACTGGACCGCACAACTTAATCTCACGCACCAAATGAAGAACTAGATGAACCATTATGTCAAAAAATGAGGGTGGGAAATACATCTCAAATTTGCACAAAGCCATAACCACATCTGCTTGCAAAGCATCTAGTGTACAAGGATCAAGAACTTTGCTACAAATTGTATTGAAAAACGAACAAAGGCTTGTAATCGCTTCCCTCACGTGTTTTGGTAGAATACCACGGATTGCAATCGGTAGGAATACTTGCATCATAATGTGACAATCATGGGATTTCATACTTGTCAGCTTCAATTCTCCATTTAAGGTTACAAATCTTTTCATGTTAGATGAGTACCCTGATGGAACCTTAATGCCGTACAAACATGCACAAAACATACGTTTCTCTACCCTTGACAATGTATAGCAAGTCGGGGGTAAATAATTCTTTTCATCCTTCCCTTTACCCTTAACTTTCTTCTTTGACGCATCTTTGGCCTTTCCCTTTCCCTTGATCTTCTCCTTCCCTTTTTTCGAAACATTTTCATCTTCTATTCTCGGCTCCTTCCCCTTTCTAACCTTTTCTTGAGGCCACAATTCTGGACGAATCCCCATCTCTTTCAAATCTAACCGTGCACCCTTTCCGTCCTTTGTTTTGCCTGGGATATTCATAAGCGTCCCCAAAAGAGCATCACACACATTCTTCTCTATACGCATCACATAAAGACAATGCCTAACGTCATGTTCTCTCCAGTACGGCAGCTTCCAAAAGATTGATTCTTTCTTAAACAGAGCAGCTGAGACCACAGTTTTTTCTGATTTTCCAAACACCGTTCGTATCCCTTTCACCCGAGCACTAATCTCAGCACCAGTCAATGGTCTAGGCGCAGTATCCTCTTCTACGGTTCCATCGAAAGCCTTTTTCTGCCTACGGTACGGGTGATCACGCCTAAGGAACCTTCGAGTCCGTAGGTAGACATCTTTGTGAGAATGAGTCAGGTATACGCTTGTTATGTCATCAATACATATGGGGCATGCTTATTTCCCTTTGACCTTGTACCCACACAAGTTGCCATATGCAGGGAAGTCATTCATGGTCCACATAAGGTCTGCACGCAATGTGAACATCTTGTTCTGATGAGCATCAAAAACGGAAACCCCTTCGTCCCACATCTTTCTCAAGTCGTCAATAAGCGGCGCAAGGTAAACATCTATGTCGTTTCCAGGTTGCTTAGGACCAGTTATTAGCAATGAAAGCATTACATACTTACGTTTCATGCACAACCAAGGAGGCAAATTATAAATCACTAAAAATACCGGCCATGTGCTGTGTTGGGTACTAAGAGTGCCAAATGGATTCATCCCATCCGTGCACAACCCAAGCCTTAAATTTCTGACTTCATTACCAAATTCCTCAAACTTCAAATTAATGTTCTTCCACTGTGGAGAGTCAGCTAGATGCTTCAGCATTCTGTTTTTCTTTCTTCCCTCTGCATGCCACCTCAAGTTTTTAGCGTCTTTTGGTATTGAGAACAGACGCTTAAACCTTGGAATAATGGGAAGATACCACAACACCTTAGCAGGAGGTCCCTCCGTGCCAAGATTGTAACTTATGCGCTTGTACCGCGACCGCTTGCATCGTGGACACTCCTGCAGTTTTTCATACTCATTTCGATACAAAATACAGTCATTAAGACATGCATGTATCTTCTTATACTCCAAACCAAAGGGACACATGAGCTTCTTTGCGTAATAATAAGACTTAGGAATTTCATTCCCATCAGGCAACATATCACTTAATGCGGTCAACAAAGAAGTAAAACTGATGTCCGTCCACCCATGCTTCGACTTAATTTTGAAAAGTGTTAGCACGGCCGATAGTTTGGAGTATTTTTTGCACCCGGGATACAAAGGCTTTTTGGAAGCCTCCGATAATAATTCAAACACTTCACCTTCAACACCATGCAACATCTCATCCACTTGTTCATCCTCGACCTCATCCACCTGATCTTCATCGGCTCCATCCTCACCATTATCAACAATTTACTCATCATTCTCGTATTCCTCGTCCACATGAATCTCATTGCTTCTAACACGCACATCATTCCGATCAAGATCCCCACTGTACTCTCCACTTTCTCCGTACCAAATCCACACATGGTATAATTGCCTAAACCCACGACATAATACATGATCTCTAATGATTTCAACACTATCGACCACATTTACATTATTACAATCAACACAAGGACAATAAAGGCCTTTGCCTCCCAGTTTGCGTTGATAAGCTAAAGCCCTCTCGCAAAACTCTTGAACCCCATTCCAAAATTCCAATGTATCGCGTCTACCATACATCCAATCACGATCCTTCTCCATTTAGTAAATAGTCTCTAAACATATATAGCACCATATAATTATAATGTGTAAGTGCTACATATTTTATGTAAATCAAATTCAAGTACAAAACGTGAATATACCATTCATATAGTGAAAAAATGCATGTTTCCAAAGGGTCCTTATCACTCCAACCTAACCCATCCTTGAATGTCTACTCTCACTAGCGAATGTATGTCAACTTTCCAAATTTAAGGAAAATCCGGCAGCATTTCCCCCTAGTTCTCCAAGTACACGATATAGATAACTAATTACCCACATATGTACCTAAAGAACATAGTGAGGAAATGGTAAGCCAAGATATTCCTTAAAATCGAAAAGAAAACATACATTCACCACCTAAGTGAGAGTACACATTCAAGAACAGTCCCAACCGGGGACTATTCAAGACTTTCTCCTAATGAGAAAGCCTTGAACGGGTATCTAGGCATATGATGATGCAATTCAAGTATTCTATATATTGTTGTATTTATTTGCAATTAAACAATACACAAGTTGCAATTTCATGAATAAACGTTTATTAAATGGATAAATAGAAAGAAATATAGCTAAGTAAAGTTTATAAGTCATACCAATATAGCAACTACCCACTTGAGCTCAATATGTAGTCCTCAAGCTAATTAAACTCGTGCTTCAATTCACAAATCTGTTAAAAAAAAACAATATACAAAAAATTAGGTTAAATATAAGGTATGTACTATTTCTTTCTCATAACATGTCAATTCACTAATTTATTTATAAGCTAAAACACATAATTCATTGAACTAACAATTACTAAACTAACAAGGTTACTAATCTCTAATTTTTTCAAAATACCCATCAAAACAACTTAAAAGTAACCATTCACCCATTCCAAAATTCATCTACTTTAGTAACAAGCAAGGTTACTTAGCTAATCTCAAATTAATTCAAATATACCCATCAAAACAATTTAATATTAACCATTTAAACATTCCAAAATTCAACTTATTTAATAACAAAGTTAACTAATCTCTAACTTATTCAAAATAATCCATCAAAACAACTTCAAATTAACCATTAAAAGTAAAATACCAAATTTCACCTATTTAATTAAGTATCAAGATTAATATATTTTCTATAATTATTTCAAAATTATCCACCAAAACACATTAAATTAACCATTAAAACATAATAAAATCCAACATATTGAGTAACAAGGTTACTAATCTCTAATATTTTCACAATTTCCCAATAAAAAAACCAAAAATTGGTAAAAATTGAAGTAAAATTATATTTAAACCTAAATTTTAATTTGCTTAACAATTCTTCAACAAGCAAAAGAAATTAACAAAAGTACATAATTGATAAAATAATTGTGAATAAAGAAAAATAATTATACCTAGATTGGCCGTGGAAGGTGGTGCAGCCGTGGAAGGTGGTGCGGTGTAAGGTGGCGCGGCGGCGACGTTCAGGGCTGCGGCGCGGCGTCTTCAAACAGCCCCAGAGGACACGAGCAAAGAAGAGAAGAGGAAAAGAGAAGAGGAGAACAGCAGACCGAGGACGGAGGCTAGGTCTGGAGGCGCGACTTCTTCAATTCGAACAGCAGAGATGGAGGGAAAAGAAGGGGACGGAGGCTAGGTTCGGGTTTTCTGGTGGTGTTCAAGGTGGCAGCAGTGGTGGAGGGAAAAGGAGGGGACAGAGGCAGCAGTGGTTTGGGTTTTTCCGTTTGAGTCGAATGAAACAGTGAATGAATGGTTAAGGAAAGGAGGAAGAAAGAAGGGGGAAGAAAGGAGGGAAAAGGGACTGTTTTTTTTTTTAAAAAAAAAACCACCGGTTCACTAAGGCACCGGTGCTTTTTATTTTTTTGGCATCGGTTTGAGTTGAACCGGTGCCTTTTATCAACTTATTAAATCCCGCCCAATTTTGGGCCGGTTTTTGGCACCGGTTTGGCTTGAACTGTTGCCAATAGGGGGTTGCCTTTTTGAATTTTTCTACTAGTGAAATATTTTAGAATTATATGTGTGCATTAATATTCAACAAATTTAGCTTAATAATAGTTTGGAGCAAATTGAATCTTTGTTTGTATGCCTTTGAGATCGCAGGAATCATTTTTCACTATAAGAATCGAATAGAGGCCAATACGTGCAAATGTGACTCCATGAATCACTTCGTACCATCATCCCCGATCCTCCTTTCGTGGTTCCGAACCATATGGAGTTAGTAATCTCATGGATTATGAATGGGGTGTAACCTTTACGGGTCAATCGTTGTTGCCTTCGTTGTCCCTTTATTGTGGTTGTCTTTTATGATCCGTGAACGGTTTACAAGTTCCTTAAAAACTTGTTGGCGGCTCCCTACTTTATTTGTCCCTAATTGTTGTCCCTAATCGTAATGTCAATTCCCACTTCCTATGAGTGCCAAGCATATTCACACATGCTTTTAACGTAGGCGCACTTCGAGCGACGCCTACAGTGATCTACCCCACTCCCCAAAGATATAATGACACCTAGATGAGGCATGACTCATCATAAATATCAAAGGTTTCATCGGGTTTTTAATTGGCAAAGCAACCTCAATATTACCGGGACCTAGATTTATTATGTTGTGATTATTTAGTGAACTCTAGCGCATCATCAAGCAACATAAATAAAATCTAACATGCATAATCTACTAATGCATAAATAAAACATGACATAGTATGGCCTCTTAATCCTAAGAAAAACTAATAAAGCAAAAAGCTCCCACTTGAACTTTCATGAATCTCATCCATCTTGCTCTTTTGGGCCTTCACTCCATGGATTTCTTGGATCAACTGCAACCTGTAATACTATTCTATTCTATCTACTACTTAAATAAAATAAAATAAATTACAAAAACACTTAACGGCACGCAGACCGTATTTAGATTACAAAAATACATCACGATGCGCAGATCGTATTTAGAATCTATGGGTCATACTAGTTTATATAGTAATAAATAACATCGTATATTATAAAATGCCATATAATAAATCACTCATCATGCTTTCCTAAACTACAACATCAAATGTTCACAATTAAGAAAACATGGCTCCTAAATATCTCATATTTTAATTAATGCAATTAGATAATATCATATATTATTCGTGACCATCAATAAAATATCATATATTTTAAGTTAGTCATAAGATAGAATCAAATCTTATTTTAATCTTAAAAGATAAATCATATTTATCCTCAAAAATTATCCTAACAATGTTAAGAAATTATATCCTAATTACTAGCCAATCACAAAATTTTAAATCAATTATACCCAAAATAATTATGGGATAATCACATTATTTAAATCAATCTTTATCCTTTTGGAATATGCTCAGAATATCTTAATCAATCTTATCCAAAATTAACCACTTTAATTACGGATAATTACCAATTTAACAACTTTTAATATGGATAATATCAAATATAAAAACTTTTGAATATTTGATTTTATCCAAAAATAAAAGATTTTATCCAAATAAAACCAATTTAATCTTTCAAAATAAAAGATCATATTTTCAAAATATTTTATCTCATTCAAAATAAATCATATTTATCTTGCAATATTTTTAAAATAAAATAATAATAATAATTTTTTTTTTTGAAAAAACTTGCACCACCACATCGGCCACCGTGGTTGGCCAGCCGAAGCTAGCCACGGTGGCTGGCTGCCAATAGCAGCCCCTGCCGCAAGGGCAGCAGCCGTGCAACGCTTGCACGTTGCTGCCCACAACCCTCTTGGACTACCACCAGGTCGACAGCCGTCGTGGCTGCGCCACCCAGCCGCGGCTGCCGGCTTCAAAATTTTTTTATTTGTTTTCATTTTAATTAAAATAACATTTATTAAAATTAAATTAAATTAGTCCAAAAATTAAAATTAAATCAACATTCAATCTTAAAATTAGGGTTCATCATAAAATTAATCCCAATTTAATTTTAACTTTTAAAATTAATTCGATGATCATACACAAAACATTTTTATGCATAAATCAATCCGATTAAAATTATGAAACATAAAACAAATTGAATTTAATCAAAATCAAGCACAAAAATCACATTTTAGGGCTTGAAATTTTTGAAATAATTCAAAATTAGGATTGTGGTTTTCGAAAATCCAAAACTAGGGTTCTAGGGTTGGAAATTTTCGAATGATATAGGGCTTAATTCGGTCCTCTTCATGGCTATTTTGAGCATTATTAAATCACATTTAATTAATTCCAAAAGTTTAATTACATTAAATATAATAATTGACCCATAGTTAAATTATTCTCCCTCCTAATTGTATTAAAATTGTAGATTATCAAAGAATTATTGTCAATATGCGTAAATGCAATAGGCTAACTGACACCATTGTAGGAGTTTATAGGTACTACGCAGCGGAAATACATGAATCATATTAATATAATACCTAATCCAAAGATCTAATGCATAACACATAAAGAACATATAATTGTACCTTTGAAGCGTAATTCCACGTGCGATCGAGCAAGAATAATGGGAGATAAAGAACCCCAAGCGTGATTCCTCTACTTGGTCCACGGGCACAAATTAAGACCTCCACTAATGCTAGTTAGTTGCAATTGAACCCTTCAATTGACCTTCTACGGAGAAGAGCGAGCAACGAACCACCACACGCTCCACCAAGGGTGTCCGGCCGTACGGACGAGGGGAGGAGAGAGATAGTCGTAAGATAGAGAGAGGAATTAGGATTTTTGGGATTGGTTGCCTTGATGTCAAAATACACTGTGTGTGAATTATGACTGCTTACTTGCAACTCTAGGCATGAATCTTATTTATAGATCTAATCTCTAAATAAGAGCTCATGTCATAAGCCCAAAACCTAATTCCAATCTAACTATGCTATCCCAATCCATTACATGATTAGTTAAATGCTCATGAGGCCCATTAATAGGCCTCTAACTTGCTTAATCTAACACCCTTGTGTGTGACCTCATAGGATCCATTCTAGCGGGCTTTGGACTATTTGACTAGTCCAAAGATCATCTCTCATAGTCTAGCAACAGATGATGACGCCCCAAGAGAACGAACTTATTATCTCCATAATAGTGATCCTTGATATATCTAGTAATTGCACTTATCGAAGACACAACTCCTTCAATGAACATCGGTGACCCTGCCACAGACTGAGATAGAACCGAATCTACAATGGAATGAATTTTTGTTGCTATTAAACACAAGTTCTCTATTCGGTACGGACGCCTAATCTGATCTGGAGCGACTGAATCTGAGAGTATAATAGCCGCATGGTCCGAGAACAAAATTGGTTGATGAGATACTGACGTATCCGGGTGCTTATCCATCCAAAGGGCTATGGCATAAGCCCTGTCCAACCGTTCAAAAATAGAATCCTAATCAATCCGATTATTGGTCCAAGTAAACCGAGGTCCAGAGAACGAAACTGCAATTAAACCAGTATCGATTCTCAAATCTATAAAGTCTAACCTAATAGGAATAGACATATTACCTCCCACCTTATCCGACAAAAATTCCACCTAGTTAAAATCTCCTATTAAAACTGCATTCGGATAGGTAGCTATGAGATATGAAATAACACACCATACTTCATGTCTATTAGAAATTTGAGGCATACCATAAACAAATATATAATATTTTATTTCATCACCAACCACATATTTACATAGGATAACATTTTGGGATATGTACAAGGGAACCAATCCCACTGGAGCAAACCAAAAGACAAACAACCCACCACTTAAACCTATAGCGTCTATATCATAATAACCCTAAAAAGATAAAGACGCTAACTTGCTTGCAACACTATCTACAGAAAGTAAAGTTTCCATGAAAAAAACAACATCCAAACTATGAGAGCAGACTAGTCACAAAAGATACGGAATTTTAGGGGCATCCGCTTGACCCAAACCCCTACAATTCCAAGCACCCACTTTCATCCCAACCCGGGTGACCCATTCCGGGCAGTCACCAAACCCGATGAAGACGAGGCTGTAGAATCAGAACCAAAATGCTTATTTCGTTTCTTATAGGGCAATAGACATGGGAAACAACTAGAATAAACTGACTGATCATCTTGTGGAACGGGAAGTGGCGGGGCTGAAGGTTCAACTGCATCGCTCGATTGTTTTGTTGGACAAACAGTCTTCACCCAATGGAAAATTTTAGTCTTGCCTTTCACCAGAAAAACCACTCGAACCTTCAGAAGCTTTCCCCTTACGAGCTGGGTCCGTGATTGTGCGGTTGGAAGAAGCCGGTTCAACCAGCTGAACAGGGGAAGACGGAGGAGAAATGAGAGGCGAACATTCCATAGGCACAACTCTATCTGACTCTGCCCCATCAGAAGAAGTAATCAACCCTGGGGTTGCAGGCGACGCCGGCGAAGGGAACTGAAAAGCTTCAGATGAAGAATTCGCTATGTAGCCGGAGTCTTCAGCCCTGTCTGTTGAAAAGGAATATAAAAATGAGGGTGCCGGAGAAGACAAACACTCGTCAGATACGTCCCAAGACCCGTAGGCACCAAGAGAGGGAGGTTGAGAATCTTGGTGCCAAACATTAGGGCGGCCCAAACCTGCTACATAAGTTGATCCATATTGATCTATTTAAGGTACACCAAGAGAATTGACTTGTGAGAATATTATTTTTGAGTCCACGGACCAATCTGAGTGAGGGGTCACATGAGTTTAGGCCCTTGAAGCAGTTGCATGCTGTCAAAAAGGGAGATAAGGATCACCTCTTTGAAAACCGTATTCAGCTAAATACAACTGCCAAGCCGGTTTAGGTAATCACGTGGGGCAAAGTTATCTTGTGACACCTCATTGTTCCAACCCCCCATGAAGTGCCATGGAGAGAAGTCATCTGCTGCATATGTGACACGTGGCAGTGCTCTGTCTTCTTATGATGGAATTTTTAATGTCTCACTAATCTCCCGATTAATTCCCAAATCACGGCGCAAAACCTCATTAGCAGCACTACAGTACGCCGAGGGAGATTTCAGTGGAAAGAGTCCCGGGATGGTGGTCAGATGAGCATAACCCGGGTACTCCAAAGAACCTGATCTGATGTCTGATGGAGACCGAGGAAGACCCATCCCATTACTATCATAATCTGATGGATGGGAATCATCCGAGGACTCTGAATGGTCATCTTCATCATGAAACCCAAACCATAACTCCGTAGTCCAATTCATAGGACAAGGACGAATACCACGAAGAGCATTGGAATATAAATCTGTGTCCGTAGGCCCAAAAAGCACACGTAATCCTCGGTCATGATGTTTTCGAAAACGATTTCCAATAAAATATTTAATAACCTTTTCAGAATTGGTACATGTATCCTGACCATGTCCGATAAAGCCACACTTTTAACAGAATATAAAAATACCTTCATATTTAAAACGAACCCACGTGACTTGATTTCCCCTCATGGGGAAAAATAACCAGGAATCAAAGGTAACAATATATCAACTAAGATTTTAACACAAGGGAGAGGAATAGGAAACAAACCATTAGAATCGCCTTCCATCATTATTTCACCGACATGCGAAAGAACCCAGCCGCGACTGAAGGAGTCGAAGAACGGATTAGTAGGCCTTCAACCTTTACCCAAAGCTCCGCATGGTGTAAATTCATACTGAGGGGAATCGACTCTCTACAAAGTCTTTGTAATACCACCAAGCTGCCTTTGAAGTGTACCCAACCACGGTCCGCTAAATCGTCCGCATCTTTACCAGTCCCACAACAGAAGACCACCTCCTAGTGGCCATAAGGGAACACAAAATCCGGTGCACGTAAGTGCCAAAACCAAGACACCAATCGCTGAATAAGAGGGATTGAAAAAACTCGTTCATCCCTATAGGCGTCGTTCAAAGTGCGCCTACGTTAAAGCATGTAGTGAATATGCTTGGGAGTCATAAGAAGTGGGAATTAAAATATACGATTAGGGACAACGATCAGGGACAAAGAAAAGTAGGGAGCCGCCAAAAAGTTTTCAAAGAACTTGTAAACCTTTCACGGATCATAAAAGGCAACCACGAATAAGGGACAACGATAGGCAACAACGATTGACCCGTGAAGGTTACACCCCATTCATAATCCATGAGATTAGTAATTCCATATGGTTTGGAACCACGAAAGAAGGATCGGGGATGATGTTACAAAATGAGTCATGGAGTCACATTCGCCCGTATGTATTGGCATATACTCGATTCTTATAGTGAAAAGTATTCTTGCGATCTCAAAGGCATACAAACAAAATATTCAATTCGCTCCGAACTATTATTATGTTAAATTGGTTGAATATTAATGCAACATATAATTCTAAAATATTAGTTATCACTTGAATTAATAAAAAGATTAAAAAGGAACTTAAACCGGTCGTTCAAATTATCTTATTAGGCGTGATTTTCTGTTACATATTCCCTTTAAACATGCAATATGGTGATCATAAATATAATAAAATAAACGCAAATTTCATGACATGCCCCTGAGTAATTTTTTTATTCACCAAATACCCATCAAAACTTTTAAATTCACCAAATACTCCTGAGTTTAAAAAAATTTCACCAAATGCCCTTAATGACTAACGACGGTTAATGACTAATATGCCACGTAGCAGCCTCTAATTGGTTGTTGTAATATAAATAAATTAATTATTAAAAAAACTTTTAAAATACAAAAAAAAAAACTTAAAAAAAAAATTAAAAAAAAACCCCCACCACCCCCAAGACCCACTCTGCCCCACCACCAGGCCCTGCCAGACGGCGCCGGCCGCGGCCGCCAGCTCCCAGCCGAAAGCGGCGCCGGTCGCCGGCGAGGCCAGCCCCACCAGCCTCGACACCCCCTCCCCTACCCCCAGCCCCCTCTCCTTTCGTTTCCCCTCCCTAACCCAAAACCCCTTCTCCGGCAACCAACCACCCCGAAACCCCCAATTCCAAACTCCCAAATTCGCAACCCCCAATTCCAAAACCCCAAATTCGCAACCAACATTCCCCGAAACCCGTCACCGGCAGCTAGATTTCATCCTCCACGTCGCCGTCGGTCACCTACCTTAGCCAAAAAATACCACCCCCGAAACCCTAAAACCCCAAAATCGAAACCCTAAAAATCAAATCTAGGGTTTCGATTTTGGGGGGGTTATTTTTTGGGGGGATTCAGTGAGGTGGTTTAGGGGGTGGATATGGCAGGGGAAGACGCGGTTTAGGTTCGCCTGTACAAAGAGGGAGGTTTGGACGCCGGTGGTGGAGAGGGGAGGGATTTTCGAGGGAGAAGAGGGTGGATTTTTTAGGGAGAAAGGTGGTTGGGTTGTGTCGCCGGTGCGGGGCAGCTAGGCAAGGTCGCCGTCGTGGAGCTTCAGGTTGGTGGTGGCGGCGTGGGGGTAGGCTGGTGGCGGCGTGGGGGTAGGCTGGTGGTGGCAGTGGCGGTGGTTGTGGGCTGTGGTGGATTAGTTTTTTTTTAAAAAAAAATTTAAAATTTTTTTTATTATATAATTAATTTACTTATTTAATAAGCAACCAATCATAAGCCGCCACGTGGCGTAGTTAGCCTTAATGACTAACAGAGTTAACTGCCGTTAGTCAATAAGGGCATTTGGTGATAATTATGTGAAACTCAAGTGTATATCGTGAATTTGAAAATTGTTATGGGTATATGGTGAATAAAAAAATTACTCAGGGGCATTTGATGAAATAGCCGAATTAACATTAGTATTGGAAGCAATTTAACAATAAATCTAACAATATAAAATCATTAGAAAAATAATATAAATTAAAGGAACATAATTCTTACTTTGATTATGTTTGCTTGCAACTATAAAATAATAAACGAGTTAGTAACTTCAAGGAAAAATAAAACAATAACTAAATTAAATTAGATTAAATAGAGTTGATTAGGGGTCAAACCCTCAAACAGTTCTACCTTTCACGCCTTGGTTTAAGAACAGAACCTCGAGTAAAGTACGAACTCCTTGGAGTGCTTGAAAAAGGAATTTTGAAAGGAGAAGGGTAGACTAGTGTTTAGGCTAGAGCATAGAAGAGAGAAAAAGAGAGTTAATTAATGCCCCGTACATTAGAAATAAGGGGGTAGTTATAGGAAAAATGAGTGGAGGGAACACACAAAACCCTAAAAAGATACAACCCGGCAGAGAACACCGTGACACGGTGCCAGGCACCGTCTGACGGGGAAAAATCCGATGACATGGGGGAAAACTGAGTGACGCGGGAAATAATTAGGTTACGGGAGGTAAAACGTGTGAAGGGTTTTTGCGGAAAGGACACGGAGTTGCCCCGTGCCACAGTACTGGCACCGTGTCACGGGAATGCACACCGTGGCGCGGCATTGGACCTCGTGACGTGGTGCTTTTTGCCGTGACGTGGGAATTTGTGCGTCCATTTTTCCGTCTAAATTAATTTTTGCCCCAATTTCGTTCAGCCTTTTTAAGTGTCGATTGATAATTTCGAGCCATTTCTGATTTATTATTAATTAATTGGACAAAAATAATAAAATAAATAAAATAAAAAGGTTTGGGCCAAAATAATAAATAACATAAAAAAGGTTTCAGCTAAAATTAAAAATAAACTATGCTTTGACTAAACATCAAGACTGATCCAAGGACTATTTAAAAACTGAATTTAATTAAATACGATTTTTTAAGCACTCTCGGGATTAAATACTGAATCCGACCAATAATGGCGGTGAGAGATTATTCATCATCGGGTTTGGTTTCAGGGAGACATTTTTAGGGGTTTACAGAAGCCCCCACTTTGACTGAGTTTATAGAAACGTCAGTTTCGAAAACGATAGTCAAAGTAGTCGATAGGGACGGAGAATAATTTAAGATGTTCTGCGATCCTAAATCACTCTGCATACGCTGATACCTTAAAAAAATGTTAGTTTTAAAGATAAAAGAGTAAAAGGATAGATTACGTATCTGACCAGTGTATCGGTGACAAATGAGTTTGGTAGCTTCCTATACTTGAAGGAATCCACCGGATGACATTTCGCTGAAACACTTTTGTAGAGAATATTTCAGGCATTAATCCCTAACTTGAACCCCACTGTGATCATACACTAAAGTACGGTGGCGTCCAAAGGGAAAGAAGATAGAGCAAAAGAGTCGCCAACAAGTTTTAGGAACTTGTAAACCGTTCACAGGGTGAAGGTTACACCCCTTAACGATCCAAGAGATCGTCAACTCCAATAGGTTTGGAACCATGACTGGTAGTTCGGGGATGAAGGTACAAATCCAACCTAAAAGATATTGAACCTGCCCTAATAATAGGCCTCTACTTTATTCTGATCGTATTCATGTGCTCTTTTTGACTAACATGCAATCAATAGGATTAACCCTAAACCTGTTTATCTATAATGGTTGAATATTAATTCACAAACAAACTATTATTGGGGATTACTTGAATTGTAATGAAATTAACCCTAAACAAGGTTATTAATTATCTTATTAAGCGTGATTACAAGTATCAATTCCCTTTAAACATGCATAAAAGGCGTGATCAAACAATAACAATAAATATAATCAAGCAACATAATAATAATCATTATAATAATAATCATAAATAATAGTCAAAATCATAATCATCATAATAATCATAATTAAAATAATCATATCAACGCTAAAGCATAATAATAGCAAGATCCTAGGCATGATACTAACAAGATTAATAACAAAGCCTAGCATGTCACTAAGCAATAAAAATCAAAGCTTTAACCCTAACATGAATATTAGGAAATAAAATAGGAAGCATCGCAGGAATCATAATTGACATTATATTCTTTAACTTAAACATGATACTAGGAACTTATTGTTTTCACCCTAAACATCATACTAGCAAGATCAAACACCCTAGACATGATTTCTATATCATAATAACAATGAAAACAATTAAAGAACTTACTTGGATGCCTCATATCTCTTTCTAATAACAAAATACACGCGTTTGTAACTTCAAGGAAAATAATAAACAAAACAATTAAATTAAATAATTGAAATAAAGATTTGGAACCAAACCCTCAGAAATTAAAACCTTTCACGTCTAGGGCGAAGGCAACTTTGAACTTGGCTAGGTGTTTCTAGATCTTGTGAATGCGGAATTTTGTATGGGAAAAGCTAGTTTAGAAAAGAGAGAGAGAAAGAGTAATCAAGAGATTCTTGATGAGAGTTGGTGATAATTAGATGAGGAGGATTGATCAGAATTGATCATTGAAAATAGAATTTTAAGAGGCTATTTATAGTGAAAATCAGTCGGATGGATAAAAAAACGAATCAGAGTTTCAACGAGAATAAAAATTTATTGGCGCCAGACGCTGGTCATTAGCGCCAAGCGCTGAAGGTTAGCACCGGGCGCCAAGCCTTAGCGCCAAGCGCTAATGCTTAGCGTCAGGCGCTAATAATCAATTTCACGCGTTTTTGTTTTTATCATATCTTTTGATCTGGAAATTTAAATAAGGAATATAATATGTCGTTGGAAAGCTCGTAAAGTCTACTTTCCAACCCAATTAGAATTAGATTAAAATCTTTTTTATATAAAAAAATGTGGCCAAAATAGTGGAAGGGTGGCAGTTTTGGATAGAGTTTTGTATGTCATTCATATCTTTTTCGTTATAACTCGGATTTAATATTATAATATATCATTGGAAATATAATTTCAAGATCTATCTAACCATATAAAATTTGGATAAATATTATGAGGAACAAAAATAAAATCTGAATATATTCCACTTCGTACAAAACAAGGATTCTTAAAAAGAGTAGTTTTATTCAATTTCAAACTCTTTGAAACATAAATATCAATTTAACTCCATTAGGATTTAAAAGAACCTTATAGAGTATTCTAGAAGACTATAATCAATCCTAATAGCTTTAGGAATGATAATAAATAATAGGCCCTCCTCTAGATCATTGGGCCGCATATAAAAACCAAACCGAGCCTAGTTTTGTATTTTTGTCATAACTTCCTCATTATTCATCGGAATTGGGCTTATAATATATCATTGGAAAGGTCTTTTCAAACCCCATCCAACTAAACCATTATTGGACCCTTATCATGGACCAAACTAAACTGGAATGCACGTTTTTAAAAAATAAGGTAAGAAAAGAAATATTTTCAAAAACAGAAAGAAGAGATATTTTCATAAAAACATCCTCATCACTAGAATTTTCACACTTTCTCTTTGTTCGATAATCAAATGACATGAAAGGAACTCATCACAGGGTTTGGTTTTGGGGGGACACATTTAGGTGTCTACAAAAGCCCCCTCTTTGACTGAGTTTGGAGAAACGCAAGTTTCGAAAATGAAAGTCAAAGTATCGATAGGGACGGAGAATGATTCACAACGTTCTGTGATCCTAAATCATTCTTGTAACGCCGATACCTGCAAACTAGCGTTAGTTAAAACAGATAAAAGAATTAAGAAACGCGTATCTTGCACCGTCGAGCACACGTCTCTATAGGTAACCGATTTGTTGCTGCATTGTTGTTGCGACAACTTTCCACAATCTAGGGAACGTCATCTTGTTGTTTTGATGTTCACTCGCCTCTGAAGAATAGAGCTTTTTGGATATGTTCATGCGCCTCTGAACAAAGAGCTTCTTTTTAATATGAACTTCTGAATGATGTGTCCACACGTCTCTGAACAAAGAGCTTGATAATAGGATGCCCACGCGTCTCTGAGAAAAAGAGCTCGATAATAGGATGCCCACGCGTCTCAGAGCAAAAGAGCATGATAATAGGATGCCCACACGTCTCTTAGCAAAAGAGCTTGATAATATGTCCACGCGTCTCTGAACAAAAGACCTTTGATAATATGTCCACGCGTCTCTGAACAATAGAGCTTTGATGATATGACCACGCGTCTCTGAACAAAAAAGCTCTAATACTTGAATGTTTGTTGCGATAATATTCCGAAGAAAACTTCCGAAAACCAACGCTTGTCGATCTTTAAAGCTCGCTTGAACTTTGCTTCCGCTATGCCAATACGTCGGCGCTTTTGATTCTTGTGAACCATTATGTCGGTCCCTCTGCTGTTTATGAACCAGTATGTCGGTGTCTCTGCTGTTTATGAACCAGTACATCGGTGTCTTGCGATGAGCCAATGTTTTAGGCGCTTTAAGCTAAGTGAGACGATCTTTCGTCATGTCGATCACTTATTACGATTGTAATCCAGCCGACTACTTAATCATGTCAAATTGCTTATAGGGTCTAACTAGCGTACCAAGGAACCCGAAATTTCTGAAAGAGGTTGAAATAACTGCTCCGAGTGGTTGAGCGTTCTGTCGTCGCTGCAATGCCTCTGGCGCCGCGATTTGGCTCTGTCGCCAGACGCTGAAATCTAGCGCCAGGCGCTAAAATCTGTTGCCAGACGCTAGATGTTGTCGTCTGGAGCTGGAGTCGGGATGCACCTGTATTTATCTTTAACTATAGGACTTTGCTAATCTCTTTAATTATTTTAGGGTTGACCTAAGGTTTAATGTCGCTTGACTCATTGACTTGACACGACTCAAGGTATAAACTTGACTCGCTGTGAGTGACTCGAGGTTGACTCGACTCGAAGTGAAATGACACATGTGACTCATGACCCGTGTGTGCATTGTATTATGATTGTGCGACTCGATAATGCAAAAAAGCAAAAAAATTCCGTCATTTTTGTGGAGGGTACCGACTTTCTCCCGAAAAAGAAAGACACGAAAAAGAATCGAAGTGAAGTTTTTGAAGGTGCATGTTGAATGAGCTTAGTCAAATATTGTTTCTCATAGTACAAGGATTATAACATCTTAGACTATCCTAGTTGACTAGATAATGAAAGTATTTAGGTAACTTAGGCGCGGAGGCTAAGCACTTCATACTTCGATGCAATGATGATTATGATTGATGAGTGATTTTGATATGACAATACATGCTTCAACGTTATGTTAAGATTTCCTGACAAAGGGTTCCTAAGGGAAATTATATTTGGTCATGTATCTCTGCAGTGTGTGAAAGTGACACTAAAGTTAGGCCGCAAGGGCTAAGTGTGTGGAAAGATATTATTTTTTAAAAGAGTCAAATGGTGGTGACTCTTAGGCTAGGTAAGCTAATGATTTAGGGATCAAGCCCCCAAGTCTATCTCTACATGAATAGGGATGAGCACAGGGGATCCCTTGATATGATTATGGTGTGAGTGTGTGAATGTGAATATGAATGCATTTTTATTACGGTCGCACCTCGATGTGAGGTTGCCTACGTATCCGTTAGGAATCAGGCCGAACGTAGCTCTAGCTGAACCTCACACAAGTGTGTGTATAACTCAAAAAAGGTCTTTTTAAGGGTTGTAATGTGGTTAGGCTAATGGTTATAGAAGAAGGGGATAAAGGCTCAAGATCCTCGATAAGCCCCCAAGGTGTGCAACCTTGCTTTTGAATCTTTATATTTTTTTGCTTGAGGCTTGCTTCTCTTTTTTAGCTCTTTCTTCTCTTTTTTTTTTGCTTTAGCATTTATTTTTTTTTTTATAAGTGTGGGCAATCCCGATCATGCGGTCTATCACTCACTTGGCATTCATGTTTCTCAGGCACGGTACTGAGCACTTGATAAGAGACGCAATCTGAGACGAGTTCATATCAAAGACATGTTCATGTCAAAGACATTGGAACACTTGCCCTTTTGTACACTTTTATTATTTTCTATTTCTTTTTTATTTATTTTGATCTTTTAAAATCACTCAAGCTTTTTATGATATTGAAAACTGCATAAGTTGCACACTATCCCATCCTAAGATTAGGTAGATATGGGTTGAAAAATGAAAGGTCTATCGTTAGACGAGGCTCAAAGTGGTTTATCAAAAAAGGGATTGCATATTTGAAGGGTGAGAAGTGATATGATGTGGCTACAAGGGGTGCCTCAAATCATTGGTATACCTGTGCTTAATTCGACATCGATTTTTATTTTTATTTTTTTTAATGTAATGAAATGATCATATGTAAGAAAATAAATGCTCATTTTTATTAAAGGAAAAGAAATAATGATCCTACAAAATAAATCTAAGGAGAATAAAAAGGTGTCTATGCTAGACTTATTGGGGAAATGGTAAAAAAAAATAGAAAAAAGATCATGAAATCTTGTCGTTGAAGCTTGCCTCTTGTCCCTTGGCTCATCATCACTTGGTGTTCTTGCCGACTAGAGGTATGGGAAGCCCGTTATTGTCGATCAAATATTGGATTGCTTCCTTTAGCTTCCAACAGCTCTCAGTAGTATGACCCCTACCTTGATGGTACTTGCAGCGTACATTTGGGTTCCAACTAGGCAATCTCTTCTCAAGTGGGGGATCTTGAATGGGTCCTATAGGAGTAATGAGTCCTTTTGCATGGAGTCGATTGAAAGCATCGTCGTAGCTAATTCCAATAGGGGTGAAATCCTTTCTTAGTTGCTTTCTAAATCCTCGATTATCCATAGCTAAGATTTCATTAAGGTCAAAAGTACCAACACTGTTACTAGAGTAGGTGTTTTCGGAAGAAGAAGGATAGTTGTTCTTCTTTCCTTTACAACCACTATTGTTATCGTTATTAATCTTGGCGTTCTTGTCGCGCGGAGGAACATGAATTTTCCGCATAAGTCCCGTAAGAAAATAACTGTCCAAAAGTTGCGGAAAATCATTCCAATTTAGTAAAAAATACCAAAAATATTTTCCAGGAGGTTTAAAAAGCGTGCAGGACACAAAGGTGGGCACCGCGCCACGTGGACAAATCCCGCGACACGGTGCATCAGTCCCGTCAGATGGTGGACAACATCGTGACACGGGATTATATTTTTTTTGCTGAAATTGTCCACGCGCCTCGATCACAACACTGTGACACGCACGGAAATGCCGTTACGAGGCAACGGGATACGTGGCACGGGAACGGGGTTATGTAACGGTTATATTTTTGGGTTTAAATTCAAGGTGTTGCATCCCCATTTTACTACTTCTTCTTCACCATTTTCATTCTCAATCTCCTTCTGTTCTCTCTTCTCCTTATTTTTTCATTTTTAATCTCTTCGGTCACCGTGCCACAGAACCCAGAATCGGCGCGCGGAGAGCTCCACCGTGTCGTAGCGTCTGTTCCCGCTGCACGGCCATTCTGAATCGCTGCTTTTTGCTTCAATTTAGCCTCTGTTTATCGCCGCTGCTGTCTGAGGTCACTGTTCTGTCCAAAATACACCGCGACACGGACCCCTGTCACCGTGTCACGACGTTTGTGATCCGAGCCGCAGTGGTTGTGCTGCTGCCTTCGCGATTTTCGAGCTTTGGGAGCTCAAATCTTCATCAATTTTGATCCAATTTTTTGCTATTTTCCTCATTTTTGATTTCTTACAAGGATCCATGTAAGTTTCCCTTGCTTATGTCTCAATTTTTTTTGTAAATTCCATATTTGATTGAAACCCTCAAAAATATTCAAATTGGGGGTTTTTGATTTTGAGATTCTATGTCAAAAATCTTGCCATGAATCAACTTGTATATGAATGTATGTTTGTGTGTGAGCGATTTGAGACCAAGTTTGTGTGATTCGGTGAAGAATTGAGCAAATCACCATTTTTTGGTACTACTTGTGTGAAATGGTGTTCTTGTTGTTCATGTTATTTTTTTTGCACTTGAAATGGTGATATATTAATTGTAGATCTTGTAAAATCTATTGTTCTTGTGCAATTTTGAAATATGCTCTGTTTTGTGTATGTACTATATTGTCATGGAGAACATAGTATCATGCAATTAGGAGAACTGTAGTATTAGTTCGTCATTGAGAGACTAAATACTAGAAATAATTCCATTATTATGCTAATTTTTATCCTTGAGGTAAAAATTTTGCTTATAATAGAAAATGCAACCTGAGGTAGTTGTTAAACCGCTTTTGAATAAATAACTAAATAACATAGGAAATGATGCTAAGTATTTAGATTTTTATTTTGGTAATAGCATGCCTAGACAACGGGATCGCGATATTTCTACTCGTCGTCAGCGTCAGGCTTTTCGAGAGGACACTCCCATAGTTCCTGAGGGCATGGACGATGATTCCCTAGAGATCGAGCCTCACCCTTCTTCGAGTAGGGGTAGGTGGATTCCACCTCCGTGGACATCAGACGAGTTGGTTTTCTATTGTGAGAACCACATTTCTCACCATCCACTTGCAAGCATAGTCGATGGTTCGCTTCACCATCATGGATTCCAAGTTGAAGATTTGATTCCCCGGCTATATGGGATTATCACGAGGGATCCTGTTACGAACACCTTGTGGGAGTCTGCTGGTAGAGGAGATTTCTATTCAGCGGTCGTAAGATTTCGCAGCCCCCGGGATTGTGGCTCGACATTTGTTAGTGCGTTGTTGGAGTATTTTTGGGATACTATAAACACTTTTAACTTTGATTGGAGGGGGGGGGGGATGACAGTGACCCCCCTGGAATTTAGCATGATCAGCGGGTTATGCTTCACCGAGCGGGTCGTACGGTAGATTCCAAACCTCACTTGGGGTGCAGCTAAGGTAGCAAATTTGTTAGGTCCGTTCGTTTAGCATATCAAGACTCAGACGGTGCCTCGAGGTGGTCCTAAGAGCGGGCAATCAGAGTTGGCTTTTGTTCTTGCCCATGGCTTTTACATGGATGAGACGACACCTGATGAGCAGCGAGTGCGGATCTTTATCTTGATTCTCATTTCCGGGACTCTTTCTCCTTATAGGAGTTCACATGCGCTCGTTTGCTACCTTCCTTCTCTGGTTAGGATCGCCGAGATAGGATCCTACAGTTGGGATAGCCTTGGGTATGCTGATCTACTCTTGTCACTCCGTCATGGCTAAAGGCAGCTTAATGACTAGGCCCCTGTCGCTGTCTACGGTTTATGGAGAGTCGTAGAGGTGACGATCTTTCTTCTTCTCTTTTTGTTTTAACCAGTTTAACTCATGTACTTAGAGATTAATTTTTATTGCAGCTGTGGTTCTATGAGTACTTTCCGGGATTGGCCTCTCGACGGCGTTGCGGAGCGGTCCATGATTTCCCTGTCGGAGCCAACTGGCGTGACCGAGGCGAGTCACAAGTGGAGTCCGTCTCTACGCTGCGCGGGCTGCTGCGCCGAGCTAAGGAACCTCTTTTGTTGGTGTAAGAATTGATCTTGCAGCATGTTATTCTCTACCTTGATGTTATTTTTCGGCATTCATTGTAACTTTTTATGGTTTTTAGGTTGCTGTTGAGATCTAGTATCAGCCTTGGGCTGGGATGACTGATCTTCCCGAGGCCTTGCAGCTTTCGGCGCACCATACTGTTTTTTTTGGTACTTCACGCTTTGCTTGGTATCTTGGGGAGCGCGTTGTTTGTCATCATAGTACTGATCGCTTCGTGGTGCCTTTGCCTCCAACGGAGTCGATGCTAGACTCACGTTTGCTTGGGGCGTTGATAAACAGGGGGGAGCGCTACACTTTTCTTTGGCAGGATCTTTTGCGTATGGAGGGCGATTATTCGTAGGAATTGCTTCTTTCTTTGGCTACTCCACCCCGTCTTCCTGAGGTATGATCCTTTTCAGAATTTTGTTATTAGTCTCTGTTTAAATCGTCAAATAACCTGATTATTCGATCGTATATTTAGACGACTGCTCGTCGTAGGGGGAAGATTGAGGTCCCGCCTCAATTTGTCTGTTACCCGGGGCCGATTAGTATAACTGAGGATCATATTGCTACGCGCCGGAGGGTTTCAAACAGGCACATAAGTCTCTGCCTGATGTGTTTGAGCCGATAAGCTTTTTGACACGTTATTCATCCTTTTTAATACCGCTTATTACTAATTTTTCTTTGCTTTTTTCTCAGCCTACGCACTCGGACATGATGGGATTTATGAAGCTTGTTGACGCTTTGAACTACTGCATCATCAAGCTTCGACGTGGTGCGAGTTGTCGGGGCGGTTCTGGCAATGTTCTCGAGGTATGTTCACTTTTTTTTTTCCACATTTACCATTTGTTCTATCTTGCACCATTGACATCTTTTGATTTTGTGTCTTTCAGGAGCGACGGAATTCTCGCTCGCGCTCGACGCACAGAGACTCGGACGAGGGGGAGCCTAGTCGCGGCAGACGATCTCCTGAGGTTCGTCGGCATTCTTAGTCTCAGCGGCAGCCTCGACCTTCTCAGCCGTTTCAAGAGGCTCCCTGGCAGCAGCCTCAGCCTTCTCAGCCATTCCAGCATTTTCAGGGTCAGTGGCAGCGACCTTCATCTTCCCAGCTTTCACATCTTGAGTTCAGGCCAGTCATTACTCCTATGGACCAGGGTTTATACTCAATTCCATTGTCTGGGGCGCTTCCTCCATCAGTGCAGGGCTTATTTTCAGTTACATTGTCTGGGATGATGCCTCCACCGACGCTTCCTACCTCTTGGAGTCATCCTACGTCGTTTGCCAGTTAGACAGGTCCTGCTCTGAGCTTGTCTGCTACTGGAGCTATAGGGATTAGTAGGGATACTACTCCTCGTACCCGGATGATGGAGGGACTCTTTGGTCCGCCGTTCCCATATTCGCATGCTGGAGATGACACTGGTCCTCACTCTTCTAGTTCTACAGATTTTTGACCGAGGGTTTTTTATTATGTACTTTGGTTGATGACACTTGACACTGTTTATGCATCATGATTCACTTTGTATTTTATTCACAGTTTATGCATTTATTAGTGTGTATTAGTGAGTGCCTGAGACTCATTGTGTGTGATTGTGTATTTATTAATGACGCGAAAAAAAAGTAAGTGGAGGGTACCGACCTTCCCCAGAAGAAAAAGAAATAAAAAAGAAAATGGGACAAGTTTTACAACTCCCCCCCCCCCCCCCCAAAAAAAAATGTGACAAATTTTGCAATTTCCCCAAAAGAAAAAGAAATGAAAATAGGACAATTTTTACAACTTCCCCAAAATAAAAATAAAAATAAAAATAAAAATGAAAATGGGACAAGTTTTACAAGTTCCCCAAAATAAAAAGAAAAATTAAAAATAAAAATAAAAAATAAAATAAATAAATAAAGTAAAATAAATTAAATGGAGAATTTTATAAGGAATGAAACTCTCAAAAGATTAGAAGATAAACGGTGAAGGCAAAACAATAAAAATCCGGATAAAAATAGGTAAAGGATAAAAATATGAAGACGCGTGGGCACCGTTACACGACAGTATATACCGTGTTAATGCAAAATATGTTGTATCGCGGCACTAATTCCCGTGACACGTGGGATTTCCCGTGACACGGTGCGCGTATTCTGCAGCGGTGTATTTTGCTCGCATAGAAAGATAGATTTTGAGTATTTCCAAGCGTTTTGGATATAAAATAGGACCAGTTTATTCGTGATATGCATAAATATGTGTAGACATCTACTTTTGGCCTCCTGTCCCGACAGGAAGTGCAATGACAATAAATAAAACCATCTTCATGTTGGATCAAAGTGAAGAATACTTATGGATAACTAGTTAAGCAACAAAACACAAAAGACTAGCCCAAATTAAAAATAAAAGCCAAAACAAAGGTCCAATTAACTAAACCTGATCAAAATAAAGGCTTAAGCCCGTGCTTAAAACCTAATAATGACGGATTAAGGAGCGCCTAGGTTAAATCTTAGTGCTGCCGCAGAAAAAGCCGCGCGCATCTAAAAGAGTTGTGCAAGGCTGCCGCGCGCAACTAATTCAGTTGCGCGCAACATCCAGAGTTGCGCTGCAGAAGATTCAGAATAATACGGAAAATACAAAATCGAATCTTACCATAAAGCCGCACGCAAGACAATTAGTTGCGCTGCCCCTAGCAGCGCAACCCAATCACTTGCGCTGGGATGCCGCGCGCAAGTCATTCTTTTGCGACCGACACCTGCTGCGGCAAAACGCTTGAAACCCTAAACCTAATCATTCCCTATTAATACAAGCTTAGACCGAGGCTTAAACAGACAGAAAACAACCTAAACTCTGGCGAAATACTTGTGAACTTGTGCAACCTAGCCCCTCTTGTCCTAAACACTAACCCTTTTGATACTTTGTTACTACGGTGGAGGTTGCTGTAGGGAATATTTCAAGGTTATCATAGCTTAAACCCCACTGTGATCATACACTAAAGTATAGTGGCGTCTAAAGGGAAAAAAGATAGATCAAAAGAGTCGCCAACAAGTTTTAGGAACTTATAAACCGTTAACAGGGTGAAGGTTACACCCCTTAACGATCCAAGATATCGTTAACTCCAATAGGTCTGGAACAATGACTGGTAGTTCGGGGATGAAGGTACAAATCCAACCTAAAAGATATTGAACCTGCCCTAATAATAGGCCTCTACTTTATTCTGATCGTATTCATGTGCGCTTTCTGACTAACATGCAATCATTAGGATTAACCCTAAACCTGTTTATCTATGTTGGTTGAATATTAATGCACAAATCAATCTATCATTGGCGATCACTTGAATTATAATCAAATTAACCCTAACAAGATTATTAAATATCTTATTAAGCGTGATTACATGTACCAATTCCCTTTAAACATTCAATAAAAGGCGTGATCAAGCAATAACAATATCAAGCAACAATAATAATAATCATAAATAATAATAATATTCATAATCATGTTCATGTTAAAAATAAAGCATAATAATAGCAAGATCCTAGGCATGATACCAACAAGATTAATAACAAACCCTAGCATGTCACAAAACAATAAGAATCAAAGTTATAGCCCTAACATGATACTAACATGAATATTAGGAAAGAAAATAGGAAGCATCGTAGGAATCACAATTGTCATATTTGATATTAAAGTTACCCTAAACATGATACTAGGAAGATCAAAATAACAACCTAACCATGATACTAGGAATCAAAATAACAATCTAAGCATGATTTCTATATCATAAAACTAATAAATCAATTAAAGTACTTACTTGGATGCCTCGTACCTCTTTCTAATAACAAAATACACGCGTTAGTAACTTCAAGGAAAATAATAAACAAAACAATTAAATTAAATAATTGAAATAAAGATTAGGGACCAAACCCTCAGAAATTAAAACCTTTCACGTCTAGGGCGAAGGCAACTTCGAACTTGGCTAGGTGTTTCTAGTGCTAATGTGAATGAGGAATTTTGTAAGAAAGGGGGTAAGTTTAGAATAGAGAGAAAAGGCTTTAGCTTAGAGAAAGGTTATGATTGTAGATTCTAGATCTGGTTATTCAAAACGGGGTTCTTAGGAGTTTATTTATAGATAAAATAAGCCAAAAAGATAAAAAAAACGAATCAGAGTTCTGACGCAAATAAAACTTGATTAGCGCCGACGCTGGCAATTAGCGCCAGATGCTAACATTAGCGCCAGGCGCTAATGTCGGGCGTTAGGCGCTAATCTCGTTTTCGACGCATTTTCTAAAATCAGATAGAATTTAACCGTACAGGAGGATAAAATCGTATTTTCCTCAAAAACACTCTTTTATTCTGATTAAAACACTAAAAAGTCAACAAAAGTCAATTTATCAATGCTAACTGAATTAGGAATGAAAAGAACCTTCTAGAAGAATCTAGAAGAGTAAAACCATTCCTAATTGCATTAGGAATGATAAATCCATATTAGGCCCTCCTCTAGATCATTGGGCCGCATATAAGGCTCAAACCAGACCCAAGTTTAGTAATTTGGCCATAACTTCCTTAATATTCATCGGAATTGGGCTTATAATATGTCGTTGGAAAGCTCTTTTCAAGCCCTATCCAACTACAATACTATTGGACTCGTATCATGGACCAACCAAACTGGATTGGCTATTTTCTTAAAATAGGTTTTCAAAAACAGAGAGAAGAGAAAAGAAATTAAAACTATCCGCAACACTAGACTTTCCACACTTTCACTTCATTCGATTACGATTCGACGTGAAAGGTATTCATCACCGGGTTTGGTTTTTGGAAGACACATTTGGGTGTCTACAGTTCCCCAACAAGAAAGAGTACATAAGTGTTCTAAACGGAGATCTAGCAAAGAGAAGTGGTAAATTCACGAGCAGTTAGTTAAATCACACTTATTTTCTTGTCTAAAAGAACTTAATTTAATTAATTAGTGTTATTTGATCACTTTTAAAATAATTAATTAATCAATTCCACATAGTGTCTTGCGTTAAATAAAGATTAGAATTGAATTAAATAATTGTTGGTTGATCACTTAAGCCATGGCGAATTATTTTCTTCTCCTTTTCACGAATTTGATTAAATAAGAATAATGACATTACAATGTAATTCCTACGTGAATTAATTCTTGTAAATAAAATCAACTAACATAGTTTTAGGTATCGCGTTGCATATATTATTTGGTAATGAAATTGTAAAAAAGGAAGAGCTAGTAGAGGCCGCACTAGGGCCAGGATAACGATTCCCCTCTAAAAGGAACGTTATTTTAGTACCCTCGCTCCCGAACTCATTTCTGGTTTATAGACCAATTTGGGCATGGGTAAACTTAGGATTCATGCTAATTATTCCATGAACTCCACATGGAAGAAAGGCATGAACGAGGTTCATGAGTTTTTCCTAAAACTCATTGGGGACTCCTACTTGTTTCTTACAAAAAAGCGTAATGATAGAATCAATTCTAATTCAAGGTCCCCCAAACAGTCAGGAATTCAAATCCTACGAAACCCTAACAAGTGTAAAGTCCTAGGCTTTTAAGTGGCCAAGGGCATTTAAGGAGAGTACCCCTTACGATGGGATCACCCTCCTTACAGTGGCGACTCTGCTGGGGACTTAGAGGTTACATGAATAATTCATAGTTATGGTCCAATGTTTCCAACACTAGGTTGCCTATGGATTGTAGCGAGAATTAACTTGGATAATCTCTAGTTAGAGAGCGAGACTTGAACGCATAATATTTTCCTTTTGCACTAGAGTAAAAAACAAACAAGCAACATTGCACCATGCATAAGCATAGCACACTTAAACCATTGGGGATTGGCTCATTGACTAGGGGTTGCGGCCAACACTAGGCTTCTATCCCGAAATCAATAACACTAGGCTTCTATCCTTTTACTTGGACGTCCTTGGATACATGAACTTGGTGCAATACCATCCTCACTTCATCAAATGATTAGGTTGAACTATCAAGGGCTTCCTATGACATTACATGCTTCTCCACTCAAAATCCCAATAAATGATCAATCACTCTTAGAAATAAACCATGATAATGATGAAGAGGACATGTGGGGATTCGCCGTGGAGTCAATATTCACAATTGAAATGGAAGTAGACTTTGAAGAACCATTCAAGCTTGATCCATATTCTACTCGGATGTAAACATCTTACTTAAGAGTAGTTACTTTCCTGGGATGCCTTTGGGAATAGGAATGAAGAAATATCTCTTACTTCCTATCCCAAAGAAAAGCTTCTCCTTTGGATTAGGATATAAACCAACCAAAGAAGAATTGGAGTCTCACGATGCAAAAAACAAAGCACGTAGAGACAACAATAAGTAAGGGATAATCCGCTTACTCCCACCCTATCAACAAACCCTTAATGGGAAATTCATTAGGGAGGGAAAAGATTACCCATGCTACAATATTTTGGAACCCTTAGTTTTGGAAGGAATCAAGAAGCCTGGATTTGAAATATTTCATGATTGCTACTTCTTGGATGACGAAATTAGTATCGTTAAATCAAAACACCCAACTCCAGAGTGCTATGATGGGCAAGCATTTAACTTGCTATTTGGACTAGAGCAAAATCATGTCGCTACAATCACCAATTAAAACGCCATTCAAGATGAAGCTTTTGACCCAACCTCGTTAATCACCCTTTCAAACGAAACTTTTGAGCATGGATGGAGGAAATCTTTCAAATGGACCAATCACAAAGGTGATAATCTGAAAGTCGTCACAGGCGAAGGGAAGATGTTTGAAGAATCGGACGATGAATCTATTATAGACTCTAGGGAAGCTGAAAATCTAGGCCTTGTGGCATTACTAAGTCTTTATTTTCTAGTTCTACGAACGAAGGTCCTAAAAAGTATTCTTCTCTTGATGCACTCTGGTCGGATCTAAATCTACCGCAAGTGTACTGGTCAATTACAGTAAATATAGGGTGAGCAAGGTATCGTATCCACAAGGAGGTCTACTCAAGTACCAAATTAAGAAACTAGAATATTATTTAGACGACGAAAATATGAGAAAAGTACTACTAAAACTATAAACGATATGATTAAAGTTGCAAACAAGTATAAGAAATAGTTCTAGGTTTCGGGTTTCGCCAATTACTCTCTACAATAAAATTAAACTAATTGCAGGGTTGAACATATATAATGTAACAATCATCGAGTTACCAATAGTATGTAATCTCCTCTTCCAAGGTAGAAAACGTATATTTAAATCAACATTATGCCTACTTCCGTGATCACAACAATTGAAATAAACTCATTAAGGATAGGAATTCAATAAGACCACCCCAAGTGTATAACTAATCCTAAAATTATACTACTTGACGTTTGATAATCCCACGGACTAGTATTGAAAGTTCACTCCCGCTATTAAATCAATACCTTAAACATACAATCAATTGGCCAGATTAAAAGTATGAATTAAAACAAGATTATCAAATTGCAATCATATAAATAAAACCCAAACAAAGTAATTCAATTCATTAATAGAAATATAAAAGACTACATCCCTAACCTAGAACAAAGGAAATTAGCTAGACATGGAAATCAAGAGAACACAACTGATTAATGAAGAGTCAATATTAAACATATTAAATCAAACCAAAATCAATCAATTGCATAAAGTTAAGGGAAGAAAGAACGATGCTCCAAGCTCAGTCCAGTCACGGCTCTCGTGAGGTGCTGATGTTCGTCTATGAGTGATACCTCTGCCTTGCTGCGTCTCCGTGTGTGTAAGTTATCTCCCTTCTGCTGCATGGCTGCTCTTCTATATCAGTGAGTTTTTTGAGGGTTTTTTTGTGGGTTTTCCTCTTGCTGCCGCTGCTACTCTCCATTGGGAGTTATTTGAGTTAGTGGGTTTTTAACCCACTTTAATTCACTTTGTAAAATGTAGCTCGTGGAGCTTGTAGTGGGCCTTTCTTTATTTTCCTTTTCTTCTTTTATCATAAATTCACCTGAGAGCATAATAAAAAGAATGGAAATTTGTTATTGCTTTTCAAAATATGTCATAATAATAGAATATTGGAGCATAATTAAGTAAAAGTAATCTATTAAGCTTAACAAAGATAAATTCATAATAAGACATTAAAATCTTTGTAAATGCATAATTTGTACTCTAAAATAAAGTAAAATTGATATAATAAAGTATATAAAATATGAACTTATCAACTCCCCCACACTTGAGATTTGCTAGTCCTCAAGCAAATAATAATAGATCATATAAAGAATTTTGAATTCAATTTCATTTCAACTTTACTTTATTGTCACAATCAATGAGAATGGATCAAGTGTGATATGAAACAAGAATTAGCACCCTCATTGATCAATCATTCTTACCGTTTCTTTTCCCCAAATTTGAATCCACCCTAGGGATGCTCAACCGTTTAGATCATGCCTCTCTTCGGTTTGATGACCCTCGTCAGGACTTGCACAAAATCTAACCTTCCACCAATTTGTAGACCAATAGTGTATATAGATCAAAAGGATTTTCATATGGTTGTAACGAGGCTAGAGTTAAGGGTGTGAATATTTAGGAATGTGGTGGTAAAAATGCCAAGCTAAAAGAGTAATACACAATCTTTAAAAGTAGAGATCATATTCACTCTTACCAATATATCATCACCGTACTCCAATTTTTAAACTATAACCCTTTTTTTTTATCATATATTCATCATTTTCAACTTATTTCGATTGTATGATATTTTTTCTTTTTTTTTTCAACTTTTTTCATTTTTTTTTAAACTTTAAAATTTTTTTTCTTCCCTCTTCTATTACAAACTTATGACATAACTCAATAATAACATCACTCCTTTTAGCAAGGCATAGGTAAAGGCCATAAACTTGTAATGTAGGATTAGCCAAAAGATGGATAAAGCGGCACAACAGGGCTAAGCAATAGGAAAATGTAAAAGAAAAAAAAAATATATGAGTGAGCCTAAATTCTGAAAGTTCTAATCATGAAAGAAAAATAATGCCTTTATCATTTCTTATACACCTTGGTTTTTGGTCTCAGGAAGCTAAAATGCAAGTCCCAATTTGAGCGATCAAGAAGAAGGATATATATGTTGAAAATGGAGTCTTACGAGGTTCGTGGCCCTCCTTTCGGAATTCATCGTATAAGGGAAAAGCAATCCATCTTACCACAAAGTCACAAAAAATGTCACAACAAATGTCAATGAAGGACTTATGCTATATTTACATACCATGTATATTTTTTTTATTGATCCAAAACAAGTCAATTAGTGACAATCAAAACGAAACTTTCTTTTTTTTTTCATGAAAATTCTGCAGAAAATTTGGCAGCACTGACAAGGTAAAGTCGTATCCCCTAATAAAAAATAATTACCTAAATCATCTAACTAAAGTATATAGGGAAGTAGGGTCGAACTCCACAGGGAAACAAGTCTTTTTACTTCTAATTAATTATTATAATCTAAATTATCTAAGTAGCCAATATTTTTACGAATAAAATCTAAACTACGGAGAATAAGGTCGAAAGAAATAAAGTAGGGAGAAAATCAAATATTAAAAGACCTAGGGCATAGGTTCACTAATAAACAATATTCCAGGGCAAATCATAATAAGCAATCATCAAGCATTGGTTAATCAGATTATAAAGGGCTTTCGCTACGTATTATAACCACAGAGTTAATTTACCGGTATTAAATCTCATCTGTCGAATCTCGACTTAACCATTCATAAATTAATCCGCATATTGAAACTAAGCCTAAACATCAATTCTCATCTGTCGAATCTCGAATTAATATTGCTAAACTCATACAATTAAATCTGGTCAAACCTAATTGCATAGCATTAAAACAATCAATAGGAAATCAACCAAGCATTGATAATTGACAATCACAAAATTACCCCTTCATATCATTTATTAGATCCCCATAAACCCCAGAAATTAAACTACTCACAAATCATCATGACTAAACTAATCAAATAAATAAATAAAAGCATAATCAAGAAAGCAATTAAAATAACTAAAATTAAAAGGGAAGAAATTGTTACCAAAAAAGAAATCTGGAATTAAAGGAAGAATTAAGAACAAAAGTTGAGAGAGAATTTAAGAGAGACAAAAATACTAAGTAGAGAGAGAAAGTCTAAGAAAGAAGGTAAGGTAATAATTCCGTACAAAATCGTATATAAACGTTTCCTAAAACAAGAATTAAAACTAAACTTAATCAGGTCTTCCAGAAACGCGCGCCCGATCGGGCGAAGGGCCGCCCGATCGGGCGCGCCTTTTTCTTCGTGTTCCTACCCAGCAGCCTCGCCCGATCGTGCTTGGTGCTTGCACGATCGGGCGCGCCTCAGCACGCTCAGCCTAATAGTCCTGCCGCGCCCGATCGTGCTAGAGGTAGCCCGATCGGGGGGTTGCTTCTCCTTGAGGCTTGGACTTCGATTGGGCTAGATTTCTCGGCCCAATCCGGATTTCCTCTCGGGTCTCGAATACTTGGTCCAAATGCCTCGGGATCCCAATTACCGAGCCCTTAATCACCAGCTCTCACCGATCCTGGGCTCCCAAAGTGGTCGTGTCCTTATAACTTCCGTAGTTGATCCATAAAGCCCGGGAAAATGCTCCAAGAGTGCAATTTCCTGTAAAATACAACTAAAACTACGAAAACACTAGAACACACAAATTAGTAATAAAAGTGGCCCGAAAGAGCCAAAAACACTACTAATAACGACCAAGGGACGGGGGTAAAACACTATATAAAATGGACATATCAAACTCCCCCAAGCCAAACCTTTGCTTGTCCCTAAGCAAAGAGCTCATCAATGAACATATAAAACATACTTCACCCCATTCATCAAATCAAAAACCAACGATTCAAGGCAAATCTAATGAACATGCTTCAAAATCAATCAATCTTATTCATCTAATCACCCTTCCTCCCCAACAATTGTCAAGTAGAGCAAACCACAAGAGCATATAGAATTCAAGACTAGTGCTCACACACTCAACTCTCATTTATGTGGCGAGTAAAGGATGTACTCGATCGCTCTCCAACCTAACCCCTTTAATGTGAACAATGCCCTCCCAACTCACACTCTCGTGTGTATAAAAACATTGAACGCCCATCCTACTAGTCGACTCGAAATATGCCAAGTCATAACTTGCATTGATAAACAACACTTGCACATTTACATAACTTCTATGCACAAGGTCGGAAGGTCTTTTAAGCTTGTAATGTAAGGCTAGGGTAAAGGTAGGATAAATTTGGGATTATGTGAGAGAAAAGCTATGCATTAAGGGAGCCATATCCTAATAAACCCATGATCAAAATAATGATGATCATACACCTCCATCAACATAACCAACTCCAACAAAAACCACCAAATACAACTCTAATCATCATAAACAAACCCAACACTCACAATAATCACTCATAAAAATATGATAATGTAGAACTTGAGTGAAATACAAACTTTGAACTCATTCTTTTTTTCTTTTGTTTTTTTTCTTTTCAAACTTGAATTTTTTTCTTTTCTTTCTCTTGAACAACCTTCAAATAGAACATTTGAGCATTAATTTTTTTTTTCTTTTGCTCTTTTTTTTTTTTTAACTCATATTGGAAATTTCAACTTTGAAACACAACATATCAATATTTTCCAATCAAAAATCAAAGAACAAACACTCTTCTTTTATTCCCACATTGTGCAAATAATGTGCACACCACAACTCCCTCACCTCACCAACTAATAGCTCCCTCAAGCCAAGCTTGGGACTAGTAACCAATTGGGCTCATATAGGCTTGTAATGCGGCTAAACAAACAATAAAAGGGCACAAGCAACAACATGGGTAACAAGAAGGGAACAAATGTATCTAAATACTCTGAAGGCTACCTAAAAGAATGAACGCCTTCGTCCTCCTCATGTGCATAATAATAAGTCATGAAACACTACTCATAGTTGCAAATCAATACTCAAATTCATTGACATACCAGAAATTATGGAACTATCACACATTTCCTAACCAAATTAACAAGTCAAGCACTATATTCACAAGTAGTTGGGCAAGATTGACTCATGTTTAGGAATCCAAGCAATTAAATTTCAAATCATGACCAACAAATCCACAATGCTCATTATCAATAACCAAGCATCAAAACAAATTTTATTTTCTTAAGTATGGGGCACAGGGAAGTATGATTCATAATTCATTGGAACGTATTTTTTTATTTTTTTTATATTTCAATTTTTTTTTATTTTTCATATATAAGAAAGCAATAAAGAACTACACTAGGAAAGCGATAAAAACAATACTAGAAAGCAAATAAAAAGAGAAAAGGAAGAGAGTTACCAAGTGAAAGAACACCCCCCCAAGCCAAATCAAGCAATGCCCTCATTGACTTGGGAGAGTAGCCTACTCCTCATCCTCATCCATCCTCGAATAGCCCTCGCCGTGGCTAGAACCGGCTCCTCCATGGCTAGAGCCACCACCTCCATACCCCGAACCACCTGCAAAGTAGTTAGGGTCCACATTCCCCCCAAGCCCACCAAAAGATACATCGGTCCCATATCCATGGACCGATGAGTAGTCGACGTAGGTACCAAAGGCACTTGGGTTCGTATATCCACCCTGTGGATATTGGAACCAATCAGGGACAAGTGAATCGGGGGGAATATCCCCCCGACGGGCGTAGTCATCATACATGGGGTATAAACCCCTCCCTAGGTTCCTCTCCACATAACCTACCCTTCTATATAGAGACCCTACTCTAGCATCCAAATCCCTCACCCAACCCTCAACTCTCCCTTGCCCCGTCTCAATCCTATCCAATTGGCTCCTAAAAGCCGAGAAGTCATAAGGGGCGTTGGGGTCTATGTTGTAGTTGGTAGAGGAAGTGGGGATATTGTATGTAAAGGTTTGAGGTGGTGGGTAATGTGGTGAATGGTGAGGAGGTGAGTGGTCAATGGCAGAGTGATGGGGTTGAGGTGAAGGGTGCGGTGGTTGCACCTCACCTTGACCGTTAAGCTCAAAAGTGTAAGAAAGCTTCCCCTTCTCAAATTTGGTCAAGGTGGGGTGGGGTAAAGTGAAAGCATTATCCCTCCTACCCGATTCCCGTTGAATCACCCACCAAGTCTCCTCTCCCATGACATTAACCCAATTAAGACCACCTAGATAGGGTAGGTCCATAATAGTTGGGTCGGCTACCTTACCGTCATCGTTAGGGACAAAGCTAAGGTGTTTGACCGCTATATGTGTAACTAGGCCACCAAATTAAATGGGTACCCTAGACCTACCCGCCTTGGCCGCATTGGCCACCCGTTGGAAGTGGTTGGCCATTTTATGGACTATATTGAGCTTTTCACTCCTAGGGATTATGTATGACCCTAGTAATTCAAGCTCATCCCGCCTAACATTGGCGGGTTCATGCCTTCCAAAAATGGTAAGGCCAACAAACCGTTGCCAAATCTTTGGCACGGGATGTTGTATCCAAGTACCTTTAGCATGTTTGAGGTTCAAATTAGGATCCCCCGTAAGGGATTGATAGACAACGACAATGTTGTCTTGGGGTGGTTCAAGAGGCCTATCCGATTTCAACTCAAAAATTTTACCGAATTCTTTCAAAGTCAATCTAATATCATTATTGAATAACCAAAATTGAACATGAGAAATTAAGGCATTTGATTTTATGACATTAAAACTAGAAACGAATTCTAAGGTTAAATAATCATAAGTATCGTAATGCATGTTAAAGAAACCGCTCATGCCAACTCCTTTGAATAATTTTTCCACATGCTTGTGAATTCCTAGTCTAATAAGGGTAGGGTGATGAATGAAACGAGTGGGAATTACCTGCCTCGTGATGAGGTTAAGCATCCTCTGCTTTTGCTCTTGGGTGGTGATGACCACCCTCTCCCATCCCGGAATTTGCAAATCCGGGTCAATTCTCGCCTCTTGGTTCCTTGAGCTTTCCCCCCTCACCGTTCTTGACCTCTTGAAAGCCATTGATGGTAGAAAGAATAGGAATTGAGTGGTTTCTATCTCTTAGGGTTTAGAGAAAATTGAGAGAAAATAGTGGAAATTGGGTCTAGATTGTAGAGAAAGGTGAAAAGATTAGGAATATGTAAAAAAAAATTGAGTTTTGATGGAAGGATTGGAGAGGACCTTGAAGAATAAGTGAGTTTGAAGGTGTAAAAATGGGGGTTTTAGAGAGAGAAAGTAGAGGAGAAGAAGATGAAGTAAGAAGAAAATGAGAAAAGAAAAAAGAAGAAAATATAAGGGAACGGCCAAAAATAAGCGCGCCCGATCGGGCGGATCATTTGAAATCTAGAATTGGAGTTGCGCGCCCGATCGGGCGAGCTCCGCCCGATCGGACGCGAACACGAACGAAAAATTCGCCCTATGGCTCGCCCGATCGGGCGAGCTTTGCCCGATATATCTATTCCTTCACTCGATTTGCGCCCGATCGGGCAACCTCGCCCGATCGGGCGAAATTTGCTCGAGTTTGTAACTGGACTTGCGCGCCCGATCGGGCAACTCCGCTTGATCGGGCGAAATAAGGCTCGATTCCAGCTCTCTTCTCGCGCCCGATCGGGCGTTACCCGATCGGGCGAGCTTCGCCCGATCGGGCCCGTGCCCAGTCGTTTCCTTTGCTTTTCTTCGTCTTCAAATTCTTCTAAGTCTTTTGACCTCTTAAACCTATACCTGTACAAAAACACTTATAAACGGTAAAATTTCACTCTCCTCGCCTCTCTAAAGTAAAAATAAAAATAAAACTAGTCTAGAAAGCAAGAAATACGGGTTGCCTCCCGCAAAGCGCTGGTTTATCTAGGTCCCGCACGACCCTCTTACCACAGTGAAACTCAGAGTGAATCGGAACTACTTAGGTGAAGTATATCAACCGCACCGATTGTAGCCCCCTCATGATATTGCTTGAGTCTTTGGCCATTAACCTTGAACTCGTTACCATGTTCGTCAAAAACTTCCACATAACTGAATTTGTTGGCCCTTTTTACGATAAAAGGACCCGACCACCTTGACCTTAACTTTCCTGGGAAAAGTTTAAGTCGTGAGTTGAATATTAACACTTTATCACCCTCTTTGAATTCTCTCGGAAGGATCATCTTATCGTGCCACTTCTTCGTCTTCTCTTTGTAGACTCGAGCACTATCATAGGCCGTCAACCTAAACTCATCGAGTTGATTAAGTTGGAGTAACCTCTTTTCCCCCGCTAGTTTGGCATCTAGATTGAGCTCCTTAATAGCCCAATATGCCTTATATTCCAATTCAACCGGGAGATGACATGCTTTTCCATACACGAGTCTATACGGAGTAGTACCTATAGGGGTCTTGAATGGAGTTCTGTATGCCCAAAGAGTGTCGTCCAACTTGTCACTCCAATCTTTCCTTGATTTTGACACCACCTTCTCTAGAATGGCCTTAATCTCGCGGTTGGAAACCTCGACTTGGCCACTAGTTTGGGGGTGGTAGGCTAAACCTGTCCTATGGTAGACACCATACTTTTTGAGGAGGGTGTCCAACTTCCGTTCATGAAAGTGAGATCCTCCGTCACTTATTATAGTTCTAGGTACGCCAAATCTTGGAAAGATGGTCTTCTTAAAAAGTTTGTGGACGACCTTGGCGTCATTGGTAGGAGTGGCGATGGCCTCAACCCACTTGGATACATAATCTACGGCGACAAGAATATAACGGTTCCCTTTTGAAGAAGGGAACGGTCCCATGTAATCAACACCCCAAACGTCAAAAATCTCAACTTCTAAAATTCCTGTTTGGGGAATCTCATGCCTCCGCGAGATGTTGCCAGTCCTCTGGCAAGAGTCACAAGCCTGCACAAACATGTTAGCATCTTTATACATTGTAGGCCAATAAAAAACTGACTCGTTAATCTTGGCCACCGTTTTAGTGGGGCCATGATGTCCTCCATATGGTGAGGTGTGGCAACTAGTAAGCACACCGTGGACTTCCCATTCGGGAACACACCTGCGAAATAATCCATCTGCACACTCACGAAACAAAAAAGGATCATTCCAAAAATAATGCTTAAGATCAGAAAGGAATTTCTTTCTTTGTTGGTAGGACAAGTAAAGGAGTAGAGTACCACCCACTAAATAATTAGCAAAGTCTGCATACCATGGGTGTTGCTCTACAACTGCATATAGATTGTCATCAGGGAAAGAATCATCTATAGGTAGAGAATCCTTACCCTCATCATACCTTATACGTGACAAGTGGTCTCCCACTACGTTCTCTGCTCCCTTTTTATCTTTGATTTCTATGTTGAAATCTTGGAGCAAGAGAACCCACCGGAGTAGCCTTGGCTTTGATTCCGCCTTAGCTATCAAATATTTCAATGCTGCATGATCAGTAAAAACAATAACTTTAGAACCAACAAGATATGATCTAAATTTTTCTAAAGCATAAATAACAGCAAGAAACTCCTTTTCCGTAGTGGCATAGTTGACTTGGGCTTCATCCAAAGTTTTGCTAGCATAATAAATAGGATGAAAAATCTTGTCCTTCCTCTGTCCGAGCACGGCTCCTAGTGCAAAGTCACTTGCATCACACATGATTTCGAAAGGAAGGTTCCAATCGGGAGCACATATGATGGGTGCCGATATCAAAGCCTGCTTGATCCTGTTGAAAGCCTCAAGACACTCGTTAGTAAAAATAAATGGGGCATCCTTGAGCAAGAGTTGTGTCAGTGGTTTAGCAATTTTAGAAAAATCTTTGATAAAGCGGCGATAAAACCCCGCATGACCCAAGAAACTTCTAACTCCTTTAACATTAACTGGGGGAGATAATTGCTCAATCACTGATATTTTAGCCTTGTCTACTTGTATGCCCTTATCAGATACAATATGACCTAGGACTACTCCCTCTGTCACCATAAAGTGACATTTTTCCCAATTAAGGACCAAGTTGCACTCTTCACATCTTTTCAAAACTTTAGCGAGATTAATTAAACATGAGTCAAATGAAGAACCATAAACGCTGAAATCATCCATAAAGACCTCCATAATAGACTCTATGAATTCAGAAAAAATGTTCATCATACAATGTTGAAAGGTAGCGGGTGCATTACATAAACCAAAGGGCATTCTACGATATGCAAAAGTACCATAAGGGCATGTAAAAGTAGTCTTTTCCTGATCTTCAGGGTGAATCGGAATTTGGAAAAATCCCGAATACCCATCCAAATAGCAAAAGAATTTGTGATTGGCTAACATCTCAACCATTTGATCAATAAAGGGAAGGGGGAAGTGATCCTTTTTAGTGGCGATATTTAATCTACGATAGTCTATGCACATACGCCACCCTGTTACAGTTCTAGTGGGAATTAATTCATTTTTTCCATTTGTTATCACAGTCATCCCACCCTTCTTTGGCACTACCTGCACGGGACTTACCCACTTGGAGTCAGAAATAGGATAGATAATACCTGCATCAAGTAGTTTCATAACCTCTTTCTTGACTACTTCCTGCATGTTAGGATTTAATCTTCTTTGGGGTTGAATGCAGGGCTTATAGTTATCCTCTAGATGTATCCTGTGCATACAAAAGTCAAGGCTAATACCCTTGAGATCATCAATACTGTACCCTATAGCCTTCTTGTGGGTTTTGAGAACCCCTAGAAGTTGGGAAGATTGTAGGTCAGTGAGTGCAGTACTGATGATCACGGGGTGTAGTTCCTGTTCATCTAGAAAAACATATTTTAAATGAGAAGGGAGAGGTTTTAGCTCAGGTTTCTTAACCTCTGCAGGTTTTGATTACTGAACTAAATTTACTACCTTCATTGTTTCCTTGGGGCTTAACTCTTTTAAGGAAAGAGCCTTTTCAATATCTTATACCTCATTACCCCAAATGCTTGCATTGTCGCTAGATAAATTCCCGCAGAGAACTTCCTCTAAGGGATCCTTCGCAAGAACCTGTGGCAAGCTATCATCACAAATATCGTCCATTACATCAATTATATCAATGTAGCAACAATTTTCCTCTAGCATAGGCCCTTTCAAAACCTTCCCTAAATTGAAAGTAACATTATCGTCACCTACAGAAAGGGTTAGTTTACCATTTTTTACATCAATAATCGCTCTTGCAGTATGGAGGAAAGGCCTACCTAATATAATGGGTATTTGTGTGTCCTCTGCCATGTCTAAAACAACAAAATCAACAGGAATAAAAAATTTACCAACTCTGACAGGTACGTCCTCTAAAATACCTAAGGGGTATTTTACCGAACGATCTGCCATTTGCAAAGTTATATTGGTAACTTTTAATTCTCCCATATTTAATTTAGCGCAGACAGACGATGGCATGACACTGACACTAGCCCCTAAATCACACAAAGCTTTGTCAATAAAAACATTCCCAATGTGACAAGGGATAGAAAAACTACCGGGATCCTTTAATTTAGGAGGGGATTTGTTTTGCAATAAAGCGCTACACTCCTCTGTGAAAGCTACAGTTTCTACTTCATTAAAGGCCCTTTTCCTAGTCAGAATGTCTTTCATAAATTTAGCATAAGCAGGAACTTGAGTGATTAAGTCTGTAAAAGGAATTGTTACATGCAGGTTTTTAACCACCTCTAAAAACATACCGAATTGTTTATCAAGCTTACTCTTCAGTTGTCTATTAGGGAATGGAAGCTTGATAACTGGGCTCTGCACATCTCCTCCCTTATCCTGCGATTTACCCTGCACAAAAACATTAGTAGGGTTAGTATCTATTTGTAGCCCTGTAGGGATAGCAGGATTAGCGTTTGGTATAGAGGAATCTAGATCAGGAACTGGTCTATCTTCCTTTGGCATAGGAGGTCCATCATAATGTGAACCACTCTGTAAAGTGATTGCGTTGGCATGATCTGTAGGATGGATAGGTTGTGCTGGTAGAGCTCCCTGCTGACGGGATTGTAGGGTAGATGAAAGTTGTGCAATTTGATTGTCCATGATTTTATTATGGGCTAGGATAGAATCAATTTGCGCATCCCTACTCTCCATGTGCTTTTGCATATTGGCAAGTATTGCTCTAATTTCTGTCATGGCAGGGTCGGAAGATGATGAGGGTGATGCTTGGCTTTTCTGGCCGGAATTAGGATGATAATATTTTTTCTGTGGTGGGGTTTGTTGTTGTGGTCGTTGTGGAGGTGGAGGTGGAGGATTTTGTACATTGTTGCTCCGGTACGAAAGATATGGATGATTTTTATAACCGGGATTGTAGGAATTGAAATAGGGGTTATTTTGCCTATAGGTCTGAAAGCCATTAACTTGTTGCATAGAGCTCCTACAATATTGCTCCCAATGACCTACAATTCCACAATTTTCACAAAAAGCTTCATGGTAAGCAACAGCAGAAACATTAGCTATAGAGTTAGGAGCAGCAGTAAGATTATCTAATTTTTGACAAATAGATGTTAATTGAGCTTGCAAAAAGGAAACGGAATCGACACTATGTTTTCCTTTATTTGCAAACCCCCTCGGATTTCCATATTGGGAATTGTGTATTGCCATGTCTTCGATAACCTGTCATGCGTCATCCACATTTAAATTCATAAACCTCCCACTAGCTGCCGAATCTAGCACTTATCTAGAAGAATTTCCAAGTCCATTATAAAATGCTTGGATCATCAATTGTCATTGTGCTAGATTGTGGTGGGGGCACTCTCTCTGTAGATCCTTGAACCTCTCCCAAGCCTCATATAATGTTTCGTCGGCCTCTTGAGCGAAGTTCTGAATATCACTCCTTAGCACCGCTGTTCTCTCTACAGGATAATATTTATTATAGAAATTCAAAGCAAGAGTTTCCTAGTCAGTAATACCAAGTGCAGTTCTATTCAAACCATTAAACCATAATTTTGCTTTGCCACATAATGAAAAGGGTAAAAGAATCTCCCTGATTTGGTCTTGCGTGACCCCGGCTTGTCTAATGGTGTTACAATATTGGCAGAAATCTGCGATGTGAAGATTAGGATCTTCATTCTTAGCTCCGCTGAACTGCTTCCTCTCCATCATAGTGATAAATTGGGGCTTGATCTCAAATTTAACTCCATCTAGAGCCGGAGTGGGAGTAAGGTGCGGGAAATCTGTGAGCTTCGGTTGCGAGTAGTCATTGAGTTTCTTCTGGGCCGTCATCTCTGATCCTGAATCTGAAGAAATATCTGTGTCACTAGAATCAGAGGGAGGATCGTGGTGATTATTGTTATTATCACCAGAATCCGCCAGGATTTGCTTGTAGAGATATCTCTGTCTATGGAAGGAACGTTCGATATCAAGATCGAATGGGATATAACCTGATCTGGAACGCCTGGGCATAAACAAAAACTAGAAGCAAATGTGAGATTTGTCTCAGAGAACTATCGCTCTCTGAGACAAAAAAGGGAAATAATCTAGACTACAAAAACAATCAGAAATAAAAATAAAATCGTTTCCCCGGCAACAGCGCTAAATTTTGACAAGGTAAAGTCGTATCCCCTAATAAAAAATAATTACCTAAATCCTCTAACTAAAGTAGATAGGGAAGTAGGGTCGAACTCCACAGGGAAACAAGTCTTTTTACTTCTAATTAATTATTATAATCTAAATTATCTAAGTAGCCAATATTTTTACAAATAAAATCTAAACTACGGAGAATAAGGTCGAAAGAAATAAAGTAGGGAGAAAATCAAATATTAAAAGACCTAGGGCATAGGTTCACTAATAAACAATATCCCAGGGCAAATCATAATAAGCAATCATCAAGCATTGGTTAATCAGATTATAAAGGGCTTTCGCTACGTATTATAATCACAGAGTTAATTTACCGGTATTAAATCTCATCTGTCGAATCTCGACTTAACCATTTATAAATTAATCCGCCTATTGAAACTAAGCCTAAAAATCAATTCTCATCTGTCGAATCTCGAATTAATATTGCTAAACTCATACAATTAAATCTGGCCAAACCTAATTGCATAGCATTAAAACAATCAATAGGAAATCAACCAAGCATTGATAATTGACAATCACAAAATTACCCCTTCATATCATTTATTAGATCCCCATAAACCCCAGAAATTAAAATACACACAAATCATCATGACTAAACTAATCAAATAAATAAATAAAATTATAATCAAGAAAGCAATTAAAATAACTAAAATTAAAAGGGAAGAAATTGTTACCAAAAAAGAAATCTTGAATTAAAGGAAGAATTAAGAACAAAAGTTGAGAGAGAATTTAAGAAAGAGAAAAATACTAAGTAGAGAGAGAAAGTCTAAGAAAGAAGGTAAGGTAATAATTCCGTACAAAATCGTACTTAAACGTTTCCTAAAACAAGAATTAAAACTAAACTTAATCAGGTCTTTCAGAAACGCGCGCCCGATCGGGCGAAGGGCCGCCTGATCGGGCGCGCCTTTTTTTTCGCGTTCCTACCCAGCAGCCTCGCCCGATCATGCTAGGTGCTCGCACGATCGGGCGCGCCTCAGCACGCTCAACCTAATAGTCCTGCCGCGCCCGATCGTGCTAGAGGTAGCCCGATCGGGGGGTTGCTTCTCCTTGAGGCTTGGACTTCGATTGGGCTAGATTTCTCGGCCCAATCTGGATTTCCTCTCGGGTCTCGAATACTTGGTCCAAATGCCTTGGGATCCCAAATACCGAGCCCTTAATCACCAGCTCTCACCGATCCTGGGCTCCAAAAGTGGTCGTGTCCTTTTAACTTCTGTAGTTGATCCATAAAGCCCGGGAAAATGCTCCAAGAGTGCAATTTCCTGTAAAATACAACTAAAACTACGAAAACACTAGAACACACAAATTAGTAATAAAAGTGGCCCGAAAGAGCCAAAAACACTACTAATAACGACCAAGGGACGGGGGTAAAACACTATATAAAATGGACATATCAAGCACTTCCCCTAAAACAGGCATATATCAAAATCTTTAAGTCATTCAAAACCTGCAAAAAATCCCAGCCATACTTCATACATGGCAAAAACACAAAAGGCAGTTGCAGAAAATTTCAAAAACCTCTCCCCCACGCTTAAGGACAAACATTGTCCTCAATGTTTATAAAAAGAACTGAAATGTAATCAGAGAGTAGGAGTATTTATAGCACGCCGAAAATTAAAATACTTAGAAGGGAAACAAGGAAGGAGACAACCTGGTAGAAAAATCTGAAGCTTGTTCCTTCAATGTAAAATCTCAGCAGCTCCACTGAATGTTAAGAGGGCAGCATTTTAGACTCGGAAAAACAACTGAAGTGGCAGCAAGCAGCTACACCACATGACACATAACCGCTTTGAAGCAGCATATTCTAGCAGATTATAGCTAGCAAAACAGTTACTCTCTTTTCTTCAATTAGAATTGAAGTGTCCAGCTCTCCATCTTATTTTCTAAGCTGCAAGAAAACAGAACAAATAGACAGAAAAGATAAAACAGGAACGAGAAAAACAAACAAAAACCAAAAAAGGAAAAGAAAAAGAACTTGGGTTGCCTCCCAAGAAGCGCGTGTTTTAAGTCACGAGCTTGACTATTTTGGTGCTTAATCTTCAGTGGGTTCTTCTAAGGAGTAAGTCACTCATGTAGGAACCATCTCATCAACCAAGTAAGGTTTAAGTCGCTGACCATTCACCTTGAAAACTTCAGATTTTCCTTGTATTTCAACTGTACCATATGGATAAACTTTCACAACAGTAAATGGACCAGACCATCTAGATCGCAACTTTCCTGGAAACAATTTCAAGCGTGAGTTAAAGAGTAAAACTTTCTGTCCCACTTCAAAAGTCTTGTGATTAATGTGCTTATCATGCCAAAGTTTAGTTTTCTCTCATAAGAATCTAACCTAAACTCTTCTAATTCACTCTATTGTAGCAATCTCTTAGCCCCAGCAGTCTTAAGGTTCATGTTTAACTCCCTTATAGCCCAAAATGCCTTATGCTCTATTTCTACGGGAAGATGGCAAGATTTTCCATAAACTAGCCTATAAGGAGACATGCCTAAAGGTGTTTTGAAGGCTGTCCTATACGCCCATAATGAATCATCAATCTTATTAGCCCAATCCTTCCTAGAAATGTTCACAGTTTTCTCTAGAATTTGTTTTAACTCTGTATTAGCAAGCTCTACTTGACCATTGGTTTGAGGACGATAAGCTAATTGACAGGGTAAAGTCGTATCCCCTAATCAAAAATAATTACCTAAATCACTAACTACAATAGATAGGGAAGTAGGGTCGAACTCCACAGGGAAACAAGTCTTTTTAATTCTAATTAATTGTTATAATCTAAATTATCTAAGTAACCAATATTTTAAATATGAATTTTATACTACGAAGGATGAGTTTAGGGAGAAAAGAATCAATAATAAGGAAACCTAGGGTCACAGGTTCACCAATAATTAATATTCCGGGATAGAACGAAGCAATTAATAATTAACAATGCATCAATAACATGATTAACAGGCTCTAGCAATTTATTAACCAACATGGATCTAACAGGCTCTCGCAATTTATTAGACCTAAGTTCCTATTAAAAATAGCCTTTAATATTAAATCAACATCTGCTCGATTCATCAATTCAATATTGCTAAACATTCACAATCAAATTACATCTGCTCGATTCATAATCTAATTGCAAAGAATTAAAACAATTCAATAGGAAATTATCATGCAATATCAACAATCAATAATAACAAACTATCCCTTCATATTAATTATGGATCCCCATAAACCCTAGAATTAAACTACTCACTAATCATCATAACTAATCCAATCAAATAAACAATAAAAAACATAAACAAGAAAATAATTAAAATAGCTGAAATTAAAGAGGGAAGAAATTGTACCAAAACAAATCTGGAATTAATGAAGGAATTAAGAACAAGAGTTTAGAGAGAATTCTAGAGAGAGAAAAATACTAAGTAGAGAGAGAAAGTCTAAGAGAAAAGAAGTAATTAATTATCCGTACAAAACGAATATATATCTCTCCTAAAACACGAATTAAACAAAGCTTAGTCAGGTTCTAACAAAACACGCGCCCGATCGGGCCCGCCTTTTTTCCTATGCCCAGAATATTTTGCCGCGCCCGATCAAGCCTACGCTCACCCGATCGGGCGCGGCTCTCCTTGGCAGCTAGCATGCGCGCAGCTCGCCCGATCGGGCGTAAGCTTGCCCGATCGGGCCCGGCTTCATCTTCAAGGTTTGGACTTCGATTTGGGCTAGATTTCTCGGCCCAATCCATATTTCCTCTCCGGTCTCAAATACGTGGTCCAATTACCTCGTGATCCAACTAACCAAGCCCTTAATCACCGGCTCGATGGCTCTTGCCGGCCTTGGGCTTCAAAAACGGTCGTGTTCCGCCAATGCTCGTAGTCGCTTCATAAAAATCCCGGGAAAATGCTCCAAAGGTGCGATTCCCTGCAAAACTTAACCAAAACTACGAAAACACTAGAAAACACATATTAGTAATAAAAGTGGCCCTAAAGGGCCAAAAACACTACTAATTATGACCAAGGGACGGGGGTAAAATACTATATAAAATAGACATATCAAACTCCCCCAAGCCAAACCTTTGCTTGTCCCTAAGCAAAGAGCTCATCAATGAACATATAAAACATACTTCACCCCAATCAACAAATCAAAAGCCAACGATTCAAGGTAAAATTAAACAAACATGCTTCAACGTCAATCAATCTTATTCATCTAATCACCCTTCCTCCCCAACAATTGTCAAGTAGAGCAAACCACAAGAGCATATAGAATTCAAGACTACTGCTCACACACTCGACTCTCATTTATGTGGCGAGTAAAGAATGTACTCGATCGCTCTCCACCCAACTCCTTTAATGTGAACAATGCCCTCCCAACTCACACTCTCGTGTGTATAAAAACATTGAACGCGCAATCTACTAGTCGACTCGAAATATGTCAAGTCATAACTTGCATTGAAAAACAACACTTTCACATTTACATAACTTCTATGCACAAGGTCGGAAGGTCTTTAAAGCTTGTAATGTAAGGTTAGGGTAAGGGTAGGATAAATTTGGGATTATGTGAGAGAAAAGCTATGCATTAAGGGAGCCAAATCCTAATAAACCCATGATAAAAAAAAATGATCATACACATCTCCAACATAACCAACTCCAACATCAACCAAATATACTCCAAACAATAAAACAATCCCAACACTCACAAATTCACTCATAAAAAAAATATGATAATGTAGAACAAGAGTGAATAACAAACTTTGAACTCATAACTTGAAATATTTACATTGAAACTCAACTTTTTTCTCTTTTCTTTTGATTAACCTTCACTTAGAACATTTGAACATCAAACATTTTTCCTCTTTTTATTTTCTTAGAAGTTCACTTTCTTTTTTTTTTTCATATTTCTCATTTTTTTTCTTGAACTTCTTTTTTTTCATTACACTTTTATTTTTTTCAAATATATACAACTTTCAAACTCATAAAAACAAAAATATGATCAAGAACAAATTACTTCTCAAAACCCACCCAAATTGTGCAAATAAAGTGCACACCACAAAATCCCTCACCTCACTCACTAATAGCTCCCCCAAGCCAAGCTTGGGACTAGTAACCAATGGAGCAATTAAGGCTTGTAATGTGGCTATAAACAATAAAAAGGCACAAGCAACAACATGGGTGACAAGAAGGGAACAAATGTATCTAAATATCTCTGAAGGCTACCTAAGGAATGAACGCCTTCGTCCTCCTCATGTGCATATTATAAAGTCATGAAACACTACTCATAGTTGCAAATCAATACTCAAATTCATTGACATACCAGGAATTATGGAACTATCACACATTTCCTAACCAAATCAACTAGTCAAGCACTATATTCACAAGTAGTTGGACAAAATTGACGCAAGTTAAGGAATCCAAACGATTAGACTTCAAGTCATGACCAACAAATCCACAATATTCATCATCAAATACCAAGAATCAAAACAATTTTCTCAAGTATGGGGCACAGGGAAGCATGATTTACAATTCATTGGAATGTATTTTTTATTTTTATTTTTTTCAATTTTTTTGTATTTTTCATATATAAGAAAGCAATAAAAAAACTACACTAGGAAAGCAAATAAAAACTACACTAGAAAGCAAATAAAGGGGGAGAAGGAAGAGAATTTCCAAGGTGAAAGAACACCCCCCCAAGCCAAATCAAGCAATGCCCTCATTGACTTGGGAGAGTAGCCTACTCCTCATCCTCATCCATCCTAGAGTACCCCCCACCGTGGCTAGAGCCGGCCCCTCCATGGCTAGAGCCACCACCACCATACCCCGAACCACCGGCATAGTAGTTAGGGTCTGCATTCCCACCCATACCCCCATATCCGTGGACCGAAGAGTAGTCCACATAAGTACCATAAGCACCGGGGTGAGAATACCCGCCTTGGGGGTATTGGAACCAATCGGGAGGAAGGGAATCGGGAGGAATAGCCCCCCGACGGGCGTAATCATCATACATAGGGTAAAGGCCCCTCCCTAGGTTCCTCTCAATAAGACCTACCCGGCCATCTAGGGTGCTTAACCTAGAATCTAGGTTTTGCATCATGCCCTCAACCCTCCCTTGCCCCGTCTCAATGCGGTCTAGTTGGCTCCTAAAAGCCGAAAAGTCATATGGGGCATTTGGGTCGACATTGTAATCGACCGAGGAAGTAGGCATGCCGTAGGTGAAAGGTGGGGGTGGTGTGTAGTGGGGTGAATGGTGAATGGGGGATTGGTGAGGTTGTGGTGAGGGGTGAGGTGGTTGAACCTCACCTTGACCATCTAACTCGAAAGTGTAGGAGGGCTTCCCCCTCTCAAATTTGGTCAAGGCGGGGTTGGGTAAGGTAAAGGTTTGGTCCCTCCTACCCGATTGTCGGTGGACAATCCACCAAGTATCACTCCCCACCAGTTGTACCCAATTCAAACTCCCAAAATAAGGTAGGTCCATTAGGTTTGATCCCACAACTTTTCTATGGCCATCGGGGTTCCAACCTAAATGCTTCCTAGCTATATGGGTCACTAACCCCCCAAAGTAAATAGGCGCTCTAGACCTACTAGCTTCGGCCGCATTGGCCGCCCTTTGAAAATGGTTGGCTATCCTATGGGGTATATTTAATTTTTCAGCATTAGGAATTATATAGGAAGCCAACAATTCCAATTCATCCCTCCGAACATTTGCCGGTTCATGCCTCCCAAAAATAGTGAGGCCGGCAAATCTTTGCCAAAGTTTGGGGACGGGATGTTGAATCCACGTCCCTTTGGCATGTTGGAGGTTCACCAAATCCTCCCCTGTTAACCTCTTGTAGACCACGGCGGTGTGGTCTTGAGAGGGTTCAATAGGCTTGTCCGATTTCAAGGCAAACAATTTACCAAATTCTTTTAAAGTTAATCTCACATTATTGTTTAACAATCGAAATTGGACATGAGTGATAAGTGCATTCATTTTGATAACATTAAAACTTGATATAAATTCCAATGTTAAATAATCATAAGTATCGTGGCACATTTGAAAAAACCCACTCATGCCTATGCCCTTAAACAATTTTTCTACATATTTGTCAAGACCTAACCTAGCTAAAGTAGGATGATGTATGAAACGGGTAGAAATTACCTGACGATCGATGAGGTTGATCATCCGAACCCGTTGCTCCTCCTAAGTGATTACAACTTCCTCCCATCCCGGAATTTGAAGGTCCGGGTTGATTGTTGGTTGTGGTGCACTAGAGCTCTCACCCCTTTGATTTCTTGAACGCTTGGAGGCCATTAGCTTTGAAAATAGTAGAAAATTTGAGGTTTCTCTCTCTTAGGGTTTGAGAAAAGTTGAGAGAAAATTGGGAAAAATTAGTATAAAGTGTAGAGGAAGGTGAAGGGAGATGAAATATGTAAAAAAAATTTATTTTGGATGGAGGAATTGGAGGAGATCTTAGATTGAAGTGAAAGTTTAAAGTTTGAAAATGGAGGTTTTAGAGAGAGAAAGTGAATGAAGAAGAAGAAATAAGGAGGAAATGAGGAAAGAAAGAAGAGAAAAGAAAATAAAGGGGGGGGTCGGCCTGATGGCGCGCCAGATCGGGCAAGCCTCGCCCGATCGGGCGAAGGTGCGATTCTCCAAAACTAAAGTTGCGCGCCCGATCGGGCGCGAACGCGACCGATTTTTCGCCCTTTTTCTCGCCTGATCGGGCGAGCTTCGCCCGACATTTCTTTTTCTTTTACTCGATTTTCCAAAAATTTTGCCCGATCGGGCGAAAATAACCCCTGAATCCACTGAGCTTGCGCGCCCGATCGGGCTGTTTCGCCTGATCGGGCGAAATTTGCTCCAATTTTTAGCTCACTTACGCGCCCGATCGGGCAAAATTAGCCCTGAATTCTGGCTCACTTGCGCGCCCGATCGGGCGAGCCTCGCCCGATCGGGCCCGAGAGAACCTTTTTCCTCCGATTCCGTTTCTTCTTCAAAATTTCTCTTAGTCTGTATACCCTGTCAAATTCATACCTGTACAACAACACTTAAAACCGGTGAAATATCACTCTCCTCACCTCTCTAAAAAAAACAAAAAATAAAAATAAAATAGGAAAAATAAGGAAAAGGAAAACTAGCCTATAAAGCATGAAATACGGGTTGCCTCCCGCAAAGCGCTGGTTTATCTAGGTCCCGCACGACCTTCTCACCGCCTTGAAACTCATGTTGGAAGTGGAGTTAGGAGAGTCTCCTCCACATCTCTAATGGTAGCACCTTCATGATACACTTTCAACCTTTGGCCATTCACCTTGAATTCTTCACCTTTGTCACTCACCAACTCTACCGAACCAAATTTGTTTACCTTTGTGACAGTGAAGGGACCGAACCACCTAGACTTCAAATTTCCTGGGAAAATCTTCAATCTAGAATTAAAGAGAAGAACCTTATCGCCCGGTGCAAACTCTCTTGGTAGGATCCTCTTGTCGTGCCACTTCTTGGTCTTCTCCTTGTAGATCCGCGCACTATCATATGCCGACAATCTAAACTCATCCAACTCATTGAGTTGAAGGAGTCTCTTCTTACCCGCGGCCTTAGAATCCATGTTAAGCACTTTGATCGCCCAAAAAGCTTTGTACTCCAATTCTACGGGAAGATGACATGCCTTACCATAAACCAATCTATAAGGTGAAGTACCGATCGGTATTTTAAATGCAGTCCGGTATGCCCAAAGTGTGTCATCAAGCTTCATGCTCCAATCTTTTCTTGACTTGGCTACTACCTTTTCTAGGATCACCTTGATTTCCCTATTAGAGACCTCAACTTGACCACTAGTTTGAGGGTGGTAACTAAGCCCTGTTCTGTGATATACGCCATACTTCTTGAGGAGGTTATCCAATTGTCTTTCATGGAAGTGGGTACCCCCATCACTAATAATAGCTCGTGGAACACCAAACCTGGGAAATATGATCTTCTTAAAGAGCTTAATGACTACCTTGGAATCATTCGTTGGTGAAGCTATAGCTTCAACCCACTTGGACACATAATCGACGACTACAAGTATATAACAATTCCCATTGGAAGATGGGAACGGCCCCATATAATCGATACCCCAAACATCGAATATTTCAACTTCTAGAATCCCAGTTTGGGGCATCACATGCCTCCGCGAAATGTTGCCAGTCCTCTGGCAAGAGTCACAAGCCTGCACAAAAGTGTTAGCATCTTTAAACATATTAGGCCAAAAGAAGCCTGACTCATTAATCTTGGCCACCATTTTAGTGGGGCCATGATGTCCACCATAGGGTGAAGTATGAAAACTGGTAAGGACGCCGTGAACCTCCCATTCGGGAACACACCTGCGAAATAATCCATCTGCACACTCACGAAACAAAAAAGGGTCATCCCAAAAATAATGTTTAACATCATAAAGGAATTTCTTTTTCTGTTGGTAGGACAAGTCAGGAGGTAGAGTACCACCCACTAGATAATTAGCAAAATCGGCGTACCAAGGGTGATGCTCTACAACTGCATACAGGTTATCATCAGGGAAAGAATCATCTATAGGTAAAGAATCCTTACCCTCATCATACCTGATACGTGACAAGTGGTCTGCCACTACGTTCTCTGCTCCCTTTTTATCTTTTTTTTCAATGTTGAAATCTTGGAGCAAGAGAACCCAACGGAGTAACCTTGGCTTTGATTCCGCCTTGGCTATCAAGTATTTCAATGCTGCATGATCAGTAAAAATAATAACTTTAGAACCAACTAGATATGATCTAAATTTTTCTAAAGCATAAATAACAGCAAGAAACTCCTTTTCTGTGGTGGCATAGTTGACTTGGGCTTCATCTAAGGTTTTGCTAGCATAATAAATAGCATGCAAAACCTTATCCTTCCTCTGTCCGAGCACGGCTCCTAGTGCAAAGTCACTTGCATCACACATGATCTCAAAAGGGAGGTTCCAATCGGGAGCACATATGATGGGTGCCGATATCAAAGCCTGCTTAATCCTGTGAAAAGCCTCAAGACACTCGTCAATAAAAATAAATGGGGCATCCTTGAGAAAAAGTTGTGTCAGTGGTTTAGCAATTTTAGAAAAATCTTTGATAAAGCGGCGATAAAACCCCGCATGACCCAAGAAGCTTCTAACTCCCTTAACATTGACTGGGGGAGGTAATTGCTCAATCACTGATATTTTAGCTTTGTCTACTTGTATGCCCTTATCAGATATAATATGACCAAGGACTACTCCCTCTGTCACCATAAAGTGACATTTCTCCCAGTTGAGTACTAAGTTGCACTCCTCACATCTTTTCAAAATTTTAGCGAGATTAATTAAGCATGAATCGAATGAGGAACCATATACGCTAAAATCATCCATAAAGACCTCCATAATAGACTCTATGAAATCAGAAAAAATGTTCATCATGCAACGTTGAAAGGTAGCAGGTGCATTACATAAACCAAAGGGCATTCTACGATATGCAAAAGTGCCATAAGGGCATGTAAAGGTGGTCTTTTCCTGATCTTCAGGGTGAATCGGAATTTGGAAAAATCCCGAATACCCGTCCAAATAGCAAAAGAATTTGTGATTAGCTAACCTCTCAAGCATTTGATCAATAAAGGGGAGAGGGAAGTGATCCTTTTTAGTGGCGATATTTAGTCTACGATAGTCTATGCACATACGCCACCCTGTTACAGTCTTGGTGGGAATTAATTCATTTTTATCATTAGTTATCACAGTCATCCCACCTTTCTTCGGTACTACCTGCACAGGACTTACCCACTTGGAGTCAGAAATAGGATAGGTGATACCTGCATCGAGTAATTTCATCACCTCTTTCTTGACTACTTCCTGCAAGTTTGGATTTAATCTTCGTTGGGGTTGAATGCAGGGCTTATAATTTTCCTCTAGATGAATCCTGTGCATGCAAAAATCAGGGCTAATACCCTTGAGATCATCAATACTGTACCCTATAGCCTTCTTATGGGTTTTGAGGACCCATAGAAGTTGGGAAGATTGTAGGTCAGTGAGTGCAGTACTGATGATCACGGGGTGTAGTTCCTGCTCATCTAGAAAAACATATTTTAAATGAGAAGGGAGAGGTTTTAGCTCAGGTTTCTTGACCTCTGCAGGTTTTGATTCCTGAACTAAATTTACTACCTTCATTGTCTCCTTGGGGCTTAACTCTTCTAAGGAAAGAGCTTTTTCAATACTTTGGACCTCATTACCCCAAATGCTTGCATTATCGCTAGATAAATTCCCGTAGAGAACTTCCTCCAAGGGATCCTTCGTAAGAACCTGTGGCAAGCTATCAATACAAATATTGTCCATTATATCAATTGTATCAATATAACAACAATTTTCCTCCAACATAGGCCCTTTCAAAACCTTCCCTAAATTAAAAGTAACATTATCGTCACCTACAGAAAGGGTCAGTTTACCATTTTTCACATCAATAATAGCTCCTGCAGTGTGGAGGAAAGGCCTACCTAATATAATGGGTATTTGTGTGTCCTCTGCCATATCTAAAACAACAAAATCGACAGGAATAAAAAATTTACCAACTCTGACAGGTATGTCCTCTAAAATACCTAAAGGGTATTTTACCGAACGATCTGCCATTTGCAAAGTTATATTAGTAATTTTTAATTCCCCCATATTTAATTTAGCACATATAGATGATGGCATGACACTAACACTAGCACCCAGATCACATAAAGCTTTATCAATAAAAACATTCCCAATGTGACAAGGGATAGAAAAACTACCGGGATCCTTTAATTTAGGAGGTGATTTATTTTGCAAATAAGCGCTACACTCCTCTGTGAAAGCTACAGTTTCTACTTCATTAAAGGCCCTTTTCCTAGTCAGAATGTCTTTCATGAATTTAGCATAATCAGGTACTTGAGTGATTAAATCAGTGAAGGGGACTGTTACCTGCAGGTTTTTCACAACCTCTAAAAACTTACCAAATTGTTTATCAAGCTTACTCTTCAGTTGTCTATTAGGGAATGGAAGCTTGATAACTGGGCTCTGCACAACTCCTCCCTTATCCTGCAATTTACCCTGCACAGAAACATTAGTAGGGTTAGTATCTTTTTGTAGCCCTGCAGGGCTAGCAGGATTACCGTTTGGTATAGAGGAATCTAAATTAGAAACTGGTCCATCTTCCTGTGGCATAGGAGGTCCATCATAATGTGAACCACTCTTTAGAGTGATTGCATTAGCATAATCTGTAGGATGGATAGGTTGTGATGGTAGAGTCCCCTGCTGACGGGATTGTAGGGTAGATGAAAGTTTTGCAATTTGATTGTCCATGATTTTATTATGAACTAGAATATAATCAATTTGCGCATCCCTACTCTCCATGTGCTTTTGCATATTAGCTAGCATTGCTCTAATTTCTGTCATGGCAGGGTCGGAAGATGATGGGGGTGATACTTGGCTTTTCTGGCCGGCATTAGGATGATAATATTTTTGCTGTGGTGGGGGTTGCTGTTGTGGTTGTTGTGGAGGTGGAGGGTTTTGTACATTGGTACTCCGGTATGAAAGATAAGGATGGTTTTTATAACCGGCATTGTAGGAATTGGAATAGGGGTTATTTTGCCTATAGGTTTGGAAGGCATTTACTTGTTCCATAGAGCTCCTACAATCTTGCTCCCAATGACCTACAATTCCACAATTTTCACGGAAAGCTTCGTGGTTAGCAACAGCAGAAACATTAGCTACAGAGTTAGGAGCAGCAGTAAGATTATCTAATTTTTGGCAAATAGATGTTAATTGAGCTTGCAAAAAGGATACGGAATCGACATTATGTTTTCCCTTATTTACAAACCCCCTCGGATTCCCATATTGGGAATTGTGTATTGCCATGTCTTCGATAACCTGTCCTGCATCATCCACATTTAAATTCATAAACCTCCCACCAGCTGCCGAATCTAGTACTGATCTAGAAGAATTTCCAAGTCCATTATAGAATGCTTGGATCAATTGCCATTGTGCTAGATTGTGGTGGGGGCACTCTCTCTGTAGATCCTTGAACCTCTCCCAAGCCTCATATAATGATTCATCGGCCTCTTGAGCGAAGTTCTGAATAACACTTCTTAGCACCGCTGTTCTCTCTACAGGATAATATTTATTATAGAAATTCAAAGCGAGAGTTTCCCAGTCAGTAATACCAAGAGCAATTCTATTCAAACCATTAAACCATAATTTTGCTTTGCCACATAATGAAAAGGGAAAAAGAATCTCCCTGATTTGGTCCTGCGTAACCCCGGCTTGTCTAATGGTGTTACAATATTGGCAGAAATCTGCGATGTGAAGATTAGGATCTTCACCCTTAGCTCCGCTGAACTGCTTCCTCTCTATCATAGTGATAAATTGGGGCTTGATCTCAAATTGAACTCCATCTAGGGCCGGAGTAGGAGTAAAGTGCGGGAAGTCTGCGAGCTTCGGTTGCGACTAATCACTAAGTTTCTTCTGGGCCGTCATCTCTGATTCTGAATCTGAAGGAATATCTGTATCACTAGAATCAGGGGGAGAATCTCTTTGATCGTAATCCTCCTCAGAACCCGCCAGAATTTGTCTATAGAGTCTCTTTTGCCTATGAAAAGAACGCTCGATCTCAAGATCAAAAGGGATATCACCTGATCTAGAACACCTGGGCATAAACAAAGAACTAGAGACAAATATGAGATTTGCCTCAAAGAACTAATGTTCTCTGAAGCAAAAAGGGGGGATAATCTAGACTACAAAAATATAATTAGAAAATAAAAAAAAAAATCGTTTCCCCGGCAACGGCGCCAAATTTTGACAGGGTAAAGTCGTATCCCCTAATAAAAAATAATTACCTAAATCACTAACTACAATAGATAGGGAAGTAGGGTCGAACTCCACAGGGAAACAAGTCTTTTTAATTCTAATTAATTGTTATAATCTAAATTATCTAAGTAACCAATATTTTAAATATGAATTCTATACTACGAAGGATGAGTTTAGGGAGAAAAGAATCAATAATAAGGAAACCTAGGGTCACAGGTTCACCAATAATTAATATTCCGGGATAGAACGAAGCAATTAATAATTAACAATGCATCAATAACATGATTAACAGGCTCTAGCAATTTATTAACCAACATGGATCTAACAGGCTCTCGCAATTTATTAGACCTAAGTTCCTATTAAAAATAGCCTTTAATATTAAATCAACATCTGCTCGATTCATCAATTCAATATTGCTAAACATTCACAATCAAATTACATCTGCTCGATTCATAATCTAATTGCAAAGAATTAAAACAATTCAATAGGAAATTATCATGCAATATCAACAATCAATAATAACAAACTATCCCTTCATATTAATTATGGATCCCCATAAACCCTAGAATTAAACTAATCACTAATCATCATAACTAATCCAATCAAATAAACAATTAAAAACATAAACAAGAAAATAATTAAAATAGCTGAAATTAAAGAGGGAAGAAATTGTACCAAAACAAATCTGGAATTAATGAAGGAATTAAGAACAAGAGTTTAGAGAGAATTCTAGAGAGAGAAAAATACTAAGTAGAGAGAGAAAGTCTAAGAGAAAAGAAGTAATTAATTATCCGTACAAAACGAATATATATCTCTCCTAAAACACGAATTAAACAAAGCTTAGTCAGGTTCTAACAAAACACGTGCCCGATCGGGCGAAGGGGGCGCCCAATCGGGCCCGCCTTTTTTCCTATGCCCAGAATATTTTGCCGCGCCCGATCGAGCCTACGCTCACCCGATCGGGCGCGGCTTTCCTTGGCAGCTAGCATGCGCGCAGCTCGCCCGATCGGGCGTAAGCTTGCCCGATCGGGCCCGGCTTCATCTTCAAGGTTTGGACTTCGATTTGGGCTAGATTTCTTGGCCCAATCCATATTACCTCTCGGGTCTCAAATACGTGGTCCAATTACCTCGTGATCCAACTAACCGAGCCCTTAATCACCGGCTCGATGGCTCTTGCCGGCCTTGGGCTTCAAAAACGGTCGTGTTCCGCCAATGCTCGTAGTCGCTTCATAAAAATCCCGGGAAAATGCTCCAAAGGTGCAATTCCCTGCAAAACTTAACCAAAACTACGAAAACACTAGAAAACACATATTAGTAATAAAAGTGTCCCTAAAGGGCCAAAAACACTACTAATTATGACCAAGGGACGGGGGTAAAATACTATATAAAATAGACATATCACTAATGCAACTTTATGTTTAACCCCATACTTTCTTAAAAGAGAATCAAGCGGCTTATTACAAAAATGAGAGCTTCCATCACTTAAAATCGCTCTAGGAACACCAAATCTAGAAAAAAATATTCTTTTTAAGAAATTTCATAACAACTTTAGAATCATCAGTGTGAGTAGCTATAGCTTCTACCCATTTAGAAACATAATCAACAGCAACTAAAATGTATCTGTTGTTATGGGAAGAAGGAAAGGGGCCCATAAAATCAATTCCCCACAAATCAAACAACTCAACTTCAAGCATAATATTCATAGGCATTTCATTTCTTTTAGATATGTTACCTACTCGTTCGCATATATCACATTTGCTAACATAATCTCTAGCATCTTTATACATAGTAGGCCAATAAAAACCAGATTGCCAAACTTTAGCTACTGTCTTATTCGTACTAAAATGACCACCACACTCTAAAGAGTGACAATGATACAATATGTTATGAAATTCTTCTTCAGGCACACATCTTCTAATGAGACTATCAGCACAAAATTTATATAACAAAGGCTCTTCCCAAAAATAATGTTTAACATCCCACAAAAATTTCTTTTTCTGATGATAGCTTAGATTTGAAGGAATAATACCACTTACCAGATAGTTTACTAAATCAGCATACCAAGGAATACTAGCAATTTCCATCAATTGTTCGTCAGGAAATGATTCATTTATAGGTATATCAGAATTATTATCAACTTCCCATCTAGATAAGTGATCTGCAACAGTATTTTCAATGCCTTTTTTATCTTTAATTTCTAAATTAAAATCTTGTAGTAAAAGAATCCAACGAATTAATCTAGGCTTAGGTTCCTCTTTACTTAACAAGTATTTTAAGGCAGAGCGATATGTGAATACAATTACTTTAGACCCTATAAGATAAGATCTAAATTTATCCATGGCAAACACAACAGCAAGCATTTCTTTTTCAGTAGTTGTGTAATTTAATTGAGCATCATTAAGCATTTTACTAGCATAATAAATTACATGCAGCTTTTTATCTTTTCTCTGCCCTAAAACAGCACCAAGAGCATAATCACTTGCATCACACATTAATTCAAAAGGAAAATTCCAATCTGGAGCTATCACAATAGGTGCTGAAATTAACTCTTGCTTTAATTTGTTAAATGCATGCAAACATTCAGAATTAAAATCAAAGGGAGCATCTTTATTTAACAAATCACATAAGGGTTTAGAAATCTTAGAAAAATCCTTAATGAAACGTCTATAAAAACCCGCATGGCCTAAGAAACTTTTAATTCCCTTAACATTAATTGGAGGTGGGAGTTTCTCAATTACTTCTATTTTCGCACGATCTACCTCAATTCCTTTTGCAGAAATTTTATGCCCAAACACTATACCTTCTTGTACCATGAAATGGCACTTTTCCCAATTTAAAACTAAATTAGTCTCTTCACAACGTTGCAAAATTAGAGAAAGGTTAGCTAGACAATTATCAAAAGATGATCCAAAAAACAGAATAATCATCCATAAACACTTCCATAATTTTCTCTATATAATCAGAAAAAATAGACATCATACAACGCTGAAAGGTAGCTGGAGCATTACATAAACCGAAAGGCATACGACGAAAAGCAAATATACCATAAGGACAGGTAAAGGTAGTCTTCTCCTGATCATTAGGAGCAACAGGAAATTGATTAAAACCAGAATATCCATCAAGAAAACAATAATAGTCATAACCTGCAACTCTCTCTAACATTTGATCTAAGAATGGCAAAGTAAAGTGATCTTTTCGAGTTACACTATTAAGTTTTCTATAATCTATGCAAACTCTCCAGCCATTCACTGTTCTAGTGGGAATTAATTCATTATTATCATTAGGCACAACAGTCATTCCACCTTTTTTAGGTACCACTTGTACAGGACTAATCCAAGGACTATCAGAAATAGGATAAATTATTCCTGCATCTAACCATTTTAAAAACCTCTTTCTTAACTACTTCTTGCATGTTAGGGTTTAATCTTCTTTGATTTTGAACAACAGGTTTATAATCTTCTTCTAGCAAAATCTTATGCATACAAACAGATGGGCTTATTCCATTAAGATCAGAAATAGTCCAACCAATTGCTTTCTTTCTTTCTCTTAAAACACAGAAAAGTTTATCTAATTGTTCATCAGATAGTGAAGCATTTACAATCACAGGCAAGGAATCATTTTCACCTAGAAAAGCATATTTTAGATGTGATGGTAGAGGCTTTAACTCTAAAGTAGGTGCTTGCACAGTAGAGGGAGGAGGAAGAGGATTACCTTTCTCGAGTTTCTCGAATTGAGTACCTCTTTTCTTCCATGGAGGGCATGCCTCTAAAGCATTGGCCATTTCCAACACCTCAATATCATCATTATGGGATGTACCTGTACTTGTTAGACACACTTCAAGGGTATCTTTAGAAATAGAATCAATCATTTCTTTATTTAATTCATCAAGCACATCAACTCTAAACACATGGTCAGTAAAAGAAGGATATTTGGCAGATTTAAATAAATTGAATTGCACCTCTTCTTCACCAATTTTAAAAGTTAACTTGCCATTTTTAACATTAATTACAATACCAGCAGTAGCCAAAAATGGTCTTCCAAGAATAATAGGCACGTCAACATCCTCATCCATATCAAGAATAACGAAATCAACAGGTATAATGAATTTACCAACTTTCATTAGCACATTTTCTACTACACCTAGAGGATATTTAACAGACCTATTAACAAGTTGCAAAGAAATAGTAGTGCGTTTTAAATCATTTAAACCAAGCTTCTTGTAAATAGACAATGGCATTAGAGACACACTTGCACCTAAGTCACATAAAGCTTTATAAAAATTAACATCACCAATAGTGCAAGGAATAGAAAAGCTGCCAGGATCTTTTAATTTAGGAGGAAGCTTATTCTGAATTACAGCACTACATTCTTCACTCAAAGCAATAGTTTCATAATCTTCCAATTTACTCTTTTTAGACATGATTTCTTTAAGAAATTTAGAATATGAAGGAATTTGCATCAATGCATCAGCAAACGGAATATTAACTTGCAATTGCTTAAACATTTTAAGAAATTTTTCAAATTGATAATCCACTTTATTTTGTTTAAGCCTTTGGGGAAAAGGAATGGGAGGTACATAAGGCTTAACAGGAATAGGGGTAGGATTAGAACCATCACTGCCTAGTTCAGGTTGCTTTTCAGGTTCAACTTCAGCATTTTCATTAATTACTTCTTTAGCCTTGGCTTGAACAGTTACATCATCAAGGGTTTTACCACTCCTTAAGGTTACAACTTTGCATTTCTCTTTAGGGTTAACCTCAGTTTGACTAGGCAGAGTTCCTTGGTTTCTAGAATTAATAGCATTAGCCAATTGGCCTAACTGAACTTCCACATTTTTGTTTGAATTAGCTAATTGATCAACCTTATTTTCCAATTTTATGATTCTCTCAGAAGTAGCATTAGCAAGTTTTTCAATAGCCAATTCCCATGAAGGTCTCTCTTGTTGTGGTTGTTTTCTTTGAGGGAAACCAGGTGGATTTTGTGGTCTAAGGTTATTACCTTGGTTTCCTTGATCTCTCCAAGAAAAATTAGGATGGTTCTTCCAGCCAGGGTTATAAGTATTAGAGTAGGGGTCATTTTGTGATCGATTATAATTAGAAACATATTGAGCTTGTTCAAAATTAAGACAATCATTACTAGCATGTGCACCCCCACAATTATCACAAGACAAATCAGGACTAGAAATAAGACTAACATTACTCATTTTACTGAAAATTTTAGTCAAATTATCAACCTTAGCATTTAACATGTTAATACCATCCACATCATACATCCCTGTACTCTTTTTAGCAACTGATCTTTCGCTAGAAGAACCATAATTGTTAAAAGCAAGTTCCTCTAATAACTTATTAGCCTCTTCAGTAGTCTTACTCATTAAAGCACCACCTGCTGCAGCATCTATAGTACTTCTAATAGAGTGATTTAAGCCATTATAAAAAGTTTGCACAAGTAGCCAATCAGGTATTCCATGGTGAGGACATTGGTGTTGCAAATCTTTAAACCTTTCCCAAGACTCATATAATGACTCTAATTCATTTTGAGTGAAATTAGTAATATCATTGTGCAATTTAGCCGTTTTAGCAGGTGGGAAAAATTTATTTAGAAAAGCTTGAGATAAAGAAGTCCAAGTGGTAAAAGGATCAGACGATTTAGAGGACAACCATTTTCTTGCCTTATCTCTAAGTGAAATTGAAAACAACCTAAGTCTAATAGCATCTTCACTTACACCATTTATCTTAATGGTATCACATTTTTCAAGAAAATTAGCTAAACGTTCTAATGGACATTCAATAGGTGACCCACCAAACTGATATTGCTGAACAATATGGATTAAAGCAGGCTTAAGTTCAAAATTATTAGCTTGGACAGAAGGTCTTACTATACTTGCAGAGGTTGAACTAGCATCGGGCATTGCATACTCACGCAACATCTTAGCTGATGGTTCTACCATGTTTTCAGTTTCTGAGAAAAGCGACTTCAAGTTGGGAATGGAAGATTCTTGTTCAGAAATCCGGAGTCTCCTTAACGCGTGCAACGTTCTTTCGATTTCTGGATCAAAAGGGATTAAAGAACGATTAGTACGTGGCATACACTAAAAAAAATAACCATAAAAAGTAGAGTATAATGCTGAAACAGAATATCAAAAACAGAAACTAAATAAAAAAAAATGCAGATTTTTTTTTCTCCTGTAAACTGCTGCTGTGTGCAGTAGCAGTAATAGAATTTTTTCTTTTTTTAAACAAACTGCCAACGACACAAAACAGAAAATAAACTAGTAGAAATAAAAATAAAAAAAATGCGATTTAATACTGGCAGAAATAAAAATAAAGTCTAAACTAATACGGAAGTTTCTATGGTATGATATTGAATTATTGCCTCTCCGGCAACGGCGCCAAAAACTTGGTCGGATCTAAATCTACCGCAAGTGTACGGGTGAATTACAGTAAATATAGGGTGAGCAAGGTATCGTATCCACAAGGAGGTCTACTCAAGTACCAAATTAAGAAACTAGAATATTATTTAGACGACGAAAATATGAGAAAAGTACTACTAAAACTATAAACGATATGATTAAAGTTGCAAACAAGTATAAGAAATAGTTCTAGGTTTCGGGTTTCGCCAATTACTCTCTACAATGAAATTAAACTAATTGCAGGGTTGAATATATATAATGTAACAATGATCGAATTACCAATAGTATGTAATCTCCTTTTCCAAGGTAGAAAACGTATATTTAAATCAACATTATGACAATTGGAATAAACTCATTAAGAATAGGAATTCAATAAGACCACCCCAAGTGTATAACTAATCCTAAAATTATACTACTTGACGTTTGATAATCCCACGGACTAGTATTGAAAGTTCACTCCCGCTATTAAATCAATACCTTAAACATACAATCAATTGGCCAGATTAAAAGTACGAATTAAAACAAGATTATCAAATTCCAATCATATAAATAAAACCCAAACAAAGTAATTCAATTCATTAATAGAAATATAAAAGACTACATCCCTAACCTAGAACAAAGGAAATTAGCTAGACATGGAAATCAAGAGAACACAAACTGATTAATGAAGAGTCAATATTAAACATATTAAATCAAACCAAAATCAATCAATTGCATAAAGTTAAGGGAAGAAAGAACGCTGCTCCAAGCTCGGTCCAATCACGGCTCTCGCGAGGTGCTGCTGTTCGTCTGTGAGTGATACCTCTGCCTTGCTGCGTCTCCGTGTCTGTAAGTTATATCCCTTCTGCTGCGTGGCTGCTCTTCTATATCAGTGAGTTTTTTGAGGGTTTTGTTGTGGGTTTGCCTCTTGCTGCCGCTGCTACTCTCCATTGGGAGTTGTTTGAGTTAGTGGGTTTTCAACCCACTTTCATTCACTTTGTAAAATGTAGCTCGTGGAGCTTGTAGTGGGCCTTTTTTTATTTTCCTTTTCTTCTTTTATCATAAATTCACCTGAGAGCATAATAAAAAGAATGGAAATTTGGTATTGCTTTTCAAAATATGTCATAATAATAGAATATTGGAGCATAATTAAGTAAAAGTAATCTATTTAGCTTAACAAAGATAAATTCATAATAAGACATTAAAATCTTTGTAAACGCATAATTTGTACTCTAAAATAGAGTAAAATTGATATAATAAAGTATATAAAATATGAACTTATCATACTCGCTTTTGATTTTAATAATATGAGCTCTATTTCCGAGTATATGCCTTCTCTTGAATCTTTTGAATGCTATAACAATCAATCTAATGAAGATGATAACATTAATAAATTGGTTGAACTAATTAATGAACAAGAACAAAAAAACCCTATCGTTGAAGAAAATGAAATAGTTAATATAGGAACTAACGAAAATAAAAGAGAAGTCAAAATTAGCTTAACTCTAAATCCGGAAGAGCGATCGACCCTCATATCGACACTCAAAGAATTTAAAGACGTGTTTGCTTGGTCATACAAGGACATGCCTGGAATAGATAGGGAAATTGCGGAACATACCATTCCCTTGACCCTACCTCTAAACCAGTAAAACAAAAACTTCGACGAATGAAACCTGATGTTGCATTAAAAATAAAAGAAGAAGTACAAAAACAGTTGGACACCGGTTTTATTCGCGTATGTAAATACCCAGAATGGGTAGCGAACATCGTTCCAATCCCTAAAAAGGATGAACGAGTTCGTATGTGTGTCGCTTTTAGGGATCTTAATAAAGCTATCCCTAAAGACGATTTTCCTATACCACATATTGATATATTGGTAGATAACACGGCTGAACATGCGATGTTATCCTGTATGGATGGATACGCAGGTTACAACCAAATTTTAATGGCAAGAGAAGACGAAGAAAAGACATGCTTTATTACCCCTTGGGGTACGTATTGCTACACAGTCATGCCATTCGGTTTAAAAAATGCAGGAGCTACGTACCAAAGAACGACTACGAATCTCTTGCATGATATGATGCATAAAGAAATAGAAGTGTATGTGGATGATACAATCGTAAAGTCCAAAGATAGAATGGGACGTATAAAAGTTTTACACAAATTTTTTCAGTCGCATAAAAGAATACAAAATGCGATTGAATCCACAAAAATGCGCCTTCGGAGTCATTTCTGGCAAGTTACTCGGATACGTAGTAAGCACACGTGGCATCGAGATCGATCCCTCTAAAATAAAGGCAATTGTTGACATGCCTCACCCTCAAACAGAAAAAGAAATTAGGGGATTCCTTGGCAAACTACAATACATTAGTCGATTTATCAACAAATTGACTATGACTTGTGAGCCAATATTAAAAAAATTGAAAAAAGAGGAGAAACATGAATGGGACGATCAATGCCAAAAGGCCTTTGAGAAAATAAAATATTAGCACCATCAGTACCCTAACTACCTCTTAGGCTATACATTACATTTACAGACACAACCACATGAGCCATGTTAGCACAAGAGGTAGAAAAAGTCGAGTGTGCAATATATTACATAAGTGAAAAATTCATCCAATATGAAACAAAATATAGAACCTTGGAAAAGACAAGCCTAGCATTAGTGTGGGCAACCAAAAAATTACGACATTATATGTTACCACACACTACTCATGTGGTTTCTCAACAAAATCCGATAAAGTATTTGTTTGAACAGCCACCCATACAAGGAAGGATATCTAAGTGGTTGGTGATGTTGGCCGAATTTGAGCTAAAATATATTCCTGAAAAATCAATGAAAGAAAAAGTAATTTCCAACTTTCTAGCACAACATCCAATTCAAACAAGTCGTGCAGAAACTACTCATCTTCCGGATGAAGAGATTCTCATGACACAAGATGACAAATGGGTAATGTACTTCGACAGTGCGTCCAATCAAAAAGGATGTGGCGTAGGAGTATTACTCATAAGTCCAGAGGGAGCACATACTCCAATATCTATTAAACTGGACTTTGAGATTACTAATAATGCTGCAGAATGTGAAGCGTGCATTATTGGATTAGAAGCAGGAACTAGCATAGGTGTGCAAAAATTAGAGGTATATGGAGACTCCAGTTTGATTATAAATCATATACTAAAAATAAGGAAAATAAAGAACTCCACAATGACATTATACTAAGCACACCTAGAGCAACTCATCGAGCATTTTGAATATATTGATTTTAAATATCTCCCAAGGGATGACAATCAATTTGCCGATGCGCTAGCAAAATTAGTCTCAATGATCAACATTCCAGATCACTTAAATATGATGCCAATATGCATTGATAGAAGAGAAGAACCAGCGTATTGCAACGCAATAGAGGAAATAAATGACATCAAAGGAGACAGTCCTTGGTATGATCATATCCTCCAATATATTACTCATGGCACATATCCCAAAAATATTTTATCGAATGACCAACGAGCCTTACGAACACTTGCGGCCGAATATGGTCTAATAAATAGTCAATTATGCAAAAAAGGACCTAATGGTCAAAGTTTATTATGTATAGGCCAACCGGAAGCCACACGCCTTATGGAAAATACTCACAAAGGTGTTTATGGACCTCACATGAATGGTAAAATTCTTTCAAAAATAATTTCACGACAAGGGTACTATTGGTACACTATGGAACATGATTGCATACAGTATGTTAAAAAATGTCCAGAGTGCCAAATGTTCGCTAATTTACAACACCTTCCACCATCCGAACTATACAATCTCACTTCCCCTTGGCCTTTTTCGACTTGGGGAATTGACATAATTGGAAAAGTCTCTCCAACAGGAACAGGAGGACACGAGTACGTATTAGTAGCAATCGATTACTTAACTAAGTGGATTGAGGCTGCTTCTTACGTGAATATCACTTCTAAACGTGTCGCAAAGTTTCTTGAACGAAACATATTTTGTAGATATGGTGTTCAACATGAACTAATTAGTGATCAGGGATCTCAATTCAAAGCTGAAGTCGAGACCCTCTTAACTCGTTATAAAGTAAAACATCATCATTCATCCCCATACAGACCTTAAATGAATGGAGCTGTAGAATCGACAAATAAAAATATAACAGTCATCATTAAGAAAATGGCAGAAAATTATAAAGACCGATCGAATAAACTACACTTCGCATTATGGGGTTATAGAACGTCTATACAAACATCAATAGGAGTAACTCCATACTCCTTAGTTTTCAGAATGAACGCAGTTCAACTGGAAATACCATCCCTACACATCGTACTTGAAAGTAAGCTACCGGAAGTTGAATGGGTAAGAGCGAGGTATGAAGAGCTTTTATTTCTCGATGAACCCGACGATTAAGAGCTTTGCATCATGTACAAGTCTGCCAAAGGCGCATTGCGCGTCATTTCAATAAAATAGTTAAACCTAGAAATATAAAAGAAGGTGACTTTGTACTAAAGGAGGTTAGGGGTCCACCAACCGATCCAAGAGGAAAATTCAAACCTAATTGGATAGGTCCCTACCGCGTAATTGAAATCCTATCAGGAGGAGCCGTCAAATTAATGGATATTGGAGGAGATGAAATTCGCCAATTAATAAACATTGATCGCCTTAAGAAATATTACATATGAAATCCGGATAAACTCCTTCACTCATACAACCAATTTTAATTAGAATTCAATTGAAAGATTCTAAGTGTTATGCATTTTAACGAATAACACGGTAAAATACATAACACTTGGGGGGGTAATTTAGAAATAATAAACCGTTCTAAGTCTTCAAATTATTTTCGAACATCACGAAAAAATCTTCACACTTGGGGGGGTAATAATACAAAATTTTTAAAAACAATTTTTTTCGAGACATTCGTAGCACAGGTGTCGCGCGTAACTGGAAGAGTTGCGCGCGGATGTCAAGCGCAACTATAGACGTTGCGCGCGCCACCTGATGACGAACTGCGAACCCTAATTTTTACGTTTGAATGAAGTTGCGATTTCTACTTGCGGCAAAAAGAGGGTGTTCCTTAAATATAACATATACTCGGAAAATAAAATTAAACTTTGATTTAATTCTTTTATATAAGGTTTGATTAATTTTTCATTTAATTTCTATTTAAGAGATTAAAGAAAAAAAAAAAAAAAAAACATAACAATAAAAAAAAAAGACATTAGGACTACGCAAAGACCTGATTTCGTAATGCAAATACGTAGGAAATCTTTATGATTCGGTCATATCAAAATATAAAAATATAAAGCTCATTTTTATTTCATCCAAATTTCAAAAGAGAGACATTATTGAACTAGATAGTAAACGAAAAAAAACACATCATAGTGATTACATTTTATTCAATTTAAAACTAATGGCAAAACTGTGTAACACTCTAAGGTTTTACTATGTCCTCGATTGTCACAGATGATGGAGGAGTAGTTTCCATCGCAGTATTTTAGGAAACCTTGGAGATTTCCCCTACACTCTTCTTCTTCACCCAAACACTGTTTTTCAATTTAGGGATTCGGGCCTTTGCAACCTGTTTTTCTTTCCCTTTGACTATTGGAGCTTTCTTGCGAGTATTTGGTGAAGGTTCTTTGATTTTCACACCTTGTTGCGCGGGTTTGGAGGGAGCTTTCCTTTTTGTTTCTTTCGAACGAGCCTTAGGGGATGAGAAGTCTAATTTTCTTCTCATTCCTTTGTTTTGGCCACTAGGAGGAATAGTAGTGGCTGAATGCATCAAAAGCTTAGGTGGATTGCGAGCGGTGGAGGCTTGAAGTTGAGAGGCCTTGTTTAATTCACCCTTATCCGTCGCATTCATCCAAGCCTTGTAAAAGGAAGATAATGTAATACTCGCGGTAGGATTTTGTATTACCCACCTAGGAAGGCTTGACCAATATTCCATCCAACGAGGAATTCTTTCGGGTTTAAAGATCACATCTTTAGGGGCATCACAATCTTGCGGGGGAATAAATTGTCTCATCCCGTATTGTCTCATTACCCTACAGGGAAAAATATAAGTAGTACAAGATAGGCCTAAAAGCCTAATGTAAGGGAAATTGAGACTATTCCCAATCATACTATTTATGTTTCACCAAGGAATCACAAAACGTCCCCATGACAGAAAAACGACGTTCATTCCTCTTCGTTCTTCTGCTTATAAAGGATTCGACGTCCAGGGAATTTCCTTACTTCATTACCCTCAAGGTTTTGTGGCTGATCAAAAATTCGCAAGCGCTCCATGAGCCAAATATGAAAAAAAGAGAAAAAAAAAATCAATTTGCGATTTTTTACACAAGCAGGTGGCGCGCGCAACCAAACTTGTTGCGCGCGTCCTCTGTGCGCAGCGCAACTTTGTAACTTGCGCTGATAAAACGAAGAAAAAATAACGTATGTGTAATAGGAGTGGACTTCCCGTGAAATCGTTTTCGTTAGGGTCAACTCTAAGACGATTCAAACATAGAACGGTTTCTGCCAAAACCAAATGAGCGGGTGAATGACATCCCTCTAATTGCTCTACAATGGACACCATGGAATAATCTCCGTATTCTTTGATTGTCCTAAGTAAACAATTAAGAACAAGACAATAACATAGAGCACGAATTTTAAAGCGTTGTTTAGTCATGTTGTCACGAGGGGCAACAAAATGTTCAAATTGAATCAAGCTCACGCCTTCTTCAATTCCAATGTTGGTCATATCATTGTCGGACAAGCCAAAAAATCTTTGGAATATAGGTTTGGGATCCAACAAAGTAGGCTAATAAGCACAGGGAGAGTATTTGTAGGGAAACCTAGCAAGGCCTCGAATTCACCAGGAAGGGGGACAATTTCGTCCCCTTTGAACTAGAAAAGATGGTGGTTAGAGTCCCAATGGTTGACTGCGGCATGAAGAAAATCAAAGTTAACCACTAGTTGCATATAATTCAATAGAGGGTCTAGGTGGTAAATTTTGAAAGCTAGTTTGTCCTCGGTTGAAAGGGAAGTGACCCATTGCTTCAAACGTTGTTCAAAGGTTTTCACCATTGTTAAAAAAAAAAAAGATAGAATGAGAATTTAGAAAGATTAATTCTTTTTAGTTTCTTATATTACTAAGCGAATGAATGCGAGATGATCAAAAGCCTACACGAAACCACGTTTAAATAGACCCAAGAGGGGAAAATTTTCGACAATTTCGGCTTAAAGGAAAGTTCACCAACAATTGGCGCGCACAACTCATGAGTTGCGCGCGTCATTGATCCGCGTGCAACTAATTCACATGCGCGCGACAGCCGCGCGCAATTCACGCAGTTGTGCGCGTCTTCCCCTGACGCGGCATGTGAGTTGGATATATTTCCGTATTTTAGCTCATATAATGACGGAATCTTCACGAAATCTTAAGACGAATCATACGCTTGCCTTCTAACACTTTGTCTCCTTTTTCTTGCCTTCTTTCTTATTTTCTTTTTTATTTTTATTTTCCTACTTTCTTTTTATTTTTTATTTTCTCTTTTATTATTTTTCCTACTTCCTTATTTTCTTTATTTATTTTCTTATTTTCGTATCTTCTCTTTTGTTTTCTTTTCGCCTTCTTTTTTCGAGTTTTGGTTATTTTTTCGAGGGGGGCAAGTCGGGAACCCTTTCCCTCCCTCGAAATTTTTTTGCTAATAATAATAAAGTACACTTGGAAACAAAAAAATATAATAATGACATATATACAAATGTGTCATATGTACAAAAATGCAAAAAATATATATATACATCGGTTTCCTAAAAAAAATATAACAAAATGTGTACAAGAGGAATCAGGGTGCTCGGCGACTACTAGACGGTTGGTGCACATCCTGCAAAATCCAAAACGTAGATTAATACATAAAATATAATAACTTCGTTGAAAAGAAATGAAATAAAACTTACCGCGATAATTCGATGATCACGACATGATAAAGTCACGAGGGCTCTCCGTTAAGCAGCTCGGAAAGCACGTAAAGTCCTCACCATGCCGTTCACGGTTTCCCGCGGAACCTATTCCCAAAATACAAGGACAGTTTGTAAACAAAAGTCTATGAAACAAAAAAAATAATAAATAGAAATGTTTAAGTACATATACACAAAAAAAACATACCGACTCAACCTCTCATGTACAAACGGTATCCCCTCGTTATCCTCTGCTGCTGGAAGGGGCTCACGAATTACCGATGCGACAGCATCGGTATACGTGATCTACGCTGTAGGGGGCAACAAACTACCTAGCTCGATCCGCTAAAATAAATATGACAAAAAACGATTGAAGGGTCAAAGTTCCGAAAAATAAATAGAAACACGGAAAAAAGAGAGTTAGAGTACTAACCGGAACAAAAGCCAGAAAAGAAGTTAGCCTAGATGCTATAAAAGCCGGATAAGAAACCTCCGGCACCACCAGCTGCTCCGCTGGATAACCAAGGATCGCCTGAGCTCGATCCTCGGTAGACAGCAAGTCCGGACGCAACATCCGGATCGGGGGATCCGCAGGAACTAAAGGCTCCTCGGACGAAAGCTGCCAGAGAACACGCTTGCCTAAAACCCAAGCGTGTGTCCTCTGGAGCACCGAGAGTCCCGGATAGAGGGCCCGGAAATGGCAACGAACCATGCCAGACCGGATAGCTCAGGGACTCCGACGATAAAACTCCAAGGAAGGAGATCGATCTATAAAACACAACCACATGAAAAATCGTCAGAAAATGAATAAAATAAAAAAAGAGCACATGTAGTTGGAATACTCACCAACGCACGAGTCGCCGAAAGGATCCTCTGGCGAAAGTCGCTGGCAGAAGTAGCTCATCTCATCTTAATCGCTACCAATCGATGGCCGATAGGAAAACGAGCAGCCCTAAGCACCCTGGGGGCTAAGAAAAGCAGGTACGAGTATCCCTAAGCCTGAAACCGAGAAAAGAAAAGCCTAAAGGAAAAGGCAAAAGTAATAACCGAAAGAAGCTTAAAACACGTACCTCAAGGATACGACCATGCCACGTAAGGGAGATCCGAGGCACCTCAGTAGCTGCAGCGGAATCCATCACCCGGGTCGCCTTGCCCATAGCTGTAAGCATACGGGCATACGACACCTCCGCCCAACTCGAGTCACCTACTTGCCCCAAATCACTAAGGCAAATAATTAACCCAATGGCGAAACGCTCTCCTCGATCACTCAAAATAGTGACGGAAAGAACGTGAGCAATGTATATCCTAGCCAATTGCTCAGGTGTACACTACTGATCAAGCTTGTCAGCCGACAACTCGTTGGCAAGAACCGAGTACGGACAAGATTGCGCGTACACATGAAGGGCCGACGCAAGACGGTCCCCCACAAGGTCGCGCAATCTCTCGTCTGACCCCTTAAGGAACTCTATGACTTTAGGCTCGCCTCCGAAAGGAAAACAATCATATAGAAATCGAAAGGGGTAATCGTCATCTCTCCCCATGGAAAGTGGAAAGTTTTGCTGGAATCCCACCAAAACTCCAGTAATCCACGGAGGAAAGCTGACGATGCAGGCTGACTCGATAAATCCCGAAGAGCCGCCAGCTAAGAGTAATTCCCGGAAAGTGCTACAATCTCCTTTGCCACCTCGGGCAAACTCTCAAAACAGGCTCGTAGGTCACCAGAGCCGTACAAACGCATGCTAGGCTCACTCTAAATAAAAGAATAAAAATAAAAAACGGTTATGGTTTAAAAAGGAGAAACAAAGAAAAAGAGAAAGAAACAAAAGCGCAAAAAACTCACAATGCCGCGCCACCCTCTGATCGAAAAGTGATGGTCAGGGTCCCACTTAAGATCCCTAGGGTCCTAGTTGGGAGGAGCCTCCCAAACCACATCCTCTTGGCGACGTCGATTGGCCGCGACGCGTCGCTCTCAAACCTCCCCTCGAGGACAGGTCACCCTCTTTCGAGGGCGAACTGCCTCGTCCGGACCAGTAAGAATCTCCTCATCATCGACAAATGGAGGCGAGTCCATGCTATGATGGATAAAGTTTCTTTAATTAGTTTACTTTATTTCCTAAACTAAACTAATATACGTATTCTAGACCCATTTCGGCATCATAACAACTGCCGATAGGGCAAAACACGAAAATCAAATGCCACCCGTACTTGGGGGCTACGATACCTGCAGTTAAACTCAGTAAATGGGGGCTTCTAACACCCACAAAAGCCATCTTATACCAGTTTCAACTAAGTATTCAAGGGATTGTATTTCAAAAATCTCAAAGAATCAACTACTTCTAGACAAATAATAGTAATATAAACATGGTTATCGTCTAAGCTACCAAATAATTTTGAAGTTTGAACATGGCAAGAGTAAACTAAAAGTATGTTTCGCGCCATTTTTCAACAATTCAAGAGTCACAAAAATGAATTATGAAAGTAATATTAGTACCATCACTATAATATACTTCATAATCAGCAATTATAACCAAAATGAGCAAGAAAAAGCAATAAAATCAAGTAAAATTCGAAAAGAAGCAAGAACGAACTTGAACAAAGAAATGCTCATACAAGGTTCAATACTTAACCATTTTTCATGAAATTTGTTTCAAAACACTCCTTAAACATAGCATGACAACATAGAACAAACAATTTCAAGAATAATGGACTGAATCGAAAACCCCCAAATTCGAAATTAGGGGTTTCACGATTCGAAAATCGTTCGAATTCAGCCGAAAAAAGAACAAATTCTAGCAAAAAACTTACATTGGATTATGGCAAATATGAATTTAGGATGGAATTTTCTTCCTTTATCTTTGAAAATTGCAAAAAACCGAGCTTCCTAGATAGAGAAAGGGTCGAAAATGGCGAAGGATGGAGAAAGAAAGAGTGAAGTGAAAAATCGCATTTGCGATTTTCACTTTACTGACATAAATATCGCGCGCAACTGAATCTGTTGCGCATGACATACCAGCGCAACTCAGAACTATGTGCGCGCCTTGCCAGCGCGACCCTATGAGTTGCTCGCGGATACTGGTCACTAAAAGACTGGGATTTTGATTTTGATCCGTTTGATCATTTTTTAACGGTTTTTACTCGTTATTAGACGTAATGGTGTGCAAATTATCAAAATCTTTTTTAAATTTCTTTGCATATTGTAGTTTGTTTTCTTTTTTTTTTTTTGTTAGTTTTTTGCATCATATTGCATGCACACCGTGCTTTGTGCCTTCCCCGCATACGTTTTGAACGTTTTTTGTAAGAGTGCCTTAAGATGTTCCGTTGTGGTGCTTTACGTAAAAGCACCCATACACAGGTTTGTCATTTTACTCTACTGACGTTACAAATGTCCGGGTTTTCTTCTTTTTAACGCCCGAAGCAAAAAGGAAGGCATTTTCATGCAGCGTAAAAATGCAAATGGCGTATCGTACGATGCAAAATTTTACGGCGTAGGTGTTGCGTAAAATTTCACTTAGCCCAAGCTTTGCGACATCTACCTCTCGGGATTAAAAGGTAGAGAATTACTGTAGGCGTTAGCTCACGAGTCAACAGGCGCGCCGAATCTTCAGGAACAGGCACTTCTTTAATTGGAGCAAATACGATAGTTAGTGCGCTTACTAACTTACCGGACAATTAGGGTGTCGAAATCATCTCCTGTATAAAGAAGCGACGAGACAATGTCGCGCCTATGTAGTCACGTGCCCCCAGGAGACACGTGTACTCATCTTGTGGACAAAAATGATGAGAGAGTTGCTGACTTTCTTCCCTTTCACTAAATTTGGATATATGCCTCTAGTCGTGAGATATGTATTTCTATCTTGTGGACATCCGACTCGAATACCGGACCCGACTTTAATACCGGACCATTTCGGCTCTAATACTGAAAACCCTTTTTCATATTTTACTTTGTTAAAGTCAGACTAAAGTTTCAATGACATATCGAGGGACTTTAGACCAACGATGACACGATTGAGAGGAAATCTTCCCCTTTTATCCTTTTAAAATCGATTTCTTCTCATGACTTGACATCACCTAGAACACCTTTACTTGTAAAAGCGTTCTACAATTGCAAAGGATCAATCTAGATTCTTTAGCGCGTTAAGGCTAGGAAAAACTTTTTCTAGCCTTAATAGCTACTTGTTTCAAACACTTAGCGAACCAAGGATTGTTTCAACATCCTTAAACATTACTGAAAGATTCTCTATTCTTAGAGAACTTCGCATAATGAGTCTCGCATTTATTTCCTTGACTACTTTAATCATCGCCTATTCTAGACTCGATCAAAGTGGGGGCTACTTGTAGGCATCTACTTTTGGCCTTCTGTCCCGACAGGAAGTGCAATGACGATAAATAAAACCATCTTTGTGTTGGATCAAAGTGAAGAATACTTATGGATAACTAGTTAAGCCACAAAACACAAAAGACTAGACCAAATTAAAAATAAAAGCCAAAATAAAGGTCCATTTAACTAAACCCGGTCATAATTAGGCTTAAGCCCGTGCTTAAATCCTAATAATGACTGATATAGGAACGCCTAGGTTAAATCTTAGTGATACCGCAGAAAAAGCCGCGCGCATCTTAAAGAGTCGCGTTGGGCTGTCGCGCACAACTAATTCAATTGCGCGCGACATCCAGCGCAACCTCCAGAGTTGTGGTGTGGAAGATTCAGAATTATACGGAAAATATAAAATAAAATTTTACCATAAAGCCGCGTGCAAGACAATTAGTTGTGATGCCCCTAGCAGTGCAACCCAATCACTTGCGTTGGGATGCCGCGCGCAAGTCATCTATTGTGCGCGACACCTGCTTCGGCAGGATGTTTGAAACCCTAAAACTAATCATTCCCTATAAATACGAGCTTAGACCGAGGCTTAAACAAACAGAAAATAACCTAAAACTCTTGTGAAATACTTGTGAACTTGTGCAACCTAGCCCTTCTTGTCCTAAACACTCACCCTTTTGATACTTTGTTACTACGGTGGAGGTTTCCCAACAACAAGGAGTCCATAAGTGTTCTAAACGGAGATCTAGCAAAGAGAAGTAGTAAATTCCCGAGCACTTATTTTCTTCTCTAAAAGAACTTGAATTAATTAATTAGTGTTGTTTGATTACTTTTAAAATAATTATTAATCAATTCTACATAGTATCTTGCGTTAAATAAAGATTAGAATTGAATTAAATAATTGTTGGTTGATCACTTAAGCCAAGGCGAATCTTGTTTATTTTCTTGTCCTTTTCATGAATTTGATTAATTAAGAATAACGACATTACGATGTAATTCCTAGGTGAATTAATGCTTGTAAATAAAATAAACTAACATAGTTTTACGTATCGCGTTGCACATATTGTTTGGTTAAGAAATTGTAAAAAAGGAAGAGCTAGTAGAGGTCGCACTAGGGCTAGGATAACGATTCCCCTCTAAAAGGAACGTTATTTTAGTACCCTCGCTCCCGAACTCATTTCCGGTTTATAGGCCAATTTGGCATGGGTAAACTTATGATTCATGCTAATTATTCCATGAACTCCACATGGAAGAAAGGCATGAACGAGGTTTATGAGTTTTTCCTAAAACTGATTGGCGACTCCTACTTGTTTCTTACAAAAAAGCGTAATGATAGAATCAATTCTAATTCAAGGTCCCCCAAACAGTCAGGAATTCAAATCCTACTACACCCTAACAAGTGTAAATTCCTAAGCTTTTAAGTGGCCAAGGGCATTTAAGGAGAGTACCCCTTACGATGGGATCACCCTCCTTACACTACGAAACATAAAATTAGAATTTCATATTTCAAAAATAATGTCTTAGAATTTTGATAATACATTGCGTGACTGGTCTTATTCTTTGACCAATGCTGACAAAAGAGAGCTGGAATTGTTTTATGTCAGAGGCTTATTAGCCTTAAGGCATGTAGCAGTTGAACATGATTTTCTTAGGGCAGCTCTAGATTTTGGAGTCCAGAAACGCATTGTTTCAAATTTGATTATGATGAAATTTGTCCCCTACCAGAGGAATTCGGTGCCATCTTTGGTTTTCCTGCCAGAAATCTCATTGCAATGCCTACCCTACGTGAGTATTATTACCAAGACTTTGAACGCCATCTGCATTTGACAGATCCAGATTTAAATAAAATTGTGTGTGGTAATGAAGTAGATTTAGAAAAGCTTGCAAATTTGTATTTCAATCGTCCTGTCTCAGAGTCTTTTCATGTATACCGTAGAAGGGCTTATATTTTTTGCATGTTTAGCAAGATTTTATTTGAAAATGGTAGGGTAGGACATGCTTATTTAGCGTCTGTGCTTGAACATGTTGAATCTAAGAGATCTCCTATGCCTACTTGCCTTGGAGAAACTTTGCCGGCCCTTGACGAAGCAAAAGCTGACTGGAAAGCCATCAGGAAGGACTCTCTAGTACTGTTGCAGGTAAAAACGCGGTCCAATTAGCCCCCGTGACACGGTGTCCCCGTGACACTTAGCAGACACTGTGTCACGGTATGAGGCTGCCGTGACACGGTGCATTCTGCCATGTCACGGTGGTTTTCTGCATTTTTTTTTCTGGTTTTTTTTTTGTAGATTTGATTGATGGAGCGTTTAGAACTCTTTGAAGCCCCCAACGATATTAAAAAATATGGTCCCAATGATCTGGTCCGTAGGAAGAAGAAAAACTCTACAAACATGTCATATGATGATTGGAATGTCTTCTTTGCAAAAAGAAAATTTTCCATTCGGTGGGTGGTGCCTTGGTGGAGACTTACTAGGATGGTTGGCACGAATGATACTCCGTATTGTCGCGTTCCTAGTATTTCAAAGTTGAATTATATTGTCCTTCTCGATTAATGCGGCAATATGGACTTGAACAAGTATTTTCACGCTATAACTCGTGAAGTATCGTTGCATGAAAGTAACGTTCATAAGTACCAGACTTATTGGATTGGAAGACCTGTGTGGACCGTTTCTGCGAGTAACCAAGCTCCGCCTCCCTTGTCTAGTGCATACAAGGCATGGTTGAATCCTAGAAGTAGAAGGGATCGAGTCGGATCGCGCAACTTTGATATGAAGGGACGTCTTGGAAGTAAGAAGGCGCCTCCTAAAGATTGTCTAGGTCCGAGAACACAAGGGATTGAGTTTAAGACTCCTATAATGCCTAAAAAGAAGAATTATGTGAAAGGAAAGGGTAAGGAAAAGATTGTTTATAGAGAGAAGCAATAATTCTAAGAAAGGTGAAAGAGGTGAAAGTTCAACTAGAGGTGTGATGGTTCGGGCTACAAAAGACACATTAATGGTGAAGGCCGACCTAGTTGAAAAAGAGAAGGAGGTTCCTAAAGTGAAAAGGGATTAGGTCAATATTGCTTTGCTTATATGATTTAAATTTTTAATTTTTAAATAAGGCGCATGATGCCAATAATTGTAGTCACATTTATTTCAATAATAATAGCATATTTATTTTCGCCTTAAATAAAAATTGCAATAACTTTTTTTTTTCAGAGTCAAGAAGTTGGACGCAATGGAATAATAATAATAATCGTCGAACAAGTATTCGTAAAACAATAAAATAATAGAATTTGCAAAGTCCAGAATTTGCCGCGCCACTAAATAAATCTGTCGCGTCATGCTGGAAAATCCCGTGACGTGGGGATTGTTTTCTGTATTTTTATAATGGAAAATCTATCGTGCCATGGTGCAAATTTCCATGACACGGTAAACATTCCCGCGGCGCGGTGGACACTGACGTGGCACGACGCTTTTTTTTTTGCTGTGCCACGGTGGACACTGCCATGGCGCGGTGAATGTTGAACTGGCGCAATAGCTATTACTGTATGATTTTCTTGATTTTAACTCCATTTTTCTGTCTTGTGTGTTATACTTGGTCGACGGAGGAAGGATTTTATTTTTTAAAGTGGTCGGGCCCCCTTGAGGGGTTGCCTACGTATCCTTAAAAATGAATCAGGCTAAACGTAGCTCTATCGGGTAATGAACCCATGCAACTAGGCATACAATTTCTTGAGTTGATCCAAATTGGTTGAATTGTGGAAACCGTTGCCATCCATGTCCACCAATTGTGCCGCTCCACCAGACAAAATGGATTTAATAATGTATGGACCTGACCAGTTTGGTCTAAAATTTCCCCTTGGACCTAACACATTTTTGCGAAGTGCCTTAAGCACCAAGTCACCTTCCTTGATGTTCCTATCCTTGACTCTTTTATTGAAATGTCGTGCCATACGCTGTTGGTAGGTTTGGACATGATGCAAAGCTGCCAAGCGTTTTTCGTCAAGTAAGACTAGTTCATCATATCTTGCTCTAATCCAGTCAACTTCATCTAATTGGCTTTCCAACGCGATTCGGAGAGAAGGGATTTCGAGCTCTATTGGTTGTACAGCTTCAACTCCATAGACTAAAGAGAAAGGGGTAGCCCCCGTTGATGTACAAACAGAGGTTTGATAACCCTAAAGGGAAAAATGTAGCTTACTTGGCCAATCTTTGTAATTTTTCGTCATCTTTTCGATGATAGTTTTTACATTTTAGTTGGCCGATTCAACCGCACCATTTGTTTGTGGCCTGTAGGGTGATGATATGTGATGCTTCATATGATATCTCTTTAATAATTCTGCGCACTCGGCTTGGAAATGTGTTCCATTATCACTGATCATCTCATGAGGTACCCCATAGCGGCATATAATATTTTTCTCAATGAATTGAGCTACATGTTTTGCCGTTAACTTAGCATATGAGGCAGCTTCGACCCATTTAGTGAAGTAGTCGATCACTACAAGGATGAACTCATGTCCCCCTTGTCCTGGTGGCGTTATCTTTCCAATGATGTCGATACCCCCAAGTAGAGAAAGGCCATAGGGAAGTGTATGTGTAGAGAAGCGAAGGTGGAACGTGCTGCAAATTTGCGTAGACTTGACACTTCATACATTTCTTGACGTATTCATAACAGTTTCTCTCCATGGTAGTCAAATAATAACCTTGTCGTTGAATTTTTTGGACTAACATCTTAGCATTCATATGTGTTCCACATATTCCGGCATGAAGGTTTTCCATGGTTTTGTGTGCTTCTTTCTTTGCTATGGAAAAGAGATTTCTCCCTAGTGCAGTCCTTTTGTGGAGTTCTCCCCTGATGAGCAAATACTGTGAGGTTAGGAGCCTCAAAGCACAACGTGTCTTTTTATCATTGTTAGGAGGGTATTCTCCCTTGGTCACGTAGTTAAGGATATCCGTATACCATGGCTCTTCATCTTCTTCTTGTGATTCTTGTTCGTCATCAAGTGCATGAACGTAAGCCGACTCATATCTTCTTTCTATTGTCAATGGCATTCTGATTGTGTTAGTTGGAATTCGCACCATTAATGCTAACTTAGCCAGTGCATCAACAAAATGATTTTCTTCTCTAGGCAAGTACGTATATTCCACTTCATCTAGTTGCTCCGTGAGAGTTTCCACATGAGCTTGATACATAGCGAGACTTTCACTTCTCACTTTCCATCTCTTAGAGATCTGGTTAATGATTAGTGACAAATCACCGTAGATTCTAAGCTTCTTAATTCCCAAGGCCACAGCTGTTCTAATCCCAAGATGCATGCCTCGTACTCTACGACATTGTTGGTGACATCAAAGTCGAGCTTCATGAAAATTGGGATATGCTCTTCATTGGGTGATACGAGCAAGACACCTACACCACAATCCTTTTAGTTCGAAGCTCCGTCGAAATAGAGCGTCCAGCTATCATATTCAGTCATGAGTAGATCTTCGTTAGGGAAATAATACTCATCTTCTTCTTTCTCAACTTCTACTAGTGAAAAATCTGCTAAGAAGTCATAAACCGCAGAACCTTTGATGGCTTTTTGTGGTACAAACTTCAAGTCAAACTGATCAAGGTTGACTATCCACCTTGATAATCTGTCATTGAGTGTTTCTTTTTCGAACAAGTACTTGAGAGGATCCATCTTGGACACGACATGCACTGTATGAGTGAGCATGTAATGTCTTAATTTCTGCGCGGCCCACATAAGTGCGAGACACAACTTTTTAAGTAGTGTGTATCGCATCTCATATCCTTGAAGCTTCTTGCTCAAATAGTAAATTACATTCTCCTTGCTTTTGATCTCTTGTGCTAGCATTTCCCCCATCATTTCTCTTGTGACCGTAAGGTAGAGTCAAAGAGGAAAGTCAGGCATTGCTGGCGCTAGCATGGGTGGGTTTGGCAAGTACTTTTTGATTTTTTCGAAAGATTTTTGGCAATCATCATCCCATGTGACTGGAACATTTTTCTTAAGCTTCTGAATATAGGTTCACATATCGCCGTGAGTTTTCATATGAACCTACTTATATATTGCAGCCTTCAATGAAGCCTCGAATTTCTTTCCCAGTCTTGGGTGGTGGCATGACCATGATTGCTTTGACTTTTGTGGGATCTATTTCAATCCCTCGAGAACTGATCACATATCCAAGTAGTTTGCATGAAGTAACTCCGAATGCATAATTTGCTGGATTTAATCTCATGTTGTACTTGTGGAGTCTTTTAAAGAACTTGCGAAGTGCAATGATGTGGCCTGGGCGATCCTTTGACTTGACGATCATATCATCAACATAGACCTCCACCTCTTTGTGCATATCATGTAACAATACTGTGGCTGCTCTTTGGTAGGTGGCACCCGCGTTTTTCAACCCGAATGGAATTATCGTATAGCAATATGTACCCCATTGTGTGATGAATGTGGTTTTCTCCATGTCTTCTTCGGCCATTAATACTTGATTATATCCGGCGTAGCCGTCCATCAATGATAGGAGTGCATGGTTTGCTATGTTATCGACCATAATATCAATGTGAGGTAGAGGGAACCCATCTTTCAGGCTTGCCTTATTAAGATCTCTGTAATCAACACACATTCTGACCCTTCCATCCTTCTTCGGAACTGGAACCACATTAGCTATCCATTCTGGATACTTGGATAATTTGATGAAACCTTGACAGGGTAAAGTCGTATCCCCTAATCAAAAGTAAATACCTAAATCCTCTAACTAAAGTTGATAGGGAAGTAGGGTCGATCTCCACAGGGAAACAAGTCTTTTTACTCCTAATTAATTATTATAATCTAAATTATCTAAGTAACCAATATTTATGTTTGAGTATGAAACTAAACTACAAAGAATAGGAATAGGGAGAAAACAATATATAAAAGGATCTAGGGCATAGGTTCACCAATAAATAATACTCCAGGGTAAAACATAGTAATCAATCATTGACATTGCATAAATAACATGATTAACAGGCTCTCGCAATTTATTAATCAACATAGATCTAACAGGCTCTCGCAATTTACTAGATCTAAGTTCTTATTGAAAATATCCTTTAATATCAAATTAACATCTGCTCGATTCATTAATTTAATATTGCTATACTTTTACAAGCCGCAATTGTAAAACATTAAAACAATTCAATAAGAAATTATCATGCAATACCAATAATCAATAATAGTCAATCATCAATGCATCAATTAACCAGATTGTAAAGGGCTTTCGCTACGTATTACAATCACACAATTAATTTACCGGTATTAAATCTCATCTCTCAAATCTTGACTTAACCATTTATAAATTAACCTGCCTATTGAAACTAGACCTAAACATCAATTCTCATCTCTCGAATCTTGAATCAATATTGTCAAACTCATGCATAAAAGATAGGCTTAATCTAGTCACAGAGCATTAAATAAATCAATAGGAAATTAATCTAGCATTGATAATCAACAACAATAATTTACCCCTTCATATTATTTATTAGATCCCCATAAACCCTAGAAATTAAACTACTCACAAATTATCATGACTGAACTAATCAAAGTAATAAAGCAAGACATGATAAAAAGAATAAAGTAAATAACTAAGATTAAGAGAAGAGAAATCGTTACCAAAATAAATCTGGAATTAAAGGAAGAATTAAGGACAAGGGTTTAAGAGAAAAGAAATCTAAGAGAATAATTAAGAGAGTAAAGAAAAGTAAAAAGGAGAAGAAGAAGAAGATACTAAAAACGTATTACGGAGGAGTATTTATACTCCGTACAAAAATCCTAAACTAAAACAAATTAAAACTACGTTAGACATCAACTAATAAAACACGCGCCTGATCAGGCGAGGCACCTCCCGATCGGGCGCGCCTTTTTGCTCTCTAATACTAAACTCGCGCCCGGCCGGGCGCGTCACCGGGCGCCAGCCTCTCTGGCCGGGCGGCTCATTTGGGCCACTATTTGGACTTTGATTGGGCTCCCATTCTTCAAGCCAATCTGGGTTTCCTCTTTGGGTCTTGAATACTCGGTCCAAATGCCCCGGTATCACCTATACCGAGCCCTTAATCACCGGTTCGATGGCTCTAACCGGCCCTGGGCTATAAAATCTGGTCGTGCTTCTCCAATGTTCGTGATTGCTCCAAAATATCTTGGGAAAATACTCCAAAAGCATAAATCCCTGCAAAAGTCAACCAAATCTACGAAAACACTAGAAAACACCAATTAGTAATAAAAGTGGCTCTAAAGAGCCAAAAACACTACTAATTACGACCAAGGGACGGGGGTAAAATACTATATAAAATAGACACATCAAACCTGCAGCCAATTGCTTTCTGATTTCTTCCTTGATTTTGAGAGCCACATCTGGTTTCATATGGCGCAACTTTTGTTTGACAGGCTTCATACCTGGAATGAGTGGTATGGTATGCTGAGCTATATCCCTGTCAATTCCTGGCATATCTTGGTATGACCAAGCAAATACATCAACAAATTCACTAAGCAAGTTAATTAGCTCTTTGCGTTCGTCTTGACTTAGTGTTAATCCAAATTTTACTTCTTTGATAATCGTATCATTGGAAATATTAACTGTTTCTATATCTTTGATGATTGTTGTTTTATTTTCGTGTTCTTCCATTGATTTTATTATTTCTTTGTCATTTTTATCATTATCAAAGCAATATTGATCAGGGTTAGAAGAATGACACGCATCGTAAGCAAAGGTACTCATTTCATTGAATTCTTTGGTCATTACATCAAGGAGGGCAAGGTTAGCTGCGACCTCGCCGTCATTATTTGGGATAGAAAGAGGAGACCCAATAAGAGGCGCAGCATTAAGGGGAACTACATTAGACTCTATGGCAGAAAGGGATTCGGCCTTAGATCCTAAAGACTTGTCTACAGACTCAGACTCGGACTCATACCCAGACGATTCAGATTCATCAAACATAGGACCTTCGCCAATGGTCACTTCCAACTTTTCTCCACTTGGCGTAGTGATCTTCACCGTCTTGCGCCATCCCTTTGAAATATCATTAGCCGGGACGATTAACTCAGAGGGGTCAAAATCTTTGCTTGATATGACAGCTTGAATGAGCTTAGAATCGTCATTGCAGACAGGCTTGGATTCATTCTTTTCTAGTCCAAAAAGAAGATTTATGTTCATATCCTCTAAGCTTGGACTGGCTGGTTGCTCGGTTGTGAAGAGCTCATCGCCTTCATCGACGAAGTCACAATTAAGGAACATCTCGAAACCTGGCTCACGCTTCCCATCGTGGAAGAAAGGCTCAAGGAATTCATAGCATGGGAAGTTTTACCCTTCTTTGATGTACTGGCCATTGAGAGTGAAGGGATACGGGTCCATGGCCATTTCCTTCTTCATGGTTCGAGCATTATTGCGATCCTTCATTTTTAGGAGAGCTTGTTTCATATCTTCTTTTGTTTGCTTGAATCCCAAGCCAAAGGTATCCTTCTTAGGTGCACAAGGATTGCCCCAACGTTCAGCCATTTTCTTTTTGAGTCCGAGGGTCATTCTAGGGAAATGCCCTTGCTTCTTCATAATGGCATTGACATTGGTGTTTGAATAAGGATCAAAGTCTAGGTGACACTTCTCCTCTTCTTCGATCATGAGAACATCATTCAACGAAAACCCCCCAGAGATCTTCATCTTCCTCGTCATGTTCGACATGTACGATGGGAGTATCAATAACTTGAATGCGCATGGGGGAGGCATCAATGGTAATTGGGACCTCTCCAACTATAGCTTTCACCTTTTGGTGCAACGACGATATGATCGCCTTTAGCTCATGATGCCAAGGACGACCTAACAGCAGATTGAAAGAAGCCTTAATGTCCACCACCTGAACCTTGGTGCGATGTTCAATGGCTCCAGTAGTTATATTTATCATGATAGTACCCATGGATGGACGATGAGTATTATCGTAAGCACGGATCCCTTGAGTAGAGGGGATCAATTCTTCATCTTTTATGCCCAACTTCTTTGCAGTGCGGAGTGGGCATACATTAATTGCAGAGCCATTATCAACCATGCTCATAGGAACATTCATCTTCCTACACACCACAGTGAGGTGTAAGGCCTTGTTATGTTGGTCCCCTTCCGGGGGAAGATCCTTGTTAAAGAAGGAAATAAATCAGATTATTGGTACTTGGCAATTCAGTAGTGAGAAAGCTGACCAGTCCTTGAGGAGTCATATCATTATCAACTCCTATTTTCACCAGAGCATTCATCACAGCCTTTCAATGCTCGTGGGTGGTGACCAAAATCTTCTATATATTCATTTCAACCTTAGTCTTTTGTAATTGCTTGATCACATCGTTGTTCACAGGGTCGATGGGATCAACTATTGGTTGTGATTGTGGTGGAGGTTGGGGTGGACTAGGCTGTTGCTACCGTCCATTTCTAGTGAGAACCTTAACCTCAAGGTCTCCCCAAACATCTTCACTAGTGCCAAGAGATGAACAAGCTATATCTTTGAGATAGACGTCTTCATCGTCACTATCCCAAATTCCATTCACTTCTTCATAGTTTGAAACAAATACAACTTTTGGTAGAGGTTTATTCACAGGTTTAATGAGTATTGACTTATCAAAGGAGACTTTATCTCCCATGATAGACAAAGCATCAGAAAGGGGACATGTTTGAATATTAGGCTTCTTGCCCCCTGGAGGTACAGGAAGTTAATTAGCATCAATCAGGTCTTGGATTGCATCCTTCAACCTCCAACACTTCTCAGTAGTATGACCTTTGCCTTGATTAAACTTTTAATGAGAATTAGGGTCATAGCTAGAAGTTATGTTCTCTGGTCGAGGTTCTGGAAAAGGTCCAATTGGCATAATCATTCCTTGACAATGCAAGCGATCAAAATCAGCATCGTAGGTCATTCCCAAAGGCGTGTAAACCCTCCTTTGCCTTTGGAATCTATGAGGGGGAGCATTAAGAGCTAGCACATCATTTACATTGACATTGTTGGTAACATTATTGGGCTCGGAAGACGAAGAAGAAGGAGTGTCATTCTTCTTGTTTTTCCAAGTGTTGTTGTTATTATTGTTGCTACCAGAAGTCTTCATCAGTTCATCTTCGATATTGAACCCAATATCGTACACAACTTCGAAGGTATTCATAGGCAAAAACTTCAAGTGTGCTTGTACTTATGAGTCAGATTTGCAATAAATAGGCAAACCATCTCTTTCTCCTTGGGAGGATCACCAAGAGTGCAGTTGTTTCTCTCCACCTGCTTAAATAAGTAGTGCAGCCTTCATTATCCTTCTATTTGAGAATGGAGAATTTACGTTCAGAAGTCTTGGCTTGGATGTTACCTTTGTAACGGTTCATAAAGCTTTCAGTAACATCCTCCCAAGTAGCAACATGTTTGGATTCCAGAGAGTAAAACCACTGTTGACAGGCATGCTTTAAGGAAAGAGGGAACACAGTAAGGAAGAGTGTCACATCTAATCCCTTAAGATCCATGGTCGCAGAAAACGCCTTCAAGTGGAACAGCAGATTATTGGTAGGCTTGAACTTGGGAATGTCAGCAGTGGAAAACTTTTCAAGATTTGTCTCTTATGGACGAAGAGGTGACAGGTTGCTCCACATAGGTGAACTCTTAAGAGATCTTACTCATTTGTTCTTTGATCTTGTGCGTTGCAACGACAGTGACATTGTTTTGATTGTCTTGCTCTACCGTGTTGGCCCTGGTGGTGAGCGTTTGCATCATGTTAGACAACATATCAATGGTCCTGTTAATGTTCTCAATATCCTCCTTAGTAGCCATTGGTTGAAAGTAGACTAGAGACGGACTTTGTGGGGATGATTGTGGTGGTTTCCTTGTACTCTTCTTTGGTATAAGAGGTTGTTGAGGTATTGACTCAAACCGTAACAATCTACCCCTGCTTCTTGACCAAGTGCTGTGACATCGAAACAAACACAACTTTAATGACTAGACTTAATCTTTACCCATCCGGAAAAAGAAAAAGCAAATTTATTTTTTTTTTTGAAATTTTCTTTATTTTCTAGAAAACATGTATGGGAGGATACCATCTGACTTACTCCGGAAAAAAAAAAACGAAACTAAAAAAAAAAAGACACAAGACCACCCTAAAGTACGATCATGAATGGTACACGACTAACGGAAAAGTGTCTGAACTCGACACGACATGTGAGTGATTAAGTGAGGTTATGGACATGTGTTATGACCGTAGAGCTAGACATTATATCAAACCAAATATACGAACCACATAAGCACACACAAAGACAACAAAAAAAACTGACTGGACAAACCTCCTGGGCACCGTGTCACGGTGCTGTCTGTCGTGACACGGTACAATGCACCGTCAGACAGGACAATAAACTGTGTCACGACATTGCACACCGTGGCGCAGCAGACCTTCCGTGACACGATGCATAATTCCAGGCTTAAATGTTGCGTAATTTCAAGGTTTTAATCAATTTTTAGTCCGTACTAATTACTATGTGGAAATAAAAACCCTCGGTCTTAGGTTAAACAAAATGAGCAAACACGTGTGGGTTAGCACCAAATAAACCACGTAGCATTTAGTCATGATGATGTAAAAAGAGTTCGCAACCTAAGGTCAAGATCTATGTCCAACTATTGGTCAAGCTTTGGGTGTCAAAAGGGTACCATGGTTAAGAGTTTGGACGCGTTAGCAAGCTAGGCAGCCTCCCTAGAGGGTGTATGCCAACGGGCAGCTCCGCGAGTTCGTGATGAAATCGAACTCGACTCCATGGTTTGGGTGGATTTAATAACTCAGACGAACCTTTATTGCCATGAGCGTTTTTGGGTTGATAGAGCTTAAATCCCCTGCGGCTAAGACGTATGTAGAACACACACGGGTTTTCATAAAAACCAAAGGAAGTTGACTTTGATAAGAGAAAATCAGCCACTGGACTGATTTAAAGACTGCCGTGACACGGCATAGTGTACCATGTCATGGTGCTGCACACCGCGTGATGGTGTACGGCACCGTGACACGGCAGCATCTGCCGTGGCGCGGCAGTCAGAAAATCTGACTGGTGTCCTATTTTCCTTCGTTCGGAATCAAGTTATTCAATTTTTCCTACGGGACAGACCTAAATGCGACGTTAAAACGTCTATGCTTATTCAAAAATGCCAAATTAATCACAGGAATATTTTTCAAGAATCTTTCAAGTCTCATCCACTCATCTTAATTAAATATCGATCACTTAAATCAATAAATAACTAAGAATCCTGCCCGGTGGAGTCGCCAAATTGTAGGCGTCGTTCGAAGTGCGCCTACGTTAAAGCATGTAGTGAATATGCTTGGCACTCATAGGAAGTGGGAATTGACATATAAAATTAGGGACAACGATCAGGGACAAAGAAAAGTAGGGAGCCGCCAACAAGTTTTTAAGGAACTTGTAAACCGTTCACGGATCATATAAGGCAACCCCGAATAAGGGACAACGATAGGCAACAACGATTGACCCGTGAAGGTTACACCTTATTCATAATCCATCAGATTACTAACTCCATATGGTTTGGAACCACGAAAGAAGGATCGGGGATGATGGTACGAAGTGAGTCATGGAGTCACATTCGCACGTATTAGCCTCTACTCGATTCTTATAGTGAAAAGTATTCATGCGATCTCAAAGGCATACAAAAACAATATTCAATTCGCTCTAAACTATTATTATGCTAAATTGGCTGAATACTAATGCAACATATAATTCTAAAATATTAGTGATCACTTGAATTAATAACAAGATTAAAAAGGAACCTAAACCAGTATTAGGCGTGATTTTCAATTACATATTCCCTTTAAACATGCAATATGGTGATCATAAATATAATAAAATAAACATTAATATTGGAAGCAATTTAACAATAAATCCAACAATATAAAATCATTAGAAAAATAATAGAAAGAAAAGGAACATAATTCTTAATTTGATTCTGTTTGCTTGCAACTATAAAATAATAAACGAGTTAGTAACTTCAAGGAAAAATAAAACAATAATTAAAATAAATTAGAATAAATAGAGTTGATTTGGGGCCAAACCCTAAAACAGTTCTACCTTTCACGCCTTGGTTTAAGGACAGAACCTCGAGTAAAGTACGGACTTCTTGGAGTGCTTGAAGAAAGAATTTTGAAAGGAGAAGGGTAGGCTAGTGTTTAGGCTAGAGCATAGAAGAGAGAAAAAGAGAGTTAATTAATGCCCCGTACATCAGAAATGATGGGGTATTTATAGGAAAAATGAGTAGAGGGAACACACGGAACCCTAAATAGATAAAGCCCCGGCAGAGAACACCGTGACACGGTGCCAGGCACCGTCAGACAGGGAAAAATCCCGTGACACGGGGGAAAACTGAGTGACGCGGGAAATAATTAGGTTACAGGAGGTAAAACGCGTGAAGGGTTTACGTAGAAAGGACACGGAGTTGCCCCGTGTCAAAGAACTGGCACAATGTCACGAGAATGCACAACGTGGCGCGGCATTGGATCCCGTGACGCGGTGCTTTTTACCGTGACGCGGGAAACTGTGTGTCCATTTTTCCGTCTAAATTCATTTTTGCCCTAATTTCGTTCAGCCTTTTTAAATACCGATTGATAATTTCGGGCCATTTCTGATTTATTATTTATTAATTGGTCCAAAATAATATAAAAAAAATAAAAAGGTTTGGGCCAAAATAATAAATAAAATAAAAAAGGTTTAGGCTAAAATTAAAAATAAACTATGCTTCGACCAAACATCAAGACTGATCCAAGGACTATTTAAAAACTGAATTTAATTAAATACGATTTTTTAAGCACTCTCGGGATAAAATACTAAACCCGACCAATAATGGCGGTGAAAGATTGTTCATCATCGGGTTTGGTTTCGGGGAGACATTTTTAGGTGTCTACAATCCCAAAAGCAGCCGATAACACAGTTATCCCAATCTATATGAGAATCATTATTCAACGGTGGTGGAGAAGAAATATCCGCGCCGATAATATGTGGGTAAACAAAAGTAACTGAAATAATATACTAAGACATGATTATTAGAGACTGATTAGGGGGAAACAGGGAACAAAAATAGAATTTAAGCTAAGTAGAAGTCGAATTAAAAAGACAACGAAAGGGGCTTTACTAAAAGTGACTAGAACACCTAGAATACTAAAGGAAATTTAAGAATTTCTCTCACTACAGGTCTTTCTCTCACTAGAGAACTTGTTGTGTAATGGTTATAGTTGTGTAATGATAAACATGAAACAACAAATGATGCATATTATTTATTTCACAATGCTTACTGAATTGTTCTCGATAAGAAAAGGGCTAGTTATTAGACTACTAGCATGTTGTCATTGATGTTTTTTAAGCTTAGTTGGATATTTGTTGAAGGTAAGCATGCCATAAACCCTTATTACTCTTAGGTATGGTTTATGTTGTCTTAGTGAAAGCAAACCTTGTTCAATTACTTTTATGGCTTGTTTGGGAACACATATTTCATTTGAAAATCTGGTTTTGGTCCAAATAACGTGTTTGAAAAACCAAGAATTTTAATTCTTAATTTGGGCCAAATTCCATCCCATCTAAAAATAAGACCAAAATAAGAGTTTTAAAATGACACCTCAAACCATGTCATTTCAAATACTAATCTAACCTTTCACACTTCTCACTTTTCGACTACCTCCTCATCCATGGTTTCTCTCTCCTTGCCGCACTTGCCACCACTTGGAGTACTCATCTTTCTCTCTCCTAACTTTTGGTTGCTGTATTTTTCTCTCTCCTCTTTTTATTTCTGACTACCCATCAGCCGCCGTCGTCGACCCCCCAAAACACATCATTATTTGAACATTTTTTATACAAATCTTGTTTTTTGCAAAATTATTTTACTCGATTGAAGCAAGATATAGATTTTATGAAGCTTTAGTTGCATCAAAATTAAGCTACTTTTTTTATTAATTTGGAAAGGTAAATTCATGATTTCATCTTAATAATCAAATTGGGGAAAAAAATTAGGGTTTACAATCTTAAGTAAAAGCTTAAATTATGTATTATATTCACATAAAACAATCAAACTGTATTTTCAATAAAAATAGAACGCTATTATTAAAATTAAATAGCAATTTTTTTGAAGAAATTGACGATATTTTGAAATCCAGAAATTGAAATTCTACTATTTCCCAAACAAATATTTTGGAATTGAATTAAAAGAATTCAAATTCTGAAATCGAAATCCTTCATTTGAAATGAATTGTGTATATCCAAACATAACCTTAGGTAATCTATCTGAAACAAATCTTTAATATAGTCCATTTTGTAAGAAAAGATCTTTTAACAAAAAGGTGGTAAATTAGGATCTTTTATGCGATTAAGGGTGTGAGAAGGTACTTTAATTTGAGAGTTGACTAATGTGTTTCAACTTTAACCTTCACTTGTAAGGTATCTTTTTTTTTATTTGAAAATTATACCACATAAATTGAGATATATCTTGACACGTAAATAAGCTTACTCACTTATTTTCTATTCCACGGTGATTCTATTGCTAGAGGAGCTCCAACGATTACTCAATTTTTTTTTTTTTGCAAACTATAGCATCATCATTACTCGAGCAAATGATCAAGAAGTGACTGTATTAGCTGAAATTTTACAGAAGTATGAATTTCGTGGTAAAAATTTCAATCTTTACAACGCGAAATTTCATTTAGCAATTTTTTTTATAAAAAAATAAAACCAGCCCATCCACGGCCACCCTCCTACGACACCCAACCCTCTGGAATCCCCACCCCTCCGCCATTAGGCAGCCCCCCTCCACACCATCCAATGCTGGCGCCCAACTTAGCCCCCGTTAGCCCACCGCCCCTCCCCTACCCCTGTCGTCACCTCTCCTTGTCCCTTGTAATTAACCACCATCCTCAAAACCCTTTATCATCCTTCCATCTTAGGAATGATACATGATAGAGGGAGACCTGCCTAATGGGACGAGGATGGGTCCTAGTTTGGCGTGTGGTGGGCCGCAAATGAGGACAAAAATCATACTCGCCATGGGTGACGGGGCGGGGTGGATTTTGGGTTGTACCCACCCTATCCCCGCTCTATCCTACCCCACCCGCCCCACTTTGTACCCGTGCTCATATCCACCCCGTACCTACATCTATAAGTTTTTTTTTTTTTTAAAAAAAATACTAATTTAAAAAAAATTATAACTAATAATAAAGTAATTACCGCTGACATCATAATTATCCATGTGGCAGCTTCTTATACAAACTTTTTCCTGCAAAATTATTTATTGTCATTTTTTTTAGGAAAAATTGCCCGCAATAATCCGACCTTTTGCACGTCCGCTAAAAATAATCCCACCTTTGGATTTTTTTTAATAATCCTACCGTTACCCCCATATCATTGTTAATGGTCCCAACCGGTCAGTTAACTTGTTATAGAAAGTTACTTGACACGTGTTGGCACCCAAATAGTCCAAAAAAAAATAACAATTAATTAATTTTAGAAACCACCCACCAGCCAAACAACCTCCTATGCCACCAATCTCGGCGCGTCGACCGCCCTTGCCAACCCTTCCAGCGCGCCGACCTCCTATGCCACCCCTCCCCTGAACCACCCTCAAACCGCCTCCCCTAAACCACCCTCAAATCTGCCCTCCCTCACGAAACCACTATCAAACCCCTCCATCCCTCACGAAATCACACACCACTCAAGCCTCTGTCGTCCTCGGCACGCGGCACAACAAGTAATTTGTGTTTGAAAGCTAGGTTTTATTTTTCACATAACTGCAAATTAATTGCATTAAGTGTGAAATTTTTGTTTTTGAGGCTTCTAAAGTGCTAAAGATTAAATCTTTAATTATGTTAAGTGATTGAAACTTTAAAAGCTACTAAATTCCATGGATTTTATGTTGAACTTTGTTGTTTTAATCATTTTTGGTTGATTGGGAACATAAAGTTTCAACCTTTGTGATAGAAATGTGTTTATCTTCATATTGGAAGATATAATTTTTCAAGGATTCACAAGTGTTAGTAGTTGGATTTTTCATTTGAACATTAAAGTTCATATTTTTCCAACTCCCTCTTACTTTGTCAAAATCTCAAGATTAATTTAAATTGATTAAATTAATAATGAGAAATTGCCTTATTTATTTTGTTGCACCAAGTTAAACAATTTAATTAAAGAATGGTTCTTGGGAATTATTTTGGTTAAATGCACCTTGATAAATTTTATTTAAGTTAGACTTGTTTAAATTTTCAATTTTTTCTCATTGAATTATTTTTAAAATTAATTTAGAATTAATAATATGTCACGCGAAATTGGAATTGAAATCCCGAGGCTATGGCATGCAAAACGAGGCAAGAACGTCACTTGGCTAGCCGGGCTGCATAGCAGCCCGCATGTGGCTGCCAAGGATGCTGCCCGTACGTGCGTGCAGCCATGTGCGTGGCTAGTGCACCCAGCAACAGCAGTAGCGCAGCAGCAGCACTAGCCAAGTAGCAGCGTGCTGCGGCAGTGCTGCGTGCGTGCGTAGCACATCACATAGCTGATGTGGTGCGGCAGTGGTTCACGAGCAATGTGTGTGTTTTGTGTTGCTTGGTGCGGCAAGGGTACGTGTGTGTGCTATGATGCGAGGATTGCGATGGTGCGCATAGCTAGCATATCTATGCTTTGCATCGTACGTAAATAAGGATAATATACGTAGACATTGCTTGTGAAGAAATGTGGTGCAATGAGATCGTGCGAGTTGTGTGCGAGTTGTGAGCACTCCAAATCTTAGTGCTAGGCAATTGGATATTTTGGACTACGTAAAGTTTTGCTTATTTTGTTGTTTTAATCATTTTATTAATCTAATTTTGTTTTAATTATTTTAATAAATTTTGGAGGCTTGGCCTCGATTTTATGAGCGGCATTTGTAAAATTTTATTTTGGAAAATAATTGGGTTTTACCAGCTTAATTAATTGGATTAATTAAGTTGGATGCGGAATTTAGTGGGAGCTTCAATTATTAATTACGTCAATTACATAATCGGTTAAATAACCTTGACTAGTTTTAATTAGGCGTGTTAATTGGATTAACCACCTAGATTAGTTACTAGTACGCACGTATAATTTATGCATTGTTACTTGTTTGTTGTAAAATGTATGGGCCATTCACAAATAGTGAATGGATAAAATGTATATTCTCTCACAGGTTTTATGAAATGGCAACTAGTGGGATCCGATTAGGATAGAAAATACGGACTGCGTGTCGTGATGTATTTTTGTAAATCTAAATACGGTCTACGTACCGTTGAGTATTTTTGTACATTAATATTTAGATTAATCCTAGTCGTAGATACTAGTAGTTGCATAATTTTTGGTTAAGTCTTGAAGATAAAGGTTCTTGGAAGACAAAGCCTTTAAATTGCAAGAGAAGACCTTTTGAAGACTTGAAGAATTCAAGGGGTCATGCTAGTTGCCAATATGCATCTTATACTTATGCTTTATATATTTATGCTTGTGCTTATATATAAATGATATGTTAGATGCATGTTTAGGTTTTCATTATGTTGCGATGATTAATTAAGTTCACTTAAATCAACCAACATAGAAAACCTAGGTCCCTAATAATATTGAGTAAAACTTGTCTATCCAAAACAACACTTGCACACCGAATGAGGGTGATGGTGGGCTACGCCAAAGCGAGGTACCATCACTACTCCAAGGAACGTAAGGCACACCGGGTGTGCATATTGGTTTTGGTTGTACTCAACGATATGAGTGATGGAATCCATACATGTCATGGAAAAAGAGATATATCGTCATGACGCATTAGATGCGACGATTATCTAACCAAGAGTGGCTTGGAGCCATTAGCAAAGAATTGCTTACCTTGGGGTATCAAGTGGTAGGACAAGCCAAAGCATGCCTAATTACTCGTTGATCCCTTGGATCTTGGAATCGCCTTATTCTCGCTAAATAGGGACAATTTTATGCGTGAATAAGACGTTTAATAAGATTGAAGTTTGCATGAATGCTCTTAAATTTCAAATTATTATATTCTTGATAAATGGTTATACTTTGCACTTATATTTATAGTATTCTAAATCAAATAATATTGTTTCCATGATTGGTAAAGGAAATCTTTGAGTATAGTTCTTAAAGAAATAGCACTTCTAAAATACAATTCTCATAAATTACTTTTACAAAAAGTCCGAAGGACGGTTGGACATCATGTATTCAAAATACTAGGTAGTTTAGATAAACCATGAAGTATTGAGTTGCAAACTCATATTGTCAATATTTGACAACTAACGTATCTTTTCGTTTCATACATAAATGAGTAGGACTCATTGATGTAGTAATTCAAGTGTGAATTGAAAGAAAAGATAGAACTTTGTTTTACGGCGCACTAGGTGCCTGATTATTCCTAACAAAGTGTAAAATTCAAGGCACTTAAAGAAATGGTTCTTAACGTAAGGTTCTGAGATATTTTACAATAAGAAATATAGGAAACAAGGAACGAAGAAAACGAATAAGATTCCATTTCAACCCATGAGTTCATGTTATTGTAGTTAACTTAGCAATTCGTTATCTGCACAAGTATCGAATACTTCTTGAGTGTTCCACTTTGAAAGTGACCTCAAACTATTGAATTTAAGCTAATTTATCAACTTACAAGATTAGAATGAAGCAAGAAGAGCTACATAAGTTGTAAGGTCGTATGCTTTGTTTAAAGACCTTTTAAGAAAAATGCTGGAATAAGTAATGGTTATTATTATGTTCTATAATCAGCAATTGATTCGTTTACACACGGAAAGACTCACATTCAAAGTAAAAGCAATAGTTGCGAATTTATTTAAATGGCATGGTTATCCAAGCGTTGAGTCAAGAAATGCTTGATTATAACCAAACATTTCCCTAAACATGATAAACTCACTAAGTTCAAATCATGGGCATGATTTGCGTTCCGAACATCTTTAGCAATGTCACATCGACAAGAACGTACTCAAGGCTCTATTAGATAGGCTCTTGATAGTTGCTCGATTCAAAATCGTTCTAAGACATGCAAGTCTTACTTGTTGAAACCGACAAAGAAAAGAGCTATTGTTCTTGGTATAGACAATTGACTCCGAAGGCTAAAGAGGATTCAATTACTTCAACGTTTCACAAAAGATTTTGAAAGAATATGGCTATATTCATCAAATGTGAACAAACTTGACCTGAGTAGCTCAAGAGTCTAGTGAAGTACATAATCGACATGGCAAGATATCAAAACGTATAGATTAGATCGAGCGATGTTTGCTTGAGCCAAGCGTGACCATCTCAAATATGAATGGAAATTTTTCATTAAAAACTTCACAAAGAACATGGTATGTCCTCATGGAGACCTCGATGTCATTTGAAAATGACACGAACGATGATGTTTCACAACCCTCCCTATAAAGTTCTTAAAGATTTGCACAAATGACTAATGATACACTAAACAAAATGTCGAAGCTAAGAAAGGACGCCATATTCAGTTATGGATAGAAATAACTTCTAAACGTCTTTCAAGTATATGTCTAAGGCTCTTAGTCTCAGTGGGAGCTCACTGGCTCAGTGGGAGCTAAGTGACTCAATGGGAGTTCACCGGCTAAGTGAAGCTAGGTGGCTCAGTGGGAGCTGAATGGCTGAATAAAGACTAAGATAGCTCAAGTGAGAGCTAACTGTTTGTTTTACAACGAACTTCTAACCAAAGACAATATACATGTCTCTTTGTAAGAATTCAAGTGAGACTACGGGCATTACCTCCACAACCTAATTGAGAACATAATGTTTGTTGCTCTAAGTGGTGTCTTTTTGGAAAGTAACACATTTCCAAAACGACAAGTGGGAGGAAAATGAACTCGATGTCCATCGAGCTTAGCAACAAGCTAAAAATGAGAATACTGAGAATATCGGAAGACCTTAAAAGGACTTCGTGAGAATGCTTGATCAAGAATACTTAAAAGGACTTTACAAGTGCCTTAAAAGAGAATTCACAAAACATCAGAAATGTTGGAGTAAGATCAGCATAATAAAAGGGCTTTGGAAGCGCCTAGAAACATAGTGTTTAATGCAATTGCCCCGTATAGGTATAAAATTCACCAAAGGCTTGGACTGAATCCTATAAATTTCTATTAAGTTAGAAATAAACCTAAAACTTACAAGCATACTATTTACTATTAGATAGTAAAGGAATAATGTATTGTAAGATAGCTACGACAAATCCAAATTCCGAATAATGGTTAGAGGCCATGAAAATCCGAAACAGACCCCATGTTTGAAAATCATGTTTGAAACTTGATTAATTTGCATGAAAGGTGAAAGACCCATCGATTGCAAATAATTTTTCAAGTGGAAAACTAAAAAATGTGGAAATGTATATGCATAAATAGCTAGATTGATTGAAAAGGATATAATTAAATTCACGAAGTTGATTTTAACACAAACCCATTCACCAATCAGAATGCTTAAGTCTTTTCGTGATTGATCTAGCAAAATTGAACATATGACATATGGCAAAATAGATACCAAAACCGCCTTCCCAAAATAGGATTTTGGAAGTGAGTATGGAATAATCTAAGGGTTTTGAAAATCTAAATAATGCTAGATTTGAAAGCAAGCTCAAGGAATCCGTCATGGGATTAAAGGAAGCATTGCATATAGGAATTTGAACGTGTTTTCTCATAAAGTTAATAAGAGTATTGGCTTATAGAGAAACATAGAAATTTTGATGAATAAGAAGTTTAGTTGGAGCAAAAGTAAAGGTCCAACGAGAAGTTTACGAACTCTATTGAGAAACAACTATCAAATGCTAAATGTTTAGATTTGAAAGTATTTTGACAATGGACCAATCTAAAGGCGATACTTAGTATACATATTGGGAATTAAGTTCTATGGTATAGACTTAATTAAATGTTTTCCATATTAAACATGAAGGACTTTGAAAGGCTTTCGACCCATACGTATAAAACTAAGTAAATGTTTGAACTAAGTATAAGCTAGGCTAAATACTAAGTCAAACAAGAAAGACTCTAGTAAGAGACTTTCAACCATATCACATAGCGAACAATTTAGCAAAGACTCATTGAAACTGAATGAGCTAAAATGTCAAATTGATGGGATAAAGATTTAGAATCATTCTACAATTAAATCCATCATGTAAAGCTATGATATGGAATCATCACACGATTTACTTGCTTAGAGCTTTTGAAGTATGTATATAGTACCAATCAACTTGAATCTAAGTAGTAGATTATAGTCAAAAACATCGAAAACACTTGGATGAGTTAGAGGATGAGTTTTTGACGCATGGAAACAAATATAATTTGAGCATTGATGATGCAAGCACAAACCTTAAACAAGGATGAAATCCTTAATAAGGAAGCCATTTGTAAGCACGAGGTAAGAAGCATCATGGCTTGAGAAATGGTAACATGGATGTGCATCCATGTATAATGTGCGGAAATTTAAGGTATATTTCCATGATCACAAGTGATTAGGGTATCCCAAATCATTGTGATCCGTTTGGAGTGAAACCCAAGCAAATCATCATCAAGAAGTCTACTAAAATATATGTTGAGAATATTGTTGCCTTAATGGCGATAATAAAGAAGATGTTCTATGGAAAGTTCGTTGCTTAACGTTAATGATTGTAGGTTGTCAAGTTGAAGGTCTCAATCATGAAAATGAGTGGGAGCCATCACTTGGACAATAAATCCTAAATCACATATAATCCAGGGCACTCTCAAATTTTATCTTCTTATTATGAAAGTGATCAGCAATGAAGATGCTAAGATTAGCAAAGTTGTTATAACTAAACCTATGCAATAAGTGAACGACAACATTCACAATTGCATGAAAGAAATCAAGCATATTAGATATGGGTGTGATTTCTATAGTTGTTTTATAAAGAGTGATACTCTTAAAACATTTGGAAAAACCATTTATCATCAGATGAACCATTCAGGTTTTGGAGTAATTTAAAATTTCATGCAATTTTATCACTCCGTTTTCTTTTTAATTGTGGTTTAAAATTAAATAATGAGTCCATTTGATTGTAAAGAATATTCAAAATAGGGTATCAAGACAATGTCTTGGATAAAGAAACACCTATTAAGTGAACATTGAATATTTTAATCAAAAATTATCCCTAATCAAGGTCATTTATTTTGTGGACGATTAATGACCATTAGAGATTAGTGTGTAGTATGATTTATAGCACCGTTTCTTGTGCTATGAGGACATAAATCATTTGCACATGTATTGGTTTAGAACCATACTGGATCGACCTATGAGAATACTTTAAGAGATTCAAAATCGTCATAAGTATATTTCTCATTATTGCTATCGGAACTCTTTTCCTTGACCATGAGTATTGTGAGGTCTCTTGTTTGAGTACTAGTCCATTTTTTATGTCGGTCAAACGTTTGCCGTAATTGGTTATTATAACGACGGTTATCAGGCGGCTAGGTCCTCTTAATAAGAGAAGCTAAATTACAAGAATGGGAATGTCCCCCTACTAATAATAGGGAATATGTCTTGTTGTTTACAAGGCCTCTCAAAGAGTAAGACTGTGAAAATGCATGGCCGTGCTCAGATGGATTTTAGAAATCATCTGCTTATTGACAGTCAAACTCGGATTTCGAGAAACACTTCTGGACGTAACAGGGATGACGAATAATCTTACCCTGTAGTTCATGAAGAGACATGAAGAGACATAGGAAAGGGGATATACACTGAATGCTCACTTGTCCGGAAGGACAAGTGGGAGATTGAAAGGAATGGTGTCCTTCGAACAAGTGTATTATTCTGATAGTGGGTTCAAAATTATTAGAAAGCTAATATATTTAATAAGGTCAAGTGATCGGAATGCCTAGGTGGAGGCCGCTTCCAATCAGTAATATTAATGAATAATTAATATTACAGCTTAATCTTGACTGAACCCTTCGGGTCACACCCAAGCAATTAACGAAACGACTCGACAAATTAATTCGGAAAAAATTAATGAGTCGCCCGAGTATTAAATATTTAGACGTCGAAAATTCGAGCTTGGAGTGTCGAAACCGAGCATCGGAGAATCTCAAATGTCGAGCCAAAATTTAGGATTTGGCGAGACGGGAAAATGCTTCAAGTAACAAGTAAAATCCTAGCCACGCGAAAGGCTAGGAAAGCGTGCCCAATAGCAGCGTGCCACGTGGCAGCGCACCATGGTGGTTGCGCGCCATGGTGGCAACGTGCCGCGGTGGCGGCACGTATGACAAGGGGCCGTGGACCCGGGTGACGGGTCATGGACACGAGCCAAAAGAAAATGGCCTAACCGAACCCAACTTGGGGCTCAAGGTTGAGTAACACATGGTTAGTTCACAATTCATGTTAAAATGCCTTGGGGACCAAGTGAGAAAGTGGTCCTCACCTAAACATGTGACACTTGTTACTTGTTCCTTGGTTTATTTAACTAAGGGTTGAATTCATCAATCTTTCCATGTGGGATCTTTTTGTAAAAAAAATCCCACATTGAAATATGAGTGAAATTCACAAGCTATCCTTCCTTATAAATAGCCAAAGCATGGCTTGAGAATTCTTTGCTTGAGTAGGAGTTCAATAGAGCATTGCATTTTGCAAAAACTCTTAAACTCATGTAATACTCGGGTTTTGGTTGGACCTCGCTAACCTCGAGGTAACGGACCTAAAAGTCAGTAGTTGTTTTTGCGGGTGGATCTCCGTTGGAGGCTCTCGTGTTTTCAGGGCTAAGCTTTCAAGTAAGAGCCCATTTGGTTGGGCAAAGCACGCGTCAAAGGTATATTTCCTATTTTGCCCTTTGTGATTATTTTATGCTTTAGTGATATTAATTATTGCGAGCGTGATCCTTGGCTCGGGTTTATTACCTCGGTGAGTCGGACTCGGACTCACCAAACCCCAACATTAAGTCAAAACTCAGTGGTATATGGTGAAAATTCCGTAAAATTTAATTCACCAAATAATGAATGACTAGTTTGAAATTTAGAAAACTAATCGTTAGTTTTGGTTTTAACACCATGAGTTATATGTACTCAACACATAACAACCCTCTTATTTGCTTAACCACAAATTTAACACCATGAGTTATATGTCCAAATCATTTTCCTTAATGTATGAGTGCGTCAGAGTTGCAAACAACTTCTATTCATAAAAGAAGTGTTAGAGACCAGGCAAACAGAGAAAAAAAGGGGTTGTCCGCGAGCTAACAGACTTAGAGCTTCTAAGAGTACTCATACATTGAGGAAGATGATGATTTGAACATATAACTCAAGATTTTAAAATTGTTTTTAAGCAAAAGAGAGGACTGCTATGTGTTGAGTACTTATGCAAAAAAGGGTGAAAATCAAAATTAACATCTAGTTTCCTAAATTTCAAACTAGTACCTCAAAAAATAGAGGGTATTTTGTGTAATTACTTAACAAATGTAGGACATTTGGTGAATTAAAATTTATTTCTCACGGACCTTTAACGTTAGGGGTAATTTAAGGTCACGGTGTGAATAATAACAAACGTCGGTGGTATTTGGTGAATTTTGGAAAAGGTCAAGGGCATTTGGTGAAAAAACCGTAACAGAATTTATATATAATCGAACGGCCAAATAGTTCTAGAGCAGCACAATGCTACGCTTTGACATCAAAATAGTAATATTTCAAGTAATTTTTGGTGATATCATAGTTGAATCTTCATAAATTGTAAAGATGAGAGTACTTTGAAAAATAAAGTTGCTCTAGTATACAATTAGAATAGAGTTTTGACAAATTATGTTGAACTCAAACTACAAGTATAAATTTTGGTACCATCCATAAGAAGATTAAGCACATAACTCAGGAAAATAGTTGAATATAAACATTCTACAACCACATGCCTAGTTCCTCACCCATGCAACAACATCCAGTGGCACATAACACCTACACCCTTGCTCCCTGCTAATTAATCACATAACACCATTCACAAAATACCTCAGGGTACAACAACATCTCACAATATCCTTGCTGCTTTTACTGAACAACATCTCAAGACATCAGCTCCCCCAGGTCGCCACTATAATCAACACCACCAAACCATACGAACTCTACCACCACCATCATCTTAAATAAATAGTATAAATCAAAAGTAAATTACCTAAGCTACTAGTAGAAAAATGTAAATGACAAGCAGTTCAAACCCCCTAATGGGAAGCGGTTTTGAACAGCATGCGCTTGGGGGACTTGCCATTGTCCATTTAAATGGCAAACAATTCAAAACCGCTTGCCATTTGAAGGTAATGGCAAGCGGTTTGGGCTCCGAACCGCTGCCCATTACGCCTTAATAATTAAAAAATATTGTTTTTTTTTTTAAATTAAATTGATACACAAGAACTTAACATATGTATAAACATATAACTATTTTCATTAATCAAATGCTTCAATATTACGTTTTCTGATCATTAAAAAAAAATTACATTTTCTGATTTTCTGCTCTTGTTCTGTTCTACCACCAACCATGCACACCAACAGCCGCGCGCGCCACCGCCTGCCACCTATCACCGCCACCACCTTAACCTGTATCACCATCACCACTAGCACCCTATCCCGATTCACCCGTATTTGCCTAACAAGCACAAAATTTAGAAAAAAAAAATAACTTATGCTAATCCCAACAATAAATTAAAAAAATAAACAACAATAATTAACTTAATTTTAGATCTTAAATTAAAAACAACAAAAGTTTTGCAAAATTAGGATGAATTAGATCTAAATTCCTATCTACATTACGATCTACAAAATTCAACAACTCGGCGAATTCTAGGGCTACTATCACCAACCTCAGACGTCGGACAACCGCCATTGCTACTCCTCAACCCTTAACTCGTTGAGCCGGAAAAACTAAACCCTAACGCCTTCTTCATTTTACTCGCTCGTCACTCGTTGGTCGTCGCTCGTCGTGGTAAGGCGTGAGAAAAGAAAGAAGGCAGGCTGAGAAAAGAGATGAGAGAAGAAAGAGAAGGAGATGGAGAAAGGAGAGGTTGTGAGAATGGAGGGGTGATAGGAGAGAGAAGTGAGGCATGGGAGGAGAGAGAGCGTGAAAGCTAAAGGTTGAGAGGAGAGAGAGCGTGAGAAGTGAAGGGGAAAGGGGAGAGAGAAGAAGGAGGCATGAGATTTTTAAGGGTTTTTTTACAAATGACAAGCAATTCAATGTTCAAACTGTTTGCCATTTACAATTTTGCAAGTGGTTCACCCAAAATCGCTTGCCATTTGCTTGTTTTAGATTTTTGTAAGGGGGGAGAGAAGAAGGAGGGGTGAGATTTTTAAGGGTTTTTTTTACAAATGGCAAGCGGTTCAAAGTTCAAACTGCTTGCCATTTACAATTTTGCAAGTGGCTCACCCAAAATCGCTTGCCATTTGCTTGTTTTAGATTTTTGTAAGGTGTTTTTGGAAGCGAAATTCAATAAACCGCTTGTCATTTGGGGCTTCCCATTTACTTTATTCTACTAGTGAAAGTAATTCAAAAAATGAAAATCCTACTATAGTTACTAGAAAAATAATCCCAACCTTAATTCCATGAGTTACACTAAATTAACTTGTGGAAATTTTGGAATTTGATACCTCGAAAATGGGGGGTGTTGAATTTTGGTACCCGTTAAAATTTTTTTTTATTGATACCCATCAAATTGTAAAATTATAGGTTTTGGTACCTCTGTCCATGTTTCGTTAGTGGGGCCCATTATTTAATTATTTAATAATTTAATTTATTAAAAAAAAAGAAAAAACATTTAAAAAAACCTTAAAAATTTTTTTTAAAAAAAAAAAAACCAGCCTGCCACCAGCCACTACCACCCTACCACTGTGCCGACTTCTGGCTGTTGGTGGCCGAATTCCTTAGGCATCGGCACCGGCGTCGGCCACCCCACCCCCTCCCTTTTCTCCTCCAATCTCAGCCATAAGGGCCACCCCACCCCACCCCCTCCCTTTCCCTTTCCCTCCCTGTTTTCCCCTTCCCCGAAACCCTAGCGCAACCACCCACCGTCTTCCCTCCCTTTGTCGTTCTTGGCCGCCGCGGGAGCTGATATGGCTGGTATTCATGTAGAACCATCACACCAAAACCAAATCAAGGGTTTCGATTTTGGGGTATTAGGGTTTCCATGTGGTGGTTTTCAGATAAGGTAGGTCGTGGCGACGTGGGGGAGGGGGTCTAGGCTGCCAGTGAAGTGGTTTGAGGTGGTGGCCTGGATTTCGGCTACGGTGGTTGGAGAACGGTTTTGGTTCAAGCTAAGGCACCGGTGCGGACTGGTGAGGGGGTGGCGTCGGCGCGGGGAGGCAGGGCTGGGTGGAGGTTTTGGGGAGGTTGATGGGTGCGGGGTTGGTCTACCGCCGACGAAAGGTGGGTGGCTGGTTGTATTAGTGGTTTTTTTAAGGTTTTTTTAAAAAGTTTTTCTAATCAATTAAACTATTAAATAATTAGATAATGGGCCCCACTAACGGAAAACTTAACGGAACATGGACGGAGGTACCAAAACCTATAGTTTTACACTTTGATGGGTATCAAAAAAAATTAAACGGATAGCAAAATTCAACACTCCCCATTTTCAAGATACCAAATTCCAAAATTTCCTTAACTTGTTTGATAAATTATTTGATTAAACTAAATTAATGATTAGAAAATGAAACCAAAATTTAATAACGAAAATTTTAGTTCAAAAATAACAAAGACAAGCAGCTTAAACTATATTAAATAAAACAACAAAGGACTAACTAATGCATATTCATTACTCAATTGAACTCAAATATTGCTAAGTAAAATTGAAAAACACAGCTTAAACCAAAGTCATTAAGTTAAGACATACAAATCAGTATTCCTTAGCTTAACCCCAATCAAAAATTGATTGTCAATTTTGTACAATTGATACATACCTTCTTTGTTCTTCATTAACATGTTCAACTGAATCCATTTGCAATTGGCGAAGCAAAAAAAAAAGGTGAAAACCTAATTCATGAATGTTAAACAATTGTTCACAATTCATTGAAATTATTCACTGTAATTTCTCATTCAACTTCATGGCACAATACATGCATTTATAAGCTAGGGTAACAACCCCACAATATTCTATCATATCTTCTCAAAAGATATGTTTCCTAATATATCACAAAGATATTCACAATAATATCACAATATAATATCCTAAGATCTCCAATACCCCCCCCCCTCAAGTTGGAGCATACGGATCACATATGCCCAACTTGCGGAATAAAAATTCAAACTTGACCTTTCCCAAAGCCTTCGTGAAAATGTCGGCCAACTGAAGAGTCGTAGGCACATACGACGGTTTTATAAGACCGTCTATAATAGCATCCCGTACAAAATGACAATCTGCTTCAATGTGTTTCGTTCGCTCATGAAACACCGGATTCTTCGCAATGTATAATGCCGACTGACTGTCACAATAGAGTTGCATACCACTCTCATGTCGCACACCTAAATCTCTCATAATCCGCTTTAGCCACTTCAACTCACGAGTGCATGCGGACATAGACCTGTACTCTGCCTCAGCGGAGCTCATAGCTACTGTTGGTTGTTTCTTGGTTTTCCATGACACGGGAGACAGACCAAGAAACACAAACCAACCTGTCAACAATCGTCGAGATAATGAACAACTCGCCCAATCCGAATCACACCATCCTTCCAACTGTAGAGCACTATCAGACCTCAACAAGATACCCTGACCTGGACTCTTCTTCAGATATCGCACAACTCTCAGAGCAGCATCCCAATGCTCTACTCTCAGGCTTTGCATAAATTGAGATAAAATATGCACAGAGTAGGCCAAGTCCGGCCTGGTGATAGCTAAATATATCAAACGTCCTATAAGACGTCTATATCTTTCTACATCATCAAACATATCCCCATCTTCCAGAGCTAGCCTATGGTTTTGCTCCATGGGAAAATCTGCAGGTTTTGCATCTAGCAACCCTGTTTCTGTAATAATGTCTAAGGCATAATTTCTCTGACTCATAAAAATTCCTTGCTTGTTTCGAGCTATCTCTAGCCCCAAAAAATATTTCAAAACACCCAAGTCTATCATTTTGAACTAGTTCCCTAAATACGTCTTGAATGACAATAAGGCAGTTTTATCGTTCCCTGCAACAATTAAATCATCGACATAGACTAGCACATTGAGTTGCATTTTCCCTCTCGTTAGAGTAAAAAGGGAATAATCATAATACGACTGTTTAAAGCCATATTTTTTCAAAGTCGTTGTCAATTTAGCAAACCAGCACCGTGGAGCTTGCTTCAAGCCATACAACGACTTCTTCATCCTGCACACTTTCCCAGAATTGTCTTTGTTAAAGCCAGTGGGAATTTTCATGTATACCTCTTCCTCTAAATCGCCATGTAAGAAAGCATTGTGTACGTCCATTTGATGGACTTCCCAATTCTTCACTGCTGCAACTGCAAGAAAAGTTCGAACCGTCACCATCTTTGCCACCGGAGAAAATGTCTCATTGTAGTCTAGGCCTTCGACCTGATGATTGCCAAATATGACTAATCTCGCCTTTAATCTTTGAAAATTCTCGTGCTCATCGTACTTCTCTTTATAAACCCATTTACTCCCAAGAGCTTTCTTTCCAGGTGGTAGGTCATCTAACACCCACGTGCCTTGATCTTCAAGTGATTTAATTTCATCGGCCATTGCTTTTCTCCATCCTTCATGCCTCATAGCCTCTTTGAAATTTTTCAGCTCATTACCACCTGTAATTGCTGCAATGTATTTTCTATGTGTCACAGAAAAACGGTGAGAATCAACAAAATGTGTTATGGGATAGACAATACCTGAGGAACATGACGCGGATGAACTTTGAGATGCGAATGGACTATTATTTCGGATGATATGGGTCACAAAATCGCGGAACTTAACTGAAGGGAATTTTGTACGCTTCCCTTTACCCATGTTTGTATTATTTTCTGCCTGCTCAAGAACGTCGAGAGAAGCGCCTAGTTGCTGCTGTTGTGCTTTGGAGGCTGCCAAAGACGAGTCCAGACCTGCTTGGGACTGCACGCTGTCACCAGTGCTGCTGGCAGACCCAGCCGCAGCCTGGTCGCGGTCTGCGTGGTCGTGCCGCAGCCCCCCCGCGGAGCAATCTGCCTGGGAGTTAATATCCCCTTCCGCAACAACATTCTCATGGCATACACTCCCACCATCAAGAATACTACTCATATCATCATCACTAGCAAAATGTTCTTCAATGTGAACGTGTGTAGGAGCTTCAACTCCATCGGTAGGGGGTACAATAAAAGGAAATTTATGCTCCAAAAATTGTACATCACGAGAAATAAATTTCTCTTTGGTCTCCAAATCATACACCATCCACCCTTTTTTTTCCAAAAGGATGCCCCAAGAATACACACTTGCGGCTTCTACTAGCAAACTTGTCTCCTTTGCTACGTTGATTATGAGCGTAGCACAAAAACCCAAACACATTTATATATTCATATGAAGGTTTATTTTTTTTTTTTTTTGGTAATTAAGAAGTTTTATTGCCAAAAAAGATCAATTTACAACCAAGTTCCAAAGAGGAACAGAACTAGACTAGAAGGAACCTAGTAAACAAGCAAAAGCTACACAAGCTTGTCTATCCACTCCCTATTCTCCTTTGCTATCTTCCTTGTATTCATATTCCTAAGTCTAGTTACAATATCAAATTTAATGCTCTTTACAACAGTATGTATACAAAAAATCTTCTGCTCCCACAAAGCAGTGTTTCTTGACTTCCAGATCTGATATATAGAAGCCAGTATACACATATGCAAGACCCTTCTGCAGAAATCTTTCTTAACTCTTCTTATGGCACGTCTAGCACTAGCCAGATTGATTAGTTTAATCCCAGTATCCAGGCAATTACTGATTTCCTTCCAAATCATCTGACTGTACTTACATTTGAAAAACAAATGTTCATGATCCTCCTGCATATCACCACAGAGTAAACAACTAGCATCTGTAGGAGTACGAAACCTCAGAAATCTATGAAGGTTTCTTATCAAACAAAGTCTCATACGGAGTCTTATAATCAAGCAATCTAGATGGTGTACGATTTATCAAGTAACAAGCCGCTTGTACACACTCCCCCCAAAACCGAAGAGGTAAATTTGCTTGAAATCTTAAAGCACGAGCCACATTAAGAATATGTTGATGCTTACGCTCAACACGGCCATTTTGTTGTGGAGTCCCCACACAAGAAGTCTCAAATATAACCCCATTAGCAAAAAAATAGTCACGCAAGGAATTAAATTCCGTACCATTATCACTACGGACAAGTTTAATCTCATGCTCAAATTGACCTTTAACCAAAGCAACAAAATTAAGAAACATCAATTCAACCTCAGTTTTATTACGTAATAAGTCCGTCCATACTCCTCTTGAAAAATCATCTACTATAGTCAAGAAATAATGAGAACCACAAGTCGAAGCAACCTTGTAAGGTCCCCATAAATCAACATGAACAAGTTCAAACATACGACTAGCTCTATTAATGCTATTGGGAAAACTACTCCTATGTTGCTTTGCCCGAGGGCATACATCACATGATTTATTTTTAAGACTTTTACTAGAACTACTCACAAATGGAAGGGATTGTAGAATTTTTCCCGATGGGTGCCCCAATCGTTGATGCCACAACTCCGTCGAACGATCACTGTCTATCTTCAAAGCCTTCACTCCCGGAACACCTCGGAAATAATATAGTCCATCCACTCGTTCACCCGCTCCAATCACCTTCCTCGTCGTTAGGTCCTGTATAACACAAATTTTGTTAGTAAATTGCAGAGTGTAATTAGATTCATCACATAATTGTGTCGCAGAAATTAAATTGCAATTTAATTGAGGTACGAAAAGAACGTTCTCAATTTTCAATCCCCCTTGCAATGTCACAGTTCCAATTTTAGAAGCATTGGCACTCTTCCCGTCTGGTAGTCCCACCGGACAATGTTGAATATTAGAAACATTCGTCAATAAGGACAAATCACAAGTCACATGATTGGATGCGCTGGTGTCAACAATCCAATCTATTTTATCCTTACCCTGAAGTTTCGGTTTCATACTTGCCAAATGCTCAATGATCTGCTGAATTTGAGCCGGAGTAACCCCTGAAAGAGCTGCTCCATCTACTGTCGAAGCCCCTGCTGAAGGTTGGGAAGCAGTCTGCCCACCTGTCTTATTTGCACGGACAGGGGCAGAGCCTGTTGTACTCCCTCGTCCCCCTGTACGACCCCCTGCTGTCCCCTTTCTTGCGCCAGGCTCTCCACGGCCCCGGCCTCTACCTCCACGACCTCGTTCCCCCACCATGGAGGATACCCGATTAGTTAGTAACAATCCGATTCGTCATGCCCAACTCGGTTACAGTGCGTGCAAAGCTTGTCTGAGGTATCTCGGGATGGTTTGGAGGATGAGTCATGTTGCACCTTGAACGCCATAGAAGTCTCACGAGCCATGGTTGTAGCTATCTCCCCTCCCCGCAAACGCTCTGCCTGAATAAGATGTTGATAAGCCTTATCAACGGATGGGATAGGGTCTTGAGCTATTAATTGGCCCCTAAGAGAACCATAGGCATCGTCCAACCCAATCAAGAAGTGATGAACGAAGTCTTCTTGCCGCAATCTTTCCACTTGCGCTACAATATTACACTTACACGCTCCACAAGAACATGAGGGAACCGTAAGGTAAGTGTGTAATTCATCCCAGATTTTTGAAATTCTGCCAAAGTATACGGCAACCGAATCATTCTTGCCTTGCTTACATTCTCCCAAGGACAACTTCAATTGGCATATTCGGGTACCGCTCACCACACAAAAACGATTTTTCAGATTATTCCACAATAATTGAGCATCATCATACTCACCTATTGTAGCCCTTACCGAGGTATCTAAAGTATTCGAAATCCAGGCAACCAACATTGAATGAATCGCTGCCTAATCTTCAAGCTTGTCTACATCAGTCGGCTTCGTTATCGAACCATCAATAAAGCCATACTTCCGCTTGGCCTTCAATGAGGTACGTATAGCCCTCGCCCACTCATCATAGTTCTCGCCCCGAAGTTGAATCGGAGTAATGATATTTCCGGGTCCATCGCTTGAACCTAGATGATATGTCATGTCAATTTTGGTTTTTCCTCCGTTACCACCTGAGCCTTCGCCTCCAGTCATATCGCAATACTCAAGAAAAAAAAATCGTCTCACAGAATCACATCACTCGTTAATCAATTATGAAAATCGATTAATCGAAAAAAAAAATTAATTTAGATCTTTAACTAGGCTCTTGATAACATGTTAAACAATTGTTCACAATTCATTGAAATTTTACTGTAATTTCTCATTCAACTTCATGGCACAATACATGCATTTATAAGCTAGGGTAACAACCCCACAATATTCTATCATATCTTCTCAAAAGATATGTTTCCTAATATATCACAAAGATATTCACAATAATATCACAATATAATATCCTAAGATCTCCAATAATGAATAATGTAGTTTGTATCGAATTTAAGCAAATTTCGTAAAATAATCAAATTTTGAAAACAAATTAGATCATAATATTTATAAACTTACATCAAATTGGTATAAAATTTTCCAAAAAACTAATTTGAGGAGAGAGAGAGAGCAACAAAAAGGTTAGAGAGAAAGAGATGTTGAACGTGAAAGCCAAGAAGAATAGCAAAGAGAGAAGGAGGTGTAATTCACAAAATTACAAAATGACACTTCTATGTTTTTTTGGATGGTTAGATTTAATTTAATCAAGGAATGGTCTAGATTTGTTCTCATATGGATTAGAGTTCTCACATAAAGGATCTGTTCTCACATTATCCCTTTTCCTAAGTTGTATATAATATACTTTATAAAAATTAGTGTAGCTCTTTCTTTCTCTAAAATTGTTGCTGCTAATTCTCTTTCCCTCTCTAGAAATTAATCTAGCCTTTCCCTTTCTCTCTCTTATCTCCCATAGTTCTTCGATTGTAATGCCTCAATATCATCAATTTTCAGCTTAAATCTTCGACTATTTTGTTAGGTTTGTAATAATTACTTATTACCTTATATTTTGTTTTATTTCACTTTAAACCTTAGAAATCGTGAAATGCTAAATGGATTCAACATGAGCTCCCAACGACGAAGCAAAATCTCCAGTTCTTACTTATGAACGAAGAATGTAAGTAATAATTTATTGTTTTTTTTTTATTTTGTAGCGTTTTTATCTGCCATCACAATCAATTTATTGATTTTTTCGATTTTTTTCACTGTAATTGAGCAATTGAAGAATTGTGTTTTGTATTTCATTTGTATTCTGGAATTTAGAATTAAAATACGGTGATTAAAATCAATATATCTAATTTTTGCAAATGATGTATGAAATTTGATGAATGGTGATCATTTTCTTTTAATTTAATAATTTTAATTAGCTCATTTTATTTTAATTTTCTCATTTTAATTTGATATGAATGGCCTATGATGATTCCTCAACATTTCAAATTATGTGGATTTTATATTGTCCAAGGAATTTAATACATTCTGATCATTAAAAAAAGGTTTGTTTTTGATAAAATGGTACAGTTACAGAAGTAGAAATGTAGGATTATTTGGGCGTTTCTAAATTAGGAGTTTGTTGAAGTAGTTTTGAGAAGTTAGACTAAATATTGATTCTCTTCTATTATAATATTTTGAAGGTCTTATAGAAGTCAGACAAGGAGGTCATGGCAGAGCCCCCATGAACATGATGGTCTTCTTGGAAGTGGCTTTTTTCCTAGACCTGCAGGTTCACCAATTCCAAGGTTTTGTCCTACTACTGAGAGCACTTTAGGGAGTATGCACTTTTGCTAGAGTTATAATTATGAATTTGTTATGACAGCTAAGATTTTCGGACTTGACTTTCATTATCACTTTTACTACCTAATCATCTGATTTATCGTTTCCTCTATTCACTTCCATATTTCTATATTTGATTTTTACTATCCTTTCATATATTATTTCAAATATAAACATGTCTTATTTTAGTAACATGATACCTATGTACATCAGTACATGTATGAACTCTTAGTGGTCCACTTTTTTTTTTTTCTAGAGATGAACATAAGTGTCTTAGATCAATTTTTCTCATTTTATTTCATTTTGCTCATTTAAATTTAATTTGTTCATTTTATGTCAGCTTGCTCATTTCAATTAAATTAGTACATCTACAAGTACAATAGTTATATTTTTGTGTCTAAAGCTGGTTTAACTACACATGCTATATAAGTGCACAACAATAGGTAAACTGATTAATCAACTTTTCTGACTCTATATGTCCATTAATTTTAACATGTTAACAGTGTATTGAATAATAAATTGTCTTATTGTTTGTTCATTCTAATATGCTTATTTTTGTTTTCTAATTTGACTATATAATGAATAAACAGAAACTAAATGAGCAAATTCATTATTCTCATTTGACTTCTTATTATCTTTGTTTTCCTTCTTTGACTTCTTATTATCATTGTTTTCTTATTAGAGTTACTATCTTAGTCTAGATTGAGTTAGTCCGTAACAACTGTTGCACAGCCCAGCTTTAAAAGGTTGTTTTGGACTGCTACTGCCGGTATGTCACTTTTTTCTTAACCTGGATCATATCGACATGTCACAGTTGCAATGATGAGACATCGGAAACATATATGCTTTTGAAGAAATATAATGTTTTATTTTTCCTTTGTTTTAGTTAGCTTACATTTTTTTAAAATTGTAGAAATGTTCAGTGCTATGGATTCTTCAGTTGCTATGGATTCTACTGATACTATTGATTCTACCAATGCTAAATATTCCACTGTTGTACCTTTGGAATGGAAAATGTATGTGTTTTCTTATTTGCTCATTTTATGTTTTCTTGATCAGTATATTAGTTATTGTTTGGATAAAACTTGCTCATTTTATGTTTTGTTTTTCATTTATGAAATATTAGGTTTTTCATTTTGTATAGCGTATTTGATGAATGTATAATCTATTTGGAATTGCAGTCATTTGTTAATTTAGCAACTAAGTATTTGCTCATTTGCTAAATGAGCAAAAAATTTATTGCTCATTTCCCAAATGATCGAAGAAATTGTAGACACCCATTTGTGTCTCCCCAAAACCAAACCCGGTGATGAGTACTTTTCACGTCGAATCATAATCGAATGAAGTGAAAGTGTGGAAAGTTTAGGGTTGCGGATAGTTTTAATTTCTTTTCTCCTCTCTCTGTTTTTGAAAACCTATTTTAAGAAAATAGTCAATCCAGTTTGGTTGGTCCATGATATGGGTCCAATAGTAGTGTAGTTGGATAGGGTTTGAAAAGACCTTTCCAACGATATATTATAAGCCCAATTCCGATGAATATTGAGGAAGTTATGGCCAAATTACTGAACTGGGCCCGGTTTGAGCCTCATATGCGGCCCAATTATCTATAGGAGGGCCTAATATAGATTTATCATTCCTAATGCAATTAGGAATGGTTTTAGTCTTCTGGATTCTTCTAGAAGGTTATTTTCATTCCTAATTCAATTAGCATTGATAAATTGATTTTTCTTGACTTTTAGAGTTTTAATCAGAACAAAAGAATGTTTTTGAGGAAAATACGATTTTATCCTCCTGTACGGCAATTTCTATATGGTTTTAGAAAACGCGTCAATATGTTAGTCAGCGCCAAACGCCAGCATTAGTCAGCGCCAAACGCCAATATTTTAGTCTGGCGCTAACCTCTGTTTTACGCGTCAGAACTCTGTTTTGATTTTTTTATCTTTTTGGTTGATTTTCTTTATAAATAGCTTTCTAAATACTCCGTTTTCATTCATGAATTTTCACCAATTCTCTCTATTCATTCACCAACTCTCATCAAGATTTTCTTGATTACTTTCTCTCTCTATTTTCTAAACTAACTTTTCTCAAATACAAAATTCCGCATTCGCAAGACCTAGATACACCGAGCCAAATTCGAAGTTGCCTTCGCCCTAGACGTGAAAGGTTTTAGTTTCTGAGGGTTTGGTCCCAAATCTCTCTTTCAATTATTTAATTTAATTGTTATGTTTATTATTTTCCTTGAAGTTACTAACGTGTGTATTTTGTTATTAGAAAGAGGTACGAGGCATCCAAGTAAGTACTTTAATGGTTTTATTGTTATTATTATGTAGAAATCATGCTTAGATTGTTATTTCAATTCCTAGTATCATGTTAGGATGTTTTCCTTAATTTGATGTTGAGGGCGACAACAATAAATTCCTAGTATCATGTCTAGGGTAACTTTAATATCAAGTACGATTAACAGTATGATGCCTTTTATTTTCTTTCTAATATTTATGATTATTAGTATTATGTTAGGGCTAAATATTTGATTTTTGATTGTTTAGTGACATGCTAGGGTTTGTTATTAATCTTATTAGTATCATGCCTAGGATCTTGCCATTATTATGCTTTAACACGAATATTATGATTATTTTTATAATTATGATTATGATTATATTTATAATTTATTGTGATTATGTTGCTTGATATTTATTATTATTGCTTGATCACACCTTTTATTACATATTTAAAAGGAATTTGTACTTGTAATCACGCTTAATAAGATAATTAATAATCTTGTTTAGGGTTAATATGATTATAATTCAAGTGATCGCCAATAATAGATTTATTTGTGCATTAATATTCAACCAACATAGATAAACAGGTTTAGGGTAAACCTATTGATTACATGTTAGTCAAAAAGCGCACATGAATACGATCAGAATAAAGTAGAGGCCTATTATTAGGGCAGGTTCAATCTCTTTTAGGTTGGATTTGTACCTTCATCCCCGAACACCAGTCATGGTTCAAGACTTATTGGAGTTGACGATCTCTTGGAGCGTTAAGGGGTGTAACCTTCACCTAGTGAACGGTTTACAAGTTCCTAAAAAACTTGTTGGCGACTCTTTTGCTCTATCTTCTTTCCCTTTGGACGCCGCCGTACTTTAGTGTATGATCACAGTGGGGTTCAAGCTAGGGATTAACGCTTGAAATATTCCCTACAGTTTTTGGCGACTCCACTGGGGAGGATTTCTATTTTAATTCTTGAAATTTATTTCGGCAATGATTTAGAATGAGTGGATGAGACTCGAAAAGTTCTAAGCATTTGATGTGCGTAATTTTGATTAACATTATTGTCATATGCATAAAAAAAAGATCTCATTGGAAAGACCATCCGTAATGAGTTAAAACATAGGATTTTACACGTAGAAAATTTGAGGAATATCTTTCACAACTAGGACCGAAATAACACTGCGGGAAACTGGAAAATTTTATCGAGCACAGAAAGATGCTGAGGCATGTAGGAATTAGCCTCAGCGAACAGAAGTTAGCGCCAGACTTTTGACTGTAGCGCCAGACGACAGCTCTGTCGCCAGGCGCTAAAGCTAAAAGCTGGCGCCAATCTCAGTTTGCTGGCGCCAAATTCTTCCAATACCGAGCCAAGAATATGCGTTCTAATTTCGACCAGTTTTTAGCATTGTTTGCTCGATCCTACTTCCTGATTAAGTTTTTCTCACTTTTCTGAAACCCATATGTGTTCTACATATGGACATAACCCTTGGGAATTCATGCTCCATCTACCTGATTGAACGCTCCGAGTAACAAAGGGTACATCCGAAAATGTTGAATTCACCAAACCATGGAAGCGAGTTTTTCTAAAACTCGCGGTGTCCCATCCCCTCGCGCCAACCCTTCACGGTTAGGCTCCCGCGCGGTGCATCCGGACAATTAACCATGGACCCTCTATTGACTAACCCATATCCCGAACTTTAGAGAACTAGAGCCATGGTTAGGTTGCAAACTCATTGCATCATATTGTGCCTACTTGACTAATTGCACATTATTTGTTGTGCATACTCTATGTGATTTTTCCTAACCGTTTGTTTGACTTGCGTTAAGAACGAAATAAACTGCTTAATGGCTAAAAAGACTTTGCTTAATTAATTAATTAATTGATCTTGGTAATTAGAGTCTAATAATCTAATCAGAGTTGACTTAGTACGACTTTAGGCATACCCCTGTTAAGCAATAATACCAAAAGCAGCTCTAGATCAACATTCCAGCACTGGCGCCGAGATTTAGACTGCAGCGCTACACTACACAGTACGGCGCCAGTCCAGTCGTTTTGGCGACAGTTCGGTTTATTGCTCGAGTCATCACCTTGTGTCTAATTAAACAGTTTGTAACTAATTATGTTAATTATGCCTTGTTAAGTCATTAATTGAGTCTAGTCACATAGTCTAGCCACATGGTCATGACACGAGTCTTAACATGTCACCTACACTCACTAGTCTTAGCACACATGTTGTACATACTCTTTTCACACCATGACCATGTCTTAGGTTCATGCATGAGTCGGTTTTTTCCATCATTTAAGTTAAGGGTACATTCCATTCCTAATTCTTCATATCCCTACATCTACATCATCTTTCTTCACTTCCTCCATCCATTGTATGTTGAATAAAGTTTGAGTCAAATAATGAATATCCCCAAATTCCTTTTCCACAGTACTTGGTCGAGGAGAGAAGGGCGATTAATCAAGGACAACCTCTTTATTCAAGCCTTACTTTTTGATAAACCGATTCGTCAAAAGAGGAAAGCTAAAAATATAATGGCAAGTCAAGAAGAGGGTAATGAACTTAGGAGTCAATTGACTGACGTGACCGAGGTGTTAAAGGCTTTAACCCTCAAAATTTATGAACCTGTGAAGCAACAACAAATGAACCTCATGCAAGATAGCTTGAGCAAGCTATCTAGTGACTATAAATTTCAGGGCATTAGTTCACAAGGGGTCTCGCTGGACAAGGAACTTCTTCCGCATAAGTTCAATGCCAACGACATCCCAAAATTCAAGGCAACAGATAACCCTTACTGTAGGGAATAATTTCAAGCGTTAACACCCCTAGCTTGCACCCCACTGTGAACATATACTAAAATACGGTGGCGTCTAAAAGGGAAGAAGATAGAGCAAAAGAGTCGCCAATAACAAGTTTTAGGAACTTGTAAACCGTTCACGGGGTGAAGGTTACACTCCTTAACGATCCAAGAGATCGTCAACTCCATAAGGTCTTGAACCAAATAAGGGTTCGGGGATGAAGGTACAAATCCAACCTAAAAGAGATTGAACCTGCCTTAATAATAGGCCTCTACTTTATTCTAATCTTATTCATGTGCGCTTTCTTGCTAACATGCAATCAATAAGATTAACCCTAAACCTGTTTATCTATGTTGGTTGAATTTAATGCACAATTAAATTATTATTGGCGATCACTTGAATTATAATCAAATTAACCCTAAACAAGATTATTAATTATTTTATTAAGCGTGATTACAAGTGCCAATTCCCTTTAAACATGCATAAAAGGCGTGATCAAGCAATAACAATAAATATCAAGCAACATAATAAAAATCATAATAATAATAATCATCAAAACAATAATCATAATAATAATCATCATAATAACAATTATAATAATCATCATAATAACAATTATAATAATCATAACCATAATAATCATGTTAAAGCATAATAATAGCAAGATCCTAGGTATGATACTAACAAGATTAATAACAAACCCTAACATATCACTAAGCAATAAAAATCATATATTTAACCCTAACATGATACTAACAATCATAAATATTAGGAAGAACATAAAAGGCATCATAAAAATCATACTTAATATTAAAATTACCCTAGACATGATACTAGGAATCAAAATAAGAACCTAAGCATGATTTCTATATCATAATATCAATTAAGCCATTTAAGTACTTACTTGGATGCCTCGTACCTATTTCTATTAACAAAATACACACGTTAGTAACTTCAAGGAAAATAATAATCAAAACAATTAAATTAAATAATTGAAAGAGAGATTTGGGACCAAACCCTCATAAATTAAACCTTTCACGTCTAGGGCGAAGGCAACTTCGAATATGGCTAGGTGTTTCTAGATCTAATGAATGCGGAATTTTTATATTTGAGAAAAACTATTTTAGAAAAAGAGATAGAGAAGTCAAGAGAATCTTGATGAGAGTTGGTGAATGATTATAGATGAAAACTGGTTAAAACTGGTTAAAATTGGAATTGATGAGAATTGATGAAAACTGGTAAAAACTGGTTATCGAAAACGGAGTTTTTAATACGTTTTTATAGAGAAAATCAGCCAAAAAGATAAAATATCAAAACAAAGTCTGGCGCGCGAAAAACTGAACCAGCGCCAATGCTGGCTATTGGCGCCAGGCGCCAACATTAGCGCCAGGCGCCAATGCTAGCGCCAGGCGCCAAGTGTAGCGCCAGGCGCCACAGCTGGCGTTTGGCGCTGATTCAGAAAATCACGCGTTTTCTTAAAATTAGATAAAAATTGCCGTACAGGAGGATAAAATCGTATTTCCTTTAAAAAATGCTCTTTGATTTTAATTAAAACACTGAAAAGTCAACAAAAGTCAATTTATCAATGCTAATTGGATTAGGAATGAAAAGAACCTTCTAGAAGAATCTAGAAGACTAAAACCATTCCTAATTGCATTAGGAATGATAAATCTATATTAGGCCCTCCCCTAGATCATTGGGCCGCACATAAGGCTCAAACCGGGCCCAGTTTAGTAAATTGGCCATAACTTCTTCAATATTTATCGGAATTGGGCTTATAATATATCGTTGGAAAGGTCTTGTCAAGCCCTATCCAACTACACTACTATTGGACCCATATCATGGACCAACCAAACTGGATTGACTCTTTTCTTAAAATAAGTTTTCAAAAACAGAGAGAAGAGAAAAGAAATTAAAACTATCCGCAACACTAAACTTTCCACACTTTCACTTCATTCGATTATGATTCGACGTGAAAGGTACTCATCTCTGGGTTTGGTTTTGGGGAGACACAAATGGGTGTCTATAGAAGCCCCCACTTTGACTGAGTTTGGAGAAACGCAAGTTTCGAAAACAAAAGTCAAAGTATCGATAGGGACGGAGAATGATTCAGAACGTTCTGCGATCCTAAATCACTCTTGTAACGCCGATACCTGCAAACTAGCGCTAGTTAAACAGATAAAAGAGTTAAGAAACGCGTATCTTGCACTGTCGAGCACACGTCTCTGAAAAGTAACCGATTGTTTTGATGACCTCCTGCAAGCTAGAGGATGCCATCCCGTTTGAAAACTGCTATGCTTGTAACTGCTTCCAATTTGGAAGATTGCTTCGCCTGAAACGATCCTCCTCCGCTATGATAATATTCCACGTCCAAGGGAATACCATTAAAAATAACTTCACTTGAAATCATCCCCTTCCGCTTTATGACCATCTTCCACGTCTAAGGGAACACGATCGAAGACAACTTCGCCTGAAATCACCTTCAGTTGCTTTTTGACAACTTTCCACAATCTATGGAACGTCATCTTGCTGTTTCGATGTTCACTCGTCTCTGAACAAAGAGCTTCTTTTTTTTGGATATTTTCACGCGCCTCTGAACAAAGAGCTTCTTCATTTTCAATATGTTCTTATGAATGATGTGTCCACGCGTTTCTGAACAAAGAGCTTGATAATAGGATGCCCACGCGTCTCTAGAGCAAAAGAGCTTGAAGGAAATGTTCACTCGTCTCTGAACAAAAGAGCTAGAATAATATGCCCACGTGTCTCTAGAGCAAAGATCTTTGATGGAAATGTTCACGCGTCTCTGAACGAAAGAGCTTGAATAATATGCCCACGCGTCTCTGGAGCAAAGGAGCTTGGATATGTCCACGCGTCTCTGAACAAAGAGCTTTTGATGATATGCCTCCAATTTCCGTTGTGATAGTCTTCGAAAAGATCACTGCTTGTTGATCCTTAATGCTGTTATGCCAGCACATCGGCGCTTTGCTGCATGTGAACCAGTATGTCGACAATCCTCTTTTATTTGGGAATAGTTGTCAACACAACTCTTGTATGATGTATGACAATCCGATTTAGGGAAAGTTGTCAATGCCACGTAACAATCCATCCTTGGAAATGTTGCCACGATGAAGCGACAATCCGTATCTCGGAAAATTTGCCAAAATCCAATTTTGGTTTGGCAAAAAGTTGCCAATGCTTCGTAACAATCTTTCATAAGAACTTTGCTACGATCGACAATCCACATCTTGGAATATAACTCTTGAAAGCAATCCACCTTGGAAATTCGCCAACGCTATGAGACAATCCTTTTGGGAAAACATTGCCACTATTGACAATCCGCGTCTTGGAACATTTGCAAAAAAGAGTCGACCGACAATCCACTTCGGGAAGATTTGCCACTTACTGAAATGAATGACAATCCACGTTGAGGAACTTTGCCGAAATTTATGATGAATAGAGACCTACAACAATCCTTTGGGAAATTTTTCCATAGGGAACTGGGTGTATGACAATCCAATCTCGGAAAACTTGCCAATGAGTCAATGAATGTATGACAATCCGAACTTGGAAAAACTTGCCAAACAAAGAAGGAGCACGACAATCCACGCTAAGAAACCTTGCCAGAGATGACAATCCAATCTTGAAAAAATTGTCGTTTGAAGAAGATGCACGACAATCCATTTTTGGAAATATTGTCAGTTAGGGATGACAATCAAATTTTGGAAAAATTGTCGTTTAAGAAAAATGCGCGACAATCCATATTTGGAAATATTGTCGTTTAAGTGCTTGCTTTTGAACTGATTGTAATGAGCCAGTGTTTTAGGCGCTTAAGCTAAGTGAGACGATCTTTCGTCAGGTCGATCACTTAGACTGTAATCAAACCGACTACTTAATCATGTCAAATTGCTTATAGGGGCTAGCTGGCGTACCAAGGAACTGAAATTGATGTTCTGAGAGGCTTCGAGCTCTGTCGCAGTTGAAATATCTCTGGCGCCAGGAATTGGCTCTGTCGCCAGACGCTGGGATCTAGTGCCAGGCGCTAAAAGCTATTGCCAGACGCTAGATGTTTTCGTCTGGTGCTGGAGTAGGGTCTTCCCTGTTCTGCTGCACCTGTATTTATTTTTTATTATAGAACTTTGCTAATCTCTTTAATTATCTTAGGTTGACCTAAGGTTTAACGTCGCTTGACTCATTGACTTGACACGACTCAAGGTATAAACTTGACTCACTGTGATTAACTCGAGGTTGACTCGACTCGAAGTGTAATGACACGTGTGACTCATGACTCGTGTGTGCATTGTATTATGATTGTGCGACTCGAAAATGCAAAAAAGCAAAAATTTTCCGTCATTTTTGCGGAGTGTACCGACTTTCTCCCGAAAAAGAAAGACGCGAAAAAAGGATCGAAGTTTTCAAATGCATGTTGAATGAGCTTAGTCAAATGTTGTTTGATACTATCTCTCAAGGTGAAAGGATTAATCCATCCTAGGCTATCTCAATGGTTGACTCTATGATGAAAGTATTTGGGTAACTTAGGCACGGAGGCTAAGCACTTCATACTTCGATGTAATGACAATTATGAGTGATGAGTGATTTTGACATGACAAGGCATGCTTCAGCGTTGTGTTAAGATTCCATGACAAAGGGTTCCTAAGGGAAGTATATTTGGTCATGTATCTGTGCGGTGTGTGAAAGTGACGCTAAAGTTAGTCCGCAAGGGCTAAGTGTGTGGGAAAAAATATTGAAATGAGTCAAATGGTGGTGACTCTTAGGCTAGGTAAGCTAATGATATAGGGATCAAGCCCCCCAAATCTAGTTCTAAGTGAAAAGGGATGAGCATAGGAAATCCCTTGATATGATCATGGTGTAAGTGTGTGAATGTGAATATGAATGCATGTTTATTACGGCCGCACCTCGATGTGAGGGTGTCTACGTATCCGTTAGGAATCAGACCGAACGTAGCTCTAGCCGAATCTCGCACAAGTGTATGTATACCTCAAAAGGTCTTTTTAAGGGTTGTAACGTGGTTAGGCTAAAGGTTTGAAGAAGAAGGGGATAAAAGGCTCAAGACCCTAGATAAGCCCCCAAGGTGTGCAACCTTGCTTTTGAATATTTATATATATTTTTATGCTTGAGTTTCTACTCTTTTTTAGCTCTTTCTTTTTCGCTTTATTTATTTTATTTTCATAAGTGTGGGCAATCCCGATCATGCGGTCTATCACTCACTTGGCATTCATGTTTCTCAGGCACGGTACCGAGCACTCGACAGAGACGCAATCTGAGACGTGTTCATATCAAAGACATGTTCATGTCAAAGACATTGGAACACTTACCCTTTTGTACACTTTTATTATTTATTGCTTTTATTTTTATTTTGATCTTTTGAAATCACTCAAGTTTTTTTTTAGAATTGCGTAAGTTACACACCATCCCATCCCAAGGTTAGGTAGATGTAGGTTGAAAAAAGAAAGGTCTATCATTAGACGAGGCTCAAAGTGGTTTATGAAGAAAGCATTGTATATTTGAAGGGTGAAAGGAGATATGATGCGGCCACAAGGGGTGCCTCAAATCATTGGTATACCTTGTGCTTAATTCAACATGGATTTTTTTTTTTTTTAATGTAATATAATGAAATGATCATACATAAGGAAATAAATGCTCATTTTTATTAAAAGAAAAGAAATAAAGAATCTACAAAAATAATCTAAGGGAAAAGAAAGGTGCATATGCTAGACTTATTGGGGAAAGGAAAAAATGAAAAAGAAATAGAAAAAGAGGTCATGAAATCTTGTCGTTGAAGCTCGCCTCTTGTCTTGTGTCATTCGCTTCATTATCAACCAGTCTTCTCGCTAGCTAGAGGCAATGGGATCATGTTTGCTTCTATGAGATCTTGAATGAGATTTTGAAACCTGTAGCATTCATCAGTGGTATGACCGTTTCCTCGATGGTACTTGCAATAGGAGTTTGGATTCCATCTCGAAGATCGATTTTCTGGTGTTGGATCCTCAGTAGGGCCAGTAGGTTTGATTAATCCTCGGTCATAAAGACGATCAAAAGCAGCATCATAGGTCATTCCAATGGGTGTGAACTCTCTCCTGGGTTTCTTTTTATATCCTTGATTGTCCATGGCTAAGACACCATTATGGTCAAAGGTACTAACATTATTACTAGAGTGGGCGTTTTCGGAAGAAGAAGGATTGTCGTTTTCTTTCCTTTCCAGCCACTGTGGTTGCTATTGTTAGTAGCTTTTTGTTTTGCGAGGTCATCTTCGATTTCAATTCCTATGTCATAGACGGCTCTGAAAGTATTCAAGTTGTGTTGATATTTTAAGTGCTTTGAATACTTTTCTTGGAGATTCTTGATAAACATCCTCACAGGCTCCTTTTCGGTGGGGACCTCAATCATCTTGGCGGAAGTTTCCCTCCATTTATTAAAGAAAGAAGTAAAGCCTTCATTCTCTTTTTGTCTTAGCATCTCAAGTTGTCTATGATCAGTTTCAACTTGAATATTGCACTTGTACCTATCAATGAAAGTGTTTACTATCGATTCCTAGGTAGAGATTTTCTCCTTGTCAAGGGAGAAGAACCATTGTTGGCAAACGATTTCAAGAGAAACGGTTTCAAGAGATAGTGGGAACAGAGAGGGGAAAACCTTCTTATCGATACCCTTAATGTTCATTATGGTTTCAAAAGCTCTTAGATGAAAGTAAGGGTTATCTGTTGCCTTGAATTTAGGGATGTCAGTGGCGTTGAACTTATGCGGAAGAAGTTCCTTGTCCAGCGAGACCCCTTGTGAACTCATGCCCTGAAATTTATAGTCACTAGATAGTTTTCTCAAACTTTTTTGCATGAGGTTCATTTGTTGTTGCTTCACAGGGTCATCAATTTTGAGGGTTAAAGCCTTTAACACCTCAGTCACGTCATTCAATTGATTCCTAAGCTCATTGACCTCTTCTTGACTTGCCATTATCTTTTTAGACTTTCTCTTTTGACGAATCGGTTTATCAAAAAGTGAAACTTGAACAAAGAGGTTATCCTTGATTAATCGCCCTTCTCTCCTCGACCAAGTACTGTGGAAAAGGAATTTGGGGATATTTATTGTTAATTATTTGACTTAAACTTTATTCAACATGCAATGGATGGAGGAAGTGAAGAAAGATTGGAATAGAATGTGAAGAAAAATGATATAGGTGGAGGGATATGAAGAATTAGGAATAGAATGTACCCCCAACTCAAATGACGGAAAAGAATGACTCATGCATGAACCTAAGACATGGTCATAGTGACATATACTCAAAGTGTGTGCTAAGACTAGTGAGTGTAGGTGATATGTTAAGACTCGTGTCATGACCATGTGGCTAGACTATGTGACTAGACTCAATTAATGACTTAACAAAGTATTATTGACAGTAAATTTAACCGAATTAATTAGCAAACTGGTTAATTAGACACTAGATGATGACTCAATCAATAATTTGAATTGTCGGCAAAACGACAGGACTGGCGTCGCATTGTGTAGTGTAGCGCCAGACGATAGAGCTGTCGCCAAGCGCCACACTCCACAGAGTGGTGCTACAGTCCAGACTTGGGCGCCAATGCCGGAGCTTCAATCTGAGACTGTTTTCGGTGATATTAATCAACAGGGGCATGCCTAAAGTCGTGCTAGGTCAATTCTGATTAAAATATTAGACTTTATTGACTCAATTTAATTAATTAATTAATTAATTAATTAGGCAAAGTTCTTAAGTCATTAATTTATTTAATCTCAACACAAGTCAAACAAACGGTTAAGAAATCATAGTATATATGCACAACAAATAATGTACAATTAGTCAAGTAGGCACAATATGATGCAATGAGTTTGCAACCTAACCATGGCTCTAGTTCTCTAAAGTTCGGGATATGGTTTAGTCAATAGAGGGACCATGGTTAATTGTCCGGATGCACCGCGCGGAAGCCTAAACGTGAAGGGTTGGCGCGAGTGGATGGGACACCGCGAGTTTTAGAAAAAACTCGCTTCCATGGTTTGGTGAATTCAACATTCTCGGATGTACCCTTTGTTGCTTAGAGCGTTCAATCAGGTAGATGGAGCATGAATTCCCAGAGGGTTATGTCCATATGTAGAACACATATGGGTTTCAGAAAAGTGAGAAAAACTCAATCAGGAAGTAGGATCGAGCAAATAATACGAAAAACTGGTCGAAATTAGAACGCATATTTCTGGCTCGGTATTGGAAGAATTTGGCGCCAGCAAACAGAGATTGGCGCCAGGTTTTAGCTGTAGCGCTTGGCGCCAATGGTGGCGTCTGGCGCTACAGTTAAAATCCTGGTGCCAATGCTCTGGCCTCTGGCACTAATTCCTACATGCCTCAGCAGCTTTCTGTGCTCGATAAAATTTTCCAGTTTCGCGCAGTGTTATTTCTATCCTAGTTGTGAAAGATATTTCTCAAATTTCCTACGTGTAAAATCCTATGTTTTAATTCATTACGGGTGGTCTTTCCAATGAGAACTTTTTTATGCATATAACAATAATGTTAATCAAAATTATGCACATGAAACTTAGAACGTTTCGAGTCTCATCCACTCATTCTAAATCATTGCCGAAACAAATTCAGAAATTAAAATAGAAATCCTCCCTAGTGAAGTCGCCAAAAACTGTAGGGAATAATTTCAAGTGTTAACACCCCTAGCTTGAACCCCACTGTGATCGTACACTAAAGTACGGTGGCGTCCAAAAGGGAAGAAGATAGAGCAAAAGAGTCACCAACAAGTTTTAGGAACTTGTAAACCGTTCACAGGGTGAAGGTTACACCCCTTAACGATCCAAGAGATCGTCAACTCCATAAGGTCTTAAACCAAATAAGGGTTCGGGGAAGAAGGTACAAATCCAACCTAAAAGAGATTGAACCTGCCCTAATAATAGGCCTCTACTTTATTCTGATTGTATTCATGTGCGCTTTCTGACTAACATGCAATCAATAGAATTAACCCTAAACCTGTTTATCTATGTTGGTTGAATTTAATACACAAATAAACTATTATTGGCGATCACTTGAATTATAATCAAATTAACCCTAAACAAGATTATGAATTATCTTATTAAGCGTGATTATAAGTACCAATTCCCTTTAAACATGCATAAAAGGCGTGATCAAGTAATAACAATAAATATCAAGCAACATAATAATAATCATAATAATCATCAAAACAATAATCATAATAATAATCATCATAATAACAATTATAATAATCATAACCATAATAATCATGCTAAAGCATAATAATAGCAAGATCCAAGGTATGATACTAACAAGATTAATAACAAACCCTAGCATGTCACTAAGCAATAAATATTAGGAAGAACATAAAAGACATCATAGAAATCATACTTAATATTAAAATTATCCTAGACATGATACTAGAAATCAAAATAACAACCTAAGCATGATTTCTATATCATAATATCAATTAAACCATTAAAGTACTTAATTGGATGCCTCGTACCTCTTTCTAATAACAAAATACACACGTTAGTAACTTCAAGGAAAATAATAATCAAAACAATTAAATTAAATAATTGAAAGAGAGATTTGGGACCAAACCCTCATAAATTAAACCTTTCACGTCTAGGGCGAAGGCAACTTCGAATATGGATAGGTGTTTCTAGATCTAATGAATGCGAAATTTTTATATTTGAGAAAAGCTAGTTTAAAAAAAGAGAAAGAGAAGTCAAGAGAATATTGATGAGAGTTGGTGAATGATTATAGATGAAAACTGGTTAAAATTGGAATTGATGAGAATTGATGAAAACTGGTTAAAACTGGTTATCGAAAACGGAGTTTTTAATACGTTATTTATAGAGAAAATCAGCCAAAAAGATAAAATATCAAAACAGACTCTGGCGCGCAAAAAACTGAACCAGCGCCAACGCTGGCTATTGGCGCCAGGCGCCAACATTAGCGCCAGGCGCCAATGCTAGCGCCAGGCGCCAAGCGTAGCGCCAGGCGCTACAGCTGGCGTTTGGCGCTGATTCAGAAAATCACGCGTTTTCTTAAAATCAGATAAAAATTGCCGTACAGGAGGATAATATCGTATTTCCTTTAAAAAATGCTCTTTGATTTTAATTAAAACTCTGAAAAGTCAACAAAAGTCAATTTATCAATGCTAATTGGATTAGGAATTAAAAGAACCTTCTAGAAGAATCTAGAACACTAAAACCATTCCTAATTGCATTAGGAATGATTGATCTATATTAGGCCCTCCCCTAGATCATTGGGCCGCATATAAGGCTCAAACCGGGCCCAGTTTAGTAAATTGACCATAACTTCCTCAATATTCATCAGAATTGGGCTTATAATATATCGTTGGAAAGGCCTTGTCAAGCCCTATCCAACTACATTACTATTGGACCCATATCATGGACCAAACAAATTGGATTGACTGTTTTCTTAAAATAAGTTTTCAAAAACAGAGAGAAAAGAAAAGAAATTAAAACTATCTGCAACACTAAACTTTCCACACTTTCACTTCATTCGATTATGATTCGACGTGAAAGGTACTCATCACTGGGTTTGGTTTTGGGGAGACACAAATGGGTGTCTACACTTACTTTCATCTAAGAGCTTTTGAAACCATAATGAACATTAAGGGGATTGATAAGAAAGTCTTTCATTCTTTGTTTTCTTTATCTCTTGAGACCGTTTGCCAACAATGGTTCTTTTCCCTTGACAAAGAGAAAACTTCTACCTGGGAATCGATAACAAACGCTTTCATAGATAGATATAAGTGCAACATTCAAGACGAAACAGACCACAGACAACTTGAGATGTTAAATTAAAAAGAAAACGAGTAAGGTTCACTTCTTTCTTCAATAAATGAAAGGAAACTTCTGCTAATATGGTCAAGGTTCCTATCGAAAAAGAATCTATGAGGATGTTTATCAAGAATCTCCAAGGGAAGTATTCAAAGCACTTAAAATACCAACACAACTTGAATACTTTCAAGGCTGTGTATAATATAGGCATTGACATTGAAGATGACCTTCTGAAAGATAATAGTGCGAGTGGAAAGAAGAACGACCATCCTTCTTCTTCCTCTCCCATTTATGAGGTACATGCTACGAACGCCTCTAAATTGCGAATCCAAAGGTCAAAAAGAGTGTTCACTCCATTTGGTATGAGTTATGAAACTGCTTTCAAGAAGCTACATCACAAAGGATTAGTCATGCCCATAGGGCCTATCAAAGACCCAGTTCCAGAAGCCAGGCCACCTAAGTGGAATCCTAGTAAACATTGCAAATATCACCAAGGAAAGGGTCACGATACTGAGGAGTGTTGGAAGCTCAAAGAAGCTATTCAAGATCTGATCGATAACAATGAAACTTCCGAGATTCTAGCTATCGAAGAAGATCAAACATCCTTCGATCCATCACTTCTTATCACACCTGTAGGTGAGTCCATGATCGAGACAGCTTATATAACCTCTCTCGATGAAGTGGCCATAATTGAGGAGGATGAAAGGCTTTTCTTAGATAATACCAGGGAAGACTCGTCAAGTCTAAAAGAGGACGTTCGAAAACTGCAAGATGTCGTTGCCATGCTCTTGAATGTGGTAGAAGGATTAGCAAATCGGGTGATGGTCATTGAACAAAATTCTCGCCAAGGGTTTAATGAAGAACTCAATGCTCCTAAGCCACGGGCAAAATGGACCATTGAAGAATACACACCAATAGGAATGACTTACAATGAAGCTTTTGACTGTCTTCACGATCATGGTCTTATTCACCCCATTGGTCCCAGTCAAGACCCTCCGCCTGAAAAACGGTTTCCTAATTGGGATCCAAATTCTTATTGTCGATACCATAGAGGTCGTGGTCACACCACCGAAGTATGTCTCGCCATCAAAGATCGTGTTCAAGATCTCTTTGATTCAAATCTCCTTCATATTCCTCTACGCGACAAGAAGGTCAAGATCAGTAACAATAACAACAGTGGCTGTGAAGGAAAGAAGAACGACTATCCTTCTTCTTCCGAAAACACCTACTCTAGTAACAATATTGGTACTTTCGACCTTAATGAAATCTTAGCCATGGATAATCGAGGATTTAGAAAGCAACTGAGAAAGGATTTCACCCCTATTGGAATTAGCTACGACGATGCTTTCGATCGACTCCATGCAAAGGGACTCGTTACTCCTATTGGACCCATTCAAGATCCCCCACTTGAGAAGAGATTGCCTAGTTAGAACCCAAATGTACGTTGTAGGTACCATCAAGGTAGGGGTCATACTACTAAGAGTTGTTGGAAGCTAAAGGAAGCAATCCAATATTTGATCGACAATAACGGGCTTCCAATACCTCCAGTCGGCAAGAACACCAAGTGATGATAAGCCAAGGGACAAGAGGCGAGCTTCAACAACAAGATTTCATGATCTTTCTTTTTTCTATTTCTTTCCCATTTTTTCATCTCCCTAATAAATCTAGCATAGGCACCTTTCTATTCCCGTAGATTATTTCTTTTTCCCTTTTAATAAAATGAGTATTTATTTCCTTGCATATGATCATCGCATTGCATTGCAAAAAATAAATAAATAAATAAATTAAAATAAAAAAAAAAAATTCATGTCAAACTAAGCACAAGGTATACCAATGATTTAAGGCGCCCCTTGTAGCCACATCATATTGCCTTTCACCTTTCTAATTTACAATCCTTTCTTCATAAACCACTTTGAGCCTCGTTTAACGATAGACCTTTTAGTTTTCAACCTACATCTACCTAACCTTGGGATGGGATGGTGTGTAACATATGCAACTTCAAAAGCTTGAGTGATTTCAAAAAAATAATAAAGCAATAGTAATAATAATAAAAGTGTACAAAAGGGTAAGTGTTCCAATGTCTTTGGTATGAAAATATCTTTGATATGAACACGTCTCAGATTGCGTCTCTTATCGAGTGTTCGGTACCGTGCCTGAGAAACATGAATGCCAAGTGAGTGATAGACCGCATGATCGGGATTGCCCACGCTTATAAAAATAAAAATAAAAATAAATGCTAAAGCAAAAAAAAGAGAGCTAAATAAAAGAGAAAGCAAGCCTCAAGCGTGAAAATACAAAGATTCAAAAGCAAGGTTGCACACCTTGGGGGCTTATCTAGGGTCTTGAGCCTTTTTCCCTTTCTTCTATAACCTTTAGCCTAACCACGTTACAACCCTTCAAAAGACCTCTTTGAGGTATACACGCACTTGTGCGAGGTTCGGCTAGAGCTACGTTCGGCCTGATTCCTAACGGATACGTAGGCAACCTTACATCGAGGTGCGGCCGTAATAAAAATGTATTCATATTCACATTCACACACTCACACCATGAGCATATCAAGGGATCCCCTATGCTCATCCCTATTCATTTAGAGCTAGACTTGGGGGCTTGATCCTTACATCATTAGTTTGCCTAGCCTAAGAGTCACCATCATTTGACTCTTCTAAAAATAATATTTTTCTACACACTTAGCTCTTGCGACCTAACTTTAGTGTCACTATCACACACCGCACAGATACATGACCAAATATACTTTCCCTTAGGAACCCTTTGTCATGAAATCTTAACACAACGCTGAAGCATGCCTTGTCATATCAACATCACTCATCACTCATCATTGCATCACGAAATATGAAGTGCTTAGCCTCCGTGCCTATGTTACCTAAATACTTTCATTATCGAGTCAACTAGGGTATCCTAAGATGTTACAATCCTTGTACTGTGAGAAACAACATTTGACTAAGCTTATTCAACATGCACCTTCAAAACTTCGATTCTTTTTCGCGTCTTTCTTTTTCGGGAGAAAGTCGGCACCCTCCACAAAAATGACGGAAAATTTTTGCTTTTTTGCATTTTTGAGTTACATTGAATCAACACTATGCACACACGGGTCATGAGTCACACGTGTCATTTCACTTCGAGTCGAGTCAACCTCGAGTCAATCACAGCGAGTCAAGTTTATGCCTTGAGCCGTGTCATGTTAATGAGTCAAGCGACACTAAGCCTTAGGTCAACCCTAAGATAATTAAAGAAATTAGCAAAGTCCTATAGTAAAAAATAAATACTAGTGCAGCGGAATAGGGAAGACCCTATTTCAGCGCCAGACGACAACATCTAGCGTCTGGAAATAGATTTCAGCGCCTGGCGCTAGATCTCAGCGTCTAGCGACAGAGCCAATTCTTAGCGCCAGAGATATTTCAGCAGCGACAGAACGCTCAACCACTCTGAGCAGTTATTTCAACCTCATACAACAATTTTGGGTTCATTGGTATGCCAGTTAGCCCCTATAAGCAATTTGACATGATCAAGTAGTCAGCTTGATTACAATCGCAATAAGTGATCGACCTGACAAAAGATCGTCTCACTTAGCTTAAAGCGCCTAAGCATTGGCTCATCGCATAGACACCGACGCACTGGTTCATAAAAAGCAAAGGCACTGACATAATGGTTCACAAGCAGCAAACCGCCGCCGTACCGGCATAGCTGAAGCAAAGTTCAAGCGAGCTTTAAAGATCGACAAGCGTTGGTCTTCAAAAGTTTTCTTCAGAATATTATTGCGACAAACATTCAAGTATTCAAGCTCTTTTGTTTAGAGACGAGTGGACATTTCTTTCAAGCTCTTTTGTTCAGAGTCGCATGTACATTTCTTTCAAGCTCTTTTGTTTAGAGACGCGTGGACATTTCTTTCAAGCTCTTTTGCATAGAGACGCGTGGGCATCCTATTATCAAGCCCTTTTGCTCAGAGACGCGTGGGCATCCTATTATCAAGCTCTTTGTTCAGAGACGCGTGGACACACCATTCAGAAGTTCATATTAAAAAGAAGCTCTACTGTTTAGAGACGCATGAACATATCCAAAAAGCTTTGTTGTTCAGAGGCGAGTGAACATCAAAACAGGAAGATGGCGTTCCATAGATTGTGGAAGGTTGTCACAATGACAAATGCAACAACAAATCAGTTACCTCCAGAGACGTGTGCTCGACGGTGCAAGATACGCGTTTCTTAACTCTTTTACCTATTTAACTAACGCTAGTTTGCAGGTATCAGCGTTGTAAGAGTGATTTAAGATTGCATAACGTTCTGAATCATTCTCCGTCCCTATTGATACTTTGACTTTTGTTTTCGAAACTTGCGTTTCTCCAAACTCAGTCAAAGTGGGGGCTTCTGTAGACACCCATTTGTGTCTCCCAAAAATCAAACCAGGTGATGAGTACCTTTCACGTCGAATCATAATCGAATGAAGGGAAAGTCTGGAAAGTTTAGTGTTGCGGATAGTTTAATTTCTTTTCTCTTCTCTCTGTTTTTGAAAACCTATTTTAAGAAAACATCCAAGCCAGTTTGGTTTGTCCATTATATGGGTCCAATAGTAGTGTAGTTGGATAAGGCTTGAAAAGAGCTTTTCGACAATATATTATAAGCTTAATTCCGATGAATATTGTGGAAGTTATGGCCAAATTATTGAACTGGGCCCGGTTTGAGCCTCATATGCGACCCAATGATCTAGAGGAGGGCTTAATATAGATTTATCATTCCTAATGCAATTAGGAATGGTTTTAGTCTTCTGAATTCTTCTAAAAGGTTCTTTTCATTCCTAATTCAATTAACATTGATAAATTGACTTTTGTTGACTTTTAGAGTTTTAATCAGAACAAAAGAATTTTTTTTGAGGAAAATACGATTTTATCCTCCTGTACGGCAATTTCTATCTGATTTTAGAAAACGCGTCAATATTTTAGTCAGCTCCAAACGCCAGCATTAGCGCCTGACGCTACGCTTGGCGCCTGACGCTAGCGTTAGTGCCTGGCGCTAATGTCAGTGTCTGGCACTAACCTCCGTTTTACGCGTCAGAACACTTTTTTTTATTTTTTATCTTTTTGGTTGATTTTATTTATAAATAGCTTTCTAAAAACTCCGTTTTCATTCATGAATTCTCACCAATTCTCTCTATTCATTCACCAACTCTCATCAAGATTTTCTTGATTACTCTCTCTCTCTCTTTTCTAAACTAGCTTTTCTCAAATACAAAATTCCACATTCGCAAGACCTAGATACACCTAGCCAAATTCAAAGTTGCCTTCGCCCTAGACGTGAAAGGTTTTAGTTTCTGAGGGTTTGGTCCCAAATCTCTCTTTCAATTATTTAATTTAATTGTTTTGTTTATTATTTTCCTTGAAGTTACTAACGTGTGTATTTTGTTATTAGATTGAGGTACGAGGCATCCAAGTAAGTATTTTAATGGTTTTTATTGTTATTATTATGTAGAAATCATGCTTAGATTGTTATTTCAATTCCTAGTATCATGTTAGGACGTTTTCCTTAATTTGATGTTTAGGGTGACAACAATAAATTCCTAGTATCATGTCCAGGATAACTTTAATATCAAGTATGATTAAAAGTATGATGCCTTTTATTTTCTTTCTAATATTTATGATTATTAGTATCATGTTAGGGCTAAATATTTGATTTTTGATTGTTTGGTGACATGCTAGGGTTTGTTATTAATCTTGTTAGTATCATGCCTAGGATCTTGCTAACACGAATATTATGATTATTTTTATAATTATGATTATGATTATAATTATAATTTATTGTTATTATGTTGCTTGATATTTATTGTTATTGCTTGATCACACCTTTTATTGCATGTTTAAAAGGAATTTGTACTTGTAATCACGCTTAATAAGATAATTAATAATCTTGTTTAGGGTTAATATGATTATAATTCAAGTGATCGCCAATAATAGATTTATTTGTGCATTAATATTCAACCAACATAGATAAACAGGTTTAGGGTAAGCCTATTGATTACATGTTAGTCATAAAGCGCACATGAATACGATCAGAATAAAGTAGAGGCCTATTATTAGGGCAGGTTCAATCTCTTTTAGGTTTGATTTGTACCTTCATCCCTGAACACCAGTCATGGTTCAAGACCTATTGGAGTTGACGATCTCTTGGATCGTTAAGGGGTGTAACCTTCACCTCGTGAACGGTTTACAAGTTCCTAAAAAACTTGTTGGCGACTCTTTTGCTCTATCGTCTTTCCCTTTGGACGCCACCGTACTTTAGTGTATGATCACAGTGGGGTTCAACCTAGGGATTAACGCTTGAAATATTCCCTACAGAAATGTTTGCTTATTTTACAAATGAGTTACTAATTATTTGCTCATTTGACAAATGAGCAAACTAATGATTTCTCATTTCACAAATGAGCAAAGAAATGCTTGTTGATTAAAGAAATGTTTGCTCATTTGACATATAAACAACTAATTATTTGCTTATTTCACAAATGAGCAAATAAGTGTTTTCTCATTTAACAAATGAGCAACTAAGTATTTTCTTATTTAACAAATGAACAACTAAGTGTTTGCTCATTTGCTAAATTAGCAATTAAGTATTTGCTCATTTGACGAATGAGCATGCTCATTCTTATTTTAATTTGATGTGTTAGTTTTCAGAAAAGTGCATTTTCATGTTTTATGGTTGGTGAAGGAAATATTCAAAGTGTTGTTTTGTCGAAAGAGATCAAGTATATGGAGTATGTTGTGCTTAATATTCTCTGGTAGTCTTCAAATGATGATCATTTTCATCGGGGATACAAGTTCTTGAGAAAAAAAGGTTTCATCCTCACCTCTTTGTGTTGCACATACCTACTTCACGTAGGCACCGACCCCTTTCTTCATGTACCCTTCGAGATAAGAGAGGATTTGGTAGTAAAGCTGGGCGAGCATCATTGTCCCCCATCTCCATCACACTTTCTCAGAAAAAAGTGGTGGTGTGATAATCAAGGGATTCAATCAACTGGTCCCGAAGCTCCTTCACCGAGATTAAGTCACGCATCAAGTAGAAGTCCATATGGTTTGTATAATACGGAGTTTCATTGAAATTCACCTCAAGTTCGTTGGGTGCAACTAAGGGGCGAAAGTAGAAGATAGGCTCAGTTGGATGTGGTTGCATGGGTACTCCCCTAGTACTGTACATTTGTTGGTGAGGCTGTGCAGAACGGGCAACTCGGTTAGACATTTTCAGGGAGAAGGTGGGTAAGTGTTTAGGCGAATAGTCTTCTCAAATTTTTTTAATGGCTGATTTGGCTATTTTTGTAGGGAAGGAAAATGAAAGGGCAATCGGAATTGCAATGATGAGGCATGGGTTTGCAAAAGTGGGATTTAGGTTTGAATAAAATATAACGTAAGTCTTTCACATTTCATTTTTAGATAATTTTTGTTGTTGGTGGTTTTTTTTTTTAATACATTAGCCTACTAGATCAATGGGTAGAGCATTGTGTAAATGCACAAAAAATGTGGGTTTGAATCCCACGTAGGTTCATTTATGTAATGTACTATTGAGACACAAGTTTGTATGAGAGTTTAGTTGTAATAAAGTTTATATAGTTATAAATCATTTCAAACGAATTTTTTGCTCGTATAATTAAGTGCGAATTTGTTTTTTTTTTTAATAGATAGCTTATGTAGGAATTGAACCTAAATCCCCTATGCATTTGCATAATTCTTTACCAATTGAGCTAATAGGTTTTATCACTTGTTTTAAATTATTTTTCTATATTATAAATTTTTAACCATATGTTGCTCATTTGATAAATGAACGAGGAATTGTTTGCTTATTTGAAAAAATGAACAAAGAATTGTTGCTCATTTGATAAATGAGCAAAGATCTGTTTGCTCATCTCATAAATAAGCAAAGAATTGTTTGCTCATTTGATAAATGAACAAGGAATTTTGGCTCATTTGACAAAATAAACAAAGAATTGTTGCTCATTTGATAAATTAATGAGCAAACAATTGTTTGCTCGATGGATAAATGAACAAAGAATTGTTTGCTCATTTGACAAATTGAACAAAGAATTGTTACTCATTTGATAAATGAGCCAAGAGTTATTTTCTCATTTGATAAATGAGCAAATAATTGTTTGGTAATTTGACAAAATGAGGAAAAAATTGTTGCTCATTTGATAAATGAGCAAATAATTGTTTGTTCATTTTTTACCATATGTTGATAAAGGTGAATTAATATCTTTTTACTTTTTGATAAGAAGAAAAAGGAATTTCATTAATAAAATATCGTCAAACGGTACTTACCTATAATTCTTAAGAAATCAAGAATTCCAGCACAAGTACACACCTTAAAACTAAATACATCGTAGAATTGATTAACAATCGCCTTTATAAAAAACTTCATCTGAATCAAAACAATCTGTGGGTTCGCACTGATTCGGCTTGAAATCCACGGATGCGTAGTCTTTAGAGTGAAAATATTCATGTGGTCCTCCGGATTCTTGAAGATAATATGAAACCCTAGATCTTCAAATCTTACCATAGACACATAAAAAGAAAATAAACTCAAGAGAGAAATCATCATCTCAAGGATGAGATATGTTTATTGAAAGCAATTTAAAGGTTTTTGGGGCTTACCACCCGGCAAGAACACCAGTGGAGGCCCTACAAAGGTTCACAACTGAGATCAAGAGGAAAAGAGTTTGTAGAGATGAAGAGAAAAGGGAGAGGAGTGAAGGAAAACCTTCAAAACAATTGAAAAAACCTAGCAATGGAGGCTAGGAAAATCCTCCCAAGGGAGAAACCCTAGAGGGAACCAAAAAAGACCTTTCCAAGGAGAAAAACCTAAGGTGAATTAGTATCTACTTAAACCAAGGTTTGCTAAAGTTTGAAATCTTTAGGAGAACAAACCCATACAATTATGTTCAGAGTCAAAATCGGTATCCTATCTAGAAACCAAGTGGTCAACCGTATTTCTTGATCTTCTAACATGAACGCAATCGAAAGAATAAAAGCATTTGACATCTTTATACAATATCATCAAACAAAAAAAAAAAGGAGCAGTACCAATGACCTTCTTATTGACAGCACGCACCACACCAATAGCATGACATTCCAACACCACTCAAGTGTAGCCCATCCTCACAGCCAGCTCCACACCAAATCTAGCAGTAGCAACTTCTGCCAAATTCGGTTGTCAGGAATTGGTGGTCTTCTTTACAACAACAAGCATTAAATCCCCCTTTGCATACCTTTTAACTACCCCAAAACTCACCCTTACACCACTCATCATATGAGCATCAACATTCACCTTGACTACATTACTAGGCAGAGGAACCCATCTAGATGTTGACCGGACATCAAGCTGAGGTTTTGCTCCAGAAACTCTTGCATTGTAAATACCAGATTCCTCACGCAACTTGACAAAGCCTAAGGCAATCAACACACCATTCACATCATCATTGAGATCACTGAATGTTCAAATTGCTCATTTTAATTATGTTTGCTCATTATTTTTTTTCTATATTATAACACATATTTAGGTTTGCTCATTTTCAATTTTTTCCTTAAAAAACAATATATGATTGCAAATAAGGATATAAAGGGTGGTACTCACCGGATCCCGACCTATATATTGTGAGTATGGGCTTGCCTTTTACAAGGTTAGGTATGCGAGCATAGCTCATTTCATGACTTCAGAGTTTTTGACAAGATTAATTTAATTTTTAATTTATCTGGCCCAAATACTAATATTTCAAATGGATGGACTATTAATGATGAAAGTGGCCCATTTTTTTTTAAAGTTAAAAAAAATTTTTAGGGAAATTCTCTTTGGTGAACTCCAAGTTTTTAATTTTCTAAGTGGTAAACATTCTTAAAATTTATTATCAATGGTAAACCTAAATTTATGAGTACCATTGATAAGTGTTATTTTAATAAAAATCCTTAAATATAGTTAATTTTTTTTATTTTTTTAATAATTAAATTATTATTATAATATATTTCAAAAAAAAAAAAAAAACCCTTCCCCACCCAACTTAGCCACCAGCACAGCCGGCACCGCCCATCCACTTCCCTCCCCCCACCAACGCCAGCGCCACCATCCACTTTCCCCCCACCAACGCCGGCGCCACCCAGATTCACCTTCGTCGGTGCGTCGGCCATGGATCCCCACCCCCACCTCCTCTCTTTCTCTCAATCTCGATCCCCTACGGCCCTACCTGCTGCTGCTCCTCTCTTTCTCTTTCACCGCCTCACTACCGACCACGGCCCCACCACAAACCACCCCAAAAACCAGCGAACCTCCCCGTCGACCCTCTTCCCTAGTTCGCAATCCCTTAAAACCAAACACCAAGAAATATCCAAACCCGTTTAGGGTTTCAAAACCAAACCCAAACGGGTTTCGATTTCTGGTGGTTTTGGGTGGGTTTCTGGTGGTTAAAACCCAAATTCGACGTGGGTGTGTGCGGTTCGGTGGTTGTGCGGGGCGAGTGCAGCAGGTAGGTTGTGGGTATGAAGGTGTTGTGATTAATTGAGGTTGATGGTGGTCGGAGATGCGAGGTCATGGAGGTGGTCGATGGTGTTAATTGGTGGTGTGTTGTGAGAAGGTGGTGCGGTGGCTTTGGTTGTGGCCGGCGCCGGGGAAAGGGGGATCGAGGCTGCCTGGTGCCGGAGGGTCTGGGTGTGTGTGGTGGCTGGTGGTTGGTTGACTGTGGTCGTGGCTGGGGGAGAGTGGTGGGTGGCCTGGTTTTTTGATTTTTTTTTTAAAATTTTTTTTTTTTTTTTTTTTTTTTTTTTTTTTTTTTTTTGCAAATGGTTATTTTAAAAGCTAACCATAGTTAAAGAATCAATTAATTATATCATTAGTGTTACCAATGAATTTTTAAAGATAACTAGAGTTCACCATTGATAATAAATTTTAAGAATGTTTACCACCTAGAAAATTAAAAACCTAGAGTTTACCAAAGAGAATTTCCCAAAAATTTAACTAATTACTAATATAGCAACAATGCAATTGCAATTTGCAAAGTTTGAAAGGCTTGTAGACTAACCTCCCACTAATTTAAATATCAAAAATATTTTTGATGATGAACATCAAATAAAAGTGATACTGTAATATATAGGAAAAATTTCCCATAATAACACCAATTATGTATAAGACGCACACAAGAGGAAAAACTTGTACCAACAACCCACTACTAGAAATTCCGTGGTTTTTGGACGCTTTTAAGGCTCATTTTCGACACAAAAAACCGTCAAAAATCTTTCTCTCGACGCTTCAAAAAAACGTCGTAAATAAGTAAGTCGATAAATTTTCTAGACGCCAAAAAGCGTTGCATTTTTCGACGCTTTTTGTTGTCCACATTTACATACGAAGCATCGAAACTTGTATCAGTTTGCGCACTTTCTCAGATTTGGCGACGCTTTTTCTTGTCTCTAATGACAAAATTTGCGATGCTTTTTTGTGACACTAGTTTCAATTAGATATCCTATATTTCATCGGCGCTTTTTTTTGCCCATATTTTTAAATTTTGCGACGCTTTTTCTAGTCCATATTCTTAATATATCTAATGTGAATATATTTTTCAGCAAAAATAAAAGTTCTCTCAATAACCGAAAATAATTATAATTAGCAAAGATACTCCATATCAGAGTTAAAAAAAATCAAAAGATATTTTTACTCTAATTCAATTTTATTCATAATCTAAGAAGAGTACAAATACAATAAAGTGCCAAAAACTACTATGATTTAACATTATTGATCTAATTAAGCTAGAATGATAAAAGAAAATTACAAATACATTTTATGAATAACACATATTCTTTTAAACACTGACATTAAATATGGCCGAGATTGTATAAGAATCAAGGATAGTGATGAACAATAGGTTGAGTGTATGGAGTTTTTAGATATGAGAGAGAGAGAGAGAGAGAGAGAGAGAGAGAGAGAGAGAGAGAGAGAGAGAGAGAGAGAGAGGGTTTCTGGGGCGGTATTCTTTTTTTTTTTTTTTTTTTAATGTTTTTAAATTTTATTATACACCACTTATTTAGAAGTTGTGGGTTGCCTTTGAGTCATGTGCAAGTCATATGATATTTTCGACGCTCTTTCTTGCCAAAAAACTAATTCGACACAGAAAAGCGCCGAAAAATGCGGATACTTAATTTTGTGTTGATGCCTCATACACATCGTCGACCCAACAACGTCTAGAAAGTAAGAGATTTGTAATAGTTAGCACAAATTTGGATTACGGGTGTAGGCAATGACATTAATGAAATCATTGAAGCATAAATGATTAAAAATTGATGTCACTCACACAACAACAATTTAACCCAAACCCACTATTTTCACACCGGGTTATAGTCGAATGAATATTCGATTGGATCAACTTTTACCAGCTTTAATTTTAGGAAATTTTGATTTTTACCACCTTCAAATAACGACTTTATTGAATTTACCACTTCCAAAAAAAAAAGATTTACTTTACCACCTCATAAAAAAATTAAACATCAGTTTTCCCACCTAAGGATAACTCCGGTGACGGAAACTGCCAGTGGGGCCCACCCTAACAGCTAGTTTTTGAAATTATCCCCAAATTCTCCCGATTTCCCTTTGATTTGAACCTAACTTCTTCATTTCTACATCTATTTCGTGAAGATTGAAGTTTTTTTTTGCCATTTTCTTCACAAATTCTGATTTTGGGTGATCCTTAACAATCCCACATCCTCAAATTATCAAATTATTGAAGATTGTACTCGGCCCTGAATCAATTGAACTGTTCGACGACAAACAGCGAAAAGGTAAGCAATTTTCATGAATTCTGTTGTAATTTTTTGCAATTGTTTGCGTGATTATGTTACAATTGCTAAGTATAATTGAAATTGCATGTTTTCTGTTATTAATTCAACCCCAATTTCATATTGTAAATAATTAGGGTTCATGTAAGTGTAAATTAATTTGGGGGGTTTTTGATATTTCAATTGGGCAGTAAAATTAGGGTTAGATTATGGTAATTGTGTTCAAATATTGTTTTAATACGTTGGTTTGGTTTGTGTCGGTTCCCATTTCCCCCTAGTGTTTGTCACCATAGTAGTTATTTAATCAAAACCCCCTATTTTTTGACCAAGCTAGCTTACAACCGTTTCATACTCTTGGTGTGGATACGATCCTTTATTTACCCTAAACTTGTCTTAGGTTGGTTTAGGTAGAAATATTGTTTGGTTTTAGGGTGATTGTCCAACAACCAATTATTCCTTTACCAATATGAGAATGAATTATATATAAAAAAAATCCATTATTAGTCATAACAATCATAAGAACTAGAACAAGTTGTACACAGTTTTTAAAATTTTAGGCCAACAATTAATAATATAAAATCATACCTTAACACAAAATTAGTTAATATCAAACAATAACATAATTCAACTACAATTATAAGACTCATTTACTTCCACAAAAATGTGTAAGAAGCCACAAATTCTTACTCAAAATCTTTAATTCCAGAGAAAAAAATTTAATGGAGAAGACAATAATATGAACATATATTAGAAATTTAATGCTCGTATATTAATATTAATATGAGAATGATCATTTACTAATACGCTAATGAACATTTATCATATGGAAAGTGAACATTCTTTAACTATTATTTTCCACACTAAACTAATTTTACATCTCAATAATATGACGAAATAGATCAAACTATCCAGAAAATTAGGTCAAGATTACTCCGTTTCAATAAGTTATGTCTAATAATTATATAATATAATAACACACCATAAACTAATTCCACACAAGAGTACATCCAATATTAATATAATTTAATCAATATATTAATTTTTTCTAAGATTTAACAATCAATTAGGGGGAAAAAATAGAGTAATCAAATAAATATTTAACAATTATATCAAATCAATGAAATGAAGAAAAGGGAGATAAATTAGTACCTTATCAATTATTTGCGTCAACAATGAATCTCCCATAAGAAGTGACATAAATAGATGATGATTAAATTTCTATGATAAAAAATATGATGGTTTTTAGAGAGTGAAAATTAAGGATGAAGGTTTTTGGAGAGAGAAAATGAATATGATGAAATTTTTTGGGAAAAAAATAAAGTATGATGGTTTTTGGAGAGAGAAATCATAAAATGAAGCTTTTTAGAAGATAATAATGATGATATACATATAATCTGTATTTATTTGGAAGGGAGGTAAATTGGTGGTGGTGGTGGTGGGGAGGAGGGTGTAGGTATATTTACCTACACTAGGTTGTAGGCATCAGTAATTAAAGAGATCCAAAGTATACTCAAGTTAATAAAGCTCAAGATCGAAGCCCAATTCCCGCAAATCAAGACCCAGCTTGCTGCGAAGTTGGTCTTGCGATGCAACATGCAACATGCAAGTGTAGAGATTGGGATGCTGTTGTCTGATTTGGGCCCGCCTATTTTATTAGTTTGGTTTGTTGGATTTTGATGTAAAACCAATCTGATGCTTTTTTAAGGCGGTGAGTATTTGTAGTTTGATTAGGATTATAAATCCTAACTATAAATATTTTGAGATTTTTTTTTTTTACGTAGGTTAGTAGTAGACTAGTATTAGGTAGTTTTAGTTTTGTCTTTTATTCAACTTTTCATACGAGTATTACTAAGCTTTATTCTTGTTCTGTTTTCTTACTAGTTTAATTATTTTATTACTTTAGTTTTATTTAATTCTTGTTTTTATTATGCTTTATTTAATTGATTTGATCTTTATCGTGCTTTCTTAATCGCTTTGATTAGTTTACTTTTCATTATGTATTACTAGTTTAATTCTAGAGTTGTGGGGATCCATGATTAATATGAAGGGATAATTTATTATTGTTAATTGTTAATGTTTGTTTTATTTCCTATTGATTGATTTGATGCTATGCAATTAGATTAGCGTTGGTTTAATTGTATGAGTTATGCAATATTAATTCGAGATTCGAGAGATGAGAACTGATGTTTAGGATTAGTTTAAAAGACAAGTTAACTTATAAATGGTTAAGTCAAGATTCGATAGATGCGATTTAATACCGATAGAGTAATTATGTGATTATAATACATAGCGAAAACCCTTTATAATCTGGTTAATTTATGCATTGATAATTGATTGTTATGTTTTATCCCGGAGTATTGGTGTACCTATGACCCCTAGGACTTTAATTATTGATTATTTTCCATAGTTTAATTAGAATAGTATAATTATCACTATTCGTACTTATTACTTGATAATTTAGATTATAATAATTTATTAGAAATAAAAGAACATTGTTTCCTCGTGGATTCGACCCTACTTCCTTATCTATTTTATTTAGTGGTTTTAGGAATTACTTTTGATTAGGTGATACGACTTTAGCTTGTCACATATCTAATCCAAACAGACCTGACCCAAATAGACTCGACCGAAACTCCATCCGGTTATGCGAATTAACACCTCTAATCTAGAACTTATCTCCCTGTGATCGTAGCATCACACCGACACACACCATACATTTACAAGGACACTTACATTGAGATTTTTTTTGGGCCCAATTTTAAGATGTTGCACAAGGCCCCGAAATTCTTGCCTCGCCCCTGTTTGTTATTGGTCGACCCTTGACAGTCTTTATGCTAATAATGCACACATTAGTTTCTAATTAATGTGTCTATTGAGACTATTGTTTATTTCTTCATACATTTTTGATTGAATAATTACGTGACTCATCATAGTATTTTAATTTGGTGATATAATAAAATAAAGGAAATTTTGATTTTTACCACCTTCAAATAACGACTTTATTGAATTTACCACCTCCAAAAAAAAAAGATTTACTTTACCACCTCATAAAAAAATTAAACATAAGTTTTCCCACCTAAGCCTAACTCCAGTGACGGAAACCGCCAGTGGGGCCCGCCATAACAGCTAGTTTTTAAAATTATCCCCAAATTCTCTCGATTTTCCTTCTATTTAAACCAACCTTCTACATTTCCACATCAAATTGTTGAAGATTGAAGTTTTTTTTTGCGATTTTCTTCACAAATCCTTAATTTGGGTAGTAAATGAGCCAAAGTTCATCTTATAATTTGCTTATAGCTTGGTTTTTGGTCTGATTTGTATCCTTAATGGTTTAAGGATTGCAAACAAAAACGTGTTTGATCTTATAAATACCGAATCCGTGGATGAGCAACAACAATTACTCGTACCTAAGCTGCTTCAATTTCTGTTTCTTGAACCTGATTGATATATGACAGAGGTTTCAGAAAACAGACGGCGACGAAAAATAAATCCGACTTCTGGAAAAAAATTGTTCTCGTAATTCAGAGGTAGTATTGTCATTTCTACTGCCAAATTTTCATTGAAGTTACACAAATTGGGTGATAGAAATGGAACTCAACATTATTGCCTCCTTTCGAAGCCACAACACTAAGCATTGCTAAACCAAACTCAACTAACAAGATAGGCCAACCAAGTCTTAACGATGGGAAGTAGAGTCCTAACTCGGGTTTGTCTTTCGATCGGCCTAAGAAAGCATTAAGGCACAAGCAATTGGGATTTGTCACTAAATTATTGCAACTAAGACTACTACATCATTCAAACAAGGAACCGTAATCAAGAAGAATTTAGCATAATACTATAAGAAAAGGCTCACAACTAGTCTCCATCTCTCAATGCAAGCATAGAAGTGAATACATGAACAATAAGTGGTCATCCAATTACACATGCAATTAACCAATTCTTTAACAATCAATCATCAACCCAAAATGAACATGTAAGCACAAACATCAATCAACCCATGGCTTGGTTGAATCTTCACCCAACCCTAGCTAATTAACACTACTCACTAATCATGGTGAAGAACATCATAACAACAAATTATAATTTTAGCATTAATCTAACGATTGAGAAAAGTAATAATAACAAGGTAGATTGAACATGCAACAACAATTAAACAAGATTAAGGAAGAAATTAGCAATTCAAAGTAATTAAAAATAAAAAATAAAGAGCAAGAGATAGAGGAAAGAGATTATTTAAAATGGTTCAAAGTTGAGGAAATGTTGAATTCAAGAGAATAATCTTCAATTAACAATTACAATGATTGAGTTTGAGAAGATCTAAACTAATTAAAGAGGGTTTAGACAAACTAAGGGCCTAAGAAAACTAAAGGGAAGAAGAAGATCTGTACAAATGAGCCCCCAAAAACTATTTATAACCCCCAATTACAGGACCTATCGGGCGCGGCCTCTCCAAGGCCTGGAGAGGCCGCTCCTAAGGACTGGAGAGGCCGCTCCAAACTAGGAGAAATTAAAGCAGAATGTTCCGTAGCAGGGTGGAGAGGGCTCTCCAAAAAGGTGGAGAGGCCGCTCCTTAGGTGGAGAGACCGCGCACCTATGTTGTAGAGGCGTCTCCGCATTTCTTCTTTCAAATATGCCAAGGGAGGTAGGAAGTTCAACATTGAGGTGGAAAGGGCTCTCCAAATAGGTGGAGAGGCTGCTCCAGTTGGAGAGGCCTCTCCCTACAAAATTCCTAAATTTTGACAACGAGGCAACAGGTACAACATCGAGGTGGAGAGGCCGCGCCACTCTATGGAGAGGCCTCTCCACTGCAGCTCTCTCCTTTTTCTTAACTTGGCTCCCTTACCTTGGCTTCTTTCCATCATCTTCGTGCTTTCAACCTTGGTTCATCATCCATAGGCTTCAATTGGTCGTCTTTAGGTGTAAAAACTTAACAAAAACACTAACAACCCGTGAAGCATAGGATACACAAAAATTGCATAAAAATGAACTAAGACATCAATTTATCACATATTCAACGTTAAAAACCACTCTAAAATCATAAAAAATAGCATGCTATCAAATCTCTTCAAGCTAAGCTTTTGCTCGTCCCGAGCAAAATAGTCATAACACACCATAGTGAGGAAAGAACTTACTAAATCCAAGCCAAGGGATAACAACAAGAGAGTGAGGAAAGGTAAGCAAAATCACTTAAAGAAAACACGAATCATTTTTAGCACAAGTAAGAAGCCATTTAAACCCACAAGTTGCCTTACGGGACGAGTTTTGATCTCGTGAGGGTTTCCCTTGAGTTTAACCCACAACTCACACAAAAACCAAAAACAAACCATCATTGGTTACACAATATTCCAATGTTTTCATCGCCCAAGTCAACTCATCGGGATATGAATCACAAGCAAGACAAGTGAGTAACTTTCGAGAATTACCAATCAGACAAATGTACACATGAGTAGGGGGTAAAGAGAAAGACTAAGCAAGGTTGCACTAGGCTACTTCCTTAGACATTTTACTAGTTCATTAGAACACATCTAGATATTCAAAAGTTGTAACAAGCCCTTTTTCGGTTATAAAATCTCAAAATGCTAGCCCACCTCCCAAAATGCTCACCCAAGGCCCTTTAACTACACTCTAACTCGGGAATTTCACAAGATATAACAATGTAGAAACGGTGTGGGAGGCATCCACAAGTTGACCTCTAAAGAAGAGAAAATAAAAAAAAAATTAGAGAAATTAAGGGGAATTTTTGTTCTCCCCTTTCTTTTTCTATGCTCTTCTTTTATTTTTTTTATTTTTTTTTATTTTTTTTTTCAATTTCATTGCCCTCACCTCTTTTAACTATGAACGACTCTTTCTTTATTCAAAACATGTGGCTTATTATGCCACTTATTACACATAATACAAGTAGAACCAATTCCCTAATAGAGTTTCATTTCAGGGAAGAGGAGGATGCACATCAAGGGAACAAGGGACCACAATTCAAATCAAACATATCCTTCTTTGGGAAAACTTAAACAATATCCTATGCTAAATGTGCAATTGAGCATTCATCGGTTTTCATTTCATAGACACTAATGCAATCAAGGTTAATAATTATCTAAGTGACCCCAGCTCTAGCATATACCCTTCTAAGAGAACTTTTACTCATCACTCTAGAGTCAAGCAAGAAAATCATAAATATCGTCATATGAGTCTCATCTTTGGGTAATTTTTTCTTTTTTCATTTTTTTTTTGAAATATTCACAATATTAACTAGAAAAGGGGAAACTAATATTCACATTATAAGAATTTGGATTTCAAGGAAGCAAATTTGGATTTAGGGCCTTGGATATTAGAGAAATGATGAAACAACCAAAACAAACGTATGTAACGAAAACAAACCAACATGTCAAGAAGGCATGCAAATGACTCCCCCCCTCCCCCAAGCTATCATAAACATTGTCCTCAATGTTAAGCAATAAAAGCACATAAAAAGGGGAAAAAAGAAGATTAACTCAAGGATCGGGCCTTCTTTGAATCTTAAACCTCCTTGGTACTTTTGTTCATGTTGGTTGTTGTTGGAAGACTTGCACTTTGTGTTGTTTTTTTTTCACTACAAAAATACTCGGGTTGCCTCCCGGAAGCGCTTCTTTAACATCACTAGCATGTCGCAAATTCGAAAAATATCCTTAAGGTGGGATAAAGTTCGAAACCATGTTTTCACTAGTGTTTTCATCATTACAACTTGCCATCTTTGGCAAAACCAAATTGTTCTTTTCACTAACACCTACTACAAGCTCATTCTCAACTTCTTTTAAATCCTTCTTCTTCCTTTTTCTCTTTGATTTTCTCTTCCTCTTCTTTTTTGAAGCTTTGATGTCACCCTCTTCGCCCTTGTGAGCACTAGACTCACCTTTTTCAAGCATTGTCTTGAGGCAAGCAAGCATGGAAATAACCTCACCAAACCTATCCAAACCTTGCTTTGACTCATGGACATTGAAAAGAGGATTAGTAGCACAAAGCATTCTCAAATCATGCAAATCATTTTCATTAATAGCATCTAGTGTCATGCAATCTTTTGTGGAAGAAGGACTTCCTCTCTTGGGATCAATAGTAAGACAAATTTTATCATCACCCACGTTCAATGTGAGTTTTCCTTCCCTTACATCAATTATTGCACCACCCGTTGCTAAGAAAGGTCAACCTAGGATGATATGGGTGTGAGCATCATCCGTCATTTCTAGCACAATAAAATCAACCAGAATGATGAAATTACCTATCTTAAGAGGGACATCCTCAACCTTACCATTAGGGAATTTGGTGGATCGATCGGCAAGTTGTAGAGTGAAATTAGTTGGTACCAAACTACCTATACCAAGCTTCTCATAAATCGAAAAAGGCATCAAACTCACACTAGCTCCTAGATCACATAGGGCATTTTCAAAAGAAATGTTCTTAATAGAGCTAGGAATATAGAAACTTCCGGGATATTTTAGTTTAGTGGGGAGTGGTTCTTGATAATTGCACTACAATTTTTAGTTAAACTCACCGTGGTGGACTCACTCATGACAACCATCTCATCCTCACTTGACTTAGACACCTCACATTGTTTTTCTTCTTTGATCTCCTCACTCTCACTCTCATTTTTCAAGCTCATAGGTTGAGTTTAATCTATGCTAGTCCCACATCAAGTCATGATTGCATTACAATTTTCCGTAGGAAAAATGGCTTGACTAGGCAAAGAGGTGCTTGTAGACACCTAAAAATGTCTCCCCAAAACCAAACCCGATGATGAACAACCTTTCACCGCCACTATTGGTCGGGTTTAGTATTTAATCCCGAGAGTGCTTAAAAAATCGTATTTTATTAAATTCATATTTTTGAACAGTCCATGGATTAGTCTTGATGTTTGGTGAAAGCATAGTTTTAATTTCAGCCTAAACTTATTAATTAATTTTAAGCCCAAACCTTTTTATTTTATTGTTTTATTATTTATTTTGGGCCCAAACCCTTTATTTATTTTTATTTAATTATTTTCTTATTTTAGCCCAAATAATAATAAGTCAGAAAAAGCCCGAAATTATCAATCGGCACTTAAAATACCGAAAGAAATTAGGGTTAAAAATGTATTTAGACGGAAAAACGGGCTGGATTTTCCCGCGCCACGGCAGGTACCTACCGTGTCACGGGAATCCTTCCCGTCTGACGGTGGGATTTCCCGTGACACGGGACATTCCGTGTCTTTTCCGCGTAAACCCTTGACGCGTTTTCTATCCCGTTTTCTGAAAATTTCCCGCGTCACGCCAAAAGTGTACCGTGTCACGGGGAAACTGTGTCGTCTGACGGTGGATCTTCCCGTGTCACGGTACAGTTTGACCGTGTCACGGGATATTTTTTTAGGGTTTTTATCATTTTAGGGTTCCGTGTGCTCCCTCAGCACATTTTCCCTATAAATACCCCCTCATTTCTTATGTACGGGGCAACAATAATCATTCTCTCTCACCTTGCACCAAAAATCATCCTCTTCTCCCTCTTTAACCTAATTTCTAGCCTCCTTATTTTTCCATAATAATTCCCCTAAGCACTCCAAGGAGTCTATACTTAACCCGAGGTTCTGTCCTTAAACCAAGGCGTGAAAGGTACAAATAACTGAGGGTTTGGACCAAATCATTTAATTTAATTTTCATTTACTTTATATTTTCATTGAAATTACTAACAGTTTATTCATGATGTAGAAATTTAAAGGAACGCGCAGAATGTGAGTAATTAATTAATTTAATTACTCTTATTTTATTTTTAATATTGCTAGTATCATGATTAGGGTTGTTATTATTATTATTATTTGATTTGACTCACGTTATTATTGTTAAATTGCTTCCAATATTAATGTTTGTTCTATTATATTTATTGATCACCATATTGCATGTTTGAAGGGAATATGTAATTGAAAATCACGGCTAATAAGATAATTTGGACAACCGGTTTAGGATCCTTTTAATCTTATTATTAATTGAAGTGATCACCAATATTTTAGAATTATGTGAGCATTAATATTAAACCAATTTAGTTAAATAATAGTTTGGAGCGAATTGAATTATTGTTTGTATGTCTTTGAGATCACAGGAATGCTTTTCAATATAAGAATCGAGTAGAGGCCAATACGGGCGAATGTGACTCAATCGAGTAGAGGCCAATAAGGGCGAATGTGACTCCATGACTCACTTCGTACCATCATCCCCGATCCTCCTTTCGTGGTTCCGAACCATATGGAGTTAGTAATCTCATGGATTATGAATGGGGTGTAACCTTCACGAGTCAATCGTTGTTGCCTATCGTTGTCCCTTATCGTGGTTGCCTTTTTATGATCCGTGAACGGTTTACAAATTCCTTAAAAACTTGTTGGCGGCTCCCTACTTTCCTTGTCCCTAATCGTATTATGTCAATTCCTACTTCCTATGAGTGCCAAGCATATTCACCACATGCTTTTAACGTAGGCGCACTTCGAGCGACGCCTACAGTGCTAGAATTGCTACTTTTAAGAGCATTAACCAGTTGAGTTATTTAAGTTTCTAGCATCTTATTATGGACTTGCACTTGCTTGATACTCTCCTCTAAGTCATTGGTGTTCTTGGTTTGAGCATTAACAAAATTTTCCATTGTTATCTCTAGACTTGACCTAGGAGGGGGAGCTTGAATTTGGAGAGGAGGTTGAGGGATAGGAGGAAGGATAGGTCTATTTCCTCCATTAAAACCGAGTGGGTTATTGTTAGAAGAATATTGACATTTTTGGTGGTACTTATTGTCATTTTGATGGTTCACTTGATTATTTGACACATAGTTACCATTACCTTGGTTCCTATAATTTCCTTGATTATTGTTTTGAACATTTCTTTGGCCACTATATTGACCTCTTAACCATTTCCTTAGGTTTGGCCCCCTTTCCAACCAAAGTTTGGGTGATGTTTCCATCTCTCATTGTAAGTGTTGGAATAAGGGTCATACCTAGGATTGGTTGGACCATTTTTTATTGCATTAACTTGTTCCATGGAAGGGGAAGGCCAGGGAGCATGAATTATTTAGAAAATAACACTCCGAAGTCACATGATCATCACTTCCACAAGAATTACAAGACATCATTTGTATTAACATATTATCATTTAATGAACTAGACGCATGTGAATTACGATGCGGAGAAGGGGATTGAGAAGAGGATTGTAATTGATCAAATTTAGAAGACAAAACATCCAATTTTGAATTAATCATGTTGATAACATTTACTTCATACTTTCCTCCTTTCTTGGAAGTGCTTCTCTCATCGGGGCTCCAATCGGTGTAGTTTTGGACTACATCCTCTATGATCTTTAATGCCTCAGTGGGTGGCTTGTTCATGATAGGTCCTCCCGATGCTCCATCTAACAATATTCGATCCGCTCTCAAAAGACCTCTATAAAACCCATGGAGCAAGAGTCAATCCTCCATGCCATGGTGGGGGCATTGTTGTTGGTAGCTCTTGAATCTCTCCCAAGCATCATAGAGAGACTCGTCGGGGTCTTGTTGGAAGTTCAAAATCTTTGACCTCAACTTCACCGTTTTCCCAAGAGAAATGAACCTCCCAAGGAATGCCGAAGTCACCTTATTCCATGTGTTCAATAAGTTTAGAGGCAACCTATCTAGCCAATCAGTTACCTTTCTCGTTAAAGAGAATTACATGCTTAAGAGAATGTACTCCGGAGTCACCCCATTCACCTTCACGGTGCTAAAATACCGTGTGAATTATTTAAGATGCGCGATGGGATCCTCATTCTTTGCCCCGGATAATTGATGACCCTCTATCAAGGTGATAAGGAGGGCCTTATCTCAATATTATTAGCTTCGATAGCGGGAGTAGCGATCCCACTTGCTTCATGATATGGTGGAGGGACACCAAACTCTCTCAAAGTCTTGTTAGGTTGAGCCATTTCTAATGTGTGAAGAGGTGGAGAAGTTGGAGAATTTGTCCTTGGTGGTTATAATGGAATGGTGTCTCCACTAGATTCACTAGAACTAGAATGATCGGACTCAACTACCACTTGTGGCTCACTTGAAGTAGCACCACTAGCTATCGCCCTCTTTTCTCTTCGATTTGCCCTCATCACTTTTTCAAGCTTGAGATTCAACGGCACAAGAGGAAGTGTCCTATTGTTGCGTTTAGGCATAGAACAATTAAGACTAGATGGGAGATTAGTAGATTAGTCAAAGAAACAAAGAAGAATAAAGAAATAAAATGAACTAGTCTCACATATTTCACAAGTAACTCAATGCTTGACGCCATTCCCCGGCAACGGCGCCATTTTAGTAAAGGAAAAATCGGTCGTTGGACAATCACCCTAAAAAAACAATGTTTCTACCTAAACCAACCTAAAACAAGTCTAGGGTAAGTAAAGGATCGTATCCACAGGGAATGGGTCAAGAACACCAAGAGTATGAAATGGTTGTAAGCTAGCTCGGTCACAAATATGGGGGTTTTTATTAAATAACTACTATGGAGACAAACACTAGGAGGAAATGGGAACCGACACAAACCAAACCAACGTATTAAAACAATAGGCAAGCATGAACACAAATTGGGTGATAGAAAGGGCACTCAACATTGCCTCCTTACGAAGCCACGACACTAAGCCTTCCTAAACAAAACTCAACTAACAAGATAGGTCAACCAAGTCTTAACGATGGGAAGTAGACTATACTAACTCAGGTTTGTCTTTCGATCAGTCCAAGAAAGCATTAAGGCACAAGCAACTGGGATTTCTCACCTAATTATTGCAACTAAGACTACTACATCATTCAAACAAGGAACCGTAATCAAGAGGAATTTAGCATAATAATATAAGAAAAGGCTAACAACTAGACTTCATCGCTCAATGCAAGCATAAAAGTGAATACATGAACAATAAGTGGCTATCCAATTACACATGCAATTAACCAATTCTTTAACAATCAATCATCAAACCAAAATGAACATGCAATCACAAACATCAATCAACCCATGGCTTGGTTTTGTCTTCACCCAACCCTTAGCTAATTAATGCTACTCACTAATCATGGTGAAGAACATCATAACAACAAATTCTAATTATAGCATTAATCTAACAAGTTGATAAAAGTAATAATAACAAGGTAGATTTAACATGTAACAAAAATTAAACAAAATTAAGGATAAAATTAGCAATTCAAAGTAATTAAAATTAGAAAATAAAGAACAAGATATAGAGGAAAGAGATAACTTAAAATTCTTTAAAGTTGAGGAAATGTTGAATTCAAGAGAATAATATTCAATCAACAATTACAATGATTGAGTTTGAGAAGATCTAAACTAATTAAAGAGGGTTTAGAGAAACTAAGGGCCTAAGAAAACTAAAGGGAAGAAGAAGATTTGTACAAATGAGCCCTCAAAAATTATTTATAACCCCCAATTACATAATAAATTCTGCAATAGAAAGCTTGCAGGACCTATCGGGCGCGGCCTCTCCAAGGCCTGGAGAGGCCGCTCCAAAGGACTAGAGAGGCCTCTCCATGTCTTGGAGAGGCCACTCCAAACTGGGAGAAATTGGGGCAGAATGTTCCGTATTAGTGTGGAGAGGGCTTTCCAAAAAGGTGGAAAGGCCGCTCCTCAGGTGGAGAGACCGCGCACCTATGTTGGAGAGGCCTCTCCGCATTTCTTCTTTCAAATATGCCATGGGAGGTAGGAAGTTCTTCATTGAGGTGGAGAAGGCTCTCCAAATAGGCGGAGAGGCCGCGACCTATGTTGGAGAGGCCTCTCCCCACAAAATTCCTATATTCTACCAAGGAGGCAGCAGCTACAGCAGCGAGGTGGAGAGGCCTCTCCACTGACCTGGAGAGGCCGCGCCTTAGGAGAGGACGTGCCACTCTGTGGAGAGGCCTCTCCACTGCAGCTCTCTCCTTTTTCTTGACTTGGGTCCTTTGCCTTGGCTTCTTTCCTTCATCTTCTTGCTTTCAACCTTGGTTTATCATCCATAGGCTTCAGTTGGACGTCTTTAGGCCTAAAAACTCAACAAAAACACTAACAACTCTTGAAGCATAGGATACACAAAAATTGCATAAAAATAAAGTAAATAATGAACTAAGGCATCAATTACTCACATATTCAACATTAAAAACCACTCTATAATCATACAAAATAGCATGCTATCACATATTGATAAATGCTAACTATATATATATGTTCATTCACATATTAATTGGTGATCATTCGAATTTTTGCAAATGATTAATTGGATTGTTATATATGTACATTCTCATATTGAAAATAGTCACTTTGATAAGATCAACTATGGTCTAGTCTTGAGAGAACACTACCCTAGTTTTGTTTATGATTATTATGATATTAATGAATGTATAATGGGATTTAAACAATTGTTCATTTAGATTTAAATACGTACATGTTCCTTCTCATATTGAAAATAGTCACATAGACTATAATAATACATGTTCAACTTCATATTAAATTAATATATACATACATTTTAACTCTACTATTGACAAATGTTTATTCGAATAATGTTTATTCGAATACTGATACGTAGATGTTCATTTGGATATGTGTTTGTTCACACATATATTAGTGTATGTTCATTCACATATAAAAAATGTTCAAAAATCATCACATATTGTTCATTCATCGTAGAAAATGTATTATTAATTTATTACTTTACAATGTGTTCATTTTTTAATTCGTTATTGTTATTCATTCGTAAATGTTCAATTTTGAATCCTTACACGTACATTTGTTTGGGATGTTTTCATGGTTATTATTATTATTTTTTTGATAAACATGATCTTTATTGTACAGGATAATCAAGCAAGGAAGTTGAAGGCGATAAATATATTGTGCTCATCGGATTACATTTTTCATGAAAACACACAAATTTCATATGATTAGAGGTGCAACAAGGAGTATATCTCTATATAGGCACTTTATTATACCAAATGTAATGATTAATAATGTTCATTTAACAAGACACATATGTACATTTAGGATTCAATGGTTCACTTTCATGTTTATGAAGCAATTACATGAAATAGAATAGAGTTGTGTTATTATTATTTAAATAATTAGAATTCTTAGATGTATGTATTTGCATACAACTTATTATATTACTTACACAGTTACACATAGCTTTTGAAATGAATATTTGATGATATAAAAAAAGAACTTATGTTGAATCATAAAAAAAATAAAAATGAACGTTTGATGATGTATACTTCTTATAATAAAAATGATTTTAGTACAATAATCCTTATAAATAAACTTGTTCTCAGGTTTATCTATAATAGATTCTAAAAATACAAATAAGAAAATATGTGAAGTATTAATTAGAATAAAAAACTCCTTGCTAAAAAAATGAACATTTAATAATACAAAAATGAACATTTACCAATACAGAAATGAACATGTTATAAAAATTTACAGAAAATTCATATATGAAAAGGGAAGGGCGGGACACACGAGGAGGATGTCGGGGGTGTAGGCAGTGTTCCCTACCCCAGGGTATAGGTAAAAATTTGTAAGATCTCTTTTACTTAATCGAGCCCTTAATTGTCGTACTAAATTTAACTCGGTCTTGGGCATAAAATACCCGTCCATAAAATACGATCCAATTCTAATATCTTTGTAGTGGCCCAATAAGCTTAGAAATTATCATAAATTTTCAAATTCCTACAAAATAATACCAACTCTATAAAAACACTAGAAAACGTATATTAGTAATAAAAATTGCTCTGCAAAGCTCAAATAAGCACATATATGAACATGGGACGGCGGAATAAAAATATATATAAAATAGACTTATCAATATGTCCTAGTCAAAATTATTCTTTGAACTCAAATCGGGTTGGATCGAATCAAATTCAGATCGGGATCTAGTCAAAGTCGGATATGGGTCGGGTTAACTCCAAATTGGTTCATGTTTGGTTCGGATAAATTTTCGAATCAAGTTTAAAACGGGTTTGACCGGTTTAATTTTGGGTCGGATGAATTTGTGTCCAGTTGATTTCGGTTCAGATGATTTTGGTTTGGTCAAGTTCGGTTTGATTAAGATAAGGTTGATTCAGTATGTGGTCAATTGCGATTCAAATCATTTTGTGTTTGTCTAGATTTTGGTCGAGCAGACAAAATTCAATATTCAAATAAAGTCATTAATAAGCTAGAGTAATTATTGAATTTTTACTTTATTATCGGGTCGTTATCAAGCCATTCATGTTTCATTCCTCAAATTGTGTGGTTAATTATTAAAAAATGTGAAGAATTAGTTTTCTCATTATTCAATCACTTCTTGTGTAATATTTATCTTCGATTAAAATACCGAAAGAAATTAGGGTTAAAAATGTATTTAGACGGAAAAACGGGCTGGATTTTCCCGCGCCACGGCAGGTACCTACCGTGTCACGGGAATCCTTCCCGTCTGACGGTGGGATTTCCCGTGACACGGGACATTCCGTGTCTTTTCCGCGTAAACCCTTGACGCGTTTTCTATCCCGTTTTCTGAAAATTTCCCGCGTCACGCCAAAAGTGTACCGTGTCACGGGGAAACTGTGTCGTCTGACGGTGGATCTTCCCGTGTCACGGTACAGTTTGACCGTGTCACGGGATATTTTTTTAGGGTTTTTATCATTTTAGGGTTCCGTGTGCTCCCTCAGCACATTTTCCCTATAAATACCCCCTCATTTCTTATGTACGGGGCAGCAATAATCATTCTCTCTCACCTTGCACCAAAAATCATCCTCTTCTCCCTCTTTAACCTAATTTCTAGCCTCCTTATTTTTCCATAATAATTCCCCTAAGCACTCCAAGGAGTCTATACTTAACCCGAGGTTCTGTCCTTAAACCAAGGCGTGAAAGGTACAAATAACTGAGGGTTTGGACCAAATCATTTAATTTAATTTTCATTTACTTTATATTTTCATTGAAATTACTAACAGTTTATTCATGATGTAGAAATTTAAAGGAACGCGCAGAATGTGAGTAATTAATTAATTTAATTACTCTTATTTTATTTTTAATATTGCTAGTATCATGATTAGGGTTGTTATTATTATTATTATTTGATTTGACTCACGTTATTATTGTTAAATTGCTTCCAATATTAATGTTTGTTCTATTATATTTATTGATCACCATATTGCATGTTTGAAGGGAATATGTAATTGAAAATCACGGCTAATAAGATAATTTGGACAACCGGTTTAGGATCCTTTTAATCTTATTATTAATTGAAGTGATCACCAATATTTTAGAATTATGTGAGCATTAATATTAAACCAATTTAGTTAAATAATAGTTTGGAGCGAATTGAATTATTGTTTGTATGTCTTTGAGATCACAGGAATGCTTTTCAATATAAGAATCGAGTAGAGGCCAATACGGGCGAATGTGACTCAATCGAGTAGAGGCCAATAAGGGCGAATGTGACTCCATGACTCACTTCGTACCATCATCCCCGATCCTCCTTTCGTGGTTCCGAACCATATGGAGTTAGTAATCTCATGGATTATGAATGGGGTGTAACCTTCACGAGTCAATCGTTGTTGCCTATCGTTGTCCCTTATCGTGGTTGCCTTTTTATGATCCGTGAACGGTTTACAAATTCCTTAAAAACTTGTTGGCGGCTCCCTACTTTCCTTGTCCCTAATCGTATTATGTCAATTCCTACTTCCTATGAGTGCCAAGCATATTCACCACATGCTTTTAACGTAGGCGCACTTCGAGCGACGCCTACAGTGCTAGAATTGCTACTTTTAAGAGCATTAACCAGTTGAGTTATTTAAGTTTCTAGCATCTTATTATGGACTTGCACTTGCTTGATACTCTCCTCTAAGTCATTGGTGTTCTTGGTTTGAGCATTAACAAAATTTTCCATTGTTATCTCTAGACTTGACCTAGGAGGGGGAGCTTGAATTTGGAGAGGAGGTTGAGGGATAGGAGGAAGGATAGGTCTATTTCCTCCATTAAAACCGAGTGGGTTATTGTTAGAAGAATATTGACATTTTTGGTGGTACTTATTGTCATTTTGATGGTTCACTTGATTATTTGACACATAGTTACCATTACCTTGGTTCCTATAATTTCCTTGATTATTGTTTTGAACATTTCTTTGGCCACTATATTGACCTCTTAACCATTTCCTTAGGTTTGGCCCCCTTTCCAACCAAAGTTTGGGTGATGTTTCCATCTCTCATTGTAAGTGTTGGAATAAGGGTCATACCTAGGATTGGTTGGACCATTTTTTATTGCATTAACTTGTTCCATGGAAGGGGAAGGCCAGGGAGCATGAATTATTTAGAAAATAACACTCCGAAGTCACATGATCATCACTTCCACAAGAATTACAAGACATCATTTGTATTAACATATTATCATTTAATGAACTAGACGCATGTGAATTACGATGCGGAGAAGGGGATTGAGAAGAGGATTGTAATTGATCAAATTTAGAAGACAAAACATCCAATTTTGAATTAATCATGTTGATAACATTTACTTCATACTTTCCTCCTTTCTTGGAAGTGCTTCTCTCATCGGGGCTCCAATCGGTGTAGTTTTGGACTACATCCTCTATGATCTTTAATGCCTCAGTGGGTGGCTTGTTCATGATAGGTCCTCCCGATGCTCCATCTAACAATATTCGATCCGCTCTCAAAAGACCTCTATAAAACCCATGGAGCAAGAGTCAATCCTCCATGCCATGGTGGGGGCATTGTTGTTGGTAGCTCTTGAATCTCTCCCAAGCATCATAGAGAGACTCGTCGGGGTCTTGTTGGAAGTTCAAAATCTTTGACCTCAACTTCACCGTTTTCCCAAGAGAAATGAACCTCCCAAGGAATGCCGAAGTCACCTTATTCCATGTGTTCAATAAGTTTAGAGGCAACCTATCTAGCCAATCAGTTACCTTTCTCGTTAAAGAGAATTACATGCTTAAGAGAATGTACTCCGGAGTCACCCCATTCACCTTCACGGTGCTAAAATACCGTGTGAATTATTTAAGATGCGCGATGGGATCCTCATTCTTTGCCCCGGATAATTGATGACCCTCTATCAAGGTGATAAGGAGGGCCTTATCTCAATATTATTAGCTTCGATAGCGGGAGTAGCGATCCCACTTGCTTCATGATATGGTGGAGGGACACCAAACTCTCTCAAAGTCTTGTTAGGTTGAGCCATTTCTAATGTGTGAAGAGGTGGAGAAGTTGGAGAATTTGTCCTTGGTGGTTATAATGGAATGGTGTCTCCACTAGATTCACTAGAACTAGAATGATCGGACTCAACTACCACTTGTGGCTCACTTGAAGTAGCACCACTAGCTATCGCCCTCTTTTCTCTTCGATTTGCCCTCATCACTTTTTCAAGCTTGAGATTCAACGGCACAAGAGGAAGTGTCCTATTGTTGCGTTTAGGCATAGAACCATTAAGACTAGATGGGAGATTAGTAGATTAGTCAAAGAAACAAAGAAGAATAAAGAAATAAAATGAACTAGTCTCACATATTTCACAAGTAACTCAATGCTTGACGCCATTCCCCGGCAACGACGCCATTTTAGTAAAGGAAAAATCGGTCGTTGGACAATCACCCTAAAAAAACAATGTTTCTACCTAAACCAACCTAAAACAAGTCTAGGGTAAGTAAAGGATCGTATCCACAGGGAATGGGTCAAGAACACCAAGAGTATGAAATGGTTGTAAGCTAGCTCGGTCACAAATATGGGGGTTTTTATTAAATAACTACTATGGAGACAAACACTAGGAGGAAATGGGAACCGACACAAACCAAACCAACGTATTAAAACAATAGGCAAGCATGAACACAAATTGGGTGATAGAAAGGGCACTCAACATTGCCTCCTTACGAAGCCACGACACTAAGCCTTCCTAAACAAAACTCAACTAACAAGATAGGTCAACCAAGTCTTAACGATGGGAAGTAGACTATACTAACTCAGGTTTGTCTTTCGATCAGTCCAAGAAAGCATTAAGGCACAAGCAACTGGGATTTCTCACCTAATTATTGCAACTAAGACTACTACATCATTCAAACAAGGAACCGTAATCAAGAGGAATTTAGCATAATAATATAAGAAAAGGCTAACAACTAGACTTCATCGCTCAATGCAAGCATAAAAGTGAATACATGAACAATAAGTGGCTATCCAATTACACATGCAATTAACCAATTCTTTAACAATCAATCATCAAACCAAAATGAACATGCAATCACAAACATCAATCAACCCATGGCTTGGTTTTGTCTTCACCCAACCCTTAGCTAATTAATGCTACTCACTAATCATGGTGAAGAACATCATAACAACAAATTCTAATTATAGCATTAATCTAACAAGTTGATAAAAGTAATAATAACAAGGTAGATTTAACATGTAACAAAAATTAAACAAAATTAAGGATAAAATTAGCAATTCAAAGTAATTAAAATTAGAAAATAAAGAACAAGATATAGAGGAAAGAGATAACTTAAAATTCTTTAAAGTTGAGGAAATGTTGAATTCAAGAGAATAATATTCAATCAACAATTACAATGATTGACTTTGAGAAGATCTAAACTAATTAAAGAGGGTTTAGAGAAACTAAGGGCCTAAGAAAACTAAAGGGAAGAAGAAGATTTGTACAAATGAGCCCTCAAAAATTATTTATAACCCCCAATTACATAATAAATTCTGCAATAGAAAGCTTGCAGGACCTATCGGGCGCGGCCTCTCCAAGGCCTGGAGAGGCCGCTCCAAAGGACTAGAGAGGCCTCTCCATGTCTTGGAGAGGCCACTCCAAACTGGGAGAAATTGGGGCAGAATGTTCCGTATTAGTGTGGAGAGGGCTTTCCAAAAAGGTGGAAAGGCCGCTCCTCAGGTGGAGAGACCGCGCACCTATGTTGGAGAGGCCTCTCCGCATTTCTTCTTTCAAATATGCCATGGGAGGTAGGAAGTTCTTCATTGAGGTGGAGAAGGCTATCCAAATAGGCGGAGAGGCCGCGACCTATGTTGGAGAGGCCTCTCCCCACAAAATTCCTATATTCTACCAAGGAGGCAGCAGCTACAGCAGCGAGGTGGAGAGGCCTCTCCACTGACCTGGAGAGGCCGCGCCTTAGGAGAGGACGTGCCACTCTGTGGAGAGGCCTCTCCACTGCAGCTCTCTCCTTTTTCTTGACTTGGGTCCTTTGCCTTGGCTTCTTTCCTTCATCTTCTTGCTTTCAACCTTGGTTTATCATCCATAGGCTTCAGTTGGACGTCTTTAGGCCTAAAAACTCAACAAAAACACTAACAACTCTTGAAGCATAGGATACACAAAAATTGCATAAAAATAAAGTAAATAATGAACTAAGGCATCAATTACTCACATATTCAACATTAAAAACCACTCTATAATCATACAAAATAGCATGCTATCACATATTGATAAATGCTAACTATATATATATGTTCATTCACATATTAATTGGTGATCATTCGAATTTTTGCAAATGATTAATTGGATTGTTATATATGTACATTCTCATATTGAAAATAGTCACTTTGATAAGATCAACTATGGTCTAGTCTTGAGAGAACACTACCCTAGTTTTGTTTATGATTATTATGATATTAATGAATGTATAATGGGATTTAAACAATTGTTCATTTAGATTTAAATACGTACATGTTCCTTCTCATATTGAAAATAGTCACATAGACTATAATAATACATGTTCAACTTCATATTAAATTAATATATACATACATTTTAACTCTACTATTGACAAATGTTTATTCGAATAATGTTTATTCGAATACTGATACGTAGATGTTCATTTGGATATGTGTTTGTTCACACATATATTAGTGTATGTTCATTCACATATAAAAAATGTTCAAAAATCATCACATATTGTTCATTCATCGTAGAAAATGTATTATTAATTTATTACTTTACAATGTGTTCATTTTTTAATTCGTTATTGTTATTCATTCGTAAATGTTCAATTTTGAATCCTTACACGTACATTTGTTTGGGATGTTTTCATGGTTATTATTATTATTTTTTTGATAAACATGATCTTTATTATACAGGATAATCAAGCAAGGAAGTTGAAGGCGATAAATATATTGTGCTCATCGGATTACATTTTTCATGAAAACACACAAATTTCATATGATTAGAGGTGCAACAAGGAGTATATCTCTATATAGGCACTTTATTATACCAAATGTAATGATTAATAATGTTCATTTAACAAGACACATATGTACATTTAGGATTCAATGGTTCACTTTCATGTTTATGAAGCAATTACATGAAATAGAATAGAGTTGTGTTATTATTATTTAAATAATTAGAATTCTTAGATGTATGTATTTGCATACAACTTATTATATTACTTACACAGTTACACATAGCTTTTGAAATGAATATTTGATGATATAAAAAAGGAACTTATGTTGAATCATAAAAAAAATAAAAATGAACGTTTGATGATGTATACTTCTTATAATAAAAATGATTTTAGTACAATAATCCTTATAAATAAACTTGTTCTCAGGTTTATCTATAATAGATTCTAAAAATACAAATAAGAAAATATGTGAAGTATTAATTAGAATAAAAAACTCCTTGCTAAAAAATGAACATTTAATAATACAAAAATGAACATTTACCAATACAGAAATGAACATGTTATAAAAATTTACAGAAAATTCATATATGAAAAGGGAAGGGCGGGACACACGAGGAGGATGTCGGGGGTGTAGGCAGTGTTCCCTACCCCAGGGTATAGGTAAAAATTTGTAAGATCTCTTTTACTTAATCGAGCCCTTAATTGTCGTACTAAATTTAACTCGGTCTTGGGCATAAAATACCCGTCCATAAAATACGATCCAATTCTAATATCTTTGTAGTGGCCCAATAAGCTTAGAAATTATCATAAATTTTCAAATTCCTACAAAATAATACCAACTCTATAAAAACACTAGAAAACGTATATTAGTAATAAAAATTGCTCTGCAAAGCTCAAATAAGCACATATATGAACATGGGACGGCGGAATAAAAATATATATAAAATAGACTTATCAATATGTCCTAGTCAAAATTATTCTTTGAACTCAAATCGGGTTGGATCGAATCAAATTCAGATCGGGATCTAGTCAAAGTCGGATATGGGTCGGGTTAACTCCAAATTGGTTCATGTTTGGTTCGGATAAATTTTCGAATCAAGTTTAAAACGGGTTTGACCGGTTTAATTTTGGGTCGGATGAATTTGTGTCCAGTTGATTTCGGTTCAGATGATTTTGGTTTGGTCAAGTTCGGTTTGATTAAGATAAGGTTGATTCAGTATGTGGTCAATTGCGATTCAAATCATTTTGTGTTTGTCTAGATTTTGGTCGAGCAGACAAAATTCAATATTCAAATAAAGTCATTAATAAGCTAGAGTAATTATTGAATTTTTACTTTATTATCGGGTCGTTATCAAGCCATTCATGTTTCATTCCTCAAATTGTGTGGTTAATTATTAAAAAATGTGAAGAATTAGTTTTCTCATTATTCAATCACTTCTTGTGTAATATTTATCTTTGATTAAAATTCAAATTGAATAATTATCGATGACTTATAATACCTATGTACATAAGTGAAACAAATAGTAATGAAGTAGTGATAGACTATTAGATGATAGTCACAGTACATATGGTGATATACAAAAACGAATGTCCTATTTTTAAGGTACATTATACTCTTCAATTGTTTAATCTCATGAGGCTATGAGTACTATTAGTTGCTTTATTGCTAATTCAATTTGTTTAAGATATCTGTTATAGTTTTAGACTTTCTAACTTATTAACAATTAGTAAATTTGTAAATATATGGTAGTTGTAGGGAATATATTTCAAGCATCCCACACTTGACCCCCACTGTGATCATACACTTAGGCATGGTGGCGTCCAAAGGGAAGAAATCTAGAGTAAAAGAGTCGCGAACAAGTTTCAGGAACTTGTAAACCGTTCATAGGTTGAAAGTTACACCCCTTCACGATCCATGAGATCGCTAACTCCATAGTGGTCTTGAACCATGACTGGATATTCGGGAATGAAGGTAAAAATCCAATCTAAAAGAGATTAAACCTGCCCTAAAAATAGGCCTCTACTTTATTCTTCTCACATTCATGTGCGCTTTCTGAGTAACATACAATCATTAAGTTAACCATTAACTTGTTTAATCTATGTTGGTTTAATATTGATTCAAAAACAAATCTATTATTGGCGATCACTTGAATTATAATCATATTAGCCTAAAAAAAATTATTAATTATCTTATTAAGTGTGATTACAAGTACAAATTCCCTTTAAACAAGCATAAAAGGCGTGATCAAGCAATAACAATGACAATATATCAAGAAACATAACAACAATCACCATCATCATAATAATCTCAATCTCATCAAAGCATGATAATATTAACAAGATCCTAGGCATGATACTAACAAGATTAATAACAAACCCTAGCATGTCACTAAACAATAATGATTATATCTTTATCCCTAACATGATACTAACATGATAGAAGAAAATAGGAATCAATCTAAACATGATACTAGAAACCAATAAAGACATCCTAACATGATACTAGGAATCTAAATAATCAAAGCATGATTTCTATATCAAAATAATAACAATTACTTGGATGCCTCGTATCTCTTTCTAATAACAAAATGCACGCATTAGTAACTTCAAGGAAAATATTAATCAAATAATTAAATTAAATAATTGAAATAGGGATTTGGGACCAAACCCTTAGAAATTATCAACCTTTCATGTCTAAGGTGAAGGAAACTTCGAACTTTTCTAGGCGTGTCTAAACTTGTGAATGTGGAATTTTGTAAGAGGGAAAGGTTTAGAAAAAGAATAGAGAGAGAATAAGCTTCTTAGCTTTCAGAGAGAATAAAGATTAGATGGTGATTGTGAATGATTGTTGATGAATAAAAATGGGGAGATACGACCCCTATTTATAAAAAAATAGTCCGGAATCGATAGAAACAAATCAGAATTTGGATCGGAATAAAACTGCTCCCTGTCGCCATGGGACAGGAATCACGCATGGCGACAAGCCCTGTCGTTTGGCGACAGGCTTGTCGTTATGCGACAATTAAAAGATAAACGTGCTTTTGTATGGAATCCTTTTCTTAATATAATTAAGAAACTAAAACTCCGTTTAATCAATTTAAAATCAGATTTTATCATAATAAACCACTTGTTTTTTTTCAAACAAAATTCATTATTTTTCTAAAATACTAATTATCAATCCTAATGCTATTAGAACTTAAAATTACCTTCTGGACTATTCTAGAATACTATAATCAATCCTAATAATTTTAGGAATAATAGTCAATGGGCCCTCCAGTAGATCATTGGGCCATAAAACCATTTCAGACCCAAGTTAGTATTTGGACCATAACTTCCTCATTATTCATCGAAATTGGGCTTATAATATATCATTGGAAAGCTCTTTATGAGACCAACCCAACTACACTATTAATGGACCCTTGTCATGGACCAAACTAAATTTGGCTGGATATTTTCATAAATAGAGAAGATTTTCGAAAACAGAAAGAAAGATTTTTATTAAAACAAACACGTCACAAGACTTTTCACACTTTCACCTTATTCGATAATTAAGCGGCGTGAAAGTATTCAACACTGGGTTTGGTTTTGGGGAGACACCAATAGGTGTCTACAGAAGCCCCCACTTTGACAGAGTTTGGATAAATTTATGTTTCGAAAACAAAAGTCAAAGTAGCAATAGGGACGAAGAATGATTCAGAATGTTCTGCGATCCTAAATAATCCTTGTAACGCCGATACCTGCAAACTAGCGTTAGTTAAACAAATAAAAGAGTTAATAAACGCGTATCTTGCACCGTCGAGCACACGTCTCTGGGGTAACCAATTTTTTTGTTGCATTTGTTTGTTGTGACGACCTCCATGGTGCCTTGTGAACGCCATCTGAAGGTAAAATTGCCTCGCTATCTTCATTTGCTTGTGACAATCTTCCACAGTGCCTCGGGAAAATCATCAAAGGTGACCGTGCCTCGTCATCTTCAGGGTTGTGGCAGTTTCTCGCCACGGCTGTGCCTCGTCACTATAGACAATTTCCTCTCTACCTCGGGATATCGTCGAAGACCGCTGCTTGTAGCTATCTTCAGTTGTGGCAGTACCTCGCCACGGCTGTGCCTCGCCGCTATAGACAATCTCCTCTATTCCTCGGGACATGGTCGAAGACCGCTGCTTGTAGCCATCTTCAGTTTTATTTTGATAATCTTTCGAGGAAAGTCATCGAAGACCCCCGCTTGTTAATCCGCAGTGCTTTACTTCGCTTTGCTTTTTTTATTACTTCTTCGTTGTGATTCCTTGCTGTGCTAGTACCTCGGCGCATTTTTTAATGAGTCGGTACTTTGGCGCTTGTGCTTGCTTGCGAACCGTTACCCCGGTGCTTATACTTCCTTGCAGGCTAAATGATTTAGGTACCAGGTTTGAGCTTAGTTGGGCTTGAAGTCCTAGTCTTTCTAGGGAAAGCTCTTCTCCTAGGCACAACCTTAAGCAATATAGAGGGAGAAGGGGTAGAGGAAGAACCAGGGGCAGACCCACCAGAATGTGGAGAGGAGATAGAACTATTGTTCAATCGTTCTATGAGAACATGCATAGAGGACTGAGCAATCTTAGGACAGTTATCTAAAGTATGGGAATCAACCCCACATTGAGGTCAAACTTCAGTCATACCCTCATAGTTGAGATGGATTTCTTTAATACCATCAAAGAGGTTAAGGAAAATAGACCCAGGGACAGGCTTAGTGACAGACATTAACACATGCTTTAGCAAATCTAAGTTTTTTCTTAGTCACATTAAAATGATCAAGAATAACTAAAGTACCCACTGGAGAGAGAATACAAGCAATGCACTGGAATGACCTATAATGATGAGGAAGCAGATAAATTTTGACCCATTGGTAAATAGAAAGGATAGCAGTATTGGTAGCAGAAAAAGTCTCAAACCATTCAAGCAACATAAAATTCAAGCCTTGTACAAACCAAGGTCTCCCAGCCCAAGCATTATTTTTATCCTCACTATTAGAGAAAGTGTTCAGCAACCAGCCATTCCCTAGAGGTTGAAAGTCAACATCCCCTTTGAGAAAAGTCCAAGAACTCCTATGTTTACCCTCAATGATATGATTATAAATTTTTCCCCAAAAATTTTATCAACCAGACAAACATTAGTCATTTTTTCAGCAATGATTGGATCAGGGGTGGGAGTAAAAAGGAATATAGGGGTTCCCTTAGGGGAAGAAGGGGGACTTATAACATGAGGGGAACGCCTCACTGAAGGTGAAGCAGGTAGAACATAGAGATTGGAGGCAAGATGTAAATTATTCAACACTAATTCAGACAAAAATCATTTGAATCTTATCTTAGTCTTATCAAATAAACTTGTTTTTATTATTATTAAAATTAAGATTTGTGTTTTCTTTTCCCTCTGGGAATTCATGCTCCATCTACCTGATTGAACGCTCTCAGAAACAAAGGGTACATCCGAGAATGTTGAATTCACGAAACCATGGAAGTGAGTTTAACTCGCGGGGTCCCATCTACACGTGCCAACCCTTCCAAAGGTAAGGCTTCCCCGCGGTGCATCCGGACTCATAACCATGGACCCTCTTTGACTAACCCATATCCCGAACTTTAGAGAACTAGAGCCATGGTTAGGTTGCAAACTCATTGCATCATATTGTGCCTACTTGACTACTTGTGCATTATTTATTGTGCATACTCTATGTGTTTTTCCTAACCGTTTGTTTGATTTGTGTTTAAGCCTAAATAAACTGATTAATGACTAAAAGGACTTTGCTTAAATTAATTAATTATTTAATTAATTTGAGTAATTAAAGTTTAATAAATTAATCAAAACTGACTTAGTACGACTTTAGGCTTGTCCCATAGAGTAAAAACACTGAAAGCAGTCCTAGATTAATGTCCAGTAATGGCGCAAAAATTTGGGCTGCAGCGTTAAACGCTGCTGTGCAATGTCGTGCGACAACTATGTCGTCTGGCGCTGCACTGCAGTGTGCGGCGACAGTCCTGTTGCTTTTGCGACAGTTCATATTTTTGCTCGAGTCACCACGACGAGTCTAATTAAATAGTTTATTGATAAGTTTGGTTATTTTGTTAAAGGCAGTAACCTTATTTAGTCCTTAATTGAGTCTAAGCACTTAGTCCCATGGTCTTAAACAAGAGTCTTAACATATCACCTATACTCACTAGTCTTAGCACACACTTTGTATATGTCACCATCACTATGTCTTAGGTTCACGCATGAGTCGTTTTCCGTCATTCGAGTGGGGGTCCAATCTATTCCCATTCTCTTCCACATTCTCTTCCATGTTGAATAGATCTTGAGTCAAAATAAATAATAAAAAACTTACCCCTAATTTCCCTTTTCACAGTACTTGGTCAAGGAGAGATGGGCGATTAATCAAGGACAACACCTTCATTCAAGTTCAACTTTTTGATAAACCAGTTGTTCGAAAAAGAAAAGCTAAGAAGATAATGGCAAGTCAAGAAGGAGTCAATGAGCTTAAGAAACAAATGGCTAGTGTTACAGAGATGCTAAGGACCTTAACCATCCAAATCAATGACCCTGTGAAGCAACAACAAATGGAGCTCATGCAAGAGAGTTTGAGCAAGATATCCAATTACTACAGATTCCATGGCATCAGTTCGCAAGGGGTCTCGGTGGACAAGGAGCTTCATCCGCAGAAGTTCAATGCCAACGACATTCCTAAGTTCAAGGCAACAAACAACCCTTATTTCCACTTAAGATCTTTTGAGACAATAATGAACATTAAGGGGATTGATAGGAAAGTCTTTCATTCTTTGTTTTCTTTGTCTCTTGAAACCGTTTGTCAACAATGGTTCTTTTCCCTTGACAAAGAGAAAACCTCTACTTGGGTTGCCATTGTAAACGCTTACATTGATAGATATAAGTGTAATATTCAAGTCGAAACTGACTATAGACAACTTGAGATGCTAAGACAAAAAGAGAATGAAGGCTTTACTACTTTCTTTAATAAGTGGAGGGAAACTTCCGCTAAAATGATTGAGGTTCCCACTGAAAAAGAATCTGTAAGGATGTTTATCAAGAATCTCCAAGAGAAGTATTCGAAATATTTAAAATATCAACATAATTTGAATACTTTCAAGGCCGTCTATGACATCGGTATTGAAATCGAAGATGACCTCGCAAAACAAAAAGCTACTTACAATAGTAACAACAGTGGCTGGAAATAAAGGAAAGAAGAATGATAATTCTTCTTCTTCCGAAAACACCTACTCTAGTAACAATGTTAGTACCTTTGACCATAAAGGTGTATTAGCCATGGATAATCAAGGACCTAAAAAGAAATCCAGAAGAGAGTTCACACCCATTGGAATGACCTATGATTTTGCTTTTGATCGTCTCTATGATCGAGGATTAATCAAAGCTATTGGCCCTAACGAGGATCCAACGCCAGAAAGCGATCTTCAAGATGAGATCCCAATTCTTATTAAAAGTACCATCAAGGTAATGGTCATACCACCGATGAATGCTACAGGTTTTAAAATCTCATTCAAGATCTCATCGAAGTAAACAAGATCCCATTGCCTCTAGCTAGCAAGAAGACTGGGTGATGATAAAGCAAAAGATATAAGGCGGGCTTCAACGACAAAATTTCGTGACCTCTTTATCTATTTTTTCTTTTATTATTCCTTTCCCCAATAAGTCTAGCATAGGCACCTTTCACTTTCCTTATATTTATTTTGTAGGATTTTTTACTTTTTCCTTTTAATAAAATGAGCATTTATTTCCTTGCATATGATCGTTGCATTGCATAAAAAAATAATAAAAAAAATAAAAAAAATCCATGTCAAACTAAGCACAAGGTATACCAATGATTTGAGGCACCCCTTGTAGCCACATCATATCTCCTTTCACCTTTCAAATATACAACCCTTTTTAATAAATCACGTTTAGCCTCGTCTAATGATAGACCTTTCTTTCTTCAACCCACATCTACCTAACCTTGGGATGGGACAGTGTGCGACTTATGCAATTTTAAAAAGCTCGAGTGATTTCAAAAGATCAAAATAAATAAAAAAGTAATAATAATAATAATAATAATAATAATAATAATAATAATAATAATAATAATAATAATAATAATAATAATAATAATAATAATAATAATAATAATAATAATAATAATAATAAAAGTGTACAAAAGGGAAAGCGTTCCAATGTCTTTGATATGAAAATGTCTTCGATATGAACACGTCTCAGATTACGTCTCTTATCGAGTGCTCGGTACCGTGCCTGAGAAACATGAATGTCAAGTGAGTGATAGACCGCATAATTGGGATTGCCCACACTTATTGGAAAAAGGTTCAAAATAAAAAAAATGCAAAAGCAAAAAAAAAGAAAGAGAGAAAAAAAATATATAAACAAAAGAGAGTTCAAAAGTACGAAACCTCAAGCATGAAAATACAAATATTAAAAAGCAAGGTTGCACACTTTGGGGGCTTATCTAGGGTCTTGAGCCTTTATCCCCTTCTTCTTCAACCTTTATCCTAACCACGTTACAACCCTTAAAAAGACCTTTTTGAGGTATATACACACTTGTGCGAGGTTCAGCTAGAGCTAAGTTCGGCCTGATTCCTAACGGATACGTAGGCAACCTCACATCGAGGAGCGGACGTAATAAAAATGCAGTCATATTCACATTCACACACTCGCACCATGATCATATCTAGGAATTTCCAATGCTCACCCATTTTCAATTAGAGCTAGACTTGGGGGCTTGATCCTTACATTATTAGGCTACCTAGCCTAAAGAGTCACCACCATTTGAATCTTTTCAATATATTTTTTCCACACACTTAGCCCTTGCGGCCTAACTTTAGTGTCACTATCACACACATCACAGATACATGACCAAATATACTTCCCTTAGGAACCCTTTGTCATGAAATCTTTACACGACGTTGAAGCATGCCTTGTCATATCAAAATAACTCATCATCATCAATCATCATTGCATAACAAAGTATGAAGTGCTTATCCTCTGTGCCTAAGTTACCTAAATATTTTCATCAAAGATAGCCTAGGATGAATTCATCCTTGCACCTTGAGAGATAGTATCAAATAACATTTGACTAAGCTCATTCAACATGCACCATAAAAAACTTCTTCTTTTTGTGTCTTTTATTTTCGGGAGAAAGTCGGTACCCTCCACAAAAATGACTGAAAATTTTTGAATTTTTGCTTTTTCGCATTTTGAGTCAAGAACATCACAATACAATGCACACACGAGTCATGAGTCACACGTGTCAACTCAACTTGGGTCAACCTCAAGTCAGTTAATCACCTTAGGTCAACCCTAATTACAAGAGCAAAGTCCTATAGTCAAAAATATAAATGTAGGTACATTCGAACGAGCAAGAATATTCCCGAATTTTTTCGAAAAACCGCGGATGAAAACCTGACTCCAGCGTCAGATGGCAAGGTTGTCGCCTGGCGACAGAGCGAGGACGCGGCGACAGCGATTTCCTGCGTGCGCCGGAGTAACGATGAGATATATAGCCCCATAATATGCGGACCTCATACAGCAATTTCGGGTTCCTTGGTACGCCAGTTAGCCCCTATAAGCAAATTGACATGATTAGTAGTCGGCTCGATTACAATCGCAGTAAGTGATTGACCTGACGACAATCGTCTCACTTAGCTTAAGCGCCTAAGCATTGGCTCATTACAAGCACCAAGGCATTGGTTCAAAATCAAGCACTTATACGATAATTTTTCCAAGATTGGATTGTCATCCCCAACTGATGACAATTTTTCCAAAATATGGATTGTCACGCATCTTCTTCAACGACTATTTTTCCAAGATTTGATTGTCATCTCTGGCAAAGTTTCCAAGCGTGGATTGTCGTGCTCCTTCTTTGTTTGGCAATTTTTTTCCATGTTTGGATTGTCATCTCTGCAAGTTTTCCAAGATTGGATTGTCATCTCTAGCAAAGTTTCCAAGTGTGGATTGTCGTACTCCTTCTCTGTTTGGAATTTTTTTTCCAAGTATGGATTGTCATCTCTGCATGTTTTCCAAAATTGGATTGTCATACACAGAGTTCCCTATGGAAAAATTTCCCAAAGGATTGTCGTAGGTCTCTACTCATCATAAATTTCGGCAAAGGTTCCTCAACGTGGATTGTCATTCATTTCAATAAGTGGCAAATTTTCCCGAAGTGGATTGTCGATCGACTCTTTTTGCAAATGTTCCAAGATGCGGATTGTCAATTGTGGCAATATTTCCCCAAAAGGATTGTCGCATAGCATTGGCAAATTTCCAAAGTGGATTGCTTTCAAGAGTTACATTCCAAGGTGTGGATTGTCGATCGTAGCAAGGTTCTTATAACATATTGTTACTAAACATTGGCAACTTTTCCCAAAATTGGATTTTGGCAAATTTTCCGAGATACGGATTGTCGCTTCATCGTAACAACATTTCCAAGGATGGATTGTTACGTGGCATTGACAACTTTCCCCAAAACGGAATGTCATACATCATACAAGAGTTGTATTGGCAACTATTCCCAAAGAAAAGAGGATTGTCATCACCCAAAGTATCGCAACAGCAAAGTTAAAGCGAGCTCTTAAAGATCGACAAGCGTTGGTCTTCAGTGATTTTCTTCGGAACATTATCGCAACAAATGAAGATGACTTCAAAGGAAGATGTCTTCGACAGCGTTCCCTAGCTTGCGGAGGGTTGTCACAAACAACTGAGGGTGGCTTCAAGCGGAACAATCTTCGATCATATTCCCTGGCTTGCAGAAGATGGTCACAAGGCGGTAGAAGGTCATTTCAGACGAAAAAATCTTTGATAGTATTCTCTGGCTTGCAGAAGACCATCATAGCGGAAATTAGAGGCAGTTACAAGCGTAACAGTCTTTAGGAGGTATCCCCTAGCTTGAGGAAGATCGCTAAACAACAAAAGAAGCTCTTTGTTCAGAGACGCGTGGACATATAAAAAAAAAGCTCTTTGTTTAGAGACGAGTGAACATCAAAACAACAAGATGGAATTCCCTAGCTTGTGGAAGGTTGTCACAATGACAAATCCAGCAACAAATCGGTTACCTACAGAGACGTGTGCTCGACGGTGCAAGATACGTGTTTCTTAACTCTCTTATCTATTTTAACTAACGCTAGTTTGCAGGTATCAGCTTTACAAGAATGATTTAGAATCGTAGAACGTTTTGAATCATTCTATGTCCCTATCGCTACTTTGACTTTTGTTTTCGAAACTTGCGTTTCTCCAAACTCAGTCAAAGTGGGGGCTTCATTAGACACCCATTTGTGTCTCCCCAAAACCAAACCTAGTGATGAATACCTTTCATGTCATTTGATTATCAAACGAGGTGAAAGTGTGAAAAGTATATTGATGAGGATGTTTTTGTTAAAGTATCTCTTCTTTCTATTTTTGAAAATATTTCTTTTTTTACCCTATTTATGAAAAACGTGCATTCTAATTTAGTTTGGTCCATGAAAAGGGTCCAATAATAGTGTAGTTGGATGGGGCTTGAAAAGACCTTATCAACGATGTATTATAAGCCCAATTCCGATGAATAATGAGGAAGTTATGGTCAAAAGACTAAACTGGGCCAGGTTTGGTTCTTGCACGACCCAATGATCTAGAGGAGGACCTATTATTAATTATCATTCCTAAAGCTATTAGGATTGATTATACTCTTCTAGAATACTCTAGAAAGTTCTCTGAAATCCTAATGGAGTTAGGATTGATAATTATGTTTCAAAGAGTTTGAAATTGAATAAAACTACTCCTTTTTAGAATCCTTGTTTTGTACAAAATGGAATAAATTCAGATATTATTTTTGTCCCCATAATCTTTATCTAAATATTATATGGTTGGATAGATCTTGAAATTATCTTTCCAATGATATATTATAATATTAAATCCAAGCTATAACGAAAAAGATATGAATGGAATATGAAACTCTATCCAAATTTGACACCCTTCCACTATTTTGGCAATATCTTATTATCTACAAAAAATTTTAATCTGATTCTAATAGGTTTGAAATTAGACTTTAAGATCTTTTAAAAGACATATTATATGCCTTGTTTGGACTTCTGGATCAAAAGATATGATAAAAACAAAATCTGCAAAAACTATCTTGCAGTGCCGGACGACAGGCCTGTCGCGCGGCGACAGAGACATGTTTTATTCCTCTTCAAACTCCGATTATTTTTTATCATATTTGGAATGTTTTCATTATAAATAGTGTCCTTAGACCTCCGTTTTTAATCACCAAATCTCATCAAGAAATTCTTGATACTTTCTCTCTCTCTTTCTAAACCAACCCTTTTACAAACACAAAATTCCGCATTCACAAGATCTAGACACACCTAGCATATTTCAAAGTTGCCTTCGCCCTAGACGTGGAAGGTTTGGTATTTCTGAGGGTTTGGTCCCAAATCCCTATTTCAATTATTTAATTTAACTGTTTTGATTTATTATTTTCCTTGAAGTTATTAACGTGTGTATTTTGTTATTAGAAAGAGATACGAGGCATCCAAGTAAGTGATTCAATTGTTTAATTGATTTTATGATATATAACTCATGTTTAGGTTGTTATTTTGATTCATAAAATCATGTTAGGATGCTTTTCTTAGTATGATGTTTACGGTAAAGAATAAGTTTCTCATATCAATCATGATTTCTATAATGCTTCCTATTTTCTTTCCTAATAGCATGTTAGTATCATGTAAGGATTAAAGCTTTGATTTTTATTGTTTAGTGACATGATAGGGTTTGTTATTAATCTTGTTAGTATCATGCCTAGGATCTTGCTATTATTATGCTTTAGCGTTGATATGATTATTTTAATTATGATTATAATTGTTATAATTTATGATTATTATTATGTTGCTTGATTTTATATATTATTGTTATTGCTTGATCACACCTTTTATGCATGTTTAAAGGGAATTTTTACTTGTAATCACGCTTAATAAGATAATTAATAATCTTGTTTAGGGTTAATATGATTATAATTCAAATTATTGCAAATAATAGATTTATTTGTGCATTAATAGTCAACCAACATAGATTAAATAGGTTTAGGGTTAACCTAATGATTGCATGTTAGTCAGAAAGCGCACATGAATACGAGAAGAATAAAGTAGATGCCTATTATTAGGGCAGGTTCTGTCTCTTTTAGATTGGATTTGTACCTTCATCCCCGAACACCAGTCATGGTTCCAGACCTATTGGAGTTGACGATCTCCTGGATCGTTAAGGGGTGTCATCTTCAACCTGTGAAAGGTTTACAAGTTCCTAAAACTTGTTGGCGACTCTTTTGCTCTATCTTCTTTCCTTTTGGACGCCAATGTACTTTAGTGTATGATCACAGTGGGGCTCAAGCTAGGGGTAATGCTTGAAATATTCCCTACAAGTGTTGGCGACTCCACTGGGGAGGATTTCTATTTTAATTCCTGAAATTTATTTCGGCAATGATTTAGAATGAGTTGATGAGACTCGAAAAGTTCTAAGTATTTCATGTGCGTAATTTTGATTAACATTATTTTCATATGCATAAAAAAGATCTCATTTGAAAAACCATCCGTAATGAGTTAAAACATAGGATTTTTACACGTAGGAAATTTGAGGAATGTCTTTCACAACTAGGATCAAAATAATGCTGCGTAAAACTGGAAAATTTTATCGAGCACAGAAAGCTGCTGAGGCATGTAGGAACTAGCGTCAGCGAACAAAGATTAGCGCCAACTTTTTGACTTTAGCGTTAGACGACAGCCTCTATCGCCAGGCGCTAAAGCCAAAAAGTGGCGCTGGCCTCTGTTTGCTGGCGCCAAGTTCTTCCAATACCGAGCTAGAAATATGCGTTCTAATTTTGACCAATTTTTAGCATTGTTTGCTCGATCCTACTTCCTGATTGAGTTTTTCTCACTTTTCTGAAACCCATATGTGTTCTACATATAGACATAACCCTCTGGGAATTCATGCTCCATCTACCTGATTGAACTCTCTGAGCAATAAAGGGTACATCCGAGAATGTTGAATTCACCAAACCATGGAAGCGAGTTTTTCTAAACTTGCGGTGTCCCATCCACTCGCGCCAACCCTTCACGGTTAAGCTTCCACGCGGTGCATCAGGACAATTAACAATGGACCCTCTTTAACTAACCCATATCCCAAACTTTAGAGAACTAGAGCCATGGTTAGGTTGCAAACTCATTGCATCATGATGTGACTACTTGACTAATTGTGCATTATTTGTTGTGCATACTCTATGTGATTTTTCCTAACCGTTTGTTTGACTTGTGCTAAGATTAAATAAATTAATGCTATGCTTGTCTTTTCCAAGGTGCTATATTTTTGGTTGCCCACACTAATGCTAGGCTTGTCTTTTCCAAGGTGCTATATTTTGTTTCATATTGGATGAATTTTTTACTTATGTAATATATTGCACGCTCGACTTTTTCTACCTCTTGTGCTAACATGTCACCTGTGGCTGTGTATGTAACTGTAATGTATAGCCAAAGAGGTAGTTTGGGTATTGGTGGTGCTAAAATTGGTGGACTTTTGAGATAATCTTTGATTTTCTCAAAGGCCTTTTGGCATTGATCGTCCCATTCATGTTTCTCCTCTTTTTTCAATATTTTAAATATTAGCTCACAAGTCATAGTCAATTTGTTGATAAATCGACTAATGTATTGTAGTTTGACAAGGAATCCCCTAATTTCTTATTCTGTTTGAGGGGGAGGCATGTCAACAATTGCCTTTATTTTAGAGAGATCAATCTCGATGCCACGTGTGCTTACTACGTATCCGAGTAACTTGCCAAAAGTTACTCCGAAGGCACATTTTTGTGGATTCAATCGCATTTTGTATTCTTTTATGCGAGTGAAAAATTTGCGTAAAGCTTTTATATGTCCCATTCTATCTTTGGACTTCACGATCCTATCATCCACATACACTTCTATTTCTTTATGCATCATATCATGCAAGAGAGTCGTAGCCGTTCTTTGGTACGTAGCTCCTGCATTTTTTAAACCGAATGGCATGACTGTGTAGCAATACGTACCCCAAGGGGTAATAAATAATGTATTTTCTTCGTCTTCTTTTGCCATTAAAATTTGGTTGTAACATGCGTATCCATCCATAAAGGATAACATCGCATGTTCAACCGTGTTATCTACCAATATATCAATATGTGGTAGAGGATAATCGTCTTTAGGGCTAGCTTTATTAAGGTCCCTAAAGTCGACACACATGCGAACTCGTCCATCCTTTTTAGGGAATGGGACAATGTTTGCTACCCATTCTGGGTAATTACATACGTGAATAAAACCTATGTCTAACTGTTTTTGTACTTCTTCTTTTATATTTAATGCGACATCAAGTTTCATTCGTCGAATTTTTTGTTTTACTGGTTTAGAGGTAGGGTTCAAGGGAATGGTATGTTCCGCAATTTCCCTATCTATTCCAGGCATGTCCTTGTATGACCAAGCAAACACGTCTTTCAATTCTTTGAGCGTCGATATGACGGTCAATCGCTCTTCCGGATTTAGAGGTTAAGCCAATTTTGACTTCTCTTTTATTTTCGTTAGTTCCTATATTAACTATTTCAGTTTCTTCAACGATAGGGTTCTTTTGTTCTCGTTCATTCATTAGTTCAACCAATTTATTAATGTTATCATCTTCATTAGATTGATTGTTATAGCATTCAAAAGATTCAAGAGAAGGCATATACTCGGAAATAGAGCTCATATTATTAAAATCAAAAGAGAGTACATCAAGATAAGAATCCTTTTTGGGATCTTCGTCCTTAGAACTAGAAAATAAAGACTCATTAATGGCCACAAGGCCTAGATTTTCAGCTTCCCTAAAGTCTATAATATATTCATCGTCCGATTCTTCAAACGTCTTCCCTTCGCCTGTGACGATTTCCAACTTATCGCCTTTGTGATTAGTCCATTTGAAAGATTTCCTCCATCCGTGCTCAAAAGTTTCGTTTGAAAGGGTGATCAACGAGGTTGGGTCAAAAGCTTCATCTTGAATGGCATTTTGATTGGTCATTGTAACGACATGATTTTGCTCTAGTCCAAATAGCAAGTTAAATGCTTGCCCATCATAGCACCCTGGAATTGGGTGTTTTGATTTAACGATACTAAGATCGCCATCCAAGAAGTAGCAATCATGAAATATTTCAAATCCAGGCTTCTTGATTCCTTTAAGAACTAAGGGTTCTGGAAAGTCGTAGCATGGGTAATCTTCTCCCTCCCTAATGAAATGCCCATTAAGGGTTTGTTGATAGGATTGGAGTAAGGTGATTATCCCTTTCTTATTATTGTCTCTACGTGCTTTGTTTTTTGCATCGTGAGACTCCAATTCTTCTTTGGTTGGTTTATATCCCAATCCAAAGGAGAAACGAGCTTTTCTTTAGGATAGGAAGTAAGAGAGATTTCTTCATTCCTATTCCCAAAGGCATCCCAGGAAAGTAACTACTCTTGAGTAAGATGTTGTTTACTACCAGAGTGGAATATGGATCAAGCTTGAATGGTTCTTCAAAGTCTTCTTCCATTTCAATTGTGAAGATTGGCTCCACGGAAAATCCCCACATGTCCTCTTCATAATTATCATGGTTTATTTCTAAGAGTGATTGATCATTTATTGCTATTTTGAGTGGAGAAGCATGTATAGTCATAAGAAGCCCTTGATAGTTCAACCTAATCATTTGATGAAGTGAGGATGGTATTGCACCAAGCTCATGTATCCAAGGACGTCCAAGTAAAAGGTTGAATGTAGGTTTTATGTCAATCACATGAAATTCAACCATCTTTTGAATTGGGCCTGTGGTAATTGGTAGCTTAATAGTTCCACACACCAATCTTCTCAAATTGTCATTGTGTTGTTGATTGAAAATCTTTTTCTAGATTTAGGCCTAAGTATTTTGCCGTTCGTAATGGGAATACGTTTACAGCTGACCCATTGTCTAACAAAGTTAGAGGGATATTGTATCCCTTGCATCCCACAGTTAAGTATAATGCATTATTGTGGGTAGTGTCTTTTGAAGGCAAATTATAATTAGTGAAAATGATTGACTTGTTGGATTTCTCGCTAGTAAGCAAGCTAACGAGATCCTGAGGGGTTGTGTCTGTGCTTACAGACAAAGCCGTTAGAGCGTTCATGAGAGAATTCCTATGTCCTTTAGAAGTACTTAGGAGTTCCCAAATGCTAATTGTAGACACCCATTTGTGTCTCCCCAAAACCAAACCCAGTGATGAATACCTTTCATGTCATTTGATTATCGAACGAAGTGAAAGTGTGAAAATTCTAGTGATGAGGATGTTTTTATTAAAATATCTCTTCTTTCTGTTTTTGAAAATATTTCTTTTCTTACCTTATTTATGAAAAACGTGCATTCCATTTTAGTTTGGTCCATGATAAGGGTCCAATAATAGTGTAGTTGGATAGGAGTTGAAAAGACATTTTCAACGATATATTATAAGCCCAATTCCAATGAATAATGAGGAAGTTATGGCCAAAATACTAAACTGGGTCCGAAACGGGTTTTACCTACGGCCCAATGATCACCCAATGATCATGTGGAGGGTCCAAAGGTCTAATCCTATTCCTAAACTAATTAGGATTAATTAGAACCTTCTATAAGTTTCTAAAAGATCTTAATTATCCTTTTTGAAAAGATAAGATTAAAGAATTTGAGTTAAATAAAAACTTTCCTTTTATAAAAACTTTCCTTTTTTTAATCCTAATTCTATTCGAATTTAAAGATGTTCAAAGATAGTCAGATAATATTTCTTTGCCTCATAATATTTATCTAAATTTTATATGGTTGGATAGATCTTGAAATTATCTTTCCAATAATATATTATAATATTAATTCTGAGCTATAATGGAAAAGATATGAATGAGTTATGAAACTCTATCCAAAACTGACACCATTCCACTATTTCGGCCATATCTTTTTATCTAAAAAATATTTTAATCTGATTCTAATTGGGTTGGAAAGTAGACTTCAAGAGCTTTCCAACGACATATTTTTTAATCATTATTTAATTTAATTCTTTAATTTTATTATTTTCCTTGAAGTTAATAACGTGTGTATTTTGTTATTAGAAAGAGATACGAGGCATCCAAGTAAGTACTTTAATTGATTTTAATTGATATTATGATATAGAAATCATGTATAGATTGTTATTATGATTCCTAGTATCATGTTTAGGGAAAAGGTTTTAATATCAAATATGCTTATTATCATTCCTGCTATGCTTCCTATTTTCTTTTCTAATATTCACGATAGTATCATGTTAGGGCTATATATTTGATCTTTATTGTTTAGTGACATGCTAGGGTTTGTTATTAATCTTGTTAGTATCATGCCTAGGATCTTGCTATTAATATTATGCTTTAACATGATTATGATTAATTATGATGATGATTATAATTGTTATTATTATGATGATTATTATTATTGTTTATTTTCATTATGTTGCTTATATTTATTGTTATTGCTTGATCACGCCTTTTATGCATGTTTAAAGGAAATTTGTACTTGTAATCATGCTTAATAAGATAATTAATAATCTTGTTTAGGGTTAATATGATTATAACTCAAGTGATCGCCAATAATAGATTTATTTGTGCAATAATATTCAACCAACATAGATAAACAGGTTTAGGGTTAATCCTATTGATTGCATGTTAGTCAGAAAGCGCACATGAATACGATCAGAATAAAGTAGAGGCCTATTATTAGGGCAGGTTCAATATCTTTTAGGTTGGATTTATACCTTCATCCCCGAACTACCAGTCATGGTTCCAGACCTATTGGAGTTGACGATCTCCTGGATCGTTAAGGGGTGTAACCTTCACCTCGTGAACAGTTTACAAGTTCCTAAAACTTGTTGGTAACTCTTTTGCTCTAGCTTCCTTCCCTTTGGACGCCACCGTACTTTAGTGTATGATCACAGTAGGGTTCAAGTTTGGGGTAATGCTTGAAATATTTCCTATAGTTTTGGGGACTCCACTAGGGAGGATTTCTATTTTAATTCCTAAAATTTATTTTGGCAATGATTTAGAATGAGTAGATGAGACTCGAAAAGTTCTAAGTATTTCATGTGCGTAATTTTGATTAGCATTATTGTCATAAGCATAAAAAAGATCTCATTGGAAAGACCATCCGTAATGAGTTAAAAATATAGGATTTTTATACGTAGGAAATTTGAGGAATATCTTTCACAACTAGGATCGAAATAACGCTGCGCGAAACTGGAAAATTTTATCGAGCACAGAAAGCTGCTGAGGCATGTAGGAACTAGCGTCAGAAAACAGAGTCTAGCGCCGAGGATTTGACTCTGGCGCCAGGCGCTAGAGCCAAATCGCGGCGCCGGCCTCTGTTTGCTGGCGCCAAGTTCTTCCAATACCGAGCCAGAAATGAGCTTTCTAATTTTGACCAGTTTTTTAGCACTGTTTGCTCGATCCTTCTTTCTGATTGAGTTTTTCTCACTTTTCTGAAACCCATATGTGTTCTACATATGGACATAACCCTCTGGGAATTAATGCTCCATCTACCTGATTGAACGCTCTGTGCAACAAAGGGTACATCCGAGAATGTTGAATTCACCAAACCGTGGAAGCGAGTTTTTAAACTCGCGGTGTCCCATCCACTCGCGCCAACCCTTCAAAAGGTAAGGCTTCCGCGCGGTGCATCTGGACAATTAACCATGGACCCTCTTTGACTAACCCATATCCTAGAACTTTAGAGAAATAGAGCCATGGTTAGGTTGCAAACTCATTGCATCATGTTGTGACTACTTGACTACTTGTGCATCTCTTACTTGTGCATACTTAATATGTGACTAAACTAACCGTTTGGTTTGACTTGTGTTTGTAAATAAGTCTTAATAAACTAATTAATGACTAAATGACTTTGATTAAATAATTAATTCATTAATTTGAGCTAATTAATATACCTTAAAATCGAGTCATAGTTCCTTTAAGTCAACCTTGATTTTTATTCTCGTATACTGCACAAGAGTCAACTTGTTTTGGTCATAGCCGGAGTTCTAGAAAGAACTACGAGTGTTACAACCTATGAATCTGTAGCCCCAAATTTTATCTTCAATTTGGCGTTGGTTTCATCCCAATCGGGGTCACAGATCAAAAGTTATTACTAAAATATCACAGTTTGTTCAGTTTAATGCATATACGTGATGTCTTAACTTAGTCTTTGTTCGAGTCTAGTCACATAGTCTAGTCACATGGTCATGACACGCGTCTTAACATGTCACTTTCACTCACAATATATAGCACACACCTCATACATGCCACCATGACCATGTCTTAGGTTCATGCATGAGTCGGTTTTTTCCGTCATTTGAGTTGAGGGTACATTCTATTCCTAATTTTGTCATATTTCTCCATCTACATCATATTTCCATTATCTACATGCTTTCTCCGTATCACAACCTTCATTCTTCCTACCTTCTTTCATCTATTGCATGTTGAATAGAGTTTGAATCAAATAATTAACAGTCGATATCCCTAATTTCCCTTTCCAAAGCACTTGGTCAAGGAGAGAAGGGCGATTAATCAAGGACAACACCTTCATTCAAGTTCAACTTTTTGATAAACTAGTAAGTCGGAAAAGAAAAGCTAAGAAGATAATGGCAACTCAAGAAGAAGTCAACGAACTTAGGAATCAATTGACTAATGTAACCGAGGTGTTAAAGACTATAACCCTTCAAATCAATGACCCTGTAAGGCAACAACAAATAGAGCTCATGGAAGAAAGCTTGAGCAAGCTATCTAGTGACTACAAGTTCCAGGGCATCAGTTCATAAGGGGTCTTGGTGCACAAGGAGCTTCTTCTACAGAAGTTCAATGCCACTGACATCCCTAAATTCAAGGCAACAGATAATCCTTATCTTCACTTAAGAGCCTTTGAAACTATAATGAACATTAAGGGGATTGATAGGAAAGTCTTTCATTCCTTATTTTCTTTATCTCTTGAAACCGTTTGTCAACAATGGTTCTTTTCTCTTGATAAAGAAAAAACCTCTACTTGGGATGCTATTGTAAACGCTTTCATTAATAGATATAAGTGTAATATTCAAGTCGAAACCGATTATAGACAACTCGAGATGCTAAGACAGAAAGAGAACGAAGGCTTTACTTCCTTCTTCAATAAGTGGAGGGAAACTTCCGCTAAGATGATTGAGGCGCCCACCGAAAAAGAATTTGTGAGGATGTTTATCAAGAATCTCCAAGAGAAGTATTCGAAGCATTTAAAATATCAACACAATATGAATACTTTCAAGTTCGTTTATGACATCGAAATTGAAATCGAAGATGACCTCGTAAAACAAAAATCTACTAACAATAGTAACCACAGTGGCTGGAAAGGAAAGAAGAACGAAAATCCTTCTTCTTCCGAAAACGCCAACTCTAGTAATAATGTTAGTACCTTTGACCATAATGGTGTCTTAGCCATTGATAATCAAGGAGCTAAAAGGAAACCCAGGAGAGAGTTCACACCCATTAGAATGACCTACGATGCTGCTTTTGATCGTCTCTATGATCGAGGATTAATCAAACCTATTGGCCCTACCGAGGATCCAACGCCAGAAAATCGATCTTCGAGATGGAATCCCAACTCTTATTGCAAGTACCATTGAGGACACGGTCATACTACTGATGAATGTTACAGGTATCAAAATCTCATTCAAGATCTCATAGAAGCAAATAAGATCTCATTGCCTCTAGCTAACGAGAAGACTGGGTGATGATGAAGTAAACAACACAAGACAAGAGGCGAGCTGCAACAACAAGATTTCATAACCTTTTTTTTCTTTTTCTTTTTCATTTTTTCCTTTTCCCAATAAGTCTAGAATAGACACCTTTCTTTTCCCTTAGATTAATTTTGTAGATTCTTTCTTTTTCCCCTTTTAATAAAATGAGCATTTATTTCCTTATATATGATCATTTCATTATACTGCATTAAAAAAAATCCATGTTAAACTAAGCACAAGGTATACCAATGATTTGACGCACCCCTTGTCGCCACATTATATCACCTTTCACCTTCAAAAATGCAATCCTTTTTTGATAAACCACTTTGAGCCTCGTCTAACGATAGACCCTTCATTTTTCAACCCATATTTACCTAACCCTGGGATGGCATGGTGTGCAACATATGCAATTTTTAATTTCATAAAAAGCTTGAGTGTTTTCAAAAGATTGAAATAGCAAAAAAATAAATAATAATAATAATAAAAGTGTACAAAAGGGCAAGTGTTCCAATGTCTTTGATTTGAAAATATCTTCGATAAGAACACGTCTCGGATTGCGTCTCTTATCAAGTGCTCGGTACCGTGCCTGAGAAACATGAACGCCAGGTGAGTGATAGACCGCATGATCGGGATTGCCCAAACTTATTAAAATAAAATAAATAAAGCATCAAAAAAGAGCTGAAAAAGAGTAGAAAGCCTCAAGCATAAAAATATAAAGATTCAAAAGCAAGGTTGCACACCTTGGGCCTTTTATCCCCTTCTTCTTCAACCTTTAGCCTAAGCACATTACAACCCTTTAAAAGACCTTTTAGAGGTATACACACACTTGTGCGAGGTTCGGCTAGAGCTACGTTTGGCCTGATTCCTAACGGATACGTAGGCAACCTCACATTGGGGTACGGCTGTAATAAACATGCATTCATATTCACATTCATACACCATGATCATATCAAGGGATCTCCAATTCTCATCCCTATCTACTTAGAGCTAGACATGGGGGCTTGATCCTTATATCATTAGCTTACCCAGCCTAAGAGTACCATTATTTGACTCTTTTCAATATATTTCCCACACACTTAGCCCTTGCGGCCTAACTTTAGTATCACTTTCACACACTGCACATATACATGACCAAATATACTTTCCCTTAGGAACCCTTTGTCATGAGATCATAACACAACGTTGAAGCATGCCTTGTCATATCAACATCAATCATCATTGCATCACAAAATATGAAGTACTTAGCCTCCGCGCCTAAGTTACCTAAATACTTTCATTATCGAGTCAACTAGGATAGTCTAAGATGTTACAATCCTTGTATTGTGAGAAACAACATTTGACTAAGCTCATTCAACATGCACCTTCAAAAACTTCGCTTCTTTTTTTTTTTTTTTTTTTTTTTTGCGTCTTTCTTTTTCGAGAGAAAGTCGGTACCCTCCACAAAAATGACGGAAATTTTTGTTTTTTTGCATTTCGAGTCATGTACTTATTGAGTTTCATGAGTCAACCCTACGCACACACGAGTCACATCGAGTCGAGTCCACCTCGAGTCAGACAATCACACTACTAGAAAATCCGTCCTTTTTAGACGCTTTTCAAGCTATTTTTCGACGCTAAAAAGCGTCGAAAATATGTGAGTCGAGAAAATTAGACGTCACAAAAAAGCGTCGCAAATCACAACGCTTTAAGACGTCTAAATTTTTATACGAAGCGTCGAAATTTGCAGTTTTGGCGCACTTTCTCAAGTTTATCGACGCTTTTTTTTGTCTGAAACCTCAAATTTGGCGACGCTTTATTGTGTCCACAGTATCATATCTTAGATGTTTTATATTTTGGCGATGCTTATTTCTGTCTATATTCTCATTGTTTGTGACTTTTTTTTTGTCCAGAGTCTTTACAAAAATATCTAGAATATAATTACCTAAAAAATTATTTCACACTACAAATTTACTAGTATATACTAGTATTACCAATATATACACAGCAAAATTAAGCCAATTTTGTTATTGCATATAAATATGTTATAGTACATGGACAATATCTCATTGTAATGAGTTTGCTATTAGGTAGTACAAGAAATATAATTCCAACCTACACTTCACTCATGACTAGTACTAGCTAGTGGAATAAATCTGCTCATTTCTTCAACAAAAAAAAAAAAAAAAAAAAAACTTCAATCAATCGATCTTCAATTAGCTGCTCCTTAATCTTCTTGCAAGGGGCGTAAAGCAAAGTTCATATTGTTTCGAATCATAGTTGGCCTTGAATTCACAGCACACCCTTTGATGTTTGTAGATCCTCATCATCATGGACCAACAACATTAGCAACAATATTATGGAGCAACAACGCAAGATGGAGCTTGATCAGCATCCTGTAACAACAACATCAATCTTAAACACCACAAAAATGTAAAGCTGTTTCAAAATATTGATGAAAAAAACCTGCAACAGCAACAATATCGATGAAAAATGTAAAGCTCTTTCACAAAAATGTAAAGTTGTTTCTCATCCTGAAACAACGACAATATCGATGAAAAATTCTAGTTGAACTAGAATCTGTTTCACAAAAATGTAATGCTCAAAATTAAACACCACAAAGATCAATCTTATGTCCAAGAAATGCAATTTACCATAGCTCTTCAGCAAAGTTGAGTTTTCAGCCTACAATTCTATGTAAGAAGCCAGTCTCTCAGTTAGGAAAATCTTAGAGTTCATGTAACAGGAGTTCATGTAACAGTAACAGTGTTGTCCTCAAGCTGTAATACTCATGGCATGTCTAAACAAAAACAAAAGCAAAACACTACCCAAAATTAATAACAGTTTACAATAATGGGAACATAGGGAGCAGAAACAATTGGAACAAGCAAGCACTCCAAACAAGCATCATAGCTATAACGAATGAAATATTTGAACAGTAAATGAAAATTAATACAGCCAAAATAATGAAGCTGAGTATTTTAGAATCTAATACTAAATCTGAAATAATTCATCTGCAAATAAAAAAAATATCAACATCAAGAACTCTTCTTATTCAGAAAATTGAATTCATCCCAGCTAAGTTGAGAAATCACCAATAATAAATCACATCAAAGAAAAAAAATAGAAAGCAAAGTTTCATATAAATTTCAGATATTACTACTCCCTAATCACCTATTAAGTTTATTAAGCTACATAGCAAAAGAAAAACTATTACACTTATTTAATTAATTTAGAGAAAAAACTCTATGGATAAATAATATAAGAGGGGTTAATTAGTGAGCATATTGAAATTTAAATATCAGTCAAATACAATCAAATTCCACCAAACTAATCACCTCTTGTGGAAGCGAATCAAAATATAACTGCTCTATCCCATTAGAATAATTAAGCCTAGTTATCTAAACTCAATACACAACAAATTATAAATTGATACTTAAAGCCTTTTCTAAACGAGGGATGAAATATTGTTCCTTTATTTGTGGACTGATTTCAGATGAAGAAACTATCTCTCTGGACTCTCATTTTGCAAAAACCAAAAATAAAAATAAAAATACTTAAACAAGGCTCTCATATCAAAGACAAACTTTTCACACAAAAAGGTACTGTAAACTTTTTTTTTTACGGCGGGTTCTAATATCAAAGACCAAACTTTTCACACAAAACAATATATTTATCACCTAATTATTATCACAAAACATTCAACCTGATGACCATGGTTTGTGACAAAAAGCAACTGTAAACAAAAATGTGATAAAGCCATGTCCTAGGATTTAAAATAAATAAAAATAAAAACATACATCAATAGCATGTTTCTCTATTGGCAGCCCAAATGCATCCTATCCCATTGGGTGATGAACATTGGGTGCATTGTTCATAAAGTCGGCCTGAGTAAGAAACTTAGTTCACTACCTAATAATACCATTGAGATATTTAACCATTTATAATCTAAATTACGAGTGACATCAAATTTCTAACTAGGGAGGTAGTTTACAAAGATACCTAGTCATTTCTAATGTATGAGAAATCAAGCATTTCAAACAAAGATCAAGCAAGGGATCATGATAATCTACAACTCCTCAGCTCAATATACTACGGAGTAACGTTTTACATTTTACATTTCACATCAAATTTCTAACTAGGGAGGTAGTTTACAAAGATACCTAGTCATTTCTAATGTATGAGAAATCAAGCATTTCAAACAAAGGTCAAGCAAGGGATCATGATAATCTACAACTCCTCAGCTCAATATACTACGGAGTAACGTTTTACATTTTACATTTCACATTTAACTCATGTCATCATTTTGTTGTATAAAATAACAATGCACTATTAATCCCACCCCTAATTTCTTATTTCTACACAGCAGTAGCTTCCTAGGGTGAAAGCGACGCCCATACAACAAATCGAGCTTGAAGGATTGTAACATAAAGTGAATATACAGTAAAAAAAATTAAAAAAAAAACTTTCGATCACTACCTTAATGAACAATATTACGAGCTAAACCCAACTAAAAATATTGCACCAAGAAATGTCATCATCAGTATCAATCATTCTAATTTGCTGCAATTAAACCTCACTTGAAGAATGCATGCACTATACAGCAAAATAAAATCTACAAGTTCACTGCTAATTTCCATGACACATGTAGGCCATTTGTTTCATAGTGGAGCTTTGCATTTTCGCAAAAATTAAAACTAGAAAAAGGGCAATCATCTACATGGTGTTTCTGCAGTTTCTAGTTTAAATAAAGCTTAATAGAATTAAACTAAAGTCTGAACAATTGCAGTGCATTTCAACCATAAACAACAGTTTTCATGCAAGTTAATTGCTAAGACAAACCGGATAAATAATGCATCAATATATCTCTAAGACTCTAAATAATCATGTAAAATGGTACAATATTTAAATTCCACCTTTTTTTTCGAGAGTCGTTGTTTCTGCTTGTTCAATTTGGAGCCCCAAGTCCATTAACTTGCTTCCCAAAGAACTCAACTATCCCACTATATCAATCACACCTTACCCACCCCAAGCTTTCTTCACCCTAGCTTCACAAGATTAAACTAACAGCCACCTGATTAAATAAATCCCAGGAAATTCAAGCCTAATCTACACAATTTCAGAGATAATAACACCCAACAGATCAAGAAAGAAGAGGGAATATCTCTGTTACTAGTTAAGTTACAAAGAAAACGAAAACAAAGGATCATACTATTAGAACAATTATGAGATAACTAAAATGATAAATTTGACTCAATATATCTGAATTAATAACTCCAAGATATTGTAGCAAGCAGCGTCGGAAGTTGTGCGATGTGCAAGAGGTGGATCGGAGGAGACTGAAGCTGTTAGTACAAAACAAAAATTGGGAATTTTAATAATTGTACGAATTGGAGTACAAATGCAAAAATCGGATTATTTATAACACAAAGAATTGAAAATGAGAGGAAAAAAAAATAAATTGAACCTGGAACAAATTCAACAACAAGATCTGGAAACATTTGAACTTAAGATAAATTACTTTTAAAAATCCTAAAAATGTAAACTTGAGAGGGGAAAAAAATCAATACCTCTTATAATTAGACGATATTGGAGCATCATAGAAGCTTCATATTGGAAACTTATTTGTCCCATTGTAACACAATTTCAACCGGTAAATCCCCAAAGTACCAAAAACAATCGGTAGAAAAACACAACATTAAAATAAATTTAGATTCAATTGAACAAAAAGAAACCACATATCAAGATAAATAAAAGAAATTTTTGGTGAGATATAAGCAAAAAACTAGCAAAATCAATCGATAACAACAGCAAGAATGTTACGACAATATGAATTGAGTTGGCGATATTGACGAAGAGATGCGATTTTCACAGTTTTCTAGCCAAATTCACTGACTCTCGATGTCTTTAGAGATGAAATGTGAAGATTGGAGAAGGGTTGGCGGCGAATTAGGGTTCGTTGTGAATGAATGAGAGAGTTTACAGGAGTTATTTTGTGTAGAAGGGCGGTTAAGTTTTGAGTGGGCTGAAAATTACGGTCACGTGCAAAGCATGTAGAATCCTTGACGCCTTTCATTGTCCACAAATTTCTAGACTAGAAAATGCGTCGACTAAACACGAAGTTTACAATTTCATGTTGACGCTAAGAGGCCAGCGTCGAAAGTAAAGCGTCCAGAAATCACGGGATTTGTAGTAGTGTCATAGTGAGTCAAATTTATACCTTGAGTCATGTCAAGTCAATGAGTCAAGCAACACTAAGTCTTAGGTCAACCCTAAAAAAAGATAAGCAAAGTCCTATAGTCAAAGATATAAATGCAGGTGCATCCAGCAAGCGAGGACATTCCCGGATTTTTTTTCGAAAAAAAACCGCGAATATGACACAGGATATTCCTCAAAGATAAGAGGAGTTACATAGATCAGTATATTAGAGATGAATAGCTTTAATTTACAAAAGATTTGAGCGGATTTGGTTGAAAGGAAACTACCAAGCTCAAAGTTCGGAGCAAAACCAAGCAACAACGGCAGCAGGAGCAAAATAGGGAAGACCCGACTCCAACGCCAGACGACAAGGCTCTCGCCTGGTGACAAAGTTCAGCGCCTGGCGCTAGATCCCAGCGTCTGGCGACATAGCCAATTCGTGGCGCCAGCGATATTTCAGCAGGGACAGAGCTCGAAGCCTCTCATAATGGTTATTTCGACCTCACACAGCAATTTTGAGTTCCTTGGTTTGCCAGTTAGCCCCTATAAGCAAATTAACATCATTTGTAGTCAGCTCAATTACAATCGTAGTAAGTGATTGACCTGACAAAAAAGTCTCACTTAGCTTAAGCGCCTAAGCATTGGCTCATTACAAACACCAAGGCATCGGTTTAAAAGCAAGCGCATCACTTATACGACAATTTTTCCAAGATTGGATTGTCATCTCCAACTGACAATATTTCCAAAATATGGAATGTCGCGCATCTTCTTCAAACGACAATTTTTCCAAGATTGGATTGTCATCCCTGGCAAAGTTTCCAAGCGTGGATTGTCGTGCTCTTTCTTTGTTTGGCAAGTTTTTCCAAGTTCGGATTGTCATACATTCATGGATCTTTGGCAAGTTTTCCGAGATTGGATTGTCATACACCCAGTTCCTTATGGCAAAATTTCCCAAAGGATTGTCGTAGGTCTCTACTCATCATAAATTTCGGCAAAAGTTCCTCAACGTGGATTGTCATTCATTTCAGCAAGTGGCAAATTTTCTCGAAGTGGATTGTCGATCGACTTTTTTTTTGTTTGGCAAATGTTCCAAGACACGGATTGTCAATTGTGGCAATATTTTCCTAAAAGGATTGTCGCATAGCATTGGCAAATTTCCAAGGTGGATTGCTTTCAAGAGTTATATTCCAAGATGTGGATTGTCGATCGTAGCAAAGTTCTTATGACAGATTGTTACGAAGCATTGGCAACTTTTACCAAAATTGGATTTTAGCAAATTTTCCGAGATACGAATTGTCGCTTCATCGTAGCAACATTTCTAACGACGGATTGTTAGTAGCATTGACACAATCGGATTGTCATACATCATACAAGAGTTGTGTTGGAAACTATTCCCAAAGAAAAGAGGATTGTCATCACCCAAAGCATCAACAGCAAAATTCAAGCAGCATTAAGGATCAACAAGCAGTGGTCTTTTCGAAGACTATCACGGCAAAATTGGAGGAAGTTACAGGCGTAGCAGTCTTCAGGCGGTATTCTCCAACTTGCAAAATATCGTCAAAACAAACATTAGGATGGCATTTTCTAGCTTGCGGAAGGTTGTCACAACAACAGCAAATGCAACTGCAACAAATCGGTTACCTTCAGAGACGTGTGCTCGACGGTGCAAGATACGCGTTTCTTAACTCTTTTATTTGTTTTAACTAACGCTAGTTTGCAGGTATTGGCGTTACAAGAGTTGTTTAGGATCGCAGAACGTTCTGAATCATTCTTCGTCCCTATCGCTACTTAGACTTTTGTTTTCAAAACTTGCGTTTCTCCTAACTCAGTCAAAGTGGGGGCTTTTGTAGACACCGTAGACACCTAAAAATGTCTCCCCAAAACCAAACCCGATGATGAACAACCTTTCACCGCCACTATTGGTCGGGTTTAATATTTAATCCCGAGAGTGCTTAAAAAATCATATTTTATTAAATTCATATTTTTGAACAGTCCATGGATTAGTCTTGATGTTTGGTAAAAGCATAGTTTTAATTTCAGCCCAAACTTATTAATTAATTTTAAGCCCAAACCCTTTTTATTTTATTGTTTTATTATTTATTTTTGGCCCAAACATTTTATTTTATTATTTTCTTATTTTAGCCCGAATAATAAAAGTCAGAAAAGGCCCGAAATTATCAATCGGCACTTAAAAAGCCGAAGGAAATTAGGGTTAAAAATGTATTTAGACGGAAAATGGACTGGAAATTCCCGTGCCACGGCAGACTGCCACCGTGTCACGGGAATCATTCCCGTCTGACGGTGGGATTTCCCGTGACACGGGAGGTCTGCAGTGACACGGGACGTTCCGTGTCTTTTCCGCGTAAACCCTTAACGCGTTTTTTATCCCGTTTTCTGAAAATGTACCGTGTCACGGGAATGTGTACCGTCTGACGGTGGAGCTTCCCGTGTCACGGTACAGTCTGACCGTGTCACGGGATACTTTTTTAGGGTTTTTATCATTATAGGGTTCCGTGTGCTCCCTCAGCACATTTTCCCTATAAATACCCCCTCATTTCTAATGAACGGGGCACCGAGTAATTCTCTTATTTTATTTACTCTCTTCTATGCTTTAGCCTAAACACTAGCCTACCCTTTTCACTTCAAAATTCCTTCTTCAAGTACTCAAAGGAGTCCATACATTACTCGTGGTTCTGTCCTTAAGCCAAGGCGTGAAAGGTAGAATTGTTTGAGGGTTTGGCCCCAAAATCAACTATACTTTATTTAATTTAATTTAATTATTGTTTATTTATTTCCTTGAAGTTACTAACTCGTTTATTATTTTGTAGTTGCAAACAAACAGAATCAAAGTAAGAGTCATGCTCCTTTTATTTTTATTATTTTTCTAACGATTTTATGTTGTTGGGATTGTGATTAAATTGGTTTTAATATTAATGTTGTTTTATTATATTTATTGATCACCATATTGCATGTTTAAAGGGAATATGTAATTGAAAATCACGCCTAATAAGATAATTTGGACAACCGGTTTAGGTTCTTTTTAATCTTGTTAATTAATTCAAGTGATCACAAATATTTTAGAATTATATGTTGCATTAATATTCAACCAATTTAGCATAATAATAGTTTGGAGCAAATTGAATATTTTGTTTGTATGCCTTTGAGATCACAGGAATGCTTTTCAATATAAGAATCGAGTAGAGGCCAATACGGGCGAATGTGACTCCATGACTCACTTCGTACCATCATCCCCGATCCTCCTTTCGTGGTTCCGAACCATATGGAGTTAGTAATCTCATGGATTATGAATGGGGTGTAACCTTCTTGGGTCAATCGTTGTCCCTTATTCGTGGTTGTCTTTTATGATCCGTGAACGGTTTACAAGTTCCTTAAAAAACTTGTTGGCGGCTCCCTACTTTATTTGTCCCTAATCGTATTATATCAATTCCCACTTCCTATGAGTGCCAAGCATATTCATCACATGCTTTTAACGTAGGCGCACTTCGAGCGACGCCTACAATTTGGCTACTCCACTGGGGAGGATTCTTAATTATTTATCGATTTGAGTGATCGGTATTTAATTAAGATGAGTGGATGAGACTTGTAAGATTCTTGAAAAATATTCCTGTGATTAATTTGGCATTTTTGCATCTGCATAGACGTTTTAACGTCGCGTTCAGGTCTGTCCCGTAGGAAAAATTGGATAACTTGGTTGCGCGCGAAGGAAAACAGGGCACCAGTCAGATTTTCTGACTGCCGTGCCACGGCAGAATCTGTCGTGTCACGGTACAGTGCACCGTCTGACGGTGCACTCTGCTGTGTCACGGTACAGTGCACCGTCTGACGGTGCACTGTACCGTGACACGGGAATTTTTTCCGTGTCACAGCAGTCCTAAAATCAGTCCGGTGGCTTATTTTCTTTCCTCACAGTCGACTTCCTTCGATTTTTCTGAAAAAACATATGTGTTCTACATGCGTCTTAGCCCCAGGGGATTTAAGCTCTATCGACCCAAAAACGCTCATGGCAATAAGGGTTCATCCGAGTTATTAAATCCACCCAAACCATAGAGTCGAGTTCGATTTCATCACGAACTCGCGGAGCCGCCCGTTGGCATACACCCTCAAGGGAGGCTGCCTTGATAACGCGTCCAAACTCTTAACCATGGTACCCTTTTGACACCCAAATCTTGACCAATAGTTGAACATAGATCTTGACTCTAGGTTGCGAACTTTTTTACATCATCGTGCCTAAATGCTATGTGGTTGTTTGGTGCTAACTTTCATGTGTTTGCTCTTTTGTTTAACCCATGACCGAGGGTTTTTATTCTCACATAGTAATTAGTACGGATCTAAAATCGGTTAAAATCTGGAAAAATCACAAAACTGACCTGGAACTGCGCACCGTGTCACAGCATGTTCTGTCGCGCCACGGTGAACAGTGCCGTGACACGGGGCTGTCTACCGTCTGACGGCAGACTGCACCGTGTCACGACAGTCTGTACCGTGACACGGTGCCCAGAAAAGTGTCCTGTCAGTCCTTTTTTCGTTTTTTGTGCGAATGCTGTGTCCAGTTTTGTGTCGTGTCTAGTTGTACGGTCAAAACACGCGTCCATAACCTCACTTAATCACTCACATGTCGTGTTCACACACTTTTTTGCTTTAAGTCGTGCACCACTTTTTTTACTGTATTTTAGGGAAGTCTTGTTTTTGTGTCATTTTTTTTTTTCGGAGTAAGTCGGATGGTATCCTCCCTTTAAAAATAAACAAGTAGAATTTCAAAATTATAGATTTTTTTTAAAAAAATAAAAAATAAAAAAAAAAATCACGTGCCACGTCAGCATCCACCGTGGCACGGGAATGGTTGCCGCGACACGGGACTGTCCACCGTGTCACGGCACAGTCCAACGTGGCACGGTGGACCTGCAAAAAAAAAAAAAAAAATTCTCGTGCCACGTCAGCAACCACCGTGGCACGGGAATGGTTGCCGCGACACGGGACTGTCCACGTTGGACCTGTAAAAAATAAAAAAATAAAAAAAATAAAAAAAAATCCCATGCCACGTTAGCATCCACCGTGGCACGGGAATGGTTGCCGCGACACGGGACTGTCCACCGTGTCACAGCACAGGCCACCGTGGCACGGTGGACCTGTAAAAAAAAAAAAAAAAAAAAAAAAAAAATTTCCCGTGTCACGTCAGCATCCACCGTGGCACGGGAATGGTTGCCGCGACACGGGACTGTCCACCGGGTCACGGCACAATCCACCGTGGCACGGTGGACCTGCAGTAAAAAAAAAAAAAAAAAAAAGAAAAAGAAAGCGTCAGTCAAGTCTTCCGTGTTAATTTGGTCCTCGTGTCAGTCATTTTGGTTATTGTTCACATGTCTAGCCATACGATCATACCACGAGTCTTATAACATCACTTAGTCACTCACGAGTCAAGTATAGTCCACACACTTTCTTTATGTTCCGACTCGAGTCGTGCACCAGGTCGTTTATGATCGTATATTAGGTTCATGCACCCTTTTTTCGTCATAATAAAAAATGAGTGGAGTTTTCTCACCTGTTTTCAAATGTCTATTTTTTTCCTTCCTTTCCTATCTTGAGCAATGAGTCAAACAATTAAGTGAATTATTTTATTTCACAGTACTTGGTCAAGGAACAGGGATAGATCAATACGGTTCGAGCCATTACCGCAACAATCTCTCAGATCTAATAGGCGTTCAAAGAGAACTTTGTCATCTCCGTTACTCATCACCTTTCAATGGCCACTAAAGAAGACATTGAGAACATCAACAAATCCATTGAGGCACTGTCTTCCATGATGCAAACCCTTACCACTAGGGTCACTACCATGGAACAAAACAAGGTCACTGTTTCCACCCTTGACAAACTGAAGGAACAAATGAGTAAGATCTCTGAGGATTTCACTTATGTGGAACGGCCTCCCACTCCTTTGGATGTGAAGGATAGACTCCCTGAAAAGTTCTCCACTGCTGATATTCCAAAGTTCAAGCCTACTGACAATCCAATATTCCATTTGAAGGCGTTCTCTGCAACCATGGCTCTTAAGGGATTGGACGTAACACTCTTCCCTACGGTGTTCCGTCTCTCCTTAGAACATGCTTGCCAACAATGGTTTTATTCCTTAGATGCCAAGCATACTGCGATTTGGCAAGATGTCACCGAAAGTTTCATGAATCGTTACAAGTGTAACATTCAAACTAAAACTTTTGAACGTGAACTCTCCATTCTCAAACAGAAAGAGAATGAAGGCTTCACCGCTTACCTGAACAGGTGGAGGGAAACAGCTTCACTCTTGGTAGATCCCCCCAAAGAAAGAGAGATGGTTCGCCTCTTTATTCAAAATCTGACTCATAAATATAGGGAACATCTCAAATTTCTTCCACTGAACACTTTCGAAGCTGTATACGACATCGGCATCAATATCGAGGATGAGCTAAGAAAGACTGCTGGTAGTAACAATAATAACACTTGGAAAAACAAGAAGAACGACCATCCTTCTTCTTCGTATTCTAAGCACGAAAATACTACCAACAATATAAGCCAAGTTGATCTCAATGAAGTGTTAGCTCTTGATACTCCATTGCCCAAGAAGAAAAGAACTTACACTCCTTTAGGAATGACTTATGATGCGGCCTTTGATCGCCTTTACAGTTAAGGCTTGATCACACCTATTGAGCCATTTCCAGAGCCAAAACCTGAAGAAAGGAGCGCCAAATGCAATCCCAATGCCCATTGCAAGTACCATCAAGGAAGGAGCCACACTACGGAGCAATGTTGGAATGGATACAAATAAACTTCCTGTCCCTCCAGGCGGCAAGAAGTAATGAATACAAGGCACACAGATCCTTCGTGCAAGATTTCATGCTTTTTTTATTCTATTGTTTCAACCCTCTCCCCCAATAAGTCTAGCATAGGTTCCCGTTATCCATGTGTACTGTCTATGTGTCATATTTCTTACCTTTTCCATCAATGAGCATTCCTTTCTTTTGCAATCGATCATCGAATTCATTTGCAAAATAAAAAAAAAATAAAAATAAAAAATAAAAAATCAATTACCGAACTAAACCCAAGGTACACCAATGACTTGAGGCACCTTTGCAACCATGTCATTCCCTGTTAACCGTTCAATCACATTCCATTTCTTCATCAACCATTTTGAGCCTTGTCTAACGTTTGGCCTTCATTTCTTCAACCCACATTCACTTAACCCTGGGATTGGAAGATGTGTAATTGTATAACATTTAAAAAGCAAGTAAAAAAAGAAAGCAGCAAAGCAACAATAAAACAATGTCAAAAGGCAAGTGTACCAATGTCTTTGATATGAACACGTCTCAAATTGCGTCTCTCATCGAGTGCTCGGTACCGTGCCTAAGAAACATGAATGCTAAGTGAGTGATGGACCGCATGATCTGAGATTGCCTACATTGATTCAAAAGAATGAAAAAAAAAAAAAGTTCAAAGCAAAAAAAAAAAAAAAAAAAAAAAAAAAAAAAAAAAAAGTGTTGAAAATAAACTTGCAAAATTCAAAATTTTCAAATTCACAATTACACATCTTGGGGGCTTCTCTCGGGTCTTGAGCCTTTTACCTCTTTCTTCCTTAAACCATCAACTTAACCACATTACAACCCTTGAAAGACCTCTTTGAGGTGTACGTATACTTGTGCAAAGTTCGGTTAGAGCTACGTTCGGCCTGATTCCTAACGGATACGTAGGCAACCTCACATCGAGGTGCGACCACATTCATATTCATATCCATGCATGATCGAGTCAAAGAATATCCAATGCTTATCCCTACCCATTTAGAGCTAGACTTGGGGGCTTGAACCCAAATCACATTAGCTTACCCAGCCTGAAGAGTCATCATCTTTAACTCTTCTCACATCTCTTTCCATCGCTATAACCCTTGCAGCCAACCTTAGTATCACATTCACACACTTCACTCACACATCCATATCCATATCAATCATCGTTCCCTTTAAGAGCCCTTTATCATGAAATCTTGTTTCAACACTATGCATGTTTCATCATGTTTAAAGACAACATTCAGTAGAAGAAACATTGTATACTTGCTTAGCTTCCTGACCTAAGCACTGTTCATTGTTTCGCATAATGTGCTAAGAAACATTTATATATAAATGATTTTTAATCATACAAAGCACATCGTGCTTAGCTCCTTGACCTAAGCAACATTCATTATGTAATAATCACTATACGTGCTTAGCTTTCAGACCTAAGTGACGTTCAAAATCGCTTCTTTACACCATATATGATGCTTAGCTCCATGACTTAAGTTCATTCATCTATCGTGTCACATGATGTAATTGTCCTTAGCCTCCTGGCCTAAGAACATCCATCATGCATACATTATTTTCAGGACAAGCAATTCAATCCATACGATTCATTTTGTCTTGCTCAAGGAGGAAGTTCAAAACTTCTCTCCCTTTTCATTATTTTATTTTGGGGAAGTTCAAAAAACTTTTTCCAAGTTTTCATCGAAGGAAGTTCAAAAATAAAAGTTTGGTTTTCGCATCTTTCTTTTTCGGGAGAAAGTCGGTACCCTCCACTCATGACAAAAATTGACGGAAAATTTGTGCTTTTGCATCTTCGTTTGCTTGTGTCTGCACACACACATATACACACACACACACACACACACATACTCACAAGTCATACACATGTCATGTCACATCAAGTCAAACTTGGTCAAGTTAGTGGTCAAGTCAATCAAAGTATATACGAGTCCATTGGCAAATTTATTTTTGCAGGTCTTATCTACAGCCCACGTCCGGGGACAAGCGGACAATCTACAGCCCACGTCCGGGGACAAGCGGACCACCATCATTTCATGACGCAAGGTTCTCGATACACAGAGACTTGCAATCTCATCATCTTTCGACTTTCCTCAAGCATGGAAAGTATTATCCGGTGGATTTTTCTTCAAGTAAAGAAAACCGCCAAATCGGCTTTCCTCAAGCATGGAAGGCATTATCGGTGGAATTCTTCAAGCATAGAATGACACCATATTCATCAGTCGGCTTTCCTCAGGCTTGGAAAGCGTTATCGGTGGATTTTTCTCTAAGTATAGAAAACCGCCAAGTCGGCTTTCCTCAGGCTTGGAAAGCGTTATCGGTGGATTTTTCTTCAAGTATAGAAAACTGCCAAGTCGGCTTTCCTCAGGCTTGGAAAGCGTTATCGGTGGATTTTTCTTCAAGTATAGAAAACCGCCAAGTCGGCTTTCCTCAAGCTTGGAAAGCGTTATCGGTGGATTTTTCTTCAAGTATAGAAAACCGCCAAGTCGGCTTTCCTCAAGCATGGAAAGCATCGTCGGTGGATTTCTTCAAGCATAGAATGACACCAAATTCATACGTCGACTTTCCTCAAGCATGGAAAGTATTATCCAGTAGGTTTCTTCAGGCTTAGAAAACTACCAAACTCCTCAGTCGGCTTTCCTCAAGCATGGAAAGCGTTTCAACAGACGTCATCCGGTGGATTCCTTCAAGCATAGGAAGCTACCAAGCTCATTTGCCACAATACACTGGTGTTAGATAAGCATTCTATCCCTTTACTCTTTTATCTGTAAAACTAACATTTTTCTGCAGGTATCGGCGTATACAGAATGATTTAGGATCGCAGAACGTCTTTAATCATTCTCCGTCCCTATCGGCTACTTTGACTATCGTTTTCGAAACTGACGTTTCTACAAACTCAGTCAAAGTGGGGGCTTCTGTAGACACCTAAAAATGTCTCCCCAAAACCAAACCCGATGATGAACAACCTTTCACCGCCACTATTGGTCGGGTTTAATATTTAATCCCGAGAGTGCTTAAAAAATCATATTTTATTAAATTCATATTTTGAACAGTCCATGGATTAGTCTTGATGTTTGGTAAAAGTATAGTTTTAATTTCAGCCCAAACTTATTAATTAATTTTAAGCCCAAACCCTTTTTATTTTATTGTTTTATTATTTATTTTTGGCCCAAACATTTTATTTTATTATTTTCTTATTTTAGCCCGAATAATAAAAGTCAGAAAAGGCCCAAAATTATCAATCGGCACTTAAAAAGCCGAAGGAAATTAGGGTTAAAAATGTATTTAGACGGAAAATGGACTGGAAATTCCCACGCCACGGCAGACTGCCACCGTGTCACTGGAATCATTCCCGTCTGACGGTGGGATTTCCCGTGACACGGGAGGTCTGCAGTGACACGGGACGTTCCGTGTCTTTTCCGCGTAAACCCTTAACGCATTTTTTATCCCGTTTTCTGAAAATGTACCGTGTCACGGGAATATGTACCGTCTGACGGTGGAGCTTCCCGTGTCACGGTACAGTCTGACCGTGTCACGGGATACTTTTTTAGGGTTTTTATCATTTTAGGGTTCCGTGTGCTCCCTCAGCACATTTTCCCTATAAATACCCCCTCATTTCTAATGAACGGGGCACCGAGTAATTCTCTTATTTTATTTTCTCTCTTCTATGCTTTAGCCTAAACACTAGCCTACCCTTTTCACTTCAAAATTCCTTCTTCAAGTACTCAAAGGAGTCCATACTTTACTCGTGGTTCTATCCTTAAGCCAAGGCGTGAAAGGTAGAATTGTTTGAGGGTTTGGCCCCAAAATCAACTATACTTTATTTAATTTAATTTAATTATTGTTTATTTATTTCCTTGAAGTTACTAACTCGTTTATTATTTTGTAGTTGCAAAGAAACAGAATCAAAGTAAGAGTCATGCTCCTTTTATTTTTATTATTTTTCTAACGATTTTATTTTGTTGGGATTGTGATTAAATTGGTTTTAATATTAATGTTGTTTTATTATATTTATTGATCACCATATTGCATGTTTAAAGGGAATATGTAATTGAAAATCACGCCTAATAAGATAATTTGGACAACCGGTTTAGGTTCTTTTTCATCTTGTTAATTAATTCAAGTGATCACAAATATTTTATAATTATATGTTGCATTAATATTCAACCAATTTAGCATAATAATAGTTTGGAGCAAATTGAATATTTTGTTTGTTTGCCTTTGAGATCGCAAGAATGCTTTTCAATATAAGAATCGAGTAGAGGCCAATACGGGCGAATGTGACTCCATGACTCACTTCGTACCATCATCCCCGATCCTCCTTTCGTGGTTCCGAACCATATGGAGTTAGTAATCTCATGGATTATGAATGGGGTGTAACCTTCACGGGCCAATCGTTGTCCCTTATTCGTGGTTGCCTTTTATGATCCGTGAACGGTTTACAAGTTCCTTAAAAAACTTATTGGCGGCTCCCTACTTTATTTGTCCCTAATCATATTATATCAATTCCCACTTCCTATGAGTGCCAAGCATATTCATCACATGCTTTTAACGTAGGCGCACTTTGAGCGACGCCTACAGACACCCATTTGTGTCTCCCCAAAACCAAACCCAGTGATGAATACCTTTCATGTCATTTTATTATCAAACAAGGTGAAAGTGTGAAAAGTCTATTGATGAGGATGTTTTTATTAAAATATCTCCTTTCTGTTTTTGAAAATATTTCTTTTCTTACCTTATTTATGAAAAACGTGCATTCCAGTTTAGTTTGGTCCATGATAAAGGTCCAATAATAGTGTATTTGGATAGGGCTTTAAAAGACCTTTTCAAAAATATATTATAAGCCCAATTCCGATGAATAATGAGGAAGTTATGGCCTAAATACTAAACTGGGTCCAAACTGGGTTTTACCTACGGCCCAATGACCATGTGGAGGGTCCAAAGGTCTAATCCTGTCCCTAACTAATTAGGATTAATTAGAACCTTCTATAAGTTTCTAAAAGATCTTAATTATCCTTTTTGAAAAGATAAGATTAAAGAATTTGAGTTAAATAAAAACTTTCCTTTTATAACAATTTTCCTTTTTTTTTTAATCCTAATTCTATTCGAATTTAAAGATGTTCAAAGACAGTCAGATATTATTTTTGTGCCTCATAATATTTATCCAAATTTTATATGGTTGGATAGATCTTGAAATTATCTTTCCAATGATATATTATAACATTAATTCCGAGCTATAACAGAAAAGATATGAATGAGATATGAAACTTTATCCAAAACTGACACCCTTCCATTATTTCGGCCATATCTTTTTATCTACAAAATATATTAATCTGATTCTAATTGGGTTGAAAATTAGACTTCAAGAGATTTCCAAGGACATATTATATGCCTTATTTGGACTTTTGGATCAAAAGATATGATAAAAACAAAATTCGCAAAAACTGTTGTCCATCGAGTTTTATTTCGATTCGAATTCGGATTCTTTTCTTATTCTTCGACCCTCTTTTTTCTCTATAAATAGAGGTCATATCTCCCCTTTTCTAATCATCAATTCTCCATCTAATTCTAACCAACTCTCATCAAGAATTTCTTGATTCTTTCTCCCTCTTTCTAGCCTAGCCTAGCCTTTTACAAACACAATTCCTCTTACATTAGATCTAGACACACCTAGCCAAGTTCGAAGTTGTCTTCGCCCTAGACGTGAAAGGTTTGATATTTCTGAGGGTTTGGTCCCAAATTTCTTAATAATTATTTAATTTAATTCTTTAATTTTGTTATTTTCCTTGAAGTTAATAACGTGTGTATTTTGTTATTAGAAAGAGATACGAGGCATCCAAGTAAGTGGTTTAATTGATTTTAATTTATATTATGATATAGAAATCATGTCTAGATTGTTATTATGATTCCTAGTGTCATGTTTAGGGGAAAGGTTTTAATATCAAATATGCTTATTATGATTCCTGCGATGCTTCCTATTTTCTTTTCTAATATTCATGATAGTATCATGTTAGGGCTATATATTTGATCTTTATTGTTTAGTGACATGCTAGGGTTTGTTATTAATCTTGTTAGTATCATGCCTAGGATCTTGCTATTAATATTATGCTTTAACATGATTATGATTAATTATGATGATGATTATAATTGTTATTATTATGATGGTTATTATTATTGTTTATTTTTATTATGTTGCTTATATTTATTATTATTGCTTGATCACGCCTTTTATGCATGTTTAAAGGAAATTTGTACTTGTAATCACGCTTAATAAGATAATTAATAATCTTGTATAGGGTTAATATGATTATAATTTAAGTGATCGCCAATAATAGATTTATTTGTGCATTAATATTCAACCAACATAGATAAACAGGTTTAGGGTTAATCCTATTGATTGCATGTTAGTCAGAAAGCGCACATGAATACGATCAGAATAAAGTAGAGGCCTATTATTAGGGCAGGTTCAATCTCTTTTAAGTTGGATTTGTACCTTCATCCCCGAACTACCAGTCATGGTTCCAGGCCTATTGGAGTTGACGATCTCCTAGATCGTTAAGGGGTGTAACCTTCACCTCGTGAACGGTTTACAAGTTCCTAAAACTTGTTGGTGACTCTTTTGCTCTAGCTTCCTTCCCTTTGGGCATCACCGTACTTTAGTGTATGATCACAGTGGGGTTCAAGTTTGGGGTAATGTTTGAAATATTCTCTACACTTACATTCGCCTTGGATTGGCAAAGTTGTTTGACCAATGGATCTTCCACCTCAAGTGGAGGTGGTATTGGGTTTTGTACTTGACCTTGAGTTTGATTTTGTGTGGTCGAAGATCCATTTGGTGGTGGTGCTTGGTAGACTCGCCCAGAACGAGTTAAATGATCTATCTCATTTAAGTTAGTTGTAGGACTCATAAACCAACTTTCTTCTAGAGGCTTTGGATATGCCTCCATTTCATGATGTTCCATGAGTTGTGCTTGATGCCATTGTTCATCCAAGGAGAGATTCAATAAATCTTGCAATTTCCCTAAGAAATGATCCCAATCAAGCGCTCCATTTGTTTCATTTTGTAAACAAGATGGAGGTGGGACGGCGTCATACTTGGAGACATATAATTCTTGAAAGTCGTCATCCCATATAGTCAACATACTTCATTAGTTGCCCCTATGAGTATTGTGGATAGAGGTTCTCCTATAAGTGTGATATAATCCAAAGGATTGAACATATCACTTCCCATATGGTCCTCATCGATGTGAAACATCCATAAAGAGGATGCATTATTGTTAGGTTTAGGCATGGGAATTCTCCCATCGTCAGCTAAATCTTGTATTTTGTGCTTTAAAACATAGCAACGGTCAGTATCATGTCCAACGCCTCTATGATAAGCACAATAAGAATTACCATTCCATTGAGGAAATCTTCTTTCTGGTGGAGTAGGTGATGTTGGCCCTGTTTGCGCAAGTAAGCCTTTTTCATTTAATTTTTCTAACAATTCTTTATAGCTTACAGGAAATGGAGTAAATTTTCTTTCTTTTGTCCATCTTTTTCTAGGATCATTATATCGATTTGTGTTATTGTATTGCGTGGAGGTCGCAAATACGTCCATAAAGGATGATGCATTATCATTCCCCTTCTTGTAGTTATTCTTAGGTTGATGATGATGATGAGGTTTGTTTGCTTTTTCATTAGCAAGATCATCTTCAATCCTAGTAGCCACAGAATAGACCTTTTGAAAAGTGTCTAGACCAAGGTAACGTAGATGTTTGTTGTACTTTTCATGACAGTTGTCAATGAATTTTTGTACTAACTCGAGTTCATGCGGCCTTTGGGCAAGGTGGGCCGCCTTTTCTCGCCATCTACCATAGAAAGCAAGGAAACCTTCATCGTCGCCTTGCTTAATCATCTCGAGTTCACGTAAAGTTGACTTAAACTCTACGTTACTCTCATATTAGGTAATGAAAGCCGAAACTACATCTTCCTATGTTGCTTTGAATTTTGAATCTAGCCCATAGTACCACTCTCTCGCGGTTGGGTCTAGGGATAAAGGGAAAGTCAAAGCATAAAGCTTAGGATCAACTCCCTTTAATGCCATAGTGCCAGTAAAACACATTAAATGATTTTGTGGATTATTGGTCACCTTAAATATTGGCAAGTCCGTAGCTACGAACTTTTCCGGTAAAGCAAGTCCTAGGGGAGGAGCAAACTTTTCTGCGTCAAATTACTTGTTCCCCATTGTAGAACGAAGAACTAGCTTCTCTAACGACTTTTCTTTGATGGATAATTGTTCCATCTTTTCTTGCAAGGCCAAAGTTTCAGCATTTTTATTTTCAGCCTTTTCCATTTTCTTAATTCTTCTCTCCTCGGCCTCTTGAGCCTTTTCCTCTCTCAAACGAAGAATCTCTTGTTGAAGTTCTTCAATGGTTGGCATTGTTGTTGGACTAGGATTAGTTGTTGAAGAAAAGTGGTTTGAAAGGGGTTGATCTTTGGGTGGTAAACGTAGAATGCGAGTGCCCGGGGGTCCTCTTTCCCAAGCTTGGAAACCGGCCCTAAAGGACTACGAAATGATAAGTAAATCGATACGCTTGTTTAAAAAGAAAAAAAAAAGGCGAAAAATATATTCAAACGGATAACATCACCCTTAACAATTCTTCAATGAAGATATTGTTCGGGCGAGTCAATTTGTTTTTTGAGAAATCAAAATTGACTCGTCCAGTGGGCGCGCGCAAGTGACTCAGTTGCGCGCGGATGTCGTGTGCAACGTAACCTCTTGCGCTGGGAGGGGTCGCGCAACTCACTGAGTTGCGCGCGCCACCTGCTCGCAGGATTTTTTTTTTAATTCGAGCATTTTTTTTTAAATTCGATTTTTTTTATGCTATCCTTTGAATATGACGCTAAATCACAAAGAAACAATTGGGAACCTAGACCAAACTAAAAAGAGAAAAAGAATACTATCCTAACACGTTGCATATAGTCACATAATCACATAAGCATGCCATAAGTCAAGATTCACTCAATGTCGTTCTAAGGTCAAAAAAGGCTTGGGTGTCCAAAGGTACCATATCTTAAGAAACGACGCACAAATCAATCACTCAACGTGTTGACTCATGGCATCACTCTCCCAACATTTTGTTGACGATATGAGTGGGATGATTGTTATTGATTTCGAGATAGAAGCCTAGTGTTGGTGACCCCGTCAATGAGCCAATCCCCAATGGTTTAAGTGTGCTATGCTTATGCATGATGCAATGTTGCTTGTTTGGTTTTTACTCTTGTGCAAAAGGAAGATATGCGCTCAAGTCTCTCTCTTTAATTAGAGATTATCCAAGTTAATTCTCGTTACAACCCATAGGCAACCTGGTGTTGGAAACCTTGGACCATAACTACGAATTAATCATGTAACCTCTAATTCCCCAATGGAGTCGCCACTGTAAGGAGGGTGATCCCATCGTAAGGGGTACTCTCCTTAAATTTCCATGGACACTTAAAATCCTAGGACCTTACACTTGTTAGGGTGTAGTAGTATTTGAATTCCTGACTGTTTAGGGGACCTTGAATTAGAATTGATTCTATCATTACGCTTTTTTGTAAGAAACAAGTAGGGAGTCGCCAATGAGTTTTAGGAAAAACTCATAAACCTCGTTCATGCCTTTCTTCCATGTGGAGTTCCTGGAATAATTAGCACGAATCATAAGTTTACCCATGCCCAAATTGGTCTATAAACCAGAAATGAGTTCGGGAGCGAGGGTACTAAAATAACGTTACTTTTAGAGGGGAATCGTTATCCTAGCCCTAGTGCGGCCTCTACTAGCTCTTCCTTTTTTACAATTTCATCACCAAACAATATATGCAACGCGATTCCTAAAGCTATGTTAGTTTATTTTATTTACAAGCATTAATTCACGTAGGAATTATATCGTAATGTCGTTATTCTTATTTATTCAAATTCGTGAAAAGGACAAGAAAATAAACAATATTCACCTTGGCTTAAGTGATCAACCAACAATTATATATTATTTATTTATCGTCATTGCAGTTCCTGTTGAGACAGGAGGCCAAAAGTATAGATGTCTATAGTAATCATACAAAGCATATCGTGCTTAGCTCCTTGACCTAAGCAACGTTCATTATGCAATAATCACTTCATCTATATACGTGCTTAGCTTCCAAACGTAGTGATATTCAAGATCACTTCTTTACACCATATATGGTGCTTAGCTCTATGACCTAAGTTCATTTATCTATCGTGTCACATGATGTAGTTGTCCTTAGCCTCCTGGCCTAAGGACATTCGTCATGCATACATTATTTTCAAGACAAGCAATTCAATCCATACGATTCATTTCGTCTTGCTCAACAAGGAAGTTCAAAACTTCTTCCCTTTTTCATGACTTTTCTTTTGAGGAAGTTTAAAAATTGTTTCAAAAAAAAAAATTCCTCGAGGGAAAGTCAAAAACAAAACTTCGTTTTTCACGTCTTTCTTTTTCGGAAGAAAGTCGGTACCCTCCACTCGTCTCATTACAATAATGACGGAAAATTTTTGCTTTTGCATTTTCGGTTGCTTGTGTCTGCACATACACTCAAATCATACATATACACACACAACCACAAGTTATATACATGTCATGTCATGTCAAGTAAAACTTGGTCAAGTCAATCATAGACTGAACGAGTCCCTTGGCAAATTTTATTTTGCAGGTCTCAATTACAGCCCACGTCCGGGGACATGAGGACCATCTACAACCCACGTTCGGGGACAAACGAACCATCTACAGCCCACGTTTGGGGACAATCGAACCATTTATAGCCCACGATTGGGGACAAGCAAACCAACTACAGCCCACGTTCGGGGACAATCGAACCACCATCATTTCATGGCGCAAGATTCTCAATACACAGAGACTTGCAATCTCATCATCAAAAAAATCTTTCCTCAAGCATGGAAAGTGTCATCCGGTGGATTTCTTCAAGAATAGAAACCTTCCAAAATCATCTGTCGACTTTCCTTAAGCGTGGAAAGTATTATCCGGTTGATTTCTTCAAGCATAGAAAGCTGCCAAATTCATATGTCGACTTTCCTCAAGCATGGAAAGTATTATTCGGTTGATTTCTTCAAGCATAGAAAGCTGCCAAATTCATATGTTAACTTTCCTCAAGCATGGAAAGTATTATCCGGTGGATTTCTTCAAGCATAGAAAGCCGCCAAATTCATACGTCGACTTTCTTCAAGCATGGAAAGTATCATCCGGTAGATTTCTTCAAGCATAGAAAGCTACCAAAATCATCAGTCGACATTCCTCAAGCATGGAAAGTATTTCAACAAAACGTCATCCGGTGGATTCCTTCAAGCATAGGAAGCTACCAAACTTGTTTGTCACCGATACACTGGTGTCAGATACGCATTCTATCCCTTTACTCTTTTATATGTGGAACTAACATTTTTCTACAAGTATCGACGTATATAGAGTGATTTAGGATCGCAGAACGTCTTAAATCATTCTTCGTCCCTATCGACTACTCTGACTATTGTTTTCGAAATTGACGTTTCTACAAACTAAATCAAAGTGGGGGCTTCTGTAGACACCTAAAAATGTCTCCCTAAAACCAAACCAAATGATGAACAACCTTTCACCGCCATTATTGGTCGGGTTAAGTATTAAACTTGGAGTGCTTAAATCCATATTTCTCTTTCATAAAAAAAACCCTATTCCTAGCCCATTTCCCCAAACCATAACTTATTTTCCTCTTTTCGTGCCTTTAAACCCAAAATAATTCATTTCGTGTCCATTAAAATCATTCAATTCGTGTCCTTTTTATAAAGAAGTTTAGTATAGTTTTTTCTGGTCCATAATCTGGGTCAAATGATTTAATAATTTGATGGGTCTTTAAAAGAGCTTTCAAACGATATATTATAAGCCCAAATCCGAGTTATAACAAATAAGTTATGGCCAAAATACTAAACTGAGTCCAAACCAAACCTAAGCCCACCTTACCTACGACCCAATGATCATGTGGAGGGTCCAAAAGCTTTAATCTCATTCCTAAACCAATTAGGATTAATTGGAAGTTTCTATAAGTTTCTAAAAGATCTTAATTATCCTTTTTGAAAAGATAAGATTAAAAAGTTTGAAATTGAATAAAACTTTTCTTTTTGAAAGTCCTAATTCTATTCGAATTGAAAGACGTTCAAAGATAGACAGATATTATTTTCGTGACTCATATTTTTTATCAAAATATTATATGGTTGGATAGGTCCTTGAAATTATATTTCCAATTATATATTATAATATTAATTCCGAGCTATAACGGAAAAGATATGAATGAAATATCAAACTCTATCCAAAACTGACATCGTCCCACTATTTCGGCCATATCTTTTATTCTACAAAGAATTTTAATCTGATTCTAATTGGATTAGAAAATAAACTTCAATAGATTTCCAACTATATATTATTTATCTTATTCCAATTTATGGATAAAAAGATATGATAAAAACAAAAATCGCAAAAACTGCTGTCTATCAGGTTTTATTTTGATTAAATTCAGATCTTATCTTAATCCTTCGACCCTTCTTTTTTCATTATAAATAGAGGTCATATCAACCCGGCCTTTTTAAAGGATCAACAAGCTTGATCACAAAATAATTCTCTTCTCCGTCATTAGCCCAAACACTAGCCTCCCTATTCTTCCATAATACTTCCCCTAAGAACTCCAAGGAGTCCATACAATACCCGAAGTTCTATACTTAAACCAAGGCATGAAAGGTAGAATTAATTGAGGATTTGGACCAAATCAACTCTACTTTTTATTTAATTTAATTGTTCCAATTTGATTTATATTTTTATTAAAGTTACTAACAGTTTGTTCATGATGTAGCAATTCAAGGAAACACGGAAAGTGAGAAATTAATCACTTATTACTCTTATTTTTATTCTTGTTGCTAGAATCATGATTAGGTTTATTTATATCTGATTTGACTAACACTATTATTATTTAATTGCTTCCAAAGTTTGTTTTATTATATTTATTGATCACTATATTGCATGTTAAAGGGAATATGTAATTTAAAATCACGACTAATAAGATAATTTGGCCAACCAGTTTAGGTTCCTTTTTAATCTTGTTGTTTAATTAAGTGATCACAATATTTTAGAATTATATGTGTGCATTAATATTCAACCAATTTAGCCTAATAATAGTTTATAGCAAATTGAATCTTTGTTTGCATACCTTTGAGATCACAGGAATCACTTTTCGCTACAAGAATCGAGTAGAGGCCAATACGGGCGAATGTGACTCCATGACTCACTTCGTACCATGATCCCTGATCCTCCTTTCGTGATTCCAAACTATATGGAGCTAGTAATCTCATGGATTAAGAATGGGGTGTAACCTTCATGGGTCAATCGTTGTTGCCTTTCGTTGTCCCTCAAACGTGGTTGCCTTTTATGATCCATGAACGGTTTGCAAGTTCCTTAAAAACTTGTTGGCGGCTCCCTAATTTTCTTTGTCCCTAATCGTAATGTCAATTCCTACTTCCTATGAGTTCCAAGAATATTCACAACATTCTTAATGTAGGTGCAATCCGAACGACGACGCCTACAATAATTAACATAAACACAAGACTAAGTAAGTAATTATTACCTTTATAGCGTGCTTCGCTCTCTAAAACGATCTCTTAATTGAAAACCTTCAAGTCCCGCCCACACGGCGACATCCTTCAAGGTCCACCCGCAACACGAAACCGAACTGGTCTAATGCCTTGGAGTTAGCAAGGCCCGACCTAAAAACCCGAGTAATTAGTGTTCAAAGGTTTTCACACTATGATGCCTTTTTCAACACTTACTCAAGTTAAGAATTCCCAACTTCTAGGTTGGTATTTATAGGCAAAGGCTCCAAAAATTCCCATCATCTTTCCATGTGGGAGATTTTGATTTTATTCATTTTATTTTAAATCTAAAATAAAATAAATAAGCAAGCTAGTAATAAATCAATAAGTGTAAAGCTCACATGAGGGGTTAGGTGAGGACCATTTGGAGGAGGGGAGACCAAACTTGCTCCGCAATAACTCCCCAAAAACCGCCACCTACACCACCTTATTTCCCTCTTGGCTTGAGCCATATGGAAGCCCCACTTGGGCACCAAGGTACCCCAAGTAGGTTGCCATGGCTGCTGCCACCCACAGCCAGCAGGCCCATGCTCCTAGCACTCGATTTTCCGATACTAGGGATATTTTGGTCATTACGTTGATTTATTAGTTTTTCTCGTCTCGTCTTTTATTATATCGACTCGACTTTCGACTCTCGGTTTTGACGCTCTAAGCTCGAATTTCCGACGTCTTAATATTAATTACTCAGGCGACTTATTAATTCATTCCAAATTAATTCATCGCTTCGGTTCGCTAGTTCCTTGGGTATGACCCGAAGGGTTCAGTCAAGATTAAGCTTTAATATTAATTATTCATTAACATTATTGATCGGAAGCGGCCTCCACCTAGGCATTCTGATCACTTGACCTCACTGAATAATTAGCTTTCTAATAATTCCGAACCCTCTATCGGAATAATACACTTGTTCGCAGGACACCATTCCTTTCAATTTCCCACTTGTCCTTCCGGACAAGTGCGCATTTAGTGTATAGCCTTTTTCCTATGTCGCTTAATTTCTCTTCATGAACTATAAGGTAAGATATATTCGTCATCCTTATTATGTCTTGAAGTGTTTCTCAATCCCGAGTCCGACTATTAACAAAAAGATGATTTATAAATCCATTCGAACACGGCCATGCATTTTACAGTCTCGCTCTTTGAGAGACCTTGTAAACAACAAAGACATCTTCCTTATTTTTAATAGAGGGACATTCCCAGTCTTGTAATGTGGCTTCTCTTACGGAGAGGACCTAGCCGCCCGAGTGTTGCCGTTATAATCCCCTATTACGGCAGACGTTTGGCAACATCTAAGCGGACTAGTAATCAAACAAGAAAGCTCACAATACTTATGGTCGAGGAAATAGGTTCCAATAGCCATAATGAGAAGTATACTTATGACGATTTTTAATCTCTTAAAGTATTCTCATATGTCGATCCAGTATGGTTCTAAACCAATACCAGCGCAAATGATTAATGACAATCTTGATACCTTATTTTTAATATTCTAAGAATCAAATGGACTCATTATTTAATCCTAATCCATAATTAAATAGCAAACGGAGTGATAAAATTTCATGAAATTTAAAATTATTCCAAAACCTGAATGGTTCATCTTATGATAAATGGTTTTTCCGAATGTTTTAAAAGTATCACTCTTTATAAAACATCTATAGAAATCACACCCATATCTAATATGATTGATTTCTTTCATGCAATTGTGAATGTTGTCGTTCACTTATTGCATAGGTTTAGTTATAATTACTTTGCTAATCCTAGCATCTTCATTACTGATCACTTTCATAATAAGATGATGAAATTTGAGAGTGCCATGGATTATATGTGATTTAGGATTTATTGTCCAAGTGATATCTCCCACTCATTGAGATCTTCAACTTAACAACCTACAATCATTAACGTTCAACAACGAACTTTCCATAGAACATCTTCTTTATTATCGCCTTTAAGGCAACAATATTCTCAATATTCTCAACATTATTTAAGCCACGACTCATTGTTAGCTCGTGCTTATAAACGACTTCTTTGTTAAGGATCTAATCCTTGTTAAGGTTTGTGCTTGCAAAATTAATTCTCAAATTGTATTTGTTTCCAAAAGTCAATAACTAATCCTGCTACTTATCCAAGTACTTTGGATGTTCTTGGCCATAATCTAACGATCTATTACATAGATTCAGGTTTATTGGTACTACATACATACTTCACATGATCTAAGAAAGTAAGTCGTGTGACAAATCCATATTGTAGCGTACATGATGAATTTAATTGTAGAATGATTCTCAATCTTTTCCACCTACGTTACATTTTAGCTCATCCAGTTTAACTGAGTCTTGCTAAACTGTTTGCTATGTGATATGGTTGAAAGTCTCTACTATAGTCTTTCTTGTTTGACTTAGTATTTAGCCTAGCTCACACTTAGTTCAAACATTTACTTAGTTTTATACATACGGGTCGAAAGTTTTTCAAAGTCCTTCAATTCATGCTTAACACGGTAAATTCCTTTACACGTTCAAATATTTTGTTAAGTCTATACAATATATCTTAATACCCAATATGTACTAAGTATCGTCTTTTGCTTGGTCCATTGTCGAAAATACTTTCAAAAACTGCTAAAAGTTAAGGTTTTTGCGACCGCCTCTTACGGTCGCAGAAAATAGCAAAAACAGCCGCAATTTATAATTGCGACCGTCAACGGTCGTAAAGGGGTGGTCCTTATTTACTTGGTCGCAAAAAAAAAATTATTAAGTTTTTATTAATTTCAACGACCACAAGGAAAACTGTCGTAAATATAAACAATTGCGACCGGTAAAAGCAGCGGTCGCAATTTTGGAAATTAGCGACCGCTTTTAGCCGTCGCTAAAATTTAAAAAAAAAAACAAAAAAAAGAAAATTCACCCCCATCCCTGCTCTTCACAACCACGCCCCCCACCACCCAAGCCAACTCCACCTACTGCCTCTTCCCAGCCAACCACCTTTACCCACCAACCACCTTTACCCACCAACCAAACACCTCGAAAACACCACCCAATCACCTCGACAATCCCAACTAGCCACCACGAAAATGAAACCCAAAAAAAAAAACCAGCAAATATCAAATATGGTCTAATTCAACCAGCAAAAATCAACCCAAAACACAAATAAAATCAAACCCAAAAAAAAACCAAATTGAAATTAAATAAAATCAAACATAAACCCAAAAAGAACGAAATATTCAAACATAAAAATCAAACAAAATTAACCAAATTGAAATGAACAAAAATGAAACCCAAAAATAACAAAAACCAAACAACCCAGCAAAAATTAACCCAAACACGGATAAAATCAAACCCAAAAAAAAAGCAAAAAATCCAAACAAAAATTCAACGGAAAATAAAAAAAAACAGCAAAATTCGAATGAATAAAACATGGAAATTTGAATTAATAAAAGTAATAAACCACAAAATCGAAAATAAAACAATTATCAAACCAAAATCAACAAAAAAATCAAACCCGAAATGAAATTGACAATAATCAACCCAAAATTTGAAACGAAAATCAAACATACCTTGTAATATTAACAAAAATCAAACAAAAAAATCGCCCAAAAATTCAACCCAATAATTATACCCAAAAAAAATAAACCCACAACAATTAAACCAACAAATTCGAACAAAAAATCCAACAAAAATGAAATAAAACCCTCATAAATCAAAAATAAACATAAATTAAACCCACCTTTGTCAATATTTTTTCCTCTAATGGTTCATATGGTTGAATTCGACCACAAAAACTCCATATCTGGAATTTTTATGGTCGAATTTGACCATTAACACCATAATTCGTTTGTTGCTCGTTGAATAAGGATTCTTTATTGCCTAGACGGAGGGAGGAGCAGAAAAAAGAAGAGGAAAGAAATCGGGGAGAAGAGGAAAGAGAAGGGGAAATGTCAGGAAAAGAAGAAGAGAAAAGAGAGAGAGGGGAAGAGGAGAGAGGCATGAAAATGTAGGGCGGCTATTAGGGTTAGTAAATTAGGGTTGAGGTGAGATGGGTGAGTATTTATACCCGAATTTTTTTTATAAAAAAAAAAGCTTTTTACGACCGTCTTTGACGGTCGCAAATTATGACATTTACGACCGTCTCTTTGACGGTCGCCGATTATGAATTTTACGACCGTCTTTGACGGTCGCAGATTATGACATTTACGACCGTCTCTTGGACGGTCGCAGATTATGACATTTACCGCCATCTTTGACGGTCGCAGCTTATGACATTTACGACCGTCTCGTGGACGGTCGCAGATTATGACATTTACGACCGTCTTTGACAGTCGCAGGTTATGACATTTACGACCGTCTCATGGACGGTCGCAAACGATTTATTTTAATTTAGACATATTTTTAATTGCTAAAACATCCTAGCGACCGTCTAAAAAGCTGAAAACGGTCACAAATTTGCGAATTTGCGACCGTTGTCAAAGCAGTCGTAATATTGCGACCGCATAAAAAACGGTCGCAAATTTCATATTTTGCGACTGTTTTTCAGATGGTCGTAGAAAAACGGTCGCAATTTAGCCGAATTTTAGTAGTGAAATCTAAGCATTTAGCATTTAATATAGTTAATTTACAATAGAATTCGTAAACTTCTTATTGGACCTTACAATGCAAGATTGACTCTTGCTCCCACTAAACTTCTTATTCATAAGAATTTCTATATTTTTTCATACATTAATCCTTTTATTAACTTTATTAGAAAAGACGTTCCAATTCCTTTATGCAATGCTTCCTTCAATCCCATAATGGATTTCTTGAGCTTGCTTTCAAATCTAGCATTATTTAGATTTTCAAAACCCTTAGACTATTTTCATAGTCACTTCCAAAACCCTATTTTAGGAAGGCGATTTTGGTATCTATTTTTCCATATTTCATATGTGCAATTTTGCTAGAATAACCACAAAAAGACTTGAGCATTCCGATTGGTGAGTAGGTTTTTATTAAAATCAACTCCGTGAATTTAATTATATCATTTTCAACCAATATAGCTATGTACGCATGTACATTTCCATATTTGTTAGTTTTCTCCTTGAAAACTTATTTGCAATCGATGGGTCGTTTACCCTTCATGCAAATTAATCAAGTTTTAAACATGATTTTCAAACATGGAGTCTATTTCGGATCTTATGGCCTCTAACCATTATTTGGAATTTGAATTTGTCGTAGCTATCTTACAAGGCATTATTCCCTTACTATCTAATAATAAATAGTATGCTTGTAAGTTTTAGGTTTATTTCTAACTTAATAGAAAATTTATAGGATTCTATCCAAGCCTCTGGTGAATTCTATACCTATACGAGATTATTGCATCAAACACTAAGTTTCAAGGCGCTTCCAAACCCTTTGATTATCTTGATATTACTCCAACTTTTCAAAAGTTTTTTGAGTAATGAATTCTCTTTTAAGGCACTTGTAAAGTCTTTTTGAGTATTCTTGATAAAGTATTCTTACGAATCCCTTTTAAGGTCTTTCGAGATTCTCAGTTCTAGTTTGTTGCTAATCTCGATGGTCATCGAGTTCATTTTCCTCCCACTTGTCGTTTTGGAAATGTGTTCCTTTCCAGAAAGATACCACTTAGAGCAACAAACATTATGTTCTCATTTAGGTTGTGAAGGTAGTGCTTGTAGTCTCACTTGAAAGCTTACAAAGAGACATGTATATTGTCTTTGGGTAAAAGTTTGTTGTGAAACAAAAAGTTATCTCCCACTTGAGCTATCTTAGCCTTTAATGAGCCATTAAGCTCTCACTCAACCACCTAGCTCTTGCTAAGCCGGTGAGCTCCCACTGAGTCACTTAGCTCCCACTGAGCCAATGAACTCCCACTATGGCTAAGAGTTTTAGACATATACTTGAAAGGACTTTTAAAAGTTAATTCTATCCATAACTGAATATGGTGTCCTTTCTTAGCTCCGACATTTTTTTAGTGTAACATTAGTCCTTTGTGCAAATCTTTAAGAACTTTATAGGAAGGGATGTGATCCATCATTGTTCGAATCATTTTTAAATGGCATCGAGGTCTCCGTGAAGGTACACTATGTTCTTTGTGGAGTTATTTATGAAAATTTCAATTTCATAACTTTGTGATGGTCACACTTGGCTCAAGCAAACATCGCTCGATCAAATCTAGACGTTTTGATATCTTGCCAAGTTGATTATGTACTTCATTAAACTCTTGAACTATTCAAGGTCAAGTTTGTTCACATTTGATGAATATATCGATATCCTTTCAAATTTCTCGTGAAACATTGAAGTAATTGAATCCTCTTTAGCTTTCGGAGTCAATTGTCTATACCAAGAACAATAGCTCTTTACTTTGTCGGTTTTTAACAAGTAAGACTTGCTTGTCTTAGAACGATTCTAAATCGATCAACTGTCAAGAGCCTATATAGCCTTGAGTACGTTCTTGTCAATGTTACATTGCTAAAGATGTCCAGAACACAAATCATGCCTATGATTTGAACTTTTGTGAGTTTTCATATTAGGGAAATGTTTGTTTGTAATCAAGAATTCTTGACTCATGGTTTAGACAACCACGCCATTCAAATAAATTTGTAACTATTGCTCTTTACTTATTATGTGAGTCTTTCCTTGTGTTAACGAATTGTTTTCTGATTCTAGAACACAATAACCATTTATTTGTTCCGGCCTTAGCTCAAAAGGTCTTTAAACAAAGCATATGACCTTACAATTGCTGTAGCACCACTTGCTTCATTCTAAGCTTGTAAGTCGATAACTTAGCTTATCTTCAATAGTTTGAGGTCACTTTCAAAGTGGAACACTGAAGCAGTATCTGATACTTGTGAAGATAATAACTTGCTAAGTTAATTAAAATGACATGAACTCTTTAGCCGAAATGGAATCTTATTCCTTTTCTTTGTTCCTCGTTTCCTATAACTCTTATCATACTTTATCTCATAGTCTTTCAGAATCATTTCTTTAAGAGTCTTTGACTTTTATACTTTATTAGGCATAATTAAGCATCTAATGCGCCGTATAACAAAGTTTCAACTTTTTCTTTAATTCGTACTTGAATTAAAACATCAATGAGTTGTACTCACCAGCGTATAAAGCGAAAAGATATGTTGGTTGTCATGCATTGACAATTTTGAGTTTCCAACTCAATACTTCATGTTTATCAAAACTATCTAGTATTTTGAATACATGATGTCCAACCGTTCTTTCGGACTTATAAAAGTGATTTATGAGAATTGTATTTTTAGAATTGCCTTTCCTTTCTTTGAGAACCATTCTCAAAGATTTCCTTTACCAATCATGGAAAACAATATAGTTTGATTTAGAATTCTACAAATATAAGTGCAATGTATAACCATTTATCAAGTAAATAGCATAATAAGTTTGAAAATTAAAAGGATATTCATGCCAATTTTCAATCTTATAAAACGTCTTATCCACGAATTAAATTTGTCCCCATTTGGCGAGAATAAATCTATTCCAAGATCCAAAGAAACTAAGAGTGGTTAAGCATGCTGAGGCTTGTCTTAACACTCAATCTCCTAAGGTAAGAAACGCTTTTCTAATGGCTCCAAGCCACTCTTGGTTGTATAAATCGTCACATCTAATGCTCTCTCAACAATTTATTCACTTTGCCACAACATGTTAGGACTCCATCACTCATATCGTTGAGTACAACCAAAACCAACTTGTATGCGATGTCTTGCTTTGGAAAACCCATCCATATACCTTACATATCCTAGGGAATAATAGTGATGCCTCGCTTTGGCGTAGCCCATAACTACTCTCAATAGGTCGATAAGTGTTGTTTTGGAATGACAAGTTTTAGTCAATATAGGGACCTAGGGTTTCTATGTTGGTTGATTTAATTGAACTCAATTAATCATCATAACATTGGAAATCCTAAACATGCATCTAACATATAATTCATATATAAATGATCATAAATATATATTGAAAACATAAATAAAGATGCATTTGGCAACTACCATGACCCCTTGAATCTTCAAGTCTTCAAGGGACGGCTTTTGCAACTTCATGGCTTCGTCTTCCAAGAACCTGCGTCTTCAAGACATGACCATAATTATGCAAACACTAGTATCTACGATTAGGACAAATCTAAACATTAAGTTACAAAAATACTCAACGGTTCGCAAACCGTATTTAAATTTACAAAAATACATTACGGATCGCAGTTCGTATTTTCTATCCTAATCGGGCCCTACTAGTTGCCATTTTATAAAACCTGTGAGAGAATATACACTTCATTCATCCGTTCACTATTTGTGAATGGCCCATGCATTTTACAACGATAAAACAAGTAACAATGCTTAAAACTTAAAACTAGTCAAAGTTGTTTAATTAATCATGTAATTTAACGTATTTAATTATTGAAGCTCCCACTAAATTCCACATCCATCTTAATTAATCCAATTAATTAAGCCGGTAAACCCAATTATTTGCCAAAATTGAATTTTTGCATATGTCGCTCAAAAACCGAGGCCTAGCCTCTAAAAATTTATTAAAATAATTAAAACCAAATTAAATTAATAAAATAATTTAAATGGAAAAATAAGCAAACACAAAGCCAACCGCACTCAAGTGGCTCACGCACTACATGCGTGTCATATGGAAGCCAAGGTTGTCTAGCAACCTCGAACTATGCGGCTTGGCGCATGTGCCTCCACCACCCCACGTAGCACTAGCTAGGTCGAGCCTAGTAGCGTTTGCTACGGGTTACCTGGTGCTAGGCACATGCCCACGGCTGCTTGCCCCTTCGCACCAAAGCACCAAGCATCAAGCATGCACTAGCCCACGACCCACGCATAGCCGCACCAAGCCTCGACCAGCTCACTTGGCAGCCACATATGGGCAGCATGCCCGACTAGCCAAGTGAGGCACTTGCCTCGGCTTGCGTGCCTTAGCTTCGGGTTTCCAACCCGATTTTTGCGTGACTTTGCAATTAATTCTAAATTAATTTTAAAACTAATTTAATGAGAAAAAATGAAAAATTAAACAAGTCTAACTTTAATCAAAATTTCACAAAAAGTGCACACAACCAAAATTATTTCCAAGAACCATTCTTTAATAAATTTGGTTTAACTTGGTGTAATAAATTAATAAGGGCAATCACTCACTATTTATTTAATTAATTTAAATTAATCATGAGATTTTGACAAAATAAAAGGGAGTTGGAAAAATGAACACAAGTTCAATAAAAATTCCAACTTTAATACTTGTGAATCCTTGAAAAATGATATCTTCCAATATGAAGATAAAACAAATTTCTATCATAAGTTTCAAACTTTATGATTCCAATCAACTTAATACATGATTAAATCAAAAGTTGAACCAAAAATTCATGGAATTTAGTAACTTAAAGTTCCAATCACTTAAAACAATTAAAGAATGAATCTTTAGTACTTGGAAGCAACAAAGAACAAACTATTCACACTTAATGCAATTAATTTGCAATTATGTGAAAAATAAAACCAAACTTTCAAACACAAATTACTACCAAGTAATCATGCCTAAAGAAGTTTAAAATTGCATATAAAATAAGGATTGAACCAATTACATAACCACCATAAATATGAAATGAATTTTCAAAGTTAGAAAGATTTTAAAATTTTCGTTAAAACGAAAAATCCCTCGAAAAGTGCATTTCTGGTCTTTTTTTTGGCTAAAAACACAGCCCTAAAATGGGTAAAACCATTTCAAGAACGCCTTTTCCACCCAAAATTCACTTTTTTGGGCAAAAAATCTGGGTTCGGGAGCTAAAGTCAGCTTTAATACGGGATTAAAATTAGTAAACCGAGCTACTAATCTAATTAGCAACTTAAAACCAGAAAAATTAAGCCATAAAAAACACCTTGAATAATATGATTATAAAAATAAATGAGCAAGGCTCCGATACCGCTGTTGGGTTTTGGTGAGTCCGACTAGACCTGGAAATCCTGACCCGACCTGATTGACCCGACCCGAATGACCCGACCCGTAACCCGAAAGTTGACCTGAAAATGACCCGAACCCGAACTAACCCGACCTGACCCGAACCCGACCCGAAATAGAGTTGACCCGATGACCCGAAGTGACCCGACCCGAATGACCTGACCCGAAACCCGAACTTGACCCGAAATGACCCGAAACCCGAAGTGACCCAACTCGATTTTAACCCAAATTGATTGACCCGAATCGACCCGACTCGAATTGACCCGAATCCTAAGTGAATAGGGTGAAATAGTGAATTACTTAGTTTAGGGCTTCTTTATTTCCTACATAATAGGTACTCATGATTTTTAATTATTTTTTTAAAGATTTTACATACATTATTTTTCCAACTATTTTTTTCAAAGTGAATTTATTTTGGTGACCCGACACAAACTTGACCCAAATAGACTCGACCCGAATTGACTCGATCCGAACTTGACCCAACCTAAAATTAACCCGAAAATTGATCTTAAAAATTGACCCGACCCGAACAGACGCCGCCCGAATTGACACGGTCCGGACTTGACCTGACCCGAACTTGACCCGAAGTGCTGACCCGATTTTGACCCGAAACCCGAATCAACCCGACTCGAGCCGAACATTTGCTGACCTGAACTTGACCCGACCTGAATTGACCCGACCTGAACCTGATAGGTTGTCGTACACCTGTCAAAAATAAATTCCTAACAAAACCAACTAACAATGTAGTAGGGTAAGTAGGGTCAAATCCACAGAGAGATGGCTATTCAATCTAGCTTTCAAGGATTTGGAGAAACTAAACTATGTCACGAGTTAGGATAGAATATAGTCTAAAATAAAGTAGGGATGAAACAATTAATAAAAAGACCTAGGGTTATGATTGTAAACCATAAAAATTCAAACCTGCAATAAATGATTAAGGAAATAGAAAATATACGGGAACAATGATTTTTTTGATAATTTGTGGGTTACAACTCTTGTAGATCTATTGATTCCTCTCTCCAAAGGGGTAGGATTTTGATATGTGTTTATAGTACGGGGCCTTGTCGGCTTATTCCATACTATGAACCTACAATGTTTGGTAGTAGGGAGGAGATGGGGTCTTGTGACTTATTCCATCTGAGCCTAATTAAACCCTAGATTCGACCCTCTTTATATAGAGAGTCGTAGAGTAGTTTACAAGATAATAATCATATACTCTACGAGATCTTGAAGATAAACATCTTATATTTTTTTATATTTATCTCCTTATTTACATATATCTGACACCTAATAATTAACATAATTTCGGTGTCAACAAATGCCCCCTCGAGACCTGTTGTGGAGATTTGACATCGGATGCAACTTGGTCTTGAAACTTTCCTGTTGAATTTGAAAGAAAATTTGGCATGCCCCCATTAAATCTAGGAGTTTTGAGACTTGAAGATTGGAGATGAGAACCCCTTATAATTCTAAATCTATCAAACATCAATAACAATTCAATTAATCAATTATTTAGAGCAATTGCTAAGCCTACGGTCGGGTCTTAACGCTCTCAATTCAACATATGTAGTTTGGTCGCTAACATAATCAAAATTGCTAATTGTAGGTAAGCCTCTAAAAGTAAGATCTTTCGATTCAAACCTTTATTAACAAGAATTAATCAAACAATTGATCAGGTTGCAAGATTAACAATAAAACACTATCAATTAGAGAAATGAATAATCAAAATATTAAAAATACTAATCAAGAATCATCATATAATCATGGATTCCCAAACCCTAGAAATAAACTACTCAAACATGGAAGAAATAATTAAAACTAGATCTAAGGAAAAACATAATTAAAAACAAAAAATAGAAATAAAATACCTCAATGAATTGAAATAATAAACCTAAGAATCATCCATGGAAGAATACATGGAAATGCCATGAGAAACTAGGGTTCAAGAGAAAATTAAAAAGAACGTAAAGATATAAAAGGCATAATGGAAAATAATAATCCCTTGAAGTATTTATACTAATCTAAAGATAAATAAATAAATAAAAAGATAAGAAATTAAAAATAACAAATGTTGTAAAGTAGTCGTCATCGATCAAGGATTGTTGCGATGATGAAAAACAAGGCTCGGATAGATGACCTGCTGCTGCTGGGCGCGGAAACCAGCGGCCGTTGGGTATCCATCGGGCCAAACAGAAGCTGCTCGTGGCCTAGGAGTGCCGAGCTTTGGGCGCTGGTGGTCTGCTGGTTCGCAGGGTCATCTTTCAAGGGCTATATCTCACGTTTTAGGAATTTTATAGGTACGTGTGACATATCGTTGGAAATCTATTCAAGTCTAGTGTCCAACGCAATTTGAATCGCTTCAATCCGATTTGTAGAACTCAAGTTATGATCAAAACGTGACCAAAGGTCTGTTTTGCCACTTTGTAAAACATCGTTTAACTTCGTTTCTAACTCAAATTCAATTCCGAAAAGTGCATAACAACCCTTATGGATTCTATATTCATTCCTCATGCATATAAATCTCAAAATAATCTTCCAAAAACGCATATCCTTCATTGAGCGACCTCGATTCATCGACGTTTCATCATTTCATTGTCCGATTCTTCCAAAACTACTCTGAAAGCATCCAAATAACTATAAAAACTACCTGAAACTTTAAGAAAACACAAACGAAGCATAATAGAGTACAAAACAAACAACTATGCATTTAAGACCTAAAAAGAGACAAAAAGACCTAAAATCAATTATAAAACTAGCATAAACTTGCCTACAAATCCTATATAAATGTGATTCCCCAGAACCCGACCTAAATGACCTGTTTGCAAGGTCTAAGTCCGAACCATCGCGGAAGGACACCCAACCCCAAAACCAAACTCACAATAATTATAACCATAAACATATTTACATAAACACAAGACTAAATAAGTAATTATTACCTTTGTAGCATGCTTCGCTCTCTAAAATAAGCTCTTTCTTGAAAGCCTTCAAGTCCCGCTCATACAGTGACCTCCTTCAAGGTCCACCCGCAACGCGAGCACCCAACCGGTCTAAGGCCTTGGAGTTAACAAGGCCCGACCTAAAAACTCAAGTAATTAGTGTTCAAAGGTTTTTCACCTTGTGATGCCTTTTTCAACACTTGCTCAAGTGAAGAATTCCCAGCTCCTTAGGTTGGTCTTTATAGGCAAAGGCTCTCAAAATTCCCATCATCTTTCCATGTGGGAGATTTTGATTTTATTCATTTTATTTTAAATCTAAAATAAAATAAATAAGCAAGCTACTAATAAATCAACAAGTGTCAAGCTCACATGAGGGGTTAAGTGAGGACCATTTGGAGGAGGGGGGGACCAAACTTACTCCCCAAGCACTCCCCAAAAACCGCCACCTTACCACCTTATTCCCCTCTTGGCTTGCGCCACATGGCAGCCCCACTTGGGCACCAAGGCACCCCAAGTGGGCTGCCATGGCTGCTACCAGGTTACACCCCATTCATAATCCATGATATTACTAACTCCATATGATTCAGAACCACGAAAGGAGGATCGGGGATGATGGTACGAAGTGAGTCATGGAGTCACATTCGCCCGTATTGGCCTCTACTCGATTCTTATAGTGAAAATTGATTCATGCGATCTCAAAGGCATACAAACAAAAATTCAATTTGCTCCAAACTATTATTATGCTAAATTGGTTGAATGTTAATGCAACACATAATTCTAAAATATCGTGATCACTTGATTAAACAACAAGATTAAAAAGGAACCTAAACCGGTTGTCCAAATTATCTTATTAGGCGTGATTTTCAATTACATATTCCCTTTAAACATGCAATATGGTGATCAATAAATATATAATATAATAAACATTAATATTGGAAGCAATTTAACAATAATAACGTTAGTCAAATCAAATATAAATTAACCTAATCATGATACTAGCAATATTAAAATAAAATAAGTAATTAAATTAATTAATTACTCACATTCCGTGTGTTCCTTTAATTTGATACATCTTGCATAAATTGGTTAAATTAAATTAAAAGAAAATTAAATTAAATAAATGTAGATTTTATTTGGTCCAAACCCTCAATTATTTGTACCTTTCACGCTTTGATTTAAGGACAGAACCTCGGGGTTAAGTATGGACTCCTTGGAGTGATTAACGGAAGAATGGTGTAATTAAGAATATAGGTTTAAGGCTTAGAATAAGAGAGAGAGAGAGAGAGAGAGAGAGAGAGAGAGAGAGAGAGAGAGAGAAGAGAGAGAAGAGAATGATTTTTGGTATAAAAGAGAGGAAGAGAGAATGATTTGGTGAACAAGATTGTTGATGATTGAAAAAGGGGTGATATGACCTCTATTTATAATGAAAAAAGAAGGGTTGAAGAATTAAGAAAGATAAGGATTTAATCAGAATAAAACTCGATAGACAACAGTTTTTGTGGTTTTTGTTTTTATCATATCTTTTGATCCAGAAATCGGAATAAGATAAATAATATGTTGTTGGAAAGATGTTGAAATCTATTTTCTAAACCAATTAGAATCAAATTAAAATCCTTTGTATAATAAAAGATATGGCCGAAATAGTGAGACGGTGTCAGTTTTGAATTGAGTTTCGTATTTCATTCATATCTTTTCCGTTATAGCTCGGAATTAATATTATAATATATCATTGGAAAGATAATTTCAAGGGCTAACCAAAAACATAAGATTTGGATAACAAATATGAGGCACGAAAATCATATCTGACTATCTTTGAACGTCTTTCAATTCGGATAGAATTAGGACTTTCAAAAAGAAAAGTTTTATTCAATTTTAAACTCTTTAATCTTATTTTTTCAAAAAGGATACTTTAGATCTTTTAGAAACTTATAGAAGATTTAAATTAATCCTAATTGGTTTAGGGATGGGATTAAACCTTTTGGACCCTCCACATGATCATTGGGTCGTAGGTAAGGTGGGCTTAGGTTCAGTTTAATATTTTGACCATAACTTATTCGTTATAACTCGGATTTGGGCTTATAAAATATTGTTGGAAAGATCTTTTCAATAACCATCCAACTATTCAATCATTGGACCCATATTATGGACTAAAATAAAATGGACTAAACGTTTTTATAAAAAGGACACGAAATGAATGATTATTTTAGGTTTAAAGGCACGAAAAGAGGAAAATAAGTTATGGTTTAAGGAAATGGGCTAGGAATTGGGTTGTTTATGAAATGTATTGGGATTGAATATGGATTTAAGCATTCCAAAGATTAAATACTTAACCCGACCAATAATGGCGGTGAAAGGTTGTTCATCATCGGGTTTGGTTTTAGGGAGACATTTTTAGGTGTCTACAGCCACATAAGTGGGGTTCGAGAGTTAGAGTTAAGGTTTGGGTGGGTATTCGCTGGACTGGTTGGGACACTATGGTGTAAAGTTAAAATGTATCAAATTTAAGGAATCGAGGTAGTATTTAGAGCAACTCTAATAGTAAGCTAATTAGCAAATTAGCTTTTTTAGGCTACATAAGATTATAAGGCTAATTTCTTTTGTATCTAATTTGTGCCCTGGCTACTAGCTTGTGGTGTTTGCTAGAGAGAAAAAGAATTTGTCATGCATGGGTCAAGATTGCAGTTTATCCCAAACAATTTGGAGTAAGTGCAGTTATTATGTGGTTTTGTCTCACCCTCTTTGTAATATGAGTGACTGGTGGGAGCACTGTTTTGGTAATTTTGGGTAGGAAATGGTGAGTTTAGTTACCATGTGTTGGGCTATGTGGGGCGCAAGGAACAAATGAATGATTGAGGGTGAAAATCCGAATGTTGAACAAATTGATGCCTATGCTTTGAAGATTAATACGAAGGGGCGTGAGGTGGGAAAGTTGAATAACAAGGGGAATTGATGGGTGGAAATATTGTCTTTGTGGGCGGGTCTCCTTCGGCATCTGATGTGGTTAAAATTATTGTTGATGCTGGTGTTTTGGGGGAGATGGGGCTGGGTGCAGTTTGCAGGTATAGTGAGGGGGTGATGCTCTAGGGAGCTACGGTGTAGTGGAGGGAAAAATGAGAGACTAAGTTTGCAGAGGTGAAAGCGGTATTTTAGGGCATGAAGATTGTGAGACACAAGGGTATGAGTTGCATTGAGATCGAGAGTGATAATCTGGTGGTGATTGAGTGTAATACCCCGTATTTTAATGTATTTTATAAATTATTTATTTAATTATAAAATATATTTTGGGTCAAACTATTTTAATTATTGAATTATAGATAAAGCAAGTATTTATATTTGGGTCGATAAGTATTTAATCCAAACGTAGCCCATCTTTATTATGAACCCAATCATCCCATTTTTACTTTTGGGCCACCTACTTCATCATTTAAGTCCATTATTTTTATGAAGCCCAAACCTACCCTAACCTACTCTACACTATAAATACTCTACTTATCCCCAAAATTTTACCACCCAAAAAGGTCAAATGGTCAAGGTAAGCTATTTTCTTTTTATTCTTTCTTTCTTCTTTTCCTTTTTCCTTTTCTTATTCTTTCTTTTTCTTCTTGCATTTACGTGGGTTTTGGGTGACATAAACCCACCCAAATTTCAGCCTTGTTGCTGCCACATCATCACACCGACCACCACCTGCCGGGCTCCGTCGACCACCGCCGGCGACGTGGCTGCCGCGCGCCCAGCCGGAGTTCCATCCTCCACTTCTTGCTTTCTCTCTCCTCTTCTATTTTAATGGTGGGTTATAATTATATATGTGGGTTTTTTATTTTAATAGTTTTAAATGTGTTTATTTAGTATAAAAAACATGTTATAATGATTTAAAACTATAATTTCAGATTTTTATTATTGACATTATTTTCAGATTTAATAAATTATAAAGTTAGGGTTTTTAATTCATTCAAGACTTGATTTTTAGGGTTTTTATGAACAATTGATTTAGGGCTTTTATAGTAATGATGTTTTGAAATTTTGGTGATTATAACTACTTATTAGTTTAAATTAATTCCAAATTATTTTGAACACGTAAATTCATGTTTTAATTATTAGATTTCCGTTCGTTAATATTAATCCCGTTTTAATCCCGAAAGGTTCTAAACTCCTCCGATTTTGATAAAAAAAAAAAAAAAAAAAGTAGTGTTTTTCGAGTGGAAACAATGTTTTAAGAAAGACTCATTACCTTTGGTAGTGAGCACCACCCTCTCGTGGCCAAATTCAGCCTCTAATTTCGAGCAGTTTTTGATTTTTAACGAAGTTTTTTTTTTATGCTTTAAATTTTATCTTTGAGTTTAAAAGGGGTAAGAGATAATTTAATGTTTCTATGGATAATTTAAGTATAAAGATGTATTTTGATGAAGTTTTAAAGGATTTTTGATTAGTTTAAAATGTTGGAATTTTATTTAAAGTAGTATAATTGTGATTTTTAATAAAAGGGTGTGATTATCCATTAAAAAGGAGTTTAATTAGGGGTTTTTAAATAATTTTCAGATTATTATAAGTTATTTAAAGTGAGTTTAAGTTGCTGGAAATTGTGTATACAAGGGTAATTAATATATTATTATTGTCCTTTTATGTAGGAGACTTGGTTCGGGAACTGTTGTAGTGTAATCGGCTACTTTAAGGGCTTATTTGAGGTACGTACGCGTACTTAGCATATTTTGATGATGTAGAATCATGTTAGGTTTGATTTCAATCAATTACAAGTAGTATCATGCTAAGGTTTATGTATGGAATTGAGAATTTATGGTGTTTGTGATTGAATTGTGAAGCATGAATTATTTGTGATGGTTATGGATTTGGAAAATTATATTTTGGGCATGTTGTGTTTGAACCACATTTTTATTTATGGCATGTTAGAAGGCATGATTAATTAAACTACATGTTTAATTATGTTTGGAATATTGAAAAGGAATTTTATTATGGTTCAAATAATTTTTATTGATGCTTTAAGCATGAGGAAGGAGCTATATAAGTGTCTATGTACACAAGGAATAAATAGTATGTTGGTGCCTTTGTGCACTTAAGGTGTTTTTAACACCGAGGGATAGGATTTTTGGCGCATTATGCGTTTAAGGTGTCTTTGACACTGAGGTAGAATTAAAAAGGGTTCAACAATAAATAATATGTGGTCACTAATTATTCAAGAATTAAATTGGTATGTTTGTTTGATTGTATAATTATTGTTGATTGACTTATTATGCTTTGAGAATCATCACCAAGTCTAATAATCTGTAAATAACGTAAAGTGAAAGAGATTACGCACCAAAACTCTTGGAACGTATATACCTTGAGTATGAACAATGGGGGGAGTTATGGGGTTTTATGTTTAACCATAACTTCCAATGGAGTACAGGACACTGTATATTCCTTTTTTATTATTTATTATTATGCGCAGGAATTCCGCCACCTTTGTGTGGTTTTGTCGCTGGTACGGTTAGCTCCCGTGCCAGTTAACCTCAAATTTATTTGGGGGAGGTTAATAGGTGGAAACCCGTTCGATGCGTAATCAATGCAAAATGAATTAATTAGTGTCTAGTCATTGTGTCTTGTTGATTGGTGTGTATGCTTGTGAACAGGTGCAATAAGGTAAGTGTGTGTTGATAGGTGAAAGCATGTTAGTGTGGCTAATTTACGCTTATGTACTCAGCTTTGCTGATTGTGTGTGTGTTTGTGTATTTGGCCATGTCTTTACCTTGGCCCTATGATGACCCATTTCTAATGGAGAGTAGTGGAAACAAGTAGAGATAAACTTTTCAGGTATTGAAGCATGATCATGATGGGGCATGAGTGAAGAGTGAATCTTACTAGTTTTCATTAGGTTACAAGGTGTTTTATGCTTTATTTATTTATGACATATTTTATGTGGACTAACACAAAGGTTTGGTTTTGGAACGGTTTTTGAATAAGGGCCTTTAATGGTTCCAAGTTGTAGTTTGATTTTATTTAACTTTGTTTGTTTGGTTTTAAACTTTATTTTCGTTTGGTTGACTTTTGAGTTGACTTGCTTGCTTAATCGGTTTTTAATTTTGAGTCTTCCGCTGTGTATCTTTGATAATTGCCTTAGCCGTTTTCACGGTGGCGGTAATGTCTTAGTTATTCCTAAATCGTGTTTTTAAAGGGTAGAATGGGTATTTAAAAGAAAGGAATTTCTAGGGTGTTACATTGAGGCAATGAGAAAGCGTTTGTATGACCCTAGTTCCTATCATCTGATTATATGTATTCTAGAATTTTTTTTCTTCTTCTAATTTTACTAGTGTTTCATGGTCTGTTGTAAAAGCGAGGGGGGGTAATAATGTAGTACACAAATTGACTAACTTTCAACCATGAGAGTTTGACCAATGGGTGTGGAGTGATGTAATCTCTCCTCGCATTTTGGAAATTTAGTTAATCTAGATTTTTTTTAAAGTATTAAAGTTGTCACTTCCAAAGTTATTCACTAACAATTTCCGTTTTACACGGAATACTAACCAACTCATACAATAACTAAGTGAATTCTACACTTGCTAGTCTGCAAATGCATTTATAATGAAATGTAGGTGACCGTCAACTGATGTTAAAACCGCAAAGGTAACACTACCTATACAATTGCATAGTTCACACTTCACACGACACTATTAGTTTACCATAATGGCCATGACAAAACAGTCATCCTAATCACATTTCTAATTAGAGGAAAACTCATCCTAAACACATGATAAATTGTGATTGACTGATGTTACCATACTTTCCTTTCGTTTGTTGTAAACTTAGTTTAATTAATGTAATTTTAGTCGTTTTCATTTTTTTTTTTTTTTTTTTTAAAAAAACTTGCAAACAATTTATGCAAGTTATTTTTTTTTTTTTTGGGAAATTCCCATTGGTACACCCGTGGTTTTGAATTTTCCCATTGATACACTCCAAAATTTTTTCCTTCCCATCGGTACACCCATGGTTTGGTCTTTTTCCCAACCGTGACTAACACTGTTAAAAAGTATTTCATTAAGTTAAAATAATTAAGGAAAAGACTATATACCCCTTTTAAACATCTAATGTCTCGATTTGCATGTCGAAAATTGTTCGGTTAAAGTTTTGGGAGTCCTAGTCGTTAAGGATCCAAATTAACCTCGAAATTAGCAAAAAAATAACACAAATGTCTAATATGCGTGTCAAAAAATGTCTCGATTTGCATGTCATTACTTTTTTGTGATAATAATTGTTCGGTTAAGGTTTTAGGAGTCATTTTGACCTTTATGAGTCTAAATCGAACTCGAAATTGTCAAAAAATTAACAAAAATATCTCATTCTTTTTTTTTTTGTCATGACACGCAAAACGAGACATTTTCGTTAATTTTTTTACAATTTCGAGTTCGATTTAGATCATTAAAGGATCAAAATGACCCTTAAAACATTAACCGAACAATTACTATCACAAAAAAGTAATGACACGCAAACCGATACATTTTTAACATGCTTATGAGACATTTGCGTTATTTTTTTTTTTTTTGCTAATTTCGAGGTTTAGATCCTTAAAGACTAACATGACTTCCAAAACTTTAACCGAACAATTTTCGACACGCAAATCGAGACATTAGATGTTTAAAAGGGGTATTATAGTCTTTTCCTTAATTAATTTAACTTAATGAAATACTTTTTAACAATGTTAGTCACGGTTGAGAAAAAGACTAAACCTTGGGTGTACCGATGGGAAGGCAAAAATTTTAGAGTGTATCAATGGGAAAAGTCAAAACCACGGGTGTACCAATGAGAATTTCCCTTTTTTTTTTAAAGACAAATTATACAAGCTTTGGTATGTGATGATAATCCCTACCTTATAAAAAGTATAAGATTATTCTTATGAATAGTGTTATGGTTGTTATACCCTTCAAAATGTGTATTTACATACATACCCTCATTAATATGTACAAGTTTTTTTTTTTTTTTTTTTTTTTTTAAAGTGTTTGGACAATTATACCATTTAAAATGTTTATTTATTTATTTACCCTCATTATAATTATTACCTCTTCATTTTTAACTCTGAAGATTAATGTGTGGACATTGATACCCCTAAATATATTTATTTATATATTTTATTTCATTATGTTGCCAATCATTAAATTTGTGATGTAAGGTTAAACCGAAATAGATTCCGGATATGATTAGCTATGGCACGCGCATCGCGCGCGTTAACTACCCTAGTATTTGGGAAAAGGAAGTGTAAATGTAAACTAATACTCCATATTCCGTACTTTTTAAAATAGGTTTACTCTAAACCCTTAAAAACATCTGCGCTATCCCATAATTGGACGATCATGTAAAGACTCAACCCATTTATTTATTATTATTAGACGGATCTATCCCTGACGGCCCTAACGGGTCATAAGAGATCCATAGAATTGGTCTCACTCATATTAGTGAGATATCCATTGAAGCGCACTCAACGTTCTCCATTGAAGCGCAGTTGGCGTGAATCTAGTTCTTGTATCCCCCATTGAAGCAACTTCTGAGGTAAGTTGTTTGTATTTGTTATCTCTATATCAGATATCCCTATAATTATGAGATCGATAATTGAATCAAATATCCCTATAATTATGAATCAAATTTGGTTGCTAATGTATTGCACAACACTTTAATGTTAGGATTTAACTATGAAATCAGAGCTCTTTTCCCTCCTGCCCTGCCTCAGGGACGGGCCTGCGTCTGCCTTTAGGCAAATTGAATAATGGAATAGCAGTCAAGTGAGAAAGTGAAGGGCGATCCATTTTAATAGTTAGATTAAAGTGTTGTATCACGAGGGAATTTGTGCATGTATGATTGTATGAATGCACGCTCCTTCCTCCTTTATTCCCTGGTATGATGAGATTATGTTGTAGGGCTAGCGAAGCTAATTATGCCTTTAGAAAGCTTTAAAATTTGACATACGAAATATTATTGTATGTGTTATGTATTTTGATTTTAGATGGATTTTCTTAGAAGCAAATACACTAACTATGGTGCAATTTGGATTAGAATAGTTAGATGAAGTTTGGTTGTCAACTCAAAACTGCCAAATCAATTTTGGTTATGCTACAATTAACTTATATTGTGAATGCACTCTATATTGGTTGAAATGTGCCCTATAGCCTAATTCGTCCGTACGCCTAATCACTTCCTCGAATAGTGTGATTATGTTTCACATTTTTACAAATCTCATTTTGCTGTATATGTGCTCATCTTTTTCTTGTAAAGTCAAACTAATCAACTTGTAATCATGTATTCATGTTTCAGTTGATGATATTTGGTCACATAGAATCTTTAAGAGTTTCTCATCTGATACGTTGGGCTTTGCACTTACCTCCTTTCATATCTATTTGTAAGTTTAATTCCATTAAATACAATACAATGAAGAATATTAGGACTGGCCGTCCTTCTATTTTCTCGACTGCTGCATCGGATGGTGAAGCTCAAAATCAACCATCTGAAGTGACAAGTGAGGAGGGTTTGTCATTCAACTGTGTTCAATACACCCCTGAAATCGAGAAGACTTATGTTCATCAGGTTTATGATGCAATTGCTCCCCACTTCAGTTCAACCAGATTTGCTAAATGGCCAAAGGTTGCATCATTTTTAGATTCTTTGACACAAGGATCCCTTGTCCTGGATGCTGGATGTGGAAATGGAAAGTACTTGGGTTTCAATCCTAAATGCTTTTTTGTAGGATGTGATATAAGTTTTCCTTTAGTCAGCATATGTGCCGGGAGAGGGCATGAAGCTTTGGTCGCTGATGCTGTAAATTTGCCATATAGAAGCGGTTTTGGTGACGCAGCAATATCCATTGCTGTGTTACATCACCTGAGTACTGAAAGTAGGAGGCGAAAAGCTATTGAAGAACTAGTTCGAGTTGTTAGAAAGGGAGGTTTAGTGTTAATTACAGTCTGGGCTGTCGAGCAAGAGGACCCAGGTTTGTTGAGTAAATGGACACCGTTATCTCGTAGGTACCTAGATGAGTGGATTGGACCAGGTAGTCCTCGTGTCAATAGCCCCCGGTCATTTAATTTGAAAAGCATCCCTGAAAGTGAGGAGAACAATTCTCAAGTGTCATTGAAAGTCTCCAGTGAGTTCCTTGGTGCAAAGCTGGACAAAACATTGAAGATAAACAGCCAAGGAAACGATACATCAACGACTGTTATTGATAATAGATGTAAAGAAAACCAAGAGTATTTTGTTCCATGGCACTTGCCTTATCATCGTGCTGAAGTTAGTGGTTCTTCTGCTTGCGCTGTTGCAAATGGCCTGGCACGAAAAGATGACAAGAAGGGTGCTGTGGTATATAACCGATATTATCATGTGTTTAGTGAGGGTGAACTTGAAAGGTAAACACAAATTTCTTGATATGCTCTTGCATTTGGTTATGTCATTTTTTATTTCTTGACCATAATGTGCTGTGAACTTCTCATTCATCTTCAATGTTTTGCTTGTATGTGAATGGTTGAAGTCTAATATAGATAGCTGTATTGTTACACACTGTCTAGGCTACGACATGTATCTTGCTTTCTGTACTCTAATTAGTACCACAACAGGGTGGAGAAACTTTTCATAAAGGGAAACAATCTTCAAACTGAATTCAATTCTGCTTGTGGATTCTTGAAAATAATGTAGCATAAGTGGGGTATTATATAACTTGTATAGGTACTTGCATGTCCTGCAGAGTATGTATATAACTCAATGTTAAAATTGCTAGTTTTCTGTATTTCAAAAACAAACAAAAACAACCATAATATAATTATATGAAAGCTGTTGACTTTGAGTGTTGAACAAATGTCAAAGATACCTTGGACTTCGTGTTACTTAGCTCCATCATTTCCCCTTCTGAAGTCTTAAATATCTTGACCGATGAAGTGAAAAAGAATCAGCCTTAGCCATTTGAGTAACCTGAAAGCAACCTAAGGCCGAATCAACATATGCAGTTGAAACACTTGAAACATCATGATTTAGAGTCTTGGATTTTGAAGAACATAGATTAACAGTTATGTTGTTGAGACATTTGACCTGTATATTGGGGACTCCAAAACACTTAGTTAGCAGATATAACCATGTGCTCACCATTGTATGGTGTCATTAAAAATTTCTTTCTTCATACTTGAGACCTCGAAATTCTCGGCTCAGTTCAATATAATTTAGCTACCAACCTACATCAACCTCCAACCTTGTTTCTTGTATTATGGGTTTAAGGTTTTTACTCTTTGGAAGCATCCTTTTTTTTCAACAAGAACCATACTGCTACTGTGTGAGCTTGGGGTTGAGTCATGGTTTTTTACTCTTATATCTCGGATGCGGTCGCGATCGTGGTAAGCTCAAATTTCTTTACTATGCGGTTGCGATGCGTTGATCGACCGAGATTTAAAACCATACGCTTGACAAATTTGCTGGTCTCAATTGAACCTTGTTTGTTTGTCTTTCCTTTTTTTTTTTTTTTTTAGCTTCATAATCTTATCCATTGGGTATCCATTTTGAATGGGTGAATAAGATTGACTGCATTTCCAATTTTGGAGAACATTTTTGTTGCTTGGTTATGTTCACATCCTCTAACTGAAAATCTGAGCCAATTATAATCTGAATAAGAGCTTGATAAAATATTTCAATCAATCCAAAAAAGCAATAATGGGATAGTTAATATGACCTTACATAGTAAATAGTATACAAATTAGTGATTCCATATGTAGTTATTAACAATCCTTACAAAAATAAAAAATGGAATTGTAGTTTTTAATAGAATCTAACTTAGATTTTGGTAAACACAGATATTTGCCAATTTTAAAATGAGTGTGGTTTTGCAATTACAAGATCGTTATGAACTGTAGATGACTTGGAGTGGTTGTTATTAATTGACCCATATTTTAGGAATGAATTGTAGCTGACTTGGAGTGGTTGTTACTAGATTCTATCAGAATAAAGTTAAAATGAGGCTGTTTGAATTTTGGCAAGGCAACTCGAAAGCTGTCAGTTTTAGTAATTGGAGAGGTAGTGCAAGAGCAAAGAACAGCTTGAGAACTGATCTGAGAGTTTCCAAGTATATTGCGGAGCTACCATGAGTTGTAGGAACAAGCCTTACTATTAGTAGATCATGTCTATACGAGGTTTTTTGAAAATGGAATCTTTGATTGGTCCTTACTTGTTTCTTTTTAGAGGTATAAGCTAAGAGACTGAACTACAGCCCCATAAATATGTATATATGAGGCTATTATGTGGTTCTTTAGGTTTAGTCATATGGTTCTCCATCCACTATGAGCATGTAGAAAAATAAGACCACTTATATTGCAAGCCCAACATGAATCTGATCATTTTGCACTTTTAGTTTCATTCGTTTGAACACCCAAATGGATTATTTCTCAGCTATATAAAATTTAGTTTCCTTCTAGAGATGAAGCCCCAGGTCTTTATTTTTAAAAAGACCTAACTTAAAAGGTCCTCTAACTAGATTTTGTAAAACCGGATTTTCCTTCTAGAGAAGAAGCCTTGTGTCTTTTTTTAATGCTAGTTTTCTTCCTCATTTAACCAGGGATGGGGAGGTGGGGGAGCCCGACTCTATAATTTGGTTTGCTAAGTTTTCTTGAAAGATCCTCTAACTAAATATTTTTCCTGAAAAACAAGTAAACAACATGAATTTGCAGACTTTATAGAGTATAAAATATCGACTCTAAATTTTGGTGTGCTAAGCTTTCTTTAAATGTCCTCTAACTACATATTTTTCCTAAAAGCAAGTAAACAACATGAATTTGCAGACTTTGAAGAGTACTTTTTTAGGCGAGTTTGTGGTTTGCAAGTAATTTTTTTTTTAATTTCCTTTATAATAATGGCCTAAAGGGACTTCAGCTCCAGTTCATGTATTTACATTTCTACTCAATACCACTTCTGAAGTGGTTAAAGTGGTGCTGGATGATATGAAGGAAAAGAAATTTGTGGTGAAGACAATCTTTACTGTGGACACTGCCACACTCTGACGTGAGACTGTTCTTGCAAAATGGTATAGATATTTATTACCATTTACATCATGTATTATCATCTACCAAGTGGGCTGTTAGATTTTGTATTTAATAATAATTTTCAACAAAACAAAGTCGAACATACATACTTTATACCTTAATAAGGTCAGCTAGGTTCAAAGTTATTGGCAGAGTAAGTAATTAACTGACATAGTTGATCATTTTAATTTAACTCTTTAGTTGAAATTTGCTTCTACCTATCTTTGTTAAATTACGTCTTAAGCTATAGCTATGCTCACCAAATTGCAGGATTATCCTACAAAATATACCTATAATTTGAGCTTAGAATACTGAGCAAAGCTAATTGTTATCAACTGCTCAGGATGTTTTAGTTTTTACGCACATTAATTTTGGGTTCTGAGTTCTGACTCATGGTTGAATATGGGCCACTTGGCGCTTCAAATGTTGGGTTCCGAATCATAATTGAAATCATTGGATGTGCTTAAAACCTTACTGACCTGGATTTAGATATTACGGAATACAAAACTATTTTAGAAGTTTTTGAGGAAGGAGTAATTTCTATTGAAGTTGTAAGACTTTATTCTGTGACTTGCCTTTTGATTCCATATGGTTTCAATTGTGGTTCTATATTGCGTCTCTACAAATTTCTTGGCTGTAATCCTGTATCCTTTTAGTATTCTTTTCTCAGTATGTAAAAGTGCTTCACTGGCTTTACCAGTTCTTGTTGTGGTTCCATTTGAGCTTGTTTGCCATGGACTCCTTGTTTCCACCCATATACATCAGTATTGCATTTATGGTTACATGTTTCATTGCATGCTTTTGCACTTCTGAATTTTTGACAGACAGAAAAAGTCTGCCTTTTAGTATGTCAATCTTTCAGAGACTATTCCTCTGTTGCTTTGAATCCTTATAACGATGTTGGTTATGAATTTGAAATTCCAGCTTGCCTAAGCATTATGGAGCCGTTTTTTTTAGCACAGGTGTTTGGATCATTGTATGCTGTTGGTGTTAATATTCTTTGATAAGTATCTTTCAGAACGAATTTTAGCCTATTATGAAAATTGTAATTATACATGTCAATTATATATAAATTGATCCATTCTCATTTTTTTACCAGATTCCCTGCTTCCCTAATTGATACATTTTCCAAACTGTTTCATTCCCAGGTGTAATTTTCTCACTATTTCTCAGTAACTGACCAATTTCTTCAATTTGATGAATTTGCAGCTTAGTTTCTGGAATAAGCAATGCTGTGATTGTGGATCGCTTCTTTGATAAATCGAATTGGTGTATTATTCTTGAAAAAAGACAATGACAGATCAAAGGCCACCAAATGCGTCACACCAACATTAAGATGAGATTAGCTATTATATCTCGAAGTGCAAAATGCCAATGGAGTTATTATACTGCACTGAAAATGTCCTCAGAAATGCAGGCTGCGTCGTTTATCAGTCCGCCTGCATGTTTGTATGTATTATCATATTCTGACGCTGTGAAATTTTCATTTTTAGAGCCAAGTGTAGTGTTGTTCTTACAGACTTTGACTAGTAAAGACAGTAGAACTGACCTTTCAAATGTCGCATTTTTGACAGTAATGCATCCGATGATTTCTGCTTGATTTTATTAATAAAACATTAGATTGATTCGTCATTCCCCAATAATGTTCTCGAATAATCATAGGATTTAATCTCTCTACATAAATCAATTCTTTGGTAGTTCCATGTTCACCTTAAACAATTAGAATACAATTTACTCCTCTATTCTACCTAAAATTAATTATTTTAAAATTTTATTGTAATGAGTTATTAGCCCGAGCAATGGTCTAGTTGAGTGGATTGTTACATATAACTAGCCTTCTGGCCCGTTCCATGCACGGGTTATTACTTAGAATATTTTTCTTGTAATGTGTTGTTTATTTGTGTTATATGAGCAGCATTGTTTTAGTGTATTTTATATATTACCTCCGTTACATATTAGTTGCAACTTTGGAATATTTTATCTCTCACAAATAATACCCAAAGATGCAACTAATATGTAACAGAGGTATTATATATTTATATAATGTGAACTAATTAGCTCAACTTTTTTTTTTACTATTACTTTATTTTAAGTTTAGGAGATGAAAAGACTACGACTTTATTTTGGTGTAGCTGAAACACTTAATTTCCTTACTTAAATTTGCAAGTTACAGAATGCATAAAGAAATGAACTTTATTTTTTGATAAAGTAGGTGGCATGTGGCATGTGGCATATGAGTGATTTGTGATGACATGTGGTATATGTGTAATGTGTGGTTTGTGTTTTTAAATACTAAGTATAGATATAGATTTTGGGCAAGTAGAAATGAGTTTTTATACGTAAAATCAGTATTTTAAAAAAAACAAATATAATAGTGAATCCGAATGATAAGTTTTAGTTAGTAAAAATAATGAAGTATTAGTAAAAATTATTTGAGTTCAACAAAAATTATTTGATTTCAGTTAAAACAAGTTCAATCTAGTAAAAAGGAATTTTACAAATCTATATGTATTAAATGTTTAGGATGTTGAAAGAGTTTACGGAGTATTATTTACTACTTCGTACTTCATATTTATTTGGAAAATTTGCTAATTGCAGCCATTTAAAGTTCGTATTTTGCAAATTGCAGCCATTTAAATTTTTTTTTGCAAATTGTAGCCCAAAAGTTCATATAAATTGTAAATTGCAGCCCGATTTAACTTTTTCATCGGTTTACAAGTTGAAAAATCTTCGATTAAGATTTTAGGTGCCATTTTATTCCTTAGGGCCCCGAATTGAGCTCGGAATTAGCAAAAAAATAACGCAAGTATCTCGTTTTGCGTAATAAAAGTGTATCGATTTGTGAGAAACTGTAAATATGAGACACTTACGTTATTTTTTTGCTAATTCCGAGCTCAATTCGGGCCCTTAAGGGCTAAAATGACCCCTAAAACCTTAACCGAAGATTTTTCAACATGTAAACCGATGAAAAAATTGAATCGGGCTGCAATTTACAATTTATACGAACTTTTGGGCTGCATTTTGCAAAAAAAAATTTAAATGGCTGCAATTTGCAAAATACGAACTTTAAATGGCTGCAATTTGCAAATTTTCCCTAAATAATGCATCATAATCCGATTTCACCTATATTATTATTTTTTTTGTACAAGCTTCCAATTTACTGTCCACTAGCGCAAAGGAAGAATGCGACAGCAGGGTAATACCTTACCAAAAACAAGCTAGCCATACCTTTCAAGCTAGCATAGCTAGCGAGACTAAATGCTTTCGAATTTGCCTCAAATAGCCAAAGTCGGTATAGAGCTTGCCAACAAGCAAGCGAACAAAAAAGGTCGGAAGAAATCAACCAACACTAATTCTAATAGGGCAAACGATAAAGGAAAAGGCAAAGAAACGAAAGATTGGAAAAGAGTTTCAAACTAGATATCCATAATAGTGATACCAAGCATTTCATCGATCAAATACCCATGCTTGAAAAGTTGGAAGTGTATTCTTTCTTTCTGTTACCTAGAATTCTAGAAATGGAAAAAGACTTCAAACAAGTAGCTCATATTATTAGAGTTTGGTTTGTTAATTATATAATATTGTATATTTGGAAAGTTTATCTTGTTTAGGAGTTTTAGGCAAGTTGGGTATTCTATTGTATGAGGTATATATTTGTGATTAATAGAATACGAAAGGCTAAGCCGTTTTTTCCAATTGTTCTTGAGCTTAACACATATTCACGAAATTTTTTAATTTTAATAATTTTGGTGGAAAACCACATTTTCTAGTATTATTTTTTTTAAATGAAAAATTTTATATATACATATAAGCATTAAATTTACACTTGAAAATCGTAAAAAGTTAAAAAAAATCATCAAAATATAAACACTAATAACACTGATTTACGCGTGTTTTTGTTATGAATTCCTAATTTTATACAATTTCCAAGACTATATTTAATGCTTATATATAGCCCTTAGGGCTACATATAACATTACCCTTTAAAAAAAATGCATTGCCCTCTTTTTTAGGCCCTATTATTTCTGCTAAAATAAAATTATTGAACTAAAATTATTTTTGCTGAACATATATTGTTTTAATAAACTGAAATTATTTTAACTGATTCCTATTATATTTCTTTTCACATTTACTAATTTTACTGAGCTAAAATTATTTTTACTAAAACGGAATTATTTATATTAGAGCAACTCCAATGGTTGTAGCTAGGGACTTGCTTGCAATATTATATAATCCCTAGCTACTAGCTTGACCATTGGAGCTAAAAAATGCAATTAGCTTGGTCAAGCAAATTATCTTTGCCAAGCTAATTTGCTTGAGGGAAAACTTGTTAAAATAAAACAAATTAGAATAAATAAAATGAAAGTAAAAAACATAAATTAAGGGGGTGTGGTTAATTTAAATAGTAAGCTAATAGCTAGCCATTGAAGCTCAAATTAGCTAAAATGACTATTAGTTTAAAAGTTTAAGTTACGTGGCAAGCTAATTGGTTCCATTGGAGTTGCTTTTAAACATTATTTGTTGTAAGGTAAAATGAATAGAGTCTAAAAGCAAAACCAATAAACTATTACAACATGCATCACCACTTGAAGTAGTGTTTCTTAGAACAAAAAACAACCACTTGAAGCAAAGCTAAGATTTCCTTTTTTAAAAGCTAAGGGCGTGTTCGGCAAAATATAGCTGTGAAGGTAGCTGTAGCTGTGGAGGTAGTTGTTAGCTGTCAACAAGCTGTTAGCTGTGAAGATAAATAATTTAGATATGAGTGTTCGGTAAAGTAGTGGTTGACTAGCTGTTACATATAAAAATCAATTTTTTATTTTTAAAACTATAGATTAAATTTTCAACGGCTACTTGAAAAGCTACCTCTAATTTCAAAAGCTAATGTTTCTAACTTTTCACAAAATCTACCTCCACCACTAAAAGCTACCCTAACCACTACTTTGCCAAACACTCACATTTCTTGTTGAGTAGTGGTTTGACTTGGTCAAACCACTAAAAGCTACTCAAAAGCTAACGTCGAACACGCCCTAAATCAATTTTAAGCTAAATCAGTTTCAAAAATAATACAGTACTCCTTAATAATTAAAATTAAAAAATTAAAAATTAAAAAAAATGTTGTTCACCCGTTTGCTGCCATGGACGGTAAAGTGGAAACATACATAAAAATGAAAATAATTATAAAACCAATTGTAATCTAAAAATTGGATGTTTTAGTAGCATTCATTAGAAAAAAGTGCTCTTTTGTATTTGTTAATTTATTTATTTCTCTTCGGAAACATTTGACTTTTTTATTTATTTTTTATTTTTTTTTTGGTTGAAGATAAAATTTACTCCGTATTTCTTTACTAGCATTTCATTTATTTTTTTAAGGGTGTTTTTTCTATAGAATTTAAGCAGTACAGTACACTTATTAAAAAACAAAAGGAAATAAAAAAAAAAACACGGCTTGGGCCCAAACTATATAAAAAAATAATAAGAAAAATAATTTTTTTTTTTTTTTAAAAAAATCGAGTGCTAATAAAAGGGCAACAAACGGCAAACCCTTATTTCTGTAAACCCTAAACGAAAAACTCAATTCAACCAAAACCCTACCCTTTCAAAAACAATCAAGAGAAATCCTGCCAATAAAAAAATTAAAACAAGAAAAATCATTTACAAAATCGAAAAAAATATGGAATTATAGAAAAATAAATCAATGGATTTTGATTTTAACAATAGTTTTCTATGCTTTCATCCATCATTTCTTGACAAAAAATGCACATTATGCAACCTACCCATCATTGCTTGCGGCAATGGTCTCATCACTACACCATTAAGCTACATTCACCCCAAATTAGCTCTCACCCTCGAAGAAGTCGACCGTGTTCGAGACGATAATTTACGACACTTGTTACAATCCAAGAAGCTTCACTTAGTACTTGACTTAGATCACACGTTAATTCACTCAAGATTAACCAAGAACGTTACTTTGGAGGAGAAACAACGTTTAACGTGTACAAAAGATGTGTACAATATGTTAAGCTGTCGATACGTGAAGTTAAGGCCGGGTGTACGTGAAATTATTAAACAAGTTAGTTCGATGTTTGATTTGTCTATCTATACTATGGCTGATAAGGTTTATGCACAAGAAGTGCGTGGGTTACTTGAGTCTAAAGCCGGGTTTCCGAGGCTTTCGTGGGTCATTGCTAAGCAAGATTGTACAAAGTATAGGCAAAAGAGGTTGGATGTGGTGTTGTCACATGAACGGGTTGTTTTAATTGTGGATGATACCGAAAATATTTGGGGAGATTTTTGTACTGAAAATCTTGTTAAAATTAATCGTTACGAGTTTTTTCCAATTAAGGAACAACAAGAGGAGGAAATCGACACGGAACTTGCTAGGGTTTTTGGTGTACTAAAGATGGTACATGATAAATTTTATGATGTTGATTTTGAGGTTGAAGACGAGGTGGTGTTTGGTACGAGGGATGTGAGGGAAATACTCGACACGATTTTCTTGAATTCGGTTTTTGGTGAAGGTAATGAACGATGTTGTGCAATACGAAGTAGAAAGAGGTCAAGAGATGAATTTACAGATTTCCTGCTACAAAATAGCTGTGTACAACAACCAGCAAAAATATGCTAGTCAATTGATTATTTGGTCTCTAATTTTTCGTAGTTCAACTTACAAATTATGATTTTGTAGATTTTATTGTTTTTGTGAGTTCATACTTTATAGATTGTCTATTGTGGTACAGTGGAAATCATTGAACAAGAGCTTATTATGGTACGGCGTTAATTAGGGCAATGCCGAAAATTTATATTACTCCCTCCGTCCCCGAAAGAACGATCCTTTTGGGTTGATTTTGCGGGTATTAATAAAGTTAAATAAAAAGAAGTAAAAGTATATTAGAAAGTTAAATTTACAATTTACGGGGTTTACAAAAAAGTAGAGAGATATAGTAATAAAAGTATATGGAAACAAAATTATATATGGAGAAGCTAATTTTGCACAAATATTATTGCAAATTGGTGGGTATTTTAGTGCTACTGCGTCATTCTTTTTTGGACTAAAACTAGGCCAAATAGGTCGTTCTTTCGGAGACGGAATGAGTAGAAATGTATGGGTCATTTCATTATTAAAGAATTAATTACAGTAATATTCTGAATATATGCTTCATTTGAATAAATTAAAGCTGATTTGCATATATCATATATGCTGAGAGTATTGAAGAATGTCTTGATTGTGCTTTTTTGTTATAATAATCGATTATGTGATATGATGAAATGTAAGAAACTTAATTAAAAAACTCCTTTAATGATTAGAAGAGTTGGGGGTAAAAGAACCAAGCCCGAGTACTACCATGTTCATGTAAATTAAAGGCAAGCTGTCAAGTCTTTTAACTGAGGTCATGTTCATATTTTGTTAATGGCTCATAGATAACTTGTTTATCACAAATGTCTCTTCTCATAAACTTGATTTGAGCTTTACTGCTTTTGACATTTGAAGTTCTCAAAATCAAGTGAAAGTTCTAATCTCTCAATCTATTTGATAAACCAAATACTTTAAATTAAAATCAATAAGAAAATGTAATGTTGAAACTGAATAATTAAGAATAGAGCATCAACTGACCTTTTATTCTTGTAAATGAATATAACGAGCTTTTATTTTAATGAATTTGATCAACAAAATTTAGACAGTAATCTAGGAACTTTAATAGATTAGCATACTTGTAATTGTGTTCAAGGTCAATTATCCAGATTTCATACATCAGTAAGCTCAACTCATCTAGCTTTAGCCGAGATCAAGGCCGATCTTTTCAGTGAGAATTGCTACTCATTATCCCATTTAAACATACCACTGTAAAATCTGACAATTGAAATTCACTAATACTACCTCCATGTAATATATTTGCAACAATTATTCACAACGATTAGCCATTTTCTATACAGTTTATGTCATTTTTAGTATCATTTATTTCTTCCTCCATTCCCTTTTGCTTTTAAAGTTTGGAATTATATGCAGGTTATTAAGGAATTATATAAAGTAGAGATACATTGAAATTAGTTTAATGCTTGAAAGTACTATTATATTAAAATATTGCAAATGGTACAATTGCTCATGGAATAGTGAGGAATGAGTATTTAATTTGCAAAAAAGGATAATCATGTCCAAAATTTATGACTAAAAATAAAAAATTATAGAATGTAAATAACACATCCTGTATAGAAGTACAAAATATAAAAAAAAAATATGTTTGTATAAGGGCTTGAACCTAAGACTTTTAGTCCAAACTCAATGCATTACCACTATTACAAAGCTAATTTAATATTATTTATTGCATTAAAATTGTATTTAACACATAAATTTACACACATTTAAATAAAAAATAAAAAATTTGGGAAGGCCGGTGCCACCCAGGCCCCTTCATAGATCCACCTATGATAGTATGTTGTCAATAGATGTTAAGTAAAAGCAAGGGCGTCTGTTCGTCACATTGGATGAATCTAAGGTAGTAAACCTAGATTTCAAAAATCGGCATGATAAAAAATCCAAGTACAAAAGGACCATTAAATCCTCTAATAATTAAAGACATTACTAATATCTTTAGAGAACAATAACATTAGTGTATCTGTTCTATTTTTCAGCTGGTACAATACAAAGCTATTAAATAAAAGACGTGACAAAATCAAAAAGGTTGGGGTTACATATTTCAAGATATACAAATGAGCTTTCTTTACCCTCTTGTATAGTATTAAAATGGTATCTCAAAGCAAAAACATACAGTGTGCAGAGAAACTAGTTAAGTTAAAACTCATAATGGAAGCAAAGCCGAAAAAGAAAATAAATAAATTAAATTACATGCTCCATTCTGCTTGCTAAAGCTCTCTGAATAATGAATGTAACAAGTCATTCTAGCTTCTTTAATTTTGGATGTGAGAACAGTCACTGCAGTTCCAGTATACGTCCCGAGTATCTAGCATCTAGATATGCAAAATCAACCTACTGCGTCTAGGTCAACATCAGCATCTGTCTCTCCATCAATTAGCCCTGGCTCAGGATCAGCTTCAGCGTCAAGTTCTCCAGCTTCTTGTGCATCTGGGGATTCAGAACTTTGCTTAAGAAAATCATCTGGTGTCGGGGTCCCAGCTTGAGAATTATTTCCAGTAATAGGTGTTGAATCAAGGTCCATTGCAGCTGCTGGGGCATCAAGATCATTTTGGCCACCTTCGCCATCCATCTCACTTACAGAGTTTAAAGTCTAAATGATTTTGGAAACATTTAAAAAAAGATTTAATTATATATAAGGAGTACCAGAAAGTTACAACTCAGAAAACATCTGGATATAAATATTACAGGAAATCAGGAAATGTCATATGTTCATAGCAATTGTTGTACAAATTAAATAGGTGATTGCACAGACGGGTGCGTTATTAGTCTAATTCCAAGTATTATAAATATAAAACAAACCATAATAACTTTACTTCAATATGTGACATCGGGACATAAATTGTTCCATAAATAATTTCCACAAAATATGTATTCCCTATTTCAACCAACATATGAAGTACTACAAGTACATACTGAACCCCAAGCATATTAAAAATAGGAAAAATAGAAATTAATAATCCCACATTTGCTCTATCTTCTCTTAACAATCCCACCTTTTGATTATTCCAAAATAATCCCACCTTTTACCCTAATCTTCTTCTAACAATCCCTGACCTGTTGGATAGTTTTGGTAACCTGTTTTCCTAAGTTAGTTGCCACATGTTGCTATTTAACAGGTCTATTACATTTTTTGTAAAAAAAATAAAATAAAAGAAAAAACACAACCCCAACCTGGTCCCATGTATGGCCTGAATGACCAATCAACCACCGCGCCCCCACCCCCTTGTGCTGCCCTGGGATGAATGGCCACCCCTTTCCCTCCCCATCCCGCATGAACAACCCAGCCCTGCTTTCCCCTTCCTCGCCGGCAGGAAGCCCCACCCCAATCCTCACCTCTAACTTCTTTTCATTTCACTTTAACATGTGAGTTCGTTCATTTTGATAGGAAAAATAATCTAATAATGAAATTGACTAGCAATAAGTACACTATCACAATCACTAGTTCACTACCATTAAGAATCCATCAAAATTCAATTGCAGGATTAATATCAAATTCATCACCAGCACCTACATCTTTGGTATATCATAATTGACATTAATTTATTAGCTTAAAGTATACGATTTCCAAAATAATACAACTTCAACTTTGTATTTGTTCTGAAAATAATCACAAACAACCCAAATACTCTAAATGAAACCAAAAACATAAATTAGTCAGCGACTAAACAAGTAAATACAACAATTAGGAATTAAAAAAGAGAAATTGGTATTACACTTCGGTGTGGGGTTGCGGATTGCGGTTGGAGGGTGAATTGAAATCGCGTGGGCTGCTGTGAGGTGATTGTAGGCAGTGGCACTGCTGGGGAGGCTGGATCTCGGTGGTTATGGTGGCGAGTGTTTATTTGTGTGGTTGGGGTGAGTTGCGTGAGGTGTGTGGTGATTTGTGTGAGGTGGGGGTAGGGAATTGGGGAGGAGTTGGGAGTGGGGATTCGGGCAGCAAGCAGCAGGGCTGGGATTTTTGAGGTTGGGTGATTCAGGCGGCACAGGATGGAGGTGGTGGCAAGATGTGTAGGTGGTGGACTGGTGGCCATGGTGAGAGGAGAGAGACTCTTGAGAAAAAAAAAATCAGTTTAACCGGTTAAAGGTCAAAAGGACTGTTAGAAGAAGATTAGGGTAAAAGGTGGGATTGTTTTAGAATAATCAAAAGGTGGGATTGTTTAGGGAAGATGGAGCAAAGGTGGGTTTATTAGTTTCCATTTTTCCTTAAAAATAATGCAAGTCAAAATACCTGATTTTCTTCAGATGGAGGTACAGAACCCTTAGTTTCATCTTTCTTCACACGTTTAGACTTGTCATTTGGCTTTGCCTGATACTTGGACCTTACTTCAGGAGGCATGAGTTCCAGGGGAACAACCCCTTCAATGCCAAATTCAGTGAACTACAAATGAAACATATTGGGTTCATTTTTATTTACAAAGATGGTTTTATATAAATAAAAAGCTATAAACCATACCCTAGAAAAGCCTTCCAAGTCCTGCCGCGCAGAAAAACGGAGACCTTTCCAACAATAAACCTGCACAAACAAATGAATAATCAGTATGCCAAATTAATGAACACTACGACACTTTGTTACAATACTTAAGGAATCCATGCTCTAACCAATCCTTTACTAATGAACCACAAGTGACAAAATTACTCCATGGCTAAACTATAAGGTACATAATAGGTCCAATTTATTCACCAAATGACATTTTAGGGTTATATTTTGTTTGCTTCATGCCTTCATGGAGGTAAATGAAAGATAGCACAAAGCAAGGATTAATGAAGTCAAGAGACCATTATTTCCCCTGAGGATAAAATATAAGTAAAAAGAAAAAAAAAAGGATTTTACCCAAAGCCCAAGGTCCACAAGAGGAATAACAGTCAACTTATATAAAGTCGTCAAAAGATAATTACAACAAAAGCAATCCCCTATATCAAGAAGCTACATGAACTAGAACCCTAATACTTTTTTAATAACTGTCTGGCTATGATTAGATTACGAGCTATCAAGAAAGCCATGGCATTATCTTGATTATACATGTTTCCTATCATGGCCAAGGTTGTAAACCATTCACAAGTGTGAATTATAAATTTTTGGAAATGATTCACATCATGATCATGATTTGTGAGCCAAAGTTTAAAGGATTTATTTTTTTGTTTTTGGGAGTTTGAGGTCACAAAATTGTTAAAACACAACGATAATCCCAAGTTTAGTCCACAAAAGAAAAATAATCCAAAGTTAGACAAACCCTCAAAATTATCCCAAGTGTTTTATGCTGTCACATAAGTGCTCTAACAATAGATGGAGTTCATGTTCGGTTTGTCTTCAATTAGTTAAAATTTCTACCTACCCCCCCCCCCTTCTCTTCTTTTACATGCCTATTAGCCTTACCCTCCAGTAGGGGTGTTCAAAAAAACCCGACCCGATTTCCCGATGACCCGGTAAATACCCAACGGGAAATTTGGGGAAAAAAAACTGTTTTTTCGGGACGGATACCCGACCCGGGAAAAATGCATGTTATCCGGGTCGGGACATGGGGCGAATTTTGTAATACCCGGGTACCCGTTTCCCGAAACTAAATTAAAATTTTTTTTTAAAAAAAAACAAAACCCCCCCTCAAACTTTAGCCAAGCCCATTAGTGTTCTCATTTCTTAGCCCCCCTCTGTCGCTCTCTCTCTTCCTCTCTCTCTCTCTCTTCCTCTTTCTGCTTCATCTCTCTTCCCCTGCTTCATCTCTCTTCCTCTCCTGCTTCATCTCTAATGGTTTTTGAAAAGGAAACTCTCCGTAATAGCAGTGCTTTGTGACTACAAATTAGGGTTCATGCGAGTCCAAGCCTTCACGGATCCGCCTTCATTCAAGCATTCACGGATCCGCCTTCATGCAAGCTTTCACGAGTTCACGCAAGTTCAAGGCTTCAAGTGAAATCCTTCAATCTGTGGTATTTTTAGGGGTATTTTTAATTTTGTTGTAATTTGTGGTAGATTTGAATTTAATGTAATTTAATGAATATCTGGGTTTTCATATATTACCAATTTACACATTCTTATTATCAGTTCTTAGCTAATTTTAGTTTTTGCTGTAACTTTATTTTACGATTTTATCATGTCTTGAGATAGAATTCTTATCAACATCAAAGTCCAGAGACTATGAAAGAAAGCTAGAATATCTTGTGTGGCATGTCTCATAAATTGGAAAGGGTGGAAAAAGAAAGTTAAGAATAAATGATTAGTAGATTCAGGTCGCCAACCAATTGCTTTTGTTTGTTGATCTGGTCCACACCCATTTGCAGATATCACAGCAATGAAGGAACAAATAGTTTTTTTTTTTTTTCCTCCATTGAATTACAGCAGGATAAATACTTTTTTTTTTTAAGGCAACAGCAACATGAATACATAAAATTAAATAAAAAGTTATTTTTTTTTTTAAAAAAAAAAAGATCTGGGTACCCTATGTCTCGACCCGAATCATTCGGGTACCCGGAACCCGGGTACCCGAGATATTCGGGTCGGGACATGGGACAAGTTCACAACTACCCGAATCTCCGGGTACCTGGGTTTTCGGGTACCCGAATTTGAACACCCCTACCCTCCACCATCTAACTACAACATATGAAGAAAGCTTTTTTTAATTTTCTAGGGTTTGTGGTAAAGGTGAGTCAGCAGAATATTCATTTTACCCATCATAAGTTCACCCATGTGACAATATTGGAAACCTATTGTTCAGGGAAGTTTCCTAAGACGGGATTATTCTTATCGGATTTTCCAAAATTGTTATAATGTAAGAACTTGTAACCAAACAGAGTTATACTGCATTACAAATTGATGTGTAGCTTTTTATACTACCTCCGTTGGTTTTTTAGTTGACACATATACCTTTTTGTGAATTTTTTTTTTTTTTTTTTTAAGTTTATACGTTTCTATTTTGAGTAGAAGTTATATTGATAAATGTAAAATTTACCCTCAATTTCCATCTCTCTCCTCCCCATAATAGACCCACACTCTCTCTCCATTACTCCCTTTAACTCCTCCATATCGCCTCTCCTCTTTTACAGGCACACTCCCAACCACCCATCTACCGTCATCTTTGATTTCCCGAATCCAAAATCAAGATGAATAATATCAATCATTTTTTATATCTTCAAAATTCTCCAACATCATCAACAATATATGAACTTTACATGACTTCATCTCCCACACTTGACTACAAATTCATTGGAAAAAAAAATTCTCAATTTCTTCCACATGTCCATCTCAGTCTCCACCTTCAACACTCATCAAATGAAGCGACCAACCTTTGAAATTTAGTGAAGCCAAAAAATCAGTGACTAAAAAAAGTTAAAATTTCCATATTAACAATTAAAATATGGAAAATTTTGAGAAAAGAAAATCAAAGGAGTTACTTGAATAAGTGCCCGGAGCCTTGAGCCTTTTTCTCTCCTTTGTAAATGGGTTTCTCTTTCTATATTCTCTTTTTCTCTCTCCTTTGTAAATGGGTTCACAATTCATTACCACCAAATTGATATTAAGGTATTCTCATCGAATATAAAAATGATGCTCATGCATCAGTGCATCACTAAGCAAATGGACCTCGCTTCATGTTCCATCTTGTATTTTCTGGGAATAGGATGGGCACATTGCGCATACTTCCTTCATATCTTTTTAGTTGACACATTTCATTTTCACATTTTCCAACGCATATAAACAAAAGTTTGGGAAATAGACATTTTTAGACGAATCTAATAACACCCCACATGACTGTTTTTTCTTAAGAATAAATCACAAATAGAAGTCTAATTAACTTGTGTGTATAATGCCCAAATTTAAATTTGTCAACTAAAAAGAAATGGAGAAAGTATATCCTAAGTTGGTCATCATGTCAAAAAGGGCAATTTGCAAATCACATATGAGGGTGACCATTTGAGTATATTCAGGGATTTGCTGAAAAAGGCTTGACTAAAATATACTGATTAGTAGCTGGCATTTTCATAAGTCAGTAGTATGAAGTCAACTATAATTTTATTTGTACTGTAAATAACAGGCAGGTTTGTCGAAGCTCTGAAAAAAAGATTGTCAATTAGATATATAGATTACATATATAATTTAAAGAGACAAGTCAAATGACAATGCTGAAACTAAAGGCACTCTCATTAGTCTAATAATATCGATTTCAGAGTTAATAAACCCGTAACTCTATAAATTATGACTTATGTGCTTAATCTATCAGTCAACAGAAACTAAAAACATGTAGTATTTTAATCTCAACTAGCTCATCACACGAGAATTGTAAGCTACCTTATTGTTTTTGTGATGGTACTCAGCTTCTATACCAGCGGACGGATCCATCTGTTATCACAGATCAATATTCATCACTTATGCAACAGAAGTAATATTCATATTACCTTTAAATACATAGAAATATATATAGAGAGAGAGAGAGAGCTTACATCATCAGCCATTGGTTTCCAATAATCTGTGACAGCGGGAGTCTTAACTCGCTCTGGATCAGTGAGAGCATTCTGTAAAGAAGATGCAGATTCAATTATAGCAAAAATCAGACAAAAAGAATAAACCAGCAATATAACACTCTGCAACATTATGCTAGATTTATGGGTAACAAACAGACCGGATTCTGATCAGCCCATTTCCACAGCTGAGATAATTCTTTGTTCCCTAATCTCCACCTTGGTCGACTGCAGGGACAGAATATTTCAAACATTTTAAAGTATAGCCAAAATTAACCACTTAGATTAAAAAATAAGCATAAACCCATCAGAAAAGCCCAAAGTAACTTGATCTAATTTCTGAAAGATACAGTAACTTTCTCAACAAATAAAAATTACTGTTTTTATTTAAGTGCATCGGTTTGACCAACAAAAAGTTTTAGGAGGATGAGTTGAATGTAGTAAAACATTGTGTGCATTAGGTTTGTTGTGGAAAAAAAATTATGGTTATTAGTTTAGTTAAAAGCAAGATATGTGAGAGGGGAGAGAAAAATAAAATAAAAAATAAAAAAAAATAGTGGGGACCATGAGATGAGGGAGATATAATATAAAAATAAATAAATAAAGAAGTAATTTTCCATTCCATGGCAGCCACCTTCACCAGCTCCACCATACCTACAAAAAACCACCTCAACATCAACCGCCACCTTTATATCTCCTCTACTCCGCTACTTACATCCAGCCTCCTCCTTTCACGCAGTCCTCTACCCTATAGTGTACAAAAGTTACCAAAAAAAGAAGTCACGGTGGTCGAAGGTTCCAGATCTTAAACCATTATAACCAAACTCGACCTCCAAGCTTTTGATTTTGTAGAAAATTGCTCGTGTGTGACGGTCTATGTTACATGGACTCGGGTATGTGTGTCGGACACGGACACGTGTCCAAGTGTCCGATTCGTCAATTTCCAAAATTTTAGGACATGGGGACTCTGTCCTATATTTGGACACGGGTGCGGAGACACGGCACTTTTATTTTTTGCAAAAAAAATTATACATTACAAAATATTTTAGGAAAAATACACTTTAATAATCCCAACTATGGGCGATTTACCTACAATAATCCCAACTAACGTTTATTTTCTAATAATCCCAACTATGCACCCAGTTTTCCTAGAGCAGACCCATCCGGTCATCAACCTGATATAGCAGGTTGCTTTGACACGTGGCATCACGTAAGTGGTTCAAAAAAATAAAAAATAAAAATAAAAAACTGAAAAAATTATTAAAAAAAACCCTCTCCTCCATTCCAGGCTTCCAGCCACCCCCCATCCCCCTAGCCCAACCAGATTCCACCACCCCACCTCGCCGGAACCTCCATTACCCCCTTCCACTCCACCGAAAACAACCACCTCGATCCCGAAACCACCCTAACCTCCCTCCTTATCCTCTTTTTTCGCCTAGATCCGCTAGCGAAACTCCCCAACTAATAAGGTTTTTCAATTTTCCGGCGAAGGAGGGAAAGGAGGGGTGATTATTGGAGGTCGAATTGCTCGCCTATCGTGGTTGGTGGTTTTGGGAGGGTCGTCACTACGGTGCGGTGCGGGTCTGCAAAAGGAGCAATAATTGTGTTGGTGGCTGGTTGTTCTGGGGTTTAGGTGAATGGTCGATTGGTGCTTTAGGGGTGACTGTTGGTTCTTAGGGTTGGAGGAGGAAGAAGGTCGGAAGGAGGGGGAGCAGTAGCGGCAGGCAGCGGTGGCGATTTAGGTTGGTGGCGCTGGTGGTAGTTCGTCAGCGCGGAGGAGGAAAGAGAAAGAGGCACGAGAAGGAGAGATAAGGGAGTTTCGTGGGTGTTCGTCTGCGTGGGGCTGTGGTGGTTAGTGGGGTCGTAGAAGACCTTCCGGCCATTTCCGTGGTGGTGGAAGGTGGCTGGGTGGTTTTGGCCTTTTGGGTTGGCAGTTTTCGGTGGGTTGGGGGCGGCTGGGATGAATGTTGTTTAATTCTTTCCTTTCCTTTTTTTTTTATTTTCTTTTATATAATTTTTTTAAAATTAGGCCAATCATGTGCTGACATGTGGCACTTTTTAAAACAAAAAAAAAAAAATTACCCTTTCAATAGGTAACCGGTTTTTGGGACTGTTGTAGGAAAACTCATGGCATAGTTGGGATTATTAGAAAATAAACGTTAGTTGGGATTATTGTAGGTAAATCGTCCATAGTTGGGATTATTAAAGTGTATTTTTCCAATATTTTAATACTCATGAATTTTAAAAATTAAATTTTTATATCATATTATTGTAATAATAATTATATGATTACTATTTCTTGTTATAATTATTCTAGTACTTTCTCTAAAATGAATTTTTTACTGCTGTAAATATTGGGTAATGTAACACATAAAATGATAAAAGTAATTTTGGTTAAAGTTAGTAGTCAAAAAGTCAAAAGAAAAACAAGTGGTATTGAAAATGACATCTGTCCTATACCCATTACCCTACCCCCTACCTTTCTGATAGCCCACTCATTTCCTCTTCCTGCCTTTCTCTCTCTCCTCCTCCTCTTTCCTTTTCACTCTCTGGTTTCAATAGAGTCGAAGAAAATTTCGCACACAGCCCTAAAGTGTCCGAGTGCAAATAGCCGAATCTGACACGAATTTCGTGTCCGCGTCGTGTCGTGTCGACACGGACACTTTGGGATTTCAGCCGAGTCCGGTGAACATAGGTGACGGTGATTGTAGGAGGGTGGGTCTTGTTTCTCTCCTCTTGTTTCTCTTCTTTGGCGGTGACCGGACAGTGAAGAAATGCACTATTTTTCAATGGTCTAGATGGTGGAGTAGGTGGCTCTAATGGCGGACCTGGCGATGTAGGTGGTTTTGGCAGTAATGTTGGTATTGGGGAAGGGGTTAAGGGGTTAGTTGGAAGAGCTAGTGGACTGGGGTAAAATTGTGTTTAGCATTCTTTTCCACCCTTCCTTGATATGTGTGCCTAAATCTAGTGGGTCATGTAAAAAACACAGAGGATGTACTATTGTAAACAATGTATCTATAGTCATAAACTGCAACAAAAAAACCTAAATCAGAGCAGTTTTATTAACAAGTGCTTCCCCTTGTCACAAGAAAACAAATGCACATAATATCTTCACAGATACTGAAAATCTATCAAGATGACCACAATTTGGTTGATCGTAACCAAAATTTAGCCAGTGATCCATGCTCTAGGATGGAACATAAAAATTTATCACACTCAAGATAATTTCTTACCGTTTTTTTGTACCATCTACCTTCTTCTCCATCGGTTGTTTTTCAAATGGCGGGCAACCATCACGCTTCCACCAAACCTGGAAGAAAAATAGATATGAACAAACTCTTTTTTTAAGAGATTATCACATAGGTGACATACATTTCGATCTCTGAACATTTGCCCCCTCCAAATGTTGCTGAACGTGGGAACGGCAGTTTGGCTGTGAGGCTAGGGATAACAATTCAATCCGAGTTTGATTTGAACCTAACCCGGCCCGAAGAAAAAAAAAACCGATTTGAATCCGTCTAAAAATATTCCAAAATCCAACAAAATAGATCCAAATCCGAATAGGAGGCGGATCGGACTTGGACCCTGCGCGAAGTCCGACTGAGTACAAATACGTATTGAAAGACACTTTAAAAGATACTTAGTTGATGTATGAGGATAAGCTAGTAGCAATTTATATCTTGGGATGATTTCTTGTTTGTTATTAGCAAAGTTAATTTATAATTAACATACGTATGTTTAGATTTTAAATCCTAGGTTTTTCTAGAATCTTTTACGCACTATTATGATGTAAAAAAATTATTAGAGGCAATACAAGAATTATAAGTATATCACACATTATTCTAAAAAAAATGCACTCGGATCAATCCGGATTTTCGAATAAACCGACCGGATTCGTACCCTTAAAATGTGAGTCGGATTTGGACTTGAATCAATCATATTCAGATCCGAATTTGGACCCAAATCTACAATCCGATTATAAAATGATTGGATTCGGATTTAACCCCATCTGACCCAAATCTAATCCATTGCCATTCCTATGTGAGGCTGCAAACTCAAAGTAAAATATAAAAAAAAGCTCCTCATTTAAATGACTTTATCATCATTAACAATGTCTTAGTCCTTAAATGATTAGGGTCAGGACTAACATAAATTGTCACGAGGAACTATCCGTAAAATGTGCAACAAAGAAAAACAAGTGATAAAATGAAAGTAGAAGAAAACAAGAGAAAACGTAGTGAGCAAGGGAACTAGAAGTATAAAATGAAACCAAAATAATGGATATAAAATTTGCAATAGTAATTAAAAAGACTTTGGGGAATAAAAGAGAGTAAATCATGAAAGTAAAAATTAAAAATAAAATGAAAATTGAAAAAACCTTGAGATAAGAAATAAATGGAGATGCATAAAATAACGAATTTAGGTCATTATAAAATAGAAAAAGAAAAAGGAAAAGAGAGGAAAAAAAAAAAACCTAGAATTAAATAAATTTATTAAGCATATATCCTAGGCGTTAGACTTTCCCCCTCCACTTTGCCATATCCAACACCATATATTTCCTCAAATCTATAAAGACTAATATAAATGTAATCACCCTCCTCCAAGTTTTCTTAATTCTTCCCTTACCTATCACAATCCCATCACCTAGCAAGTATTTAAGCCCTCCTTATAGGTGCCTCACTCGATTCATTAAAATAAAAAGTAAAAAATACAAGATTTTCCAGAGGGTTATGGTATGCTTACCCAATTTTTTTCACGTTCTAGAATATGCTCAATACTACAGAGAAACTCTTTCCCTCTAGGAGGCGTCACTTCAAGAAGATTCTTTACACGCTCCTCGTAAGTCTTTATTTCTTCTTTCTACAATCAGCAAAAAATTTATAAAATCATTAACATCAATTAAGAAGCAACATCAGTGCTAATTTTACATAAAATGGCAGCATAAATATTGCAAAGATAGCATCGAACTGGGAAGTCGAAACCCTTTATGACATACATATAACAACTTTTTAAAAAATTTACTAGTTGACAATTCACAATATAAAGGGTCAAAAATTGTGCATTGAAAACTTGCACAGCCAAAATGGAACTACTACATATAAAATAAATTAATTAAATAAATTAATCAAAAAATAAATAAAAAGAGCAAGTAAATTTTTTACGGTGAGACTGACAAGAAAATTAATAAATGAATAAAATCTTAATAAATTTAGCAAAAGATGAGTAAAGATCAGCAGCATGGTACCACTTCAATTAAGGTTATGTATAAACATCCTTGGTATGGTACTTAAGCATCCAGAAGATTTTCTGCTATCATAGAACCAGACATCCTAAGATCATTTTTATTGCTTTACTTGATTTAATTTCATTTTATTAAGCTAACCCCAAACAGCTTCTCTATTTCTCCTCATTTTTGGAGGGATAAAAGTTCTTACAATGAAATGGAAAGTAGTAAAATCTGGAGAGTAAGTCTGTTCCTCATTCGACAGACCCTATTTTCACTCCCCATTCTATTTCATGTACTGAAGCAACCCAAACAGCCATAGTAATTTTTGAAATAATTCCTCTGTTTCATTTAATTTACCACAGTTTGACTTTCATGATTACCAATACATATGTTGCAAATAATACATTTTCTTCAAAAAAGTAAAATTTATAAAAATTATACATATTTTTTATAAGACCTCACATGATTATGTTTTTCTTATAAGTCATCTATAGTATAGTATGTGAATAGTGTAGCAGTCAAAGTGTTGCAGTAAAAAACAACGTAGGAAGTATGATTCCATTTCCCATCTACAATCCTCGTATGACAACAACATTTGCAGATATCAATGATTAGAACTATAGAAGAGAAGGAAAGACTACAAAAACTATCAAGTATCAACAGATACTTAACCATTGCTTCTGATGGTAAATCTTTATCACTCTTTCCAGGGGGCTGCAAAAAAGTAAGAGAAAACAAAATGTAAGTAGTCAGGATAGTACTAAACCAAAGCACTGAAATCCACATATGAATCACAATCTTCATCTATTGCCCATGCTTTTTTACCCATAAGAAAGATTATCAAGATGACCAAACATTGCACAAAAATCAAAATGGTACCAAAAATGTAGATGCAATATGGACTTTGAGCCAAAGCTTCCCACAACACTCTCTGTGTCTGCAAACCATCTATATTTTGAAAGATACAATTGTTCTCACCTAAAATAGAAGGTATAAAAAGTAATATATTCTTTAAATATGAAACATGCCTACCAGGGCCCAACTATCAAGGGTGATCCAACCCAATTAGACCTTAGACACTTTGAGAATGGGGAATACATACAAAATCCAACCTCAAAGTGCATCTAGTTGCCTAGAGATTGTTTCCTACAATCTAAACTCTAAAGCCCATATATCATTATATTCTATCCACATGAAGATCCAAATAGTGCCCCTTAACATTCAAAGCTTATTCTAACACATAAAGAGTTAACTGAAAAGATTTAAAGATGATTAAAAAGGGATACAAATAGTCAATTAATTAAATGATGACCCACATAAAGATATGTATTATGTACAAAAGGGTATTTAAATTAGAGATGCAAATAAAAATGAAATGCTTATTTCACAAAAGAATTGGAAAAAAAGAGAGGAAGGTTTGACAAAATTAAAGCAATACAGTGACTGGTGAAGTGCAGAAAGATGAATGCTTATACATTTAACAAGGCAGATGGGAAATAGATATATGCTGAAACTAGCAATAAACCAATCTTTCAGCAATATGAACATTTCATATTTCAGAGCCCATAGCCAGTAGATCATCAGCAACCAGTAAATGAGCATTGACTTATCTCGAGTCCTTTAGAATTGTACAAACAATGCAAAGTTGCAAACTTTCTCCTCCCCCTCCTAACACCCCACCTCCTCTCCAAATAACAGAAAATAGAGGGGGGGGGGGGGGGGGGGAGGGGAGGGGAGAAGGCTCCAAACATTATGTAAACTACATGAGATATCTACACAGCTAATACTTCATTCATTCAAGAAAATCATACTGATCTTCCTCCATACTTCATTAAAAATGCCAATGGATAAAAGCTTTGTATAATCTCACAAACGCGTTTTTGAATGGCCGTCAAAGCAGGCCAAAAGTAAGTACCAACCTACCTTGACATAGTCAAACAATATCAAGCATTGTACAAGAACATGACGCCGGAAACTAGGATCTTTCAGCTGCAGCAAAGAAACATTCAAATCATTTAATCACAGCAAAAGATGTTAACCTCTAGTCCATATAATTTGAAACTTGATGAAGAAATTAACCTCCAAGCCCATCAGTTTACTACTGGTCAGATATTTAATATTGACAGCTGCCCCCTCTTCTTCGAGATTATTAGCATTTCCCTCCTCATCACTTAAGGGTTGAGCCTCAAAGGTATTTAGAACAACCTAAAAGAAAAGTCAAAAGAGATGCACAAATGATACCCCAACATTAATTGAATTTTTGCAATAAAAATAATATAAACTTCAAAACAAAATAATTTGAATATGCATGGACTACCGATAAGCTTGATGTAAATCTGTGCCACTTCGTAGGATTAACAGTCAAGGATGGAGGATTACAGAAGTACTCCTGAAAAGCATGGTAAAAAAAATCAACAAAGAAGACAGATGTACACAAAAAATTTATCAAATCAGTTATCCAGAGTAAGGTAAATTGTACAGTCCTTAAACTTAAAATTTAATTGTGAACATTCTTAAACTTGAACTGGCTTTAACTTCTAATCCATCATATTGCATCATTTTAAGCAGCAGCATGCAGGTGAACAGTGCCTGAGGGTGGCATCAACTATATATGGGTTCCCGCATGGCAAACGAATGCAGGTAAAGAAGCTAGTCCATGAAAATAGTATGGGAAGTAGGATGTGTTTTGGGACATTCCATGGCAGCTCTTTGAAAACGAAAAGCGGCATGTGTTTACATAGAAAACAAGTTGGTTGGACAAAAGGTTTAGTTAGGCACTTAGGTATAAGGTGATTGAATTTGTTAACTTAATGAATTAAAATTAGATTCTGTTGTTTGAAATCTGAAACCCAAATAACAGATGGCTTGGCTGATATTCCAACAAAATTTGGACGAATGTACACTTCAATGAACATTCACAGTAATAAAATCTCGTCCTTATTGAATCAAAAGTCCTATCTCAAGACTACTCCAAATTTATTCTAGTATATATCATTGTTAACAATTTTCTTTCAAAAAGATATTCGCTTAATCCATCCTGATATACGCATTCATAGCAAAGTTCCCAGAATCATTATCCACTCGGCAATCTGCCTCAATAGTAGTTTGTATAACTTGGAAACAACTGTTTTAACAGGATGGAGTGTCTTGCAAGTCTTTGACTTAGATTCCTTAAATAATACTCAATATTAGAGAGAAAAAGAAAGCACAAAACTGAAGACAAGATGTCTTTGTACAAAAGGATGGAGGGTAAAATGCTAATAAGGTATCAAGTCCTAGTATAAAGGCCATGGAAAAGATAGTCCATGTCATAGTTCATGTCTGACTTCAGATTTTCTAATCTTATACTCCAGTTTTTCAGTCATTGCCAACCAATGCATTGACGATAGGTTTTTGTTATATATCAATGAAAAACCTCAGGAACAATAAATAAACCTGCCCAATCTAAACATCATAAAATGAAATCACATTAATATTTTTGTGCCTCAAATAAGGAAAAAATCCTAAGAAAAAGACGCCTATAAGAAAATCAGATACTCGAAGCCACCTCCTGAATTGAAAATTATCGCCTACAAAAACATCTCCAATCATGTCAATCTTATAATTCAACTTCAAGTCAATGTTTTCCAATTAAATTATCTCATTGGCATACTAAAGTTTCATGATGATGCCAGTCTTCACTTTCAGTTCTGGTACGTTTTTTCAGCAATTTAGGGGGTTCAGACTTCGGGTTTTTTTTTTTTTTTTTTCAGTTCTAATACGTTTTTTTTTTTCAGCAATTCAGGCAACTTAAACTTTGTTGTGGTTAGCAGGCGATTTTATTTAATGCACCAGGGTAGTGCTAACAATTTGTCCTCATCTCCCTGAGTTAGACTTGCCTCACAACTTTTAGCTGCATCTTTGACATAATTTTTCAGATAATAGATCAGCTACATGGCTCAAAAAAGACTTATACCAAAAGAAATTATATTCACAAGGTGAGCAAAGAATGTCTCAGCCAACAAAGAAATTGTATTATTGCTCAAGAAAGCTATAAATCATATACTATTCAGTATTCACCTGCAAACTCCAGAACGTCTTGTAGAAGTTGAAATCAATAGAAATGCCTAAAAATAAATGAAGGGAGGAAAAATCCATCAGCTTCTGCGTACTTAGAACATAAAGGTTTAGTGCTTCTGAGTATGGGAATACCATTTGGAGCTTCTTTCTCATACTTTGTTTCATTAGATGTATTGAAGACTCCCTTAATATTCACAGCTGTATACATCAATAAGAACATTAGATAAATCCATGGTGCCGAGTCCAATATAACAGACAAGAACAAACCTGAGCGCTCAGACAGCGGGAAAAAATGTGCCAGAAACATAAGAATCCGTCCACAAAATACAACATCATTTGCCTGCTCCAATAGTTTAAACATCACAATAAATTGTAAGAAGTCACTTCTCATCCGTGATAAAATTAGCTACTTCAAAGTTCAAATTTAGTTCATTTAGTACCACTGCACAGCAAATAAGGGAAAAATCACCAGCCAATATTCAAAAACATCAACAAGAGAAGTTATGGCAAATTTCTCAGCAGTGTCCAACTTTACAGAATCTAATTAAAGTATATTTTATGTGGTGCTGAAGCCTCCAGGAACTCTTTAATTTGTATCTTACAGAGGATAATTATGAAGCTAAAGATCCTCAAACACGTTTTTTTATAGTCAGATTCAACAACAATTGAAAATAAAACAGAGTTTAAGGTAAGTAAGAAAAGTCAAAGTAGGGAAAAAAAAAGTATTTATTGTTCAGATTATATAAAAGTAAAAGAAAGGGGGGGGGGGGGGGGGGGGGACAAAAAACAGCAGTTAAGGAAGTCACGTGCAGAATAAGGGCTAGGATCAGATAAACTCATGCCCCAGCTATCATGAAGAATTTGATATACAAAATCAAGAAAAGTCTAGCATCATTCAGAACACTATTTACGAGCTATACAAGAACCATTTATTCTTTTTTTAAGGATGTACAAAAGCTTTAATATTAAAAATAAGAAAGAAGAGAGAGCAAGCGAGCTTAAAATCGAGATATAAGGAACCTCTACCCCTCAATAGTTTAGTGGGTTTCTTGCTTTCAAGTCATCACTAGATTGCCAACAAAACCATCTTCCACTCTTCGTCAAACCGACCTTTTTGCATCCTCTTTTCCAATCCACACGAACATCTTTCACAGAAGAAAGCTGGACCCAACTCATCCCAAACAAGGATAATGATAAACGCCAATTAAAAGCAACCCAGGCATAAAGGAGTAAACAGTAGTTAACATTCTTGTCATTAAGTGAAACTAAAATAGCTTTAAATGAGAAAAATCCTCTATTTAATAATGCCTAAGAAAAAAAAATTTAAGCTTTAGGAGTATCTTCAATCTTCCAAATATCATTGGCAGGGAACACCAGCATCCAAATCCTATAAAGGTAATTACAAACATAGATAAAGAGCCTCTTGCCATGCTGCATTGCTGCCAAACCAATTTGTTATTCTCCTCCAACTTGATCTCCTCAGCAGAAAGATTTTTATAAGAAAACAAGCACATTTTCATTCCAATCATTTAAAAGTCTCCAAAAAGAAACATTTTCATGCTACTGACTACCATGTTGCACAAAACCTTTTGAAATAGCATCCTCAAACACAGGCACAAAGCAAATAAGAATACTGCTGGATATTGAATTTTTCAGGTTAATCCCGCCAAATGACATGCCAAAAAAGACCCCTTGCACCACTCTTTCTCTTGCAATTGACCAAGGAACCAAAAACATGCAACCCTCCAAAAATGCTTATCCATATGTGAACTCCATGAGAAGAAGACATCTTCTTGCTCCTCCAATGTTTTCAAACTTGATGATGTTCTTCCACAATGCATTATCTTCATTCTCAGATCTCCAAAGCCACTTCACCTTACGCACTTAAAGGCTTAATTCGTCATACACTAGATCACATATTCTCATTTTATCCAATGAATACTCCTATTAGAATAAGCCCATAGGAAAACCAAATCATTGTTTTACTAAGAAGCCACAAGGCCCACAATGTCCATGGTAGTGAACATGAAAATTAAGTATATAAGCATGTTAGAAAGGGTACTCCTCAAGTTCTCATCAGTTAATCTAACTCTTCCAAACAAAAGCTTTAGTTTCCATACGATAAGTCTTTTTTGAAATTCTAAGTAATAAGGTCCCAAGAAGAAATGCAATTCAAAGTTCAAAGAGCAATAAGAGGAAAACCAAAACAGGATGAAAATAACAGAATTCTCCGCCCCACAACCAAAAACATCAGCTTAAAAACTTCAATTTGGAACCTTGACAACCAGGAAGACTGGGATCAGCAAACCCTTTATGTATCATCACCAAAGATGAGATGTGCAAGATGAGATGTTGAGAAGCATTGTTTCCGAAGAATACACCATAAAGTCCATCCTCAACGACTTTTGCCACCAATCTACTCTAAGATGTCGTCACAAGTCACAACGTGAAACGAAATGGAGAAAGTGGATCTCCTTGGCACAATCCACAAGAGCTTGAAAAGAAACTTGCTGGCTGCCATACTCTAACACTAAAACCAAGTTGTAAAAATACTCAAATGAGCCCACTCCCTTGCAAAATATTATATATATATATATATAAACAAAAGTACCAATTATAGAATTAACATCTAAAAAGTCCCAAGAAGCATGATCATAAGCCTATTCTAAATCTAGCTTACAAAACAAACCATCACTTAGTTATTTAAATGCACAAGGAATCTGTTGTGCAGCTGGTTTGGCTAGGAGAGCATAGCACACACATAAGGCACACATTGTGCAATAAACCATATACTACCTCCGCTTCAGATTACTCACAACAAACATGTTGCGCGCAGACTCCTAGGCAAAAGATCTTAAGTGTAGTTATTGAAAAATAAGGGCATATACTTGAGTATTAATCCAACCCAAAAACAAAAGAAAAAACAAATTTAACAAAAATTAAAATAATTAACCCACAACCACCATGAAACCACCCCCCACCACCACCACCAGCTCCGAAACCACTCACAACCACCACGATCAGCACCGAAACCACCCACCACCACCACTACCAATGAAACCACCCACAACCCAGCCGCACAAAACACTGAACTAACCACCACTAGCCGCACAAAACACCAACCAAACCCACAAACCTACCAACCCACAAAAACCCACAGATCTGAAAAACCCACAAAACCACAAAAACCCTTGAACCCACCAACCCACAAAACCAGCGAACCCACTAACCCACTGATCTAGCAAACCCACGAAACCCTCACATCTGAAAACCCTTGAGAATGGGTCGGAGGAGGAGAGAGAAAACTAATGGGGATGAGGAAGAAGATGAACAAATTTGATGATGAAGAGAGAAAAATAATGGGGATGATGAAGAAGATGAAGGATGATGAAGGTGGCTGGGATGATGATGAATTTAGATAGAAAGGGATTGATTTTGGTGGAAATAGTTAAGTTAACCAATGTTAGGGTTTAAGTTAATAAGATAAAATCAGTTTTTTAATTAGGGTGTTTAAAAAAAGTAAGGGTAATTTTGTAAGATCACACAAAAAAAATTTACTAAAAAAGAAAAGCAATCACTTTGTTGCAAGTAATGTGAAGCGGCCATTTTTTGCAAATGTTGCGAGTAATATGAAGCGGAGATAGTAGATCATTTTGGTCTCAATTTTTTTTATTGCAAGAATCGCTTCATTATATTTATTTTTTACATGGGAGTGGTTTTAAAGAAGAATAGAATAAATAGAAGATGAAACAGAAGGATTCGACATATAACTAGATAAGAGAATAAGGCGGTGGACATCATAGTTGTGTCTCATGCTCTTCAAGTACAACTCACACTGTTCTCACTGCATCATTGAGTAAAGTGATAGGAGTGGTGCCTCAATGTGCTCACCCTGAGAAGTGCTTTATGAAACTAAGATAGTCTCCTTCACATCAAGCAAATTATTATACTTTGCTTGACTGCAACAAGACTACAAGAGCACTACATTATTTTATGGCTAACAAACTCACTAAGTCACCATGTCCTTACCTTTTTACCGTCAAATCTACACAATAATGCTGCCAGTTAGTCTGTTAGAGCAGGGCTGGATAGTGTGTACAGAAAGAAAGTAGGAAGATTTCTTACATTTTATTGATAGTTACAAGAGTACTTTATATAGGGGTGAGGGATGCCTTTTATATTATTGTGATGCAATAAAGAGTCACAACTTTTGGCATTTCAACTACTCCTAATAACTCTAGTACATTCAAGTTTATTCACTGATTTCTTCACTAATTGCTGAACACTAAAAGTCTCATGTACTAACATAGTCATATGAACTTAAGTATTGTCATTTGAATCCTTACAACACAAAATAAGGAAAATAAAATCAAGCCACTAGAAACCAGACAACCCTTTGGGACAAATTATGCTATCCAAATCCCTGTATCATATGCTTGGCAAGTGGCAACCTGCTAAATTTGGGGCAAGGTTTATTCTAAATGAACATCCAACTCACAGTTTTGTTCAGAAAGCTGTTCTTGTATGGTTCAGCAATAATTGCAGGGGCAAGTATGCTATAGTGGAATAAGAACAAATCAATACTAGAACTAAGTGGCAGGGGCATGGAGAATAACAAATCAACGCTGGCAAAGAACAACAGAAGCATCAAGAAGAACGTACATTCAGTCAGTTGCATCTTTGCAGTAGTTAAGGTCACAGATAAATCAACAATCACACATAATAGAAAACAACTAGAGCCCTTTTTCCCCTAAACGATCTCATACTACAAAATCAATGACCATATACAAAGCATATGAGTTGTGACAAATGTAAGAACGATGTAATACAGCATAAGTCAGATATTAGAACCTTTGACAAACGACGAAGCAGTTGATTACATGTCCTCAGCATCACAAGTTTGCCACGAGCAAACAGTTCTTGCTGCTCATTAAACCACGACATTCATCAAAACAAAATTAAGCAGTGATGCAAAATGATAACATAAAATCCCATAACATAATTACAAATGTGCACCATAAGAAATACCTTTCCAAGTAAGTCTTGCTTGCTCTCTATGTAAGCAAAAATGTCTTTGCAATTCTTCATGGTTGACATTTCAGTCAAATCTTCCAACAGCTGAAATATCATGCCACCCTCCACATGTTCCTTCTCACAAAGATACAACACAATATCTGTTGTGAAAGAACACACAAATATCGACTTATGAGAAACCGGGCATGGTCAATGAGAAAACAAATCATTAAGTAAAAAATTCAATGTTCCTTCCTATCTCATAAGCTAAAGCCCTATTTCTTTCTGCAGTTATCTCAAATTACATGATCCCTTAATGTAAAAGCAGAAAATAGTGCTTAAACTGATTTGTATTCCTCCTATAAGGATAAAAAGTGTTGATAGTCCACTCCATTTTCATTAAATTCAAAGGCAACACTTTCCTAAAGCCTTAAAACTATATGGCTTGAAGAGATTATTTAATAATTGTTTATTCACATGCAAAGAAGACTTACAATTTACAAAGGCGAAAAATATTCGACAAATTTTAAAAGTTCCAGGGTACACTGACATTTAAATACAACGACAAAACCATAGCCTTTTTGCTAAGATATGAGGTCAATTACATGAACTGAGAGTCTACTTCATGTGATGATCCACAAAGAAGATTCTCCTCCATTCACTTCTATCTAATGCAACCTAGTAAGCTCACTATCACCATGTCCTTTTTTACTCTCTCAACCCAAGTCATCTTTGATCCTCCATAGAGTAGAGTTGTCTCCTATAGCACACACTAGGGCTTTAATTAATGACTCAATCAAAGTGTTACCTCCATCTATCCTTAGTCCCGCCAGCTTGAACAATAATTCCTATGTTTTTGTCCTTCACACAATTCACCATACAAAGGTCCTTGCCAGCATTTGCCTTCTCTTAACTCTATAAGAGATCCCTTTCTCACCACAAACCTGAACTTTCATAAACATCTTTATACACCTAAGCTAAAGCCTCTCGAACTACTTCTCTTGCCTTAACTTTAGCTTCCTCACATTTTCCAAAAGTTTCATCATCTCAGCATTTTCCTAAGGCCAAGTAGCTGCAAGGGGTCAGCCTAGGCCTTTGATCACATATGCTCGAAGGAAGCCCAAGAGTTGGAATTCTGTTATGAGTTTGTTATGGGGTTTTGGGTAATGTGGTAATTTTGGGAAATAAGTTTGTTATTCTCCTTAGCTGTAGAAGATGCTAGTAGCTTATTACATTTATATATAGCAGTTTTGTAATAAGGAGGATTATGAAAAATATTGAATAGAGTGGAGTTTGTTGGAGAGAATCCTTCCTCTCGAAAGAAGGAAAGTTGTATTGGATAATTACTTAGATTATCAATACATCATATCAATTTGAGCTTCCTAATCTTCTGTGTGTTTGTGTGTGCTCTGTTTTCTGATGTGATTCCTAGCAGTAGCATTCTCTCTCCTTCTTAACCACTAGTCAACAACATCATTCCACCAAATTGTGTCCTTGTGCATTGGTGATTTCTCACTTGATTGCCAAAGAACCTCCTTTGAAACTCTACAAATGCAAGCCTTCATTTCTATCCAAGTTGAGTTCCAATTTTCCTACGCTAATTAACATCTTATAAATTTTACCTATCATAGCCTTAACATTGGCCCCTTTAAAAGCTCGCCTTCAAATCCTCTGATCACCTATTTTAATGCGAATATCAAGAACTATAAGTTTAAGTTGTGTCACTACACTTTCCCTTGGTATCACCTTACAATCAAGACGACCCTTAACCATTCTCCTAGCCAACAAAAAGTCAATTTGGGTTGCATTTGCTCCACCACAAAATGTCACCAAATGGGTACCACATTTTTTGAACTATGTGTTGACTAAAATGCAGCACAATACATAAATGTTGCAAACATGTCGGAGATAACAAAGTCAAAAGGCAGAGATCCATCAACAATTAACAAACTTACAAACTTTAGTGTAGAATATACAAACAAATTCCAGCCATGAACAGTACTCCAACAAAAGAATGCAAGTATCTGAAATCATAATCTCTAGAAAAAAGTGTGGCTGTACCAAGAAGGCGAGGAATTTGACCCTGTGCAAGAACTCCTTCAGCAATGGAACGACCATAATGCATGGTTGGCTCTCCGGACTGTACTGCACAAGACTGCATCAGGACACCAGATACAAGTCAAACTTCTGTAATATTTTTTTGAAAGGATAATTTTTTAAAAGAAATGAAGAAAAAAAAAAAAGAGACATGCAATGTAAGTAATATTCACAAAATAAATAAAATGACATACAGTGTTAATAAATTTCATCAAAGATAGTTCTGTATTCCTTTTGGAACAAAAACACACTGTCCACCATGGAATATGGAATACCAGAATACCAACAGTTCACAGAAAGTATCTGGGAAAGAATAAAGGGTCATTCCATAACCTATGTTGACACTTAACTAATAGTTTCAGAGACATAATTCATCAAAACAAACAATTACTTTATCTATCATTTATGACCTAGTTGTTTGCTAGTTAGCTTTGCAACTATTTGATAAAACACTAATGTAAAATTGAATAAAAAAAATTGAGGATAAAGTGTAGAATTTGCAGTCATAAGAGCCACAAAAAGGAGCTAACATGGTTCAAATGAAAATTAGAATGCATCCATACCACCAACTCTTGGAGTAATGTCCGTAGAATGTTTTCTAGCAGCTGATTTTCATCCAGAACTAACTTTGTTTGCCTCTGAAAAAACACAAATTCAACTGAAATCAGCCAACAGACATAACGTAAAGAAGCCAATGGCACATGAAATTTACTACGCAATGCTATTTAACAAACACTGATAGATCAGAAAGACAGCATCATAACACTGAACTGAGTCGAGCAGTCCAGCCTAAGCATTGGCAAACAAGAACCAGAGCAAATTGGTTGATGCAATAATTATTGAACAAAGACAAATTAAACCCCTTATTCAAATAATTACATTGTCAACTAGTTCCCCATTCTAAATGTTTTAGCAACAAGTTGGTATACACTTCCTCAGTTTTTAATTTCTTTTTAATTACAGCCTTTCCATTTTCACGCTTTGCAATGCATAACCTCAACCATCATATCTTAAAATATCGTTAAGTAATAAATTGATATAATGAATGACAATATTTCATCTTACTTTTAAATCACAATATATAGTTAAAGTAGTTGTATGAACAGTGTAAAAACAAAAAAGGAGCAACTACAAAAAATGGAGGAAGTATTACAAATATACTACAAAAGAGGTAACTAATATATTGCTCTTGTATCCTTATAAGATGATCTCCTTAACAATTTGCAAATAATCTTTTTACCCAAATACATTGTTCCAATACCTCAAAATAAGTGCATGAATAGACTTTACAAAGACATTCTTTATACTAAATAGCTGGGTGATTTCCTAATTCCCATCCTCTCATCATCACTTCATATGTGTGGTGGCATAATGGGAAATCTACTTATAAACCACATATTAGGATATGTATCAACTTCCCCAAACATCCTAAAGTAGTATAAGTGACTATTAATTCGATCGGCGTAACTTAAAGGAGTATAAATTATAAAAATACAACATACCGAAAGCTATTCAAGAACAAACAACATGAAATGAAATGCTTCCTGTGCTTCTAAATACTAGCAACACTTCTCTTTTCATGCTTGTCAATGCACTATTTCAATCGTTAATATCTTTAAAATCACCAATGTGTAAAAATTATAAAAATTTGATATTATGAAAGTATAAATCGAGACGAGTAAAACAATATCCCACATGACTATATTTTTCCTAATGTATAAATCACCAAAGCTAGTTAAAGTGATATATGTGAATAGTGTAAAAGTCAAACTTTTGCAAGTAAAAAAAAAACGGAGGAAGTATTAATTTGGGTGAATGGATAAAAAAATCATTGCAAGCACATAGAGCACAAAGCAATAACAATTTGAACTTCTTTTCATCAAATAATATAGAAAGAAACTAATAATCAATACACAATGGAGAAAATATGTATTCCTTCAACAAAGCACACAACTATTATTTACTAATACACAGAAAAACACACGCTCAAAAAGTATTTCTATCAAAACCAATGACTTAAAGAGCAAATATAACAGATATGATACCACCAATAACAAGAATTGCAATTAAATATTATGGAGAAGAATCACCTGGGGTTTAATGGCTTCCTGAACAGTTTGAAGGGCAAATTTTTCGGGCGGCTCGGGATTTAACAAGGCTTTCCTAAAAATCTCCTGAGCAGGCCCATCCCCCCTGGTCCCAAGGAGAAAGGGTTCATTCTTATAGTTTCGTCCAGACATTAAAAAGCCTGCAACACATTAGCATCCAAATTTAACTAAATCATCAAATTAAGCTCGAAAAATCACATGAAATTGTTCTTGCTTAAGAATATACACATAAATTGCAAATTGCAAAATTCAATCAGCAAAATTGCTCGTTAAAATATTTCGTTAGTTTAGTAATTATAACCAATAGTTGAATAATCCACTGTAGAAGAACCCTAACTTCAATGTACTGACAATTAAATTAATGATAGTGTAAAACGAAATCATATATCATGAAATTAAAATAAAAATAAGAACATCTTGCCTCAGAAGGTACTTCAATGGAGGAGAGAAATCTTCGCAAATTCAAGGCTTTTCAAATGGAAAAGAAGAAACCCGCTACAATGGAAAACTCGGAGTATGCTCAGTGGCGGAGCAAGTCTCAGCCCAGCAAGGTGCTGTGGCCGCTTTGTCCAACCACAGGGGCAATATCGGTATTTCATAACTTTTAAAAATTTAAGTGATAGTATGTAGGTACTTTGTAGGTATGTATATACAGATACAAAAGGCTGAGATACCTGTTCGAATTCTCGCTCCCCGTTTCAACTGTGGTCATCTTCTCTTCTTTCCGCTCTGTGCTTAGCATAGTTAAACTTCACCGCAGTTCAGGTTTCTCGTCGGTTGTTGCCCGATTTTTGAGTGTGGTGTAGCGAGAAAGACTTACCCTTTCCAATGAAGAACAGAGGTGAGTGAATTATCAAAATCGTGAATTATCAAAATCGTGAATTAGGGTTTTTGTGTTAGGAGTTTTGCGACATGAATGTGGTTGATTAAGCTTGTATTGTGAAATGACCTGTTACAATTTTGTTATTAATCAAAATATCATTTGTAACTGTATGTAATTTAGCATTTTACTTGAATTTAGGGTTTTAGTTTGGACTGAATTATTCAATAAATAGATTATTGGGTTAATGATTTGGTTGAAATATGCCTTGAATATTGATTTGTTTGATTTTTCCATGAATTTCGATATGAATTAGTGGGAAATGGGATGTTTTGAATGTAATATTTCAATGCATGTTTATTCATTGGTTGTGGTTTGTCAATGCATGTTTAGTCATTGGGAGTGGTCTGGCAATGCATGTTTATTCCCGAGCTTGTCAATCAAATATTGTTGTAATCTTTTTCATCTTAAAGCATCATACTGCAAAATGCTTCAGAGAAAGTAGGGGAAATCATTTTTAAGTGGTCTTGAGGAATTATGGTTTAACAGTTCATGCCTAGTACTAGGAACTTTTAGTGAGTTTCATAATTTGATTTTGCGAAAGGTGATACTCTAACTTGTCTTGGATTTTTATTTTAGATAAATTTTTGAATATGGATAACCTTCCTGTCAGTGAGATTACTTATTTTAGAATAGGCAAACCAATATAGATATGAATAATGGAGCTTTCCTAAGGGCATGTGAATATGTATTTGTTGGATATTGATGATTGGCTGTGAATTTTATTATCTAGTTGCCTATGGTATTGTGTATTGTTGAGCATAGCAGAGATTATTATAGATAGAGCTTCAGTCATGACTCTCATGAGTATTTGACATTTTTCATTGATGATCTATTTGATGTTTGAGATTTAGATCTCCCTTTCTTCCTCGATCTGGTTCCATCTATTCAGGTTCATTTTTATGATAACTGTGTAATATATGTAAATATCTTTGATTCAAATATTTGTAACTAGAAACCAACTTTTTGGTTTTTTTCTTTCCTATGTTAGTGTTGTTGTGCAGTCTGCTAATTAAAACTCATTGAAACTTATTGATGATGTACAAGGTATATTGTTTTTGAACTTCAGAAAATCAGAGTAAAATCATTTCTAAGTTTTCCTGAGGAATTTCACAGTTCATGCCTAGTACTAGGAACTTTCACTGAGTTTCATAATTTTATTTTGCCAAAGGTGATACTCTGGATAACCTTCCTTGGATTTTTATTTTAGAATAATTAGTAACTTTTCCCTAGCTTAAATTTCAAAGCTTGTGAAGCTTTTAGGTTCAGGCACTTCTTTTGTGAATTTGTGGAATTTGTGGCTTGTCAATGCATGTTTATTCCTAAAATTTGAGTTTATTCCTTGAGGTAGTTGTATTCTTGAACTTGCACTATAGTGTTTACTGATTGCGGTTACTTTTGGTATTAGTTGGAATGGGATGTTTTGATTGCAATATTACTGTGGCTTATGCATGTGGGGCTGATGGTTGTGTAATTTGTTGCTAATGTAGGTAATAGTGTGAAAAAGGGAGTTGTTGGTAAGGTTAATGTTAAAGGAGGGAATGTTAAAGGAAGCAAAAGGAAAAGGAAAAGCAAAAGCAAAACACCCATTGAGAGATTTTATGATGAGTCTGGCGGTTCGTATTCTGATTCTGAGTCTTTATCGTCTGGATCACAGTTGACATCGGATAATTCTTATGCTCCTGATTCTCAAAGTGTATATGAATCATATAGTGTTGTGTCTAATGGAGATGTTAGTTAATGCTACAGTAGTGATGAAGAGGTAATGCAATATACTATGATTTTTGTTTCATTAAAGGTTGTTTTGTGATAATGTGTGATTGTGATTGTGGTAATTTGTGGTAATTTTGGTTATTGTAGGTGAAAAGGTTGAACGCAAAGCAAAGGCTAGGAAACGTAAAATAGATCCGCATGTATATGTGGTGAGTGGTTTTTTGCTCTTTGTTTATATAATAGTTGTTTATACGTTATGTAATTTTATGAGTTGGTGATTGCTTTATTTTTTATTATTTGTTGGGAGTTGGGTTGCACTTAATTTGCAAGTTTTTGGTTAATTTGTAATTGATTGTTGATGTCTTATGAAGTTGTTTTGGACATTTAGGATTAGAAGTTGTATAGCTATGGGCAGACTTGTTGCTCGATTTTGATTAGGTTAATTTTGCTGCGATGCCCTGTGCTGAAGTTGATATTAAGTTCCACTTATATGTGCTTGCACTTGATTTGCTAGTTTTTGGTTAATTTATAATTGATTTCATGTTGATGTTTTATGAAGTTTTTTTAGACAGTTAGGATTAGAAGTTGTATAGGTATGGGCAGACTTGTTGGTTGATTTTGATTAGGTTAGTTTTGCTGCGATGCCCTGTGCTGAACTTGATATTAAGTTCCACTTATGAAGTCTTATGAAGTTTTTTTGGACACTTAGGATTAGAAGTTTTTTTGGACACTTAGGATTAGAAGTTTTTTTTGGTTAATTATCCTCATTGTTTTTGCAAACCTCGGTTGTTTCCGGCATTGATTTGGGAACCCCCAGCTGTTTCTGGGTTTTTAACTTTTATTATTTTGCAGGATAATTCGAAAATCGCAGGAGGGAGGGTGAAGGATTCAGGAACTGTTATTGCTTCATTCAAGAGTCATAAGAAGGTATAATGTTATGGATACTTCATCCCTATGATTTGATATTAGTATAGCAATTTTGTGTGGCATAGTTAATAGGCTTATTAATGGTTGTGGTACTTGTACTTTGTAGGCAATGAATGTGAACTGTCCCGTGGAGACAATGGGAAGGGTGTTAGGGAACTTTGACGAAAAGAAGATTCGTTTAGTTAAGGAAATGGGGTTTGGCGGCTTGTTTTATTGTGTTGGTAAGGGACTTCCACGGACTTTGGCTTTCTAGTTGTGTACTAGAGTTGATGTGAGCCGAAGGTGTTTGTTGACTGTGGATGGTAAATTTTGCCTTTGGACCCTGTGCAAGTGTGTTAGGTATTGGGAATTCCATATGGTCCATGGGCTGTTCCGAACAAGGTAGTGGACAAAGAAGTCGAGGATAGATTGTACAATACATATAGCACATTACATCCATGCGGTACAAGAGGTATTACCAGGAAGACTTTGATTGAATATTTGGAGGGTCCTTTGGTTGAGGAAAGTGAGTTTAAGAAGGTGTTCCTAATGTATGCTCTGAATGTGTTGTGCTCATCGACATGCCATCGTTTGAAGAAGTCATTCCTACATGGAGCTAGTGTTGCGGACAATGCATCTGAGTATAACTGGTGTGAGTTTTTCCTAGATCAGCTTATGAAAGCACTAGGCCAGTTTAGTAAAAGATTCTATGGTAATGCTTCAGCAACAAGCAGTGGGGGATGTACTCTTTTCTTGGCTATAAGATTCTTAATCATTGCAGTGAATTATTTGGCTAAATGGAAATAGTTAGTATTGCTTATGATTAATGTTTATAATTATTTAATATTATTTTATTCTGAAAATGTAGATTTTTTATCTTGATCGCCTTAATCGGACTCCGTTGAATTGGGGTGTATTCCCAAGGATGAAAGTTTGGTCGAGACAGGAAATGAACAAGGCAATATCAGATGATGAGTTTGACTCAGGTGATTTTGGACGTTGTGGGGTAAGTGCTTTAAAGACTGAGTTTATTCACTCCAATCAATTGACTTATTAAAATTTTGAAAGCTGATGATTACAATATTGTGCTTAGTGTCTGTTAGTGAGCTACGGGAGCCCACATCCCTTGAAAGCAGATGATATCCTTCCATGTGTTGGGAACAATTAAAAGGACTGTGTAGATGTAAGGGTTTTTGTATTTATTTCAGTACTTATACTTTTGGAAAGTTCATTTATTATGTTTTATTTTTTTTTAAATTTTTGGTTACGATTTGATTTAGGTGCTTAATGTTCTGAGGAGTGTTTTGAATACTAAGGATCCTGAAGTCCAACAAGGACTTGTGGATGTAGATGATATTGATTTGGAGATGTTGACAGAAAATGTGAAGAAGAGAAGAAAGGCAACATCGGACCGTCCGTTTGGTCGGAAGAAAAATGTAGGGCAACAGGAACTGGATCAAGTACGGGAAGGTAATGATATACTTGTCCACATTGAATATTAGGTTTTAATATTAGGTTTGTCTTCATATTTATGTAGTGTGCTTTTATAGGTCCTCAAGTGCAAGATCTGCATGTGAGTGAAGATAAGGATGAAGCAGATGGTGATCAATCTTCTGCTAATGAAGCAGATCTGGATGTACCAGATCAACACCAACCTATTGATGATCAGGGAAGTGTGGTTAGGGACTTTGCCTCAAAGTCCCATGAAAAGGAATTTGATGGATAATGCGAGTCAGAACAACACCCGTAGTGAGGAGGTTAACTCAAGTAGGGGTATTCATGAACAAGTTAATGATTTGGTGTGGACTGTGACTTCATGTGTACCAATTATGGAACTTGAGCAACCATTGAACGTTGACACTTCAGGCTGTGGGTTCAGGGGTAGCAAGTACACCTTGACCAATGATGATGTAAGCTTTAATGAGTTTATGCAAATGATAATTTTGTTGATGTAAATGTTAGTGAGGGTAGATCAGGGTTGGATAATAATCATGGGAATGCAGGTATTTCTGACAATGCAGTTTTGAAAAAGACAGACAATGCAGTTTTGAAAACCCTATGTGAGGTTAAAGGGGTGGGAAATGAGAATAGTGGTGGAATGGTAGAGGGAAATGACAATGGTGGGATGGTTGAGGGAAAGACTAATCATGTTGGTAATGAGATTGGTGCAGGAAGCGTTGAGGGGAAGATTGATGATACTGGTGGGGTTGGTGAGGGGAAAAAAGCTACTTCTGGTGCACAACAGAATGGTGCACAGAATGGTGCAGGCATTGGTGATTTAAGTGCACCGAATGCTGTACGGCTGACTGAGGGACATGGAACTATTGGTAATGATAATGTAAGGATAGAGTCAAATGAAGTGTCTGATGAATCGGAGATTAATGAGGTCCTTTATGAATCTGAAGAAGAACCGACTACCCCGATAAATCAGAGGACTGTTATCCAGATGGAGATGTTAAGGAGGAAAGTCGAGCGCAGCAGGAGGCAGAGGAAGGCTGTTGGCCCTCCAACATTGTCGGTCGATTATGTTATTCACTGGAGACCGAAGTATATTCGTCGGTTTCGAGAACCATTGGTCCAGTATGTGATGATCTAGTCATGGACGAGTTAGGAATTTGGAGTGAGTCCTCATCTTATACTTGTCGTCTAACAATATTGATTATTTAATTGTTTCATAACATTGAGTTTTTGATATGATTTTTATTCTATTTTTAGGACTGATATTGCCTTATTGAAATATGATGGGGAGTGTGCGCCCGTCAGTATATGTGGTTTGGTTACTAGTTGTATGGGGCATATTTCTAGTCAGGTAGGTATATGTGTATTCTAGTCTCAGTCCATGATATATATGTTATGTTGTGTGCTAAGGAAATTCATAATTTACACGTTATTATTCAATGCAGTATGTAAGGGTTGCAGCTAAAATATATGAGAAGGTTTGGGAGATGCAATTTTTTGGTAAGAGTAGGCGTTTCATGCTTGATCCTGCCTTCGGAGTAAGTAAAAGAATTTGTAAGAAAACAAATTTTAAGTTTTGAATTGTTATTCATCTTATTCCTTACTTTGTTTTGGTTTTTTGTAGATGATGGTATTGCACTGTAATGGACGTTTGCTTGCAATACAGAAGTTAGTGAAATCATAATGCAAACAACTAAGGGAGACGGTCCCTAACAGAGTCAATGTGGTAAGTTATGGATCCGCCCCCTTCACTTTGCTTTAGGTAAATTCCCCTTTCAGCCTGCATCTTTGTTCAAAGGGTCTTTCATTTATGTAGTTAGTGGACAAATTTGTTTTTCTGAAGTCACTAGGTAACTACATCCATTCTTATTATCACACCCCATTCCCAAGTTGCTTGTGTTTACTTCACTTGTGTATTCAATAAAAGGGTTTTACTAACCTCCAATTAAAACTCTTTTAATTTGTCTGTATGAAATCTCTAACCATACCATCTTCAAGTAACATACAATTTGGTTACAAATATCATACATTTGGCTAGTTAGTCCATGTGAGGGAAAGTTTTATTAGCATAGTTACCATTTATCCTTAGTTGCTGGGGCTTCCTAATGGTATGAAAGAAAAACATCTTCTCCCGATATTCATTTTCATAGGTTTCAGAATATTACTTCAATGATGATAAGTTTGATTCTCTTGTGATTCCCTTTATCCTATCTTCCTTGTCAGAGAAAGAAATTCAATAGTTTAGGGGGTTCTGGTTTATTTATTTAGTAAAGCAAGAAATCACAGTTTTGGTTTATTTATTTAATTTTGGTAAAGTATATGCTGATTCAAATAGGAAGTGAGGAAAGGTGAGGATTTTGTGTTTGACATCCAAACAACAACTAATTATTATAACAGTAAATTATGTATTTTGAGCTAGGTTTTCCATTCTAAATAGATATCAATTCTAAGAGATAAAAAAAATTCAGTATTAGGAATGTTTAGCTGTGGACTTGAAGCTGGAAAGGTTAGGTGGATAATTATACAAAAAGGGTAAGTAAGTGGATTGTTTAATCTGAATGACAGGTTTTGTCCCGGTCGTACTCGATGGACATTGGTGGTGCGTGGCATTTTCAATGAACAGGGAGGGGATTGTTGTTATTGATTCAATTGAAACCAAGAAGGCAGCTAAAAGTAGGAGTGTAGAAGTCTCTCAGCTGGTATGTGGTTCAGGAGTACAACATCCATTCAATATTGGGCACCACTTTATTATCTTATCCTCAACCAAATGGTCAACCATATGTCCCTCTAATTGCAAATTAATTTGATTGGCTTGCAGGCCATTGCCATGGATGTTGCATTTCAAAGCATGGATCCTTCTTGGCCAACAGGAACCATTACTAATTGGCCTCGGACCTCCCTAGAGATGGCTCAGCAAGGCGATATGTGAGTTGCTCTCCATGTCCATTATGTACTGATTTTTATTTGATGAACTTCTGCCCTTTCAGACACTTGTTTTTCTTTTGGTGAACTTCTTCAGATTCAGACACTTGTTTTTCTTCTGTTGAACTTTTTTTACAGTCATAGTTGCGGAGTACACATGATTATTGCAATCAAGCGCAACGCCTCTAAAATATTGAAACAAATGCTCCAGTAAGTGCGTTAACTATATCCTCAAGCATTAATTTTGACTAAGGTATAAAATAATACAGCTGAGCTTCTGATTTGCTAGGTTGAGGATTTGATGGTAGAGAGGTCCTGGCTGCTTGCTGAAGACCTCCTGTCAGAATTCAATGAAGCCAGACAGGATGTCCTGGAACTAATTACACCCTGGGTTCTGTATTTCTTCCTCCTGCCTGCTTATTAACTTCTATTTTGGTAATTTTTTTGGTTAAGTTAATGGATTGCAATTGTATAGGGCCATTCTATGTGGGCCAGCATTTGTTCTAGTCTCATCAAGTTGGGATATGTTATGAACTTTGGTTCTTGGGCTGTTATTTGTTGGGTCAAGTAAAAAGTAGGGATATTTCGATCGATCTTAGTCACTTTTTACTTAACCCAACGAAGTTTTGATTTTGTTAAGACTTACTTAAGTACATCACATCTTTAAAGTGCATATATATCCAAAACATGTTCATGGTTCTTAATATATTATGTTTAAGGGAACCGTAACTGGTTCTTAGTTTACACATTAGTACCTTCATAATACATTACTAGTTAATTGGTTCTTAGTCAATGTTATTTTAAAGCATCTACATTAGTAGTACACAATACTAATTTCAGCTATAATTTAAGTACAACTGTGGCTTAATCAAATCTTAGGCTTATCTGTAGTAAGCCTCATTAAACCTAATGTGGTCGTTCCTTTTAAAACCACGAGGCTCAATGTGAGCCCAAACCACAGCCCCATCTCAAACATTCTCCTCTTCCAATGTCTTCTCATCGTTTAAGTCCTCCCCATTGACCCATAGACGGACACGTTGAGCGTCGACGTTGTGAGTTAAGCCCCATTTCATGTAAAGGTCATGCACACGGGCTGTTTTGCGAATAGAAAATCGATGAAACTCACGGCCTGATGCTACAGTGCATACTGTAATAACTATTTTGTTGCTTGTTGGTTCCTGTGCCGGTGGATCAATAGGAACTCCTTTGCCCTCCTGCACATAGACAATGTAGTTTCAATACATGAGTAATTATTTTACATATTACTAATAATGATGTTCATTAACTTCAACACTTACATGAAGCTGTGAAATGTAGCGCTGAAATGGGCTGTCTACTAAAACATGCTGCTGCTACTACTCCTTAAATTTTGACGTTTACTTTGATTCTTACTAAAGCATGTATAATTATTTTAAAGGAAGAAAAAAAGGCCATCCATCATATTATATAACTGATTACAATCTTAAAGAAATTTTGTAGTACCTTGTCATACGAAAGAATAACCTCGGACATGTACATTCTAAGTTGAAATGGAGTGTCTTCTGGTGCAACAAGATTACCCCTCCACCACAATCGTAGGTCCTTAGGACGAAGGCCTACCATAGCTGCGTACTTATAGAAAACCGTATGTAAACGGTTGTCAACACTCATCTCGATTGGTTGCCCATTGTCATCAACATCCCCTCCTTTCACTAACAAACTGACTTTGGTGGTAAGTGGCTTACCAGTTATGACAACACAATCGTCTCTCTCGTCTGTGAGATCAAGTGATTCCTCCTCCGATGAGCCGTCAGATGAATACATGAACTTGTCTGGATTAGGCGAAGGAGCTAATGAGTTAAATATTTTTAGAAGGGTAGGCGTTTTTAAAGATGGAGGAATTTGTAAAGTAATTGATGAAGTACATTGCATAATGACTCCTTTATATAGGGAGTGATAAGTGGAGTTATAGTTGTATTGGCAAAAGGGAGTATTAGAGAGATACTTTAATGTAGTTTTTTTTTTAATATAAATGCATGGTTAACTTAGTTTGTAGTATTTATTGCAAAAGAAAGTACATTATTTAGTTACAACAACTACATTGTTTTTAATCTTCATGGTTATGAGTCTTATCAATCCAATACCGTCAACTACACTTAGTACACGAATTACTAACACATCTCTAACTATTCAAGGGTCACATGTAATATGGACACGTATTCCCTTAACACACGATATTTTTGAAGTCAACTAATTTTTGTTTTTGGGTCATCATATAATTTAAATTACGAAACATATATTAGGTTCATAATCGTAACCGTAACAAATTAACAATACATATTTAATACTAACCATAACATTACATATTTAAATAACAATAATTATATTAAAAGGTTACATTTAAGTCTAAACAAAATCAATAATTACTTTGATTTTAATGTAGAAGTTGTTCCCCCTTCTGTAACATCTACCATTCGTCATCTTCATCAGAATTGTTGTACTCGTCCGATTCACGACCGGAGTCGGAACTACCCCTAACACAACATTCAAGCTTTAAGCCATAGTTTTCGTAGGCATCTTTGATGTTCTCAATGTATGCTGGGGGGTCATGGCTATTATCATAAGGAAGGTTGCTCACTATTCTGCTTGCCAATGAGGTTTCGATTCCATTCAAGTCGCACATGATAGTAACAAACTCTTTATATTTCACTTCATTAACATTGAACACATCACAAAAATCTTCATCTCCGAATTCAAGCCAATTAAGTATTCCCTTAGGCTTTCTTTTCTCCTCTTCATTCGCATTCTCATGAACCTCTTCTCTTTCTTTCAAATCATCAAGGTGAAGAGTACAGAACTCCCTTCTTAGTGACATCAAGGCCCAAGCATCATCACCATGTTCCTCCTGCAGCGAGTTTAAAACCACCTCCCACTCCTCTAAATTCATAAACATATTCATGAACGCCAATATATGCCTATAAGTGTGCTCATAATAAGTGCATTTATAAACATAGTTTTGAAGCGTAGATAATTGAAAAGAGAAGCAAACATTATAAAGATCAAACATATAATGTAACATGCAATATGCCTCCTTCCTAAATTTGAGGGAATTTCTTATCTTGAAGGGTCTAAGAAATGGGTACTCTGGATGGAATCGGATTTCTGCGACGTTGTTACCAATCCTTCCGATCGTTGCAAGTTGAGAGCTGAACATATTCATTCTGCTCTTGGCCCTTAGCGTGCGAATTCCCAATTCAGCTTGAAGATGCACTAGTGCTAGATCTTTTATGCTCCCACAAATTACAAACACTTCATTTTCGGGTTTCGGCCTTTTGGATGGCGGTGAGTAAAAATGGTAGGTGCATTCATGGAGTGGGTTGGCCATAGTTGTGGGAACTAGGAAGTAATATTTAGTTGTTATTCTTCATTTGAGGAGGGGGGAGTTAGTTTTATAGTCGTAAAACTAGCGGGAAATTTCTAATATTTAATCTTTAAAATTTCCCGAAATATTTTGGTCAAGGTGGGAATATTTTGGTTCAATTATTTGAAATGTATGTGTAGGGAATAAATTTCAAGCGTTAATCCCCTTGCTTGAACCCCACTGTGATCATACACTTAAGTACGGTGGCGTCCAAAAGGGAAGAAGATAGAGCAAAAGAGTCGCCAACAAGTTTTAGGAACTTGTAAACCGTTCACAGGGTGAAGGTTACACCCCTTAACGATCCAAGAGATCGTCAACTCCATAAGGTCTTGAACCACATAAGGGTTCGGGGATGAAGGTACAAAATCCAACCTAAAAGAGATTGAACCTGCCCTAATAATAGGCCTCTACTTTGTTCAGATCGTATTCATGTGCGCTTTCTGACTAACATGCAATCATTAACATGCAATCATTAGGATTAACCCTAAACCTGTTTATCTATGTTGGTTGAATATTAATGCACAAATAAAACTATTATTGTAATCCCCCCGTATTTTTAAATATTTTATAAATGAAAATTTATTTTATTTATAATATTTATTTGTTATTTTTCATAAATTAATTTCAAAAGTTTCAAATTATTAATCTGGGTCGAAAATTATTTGAACAAATTATTTTATGCACCTTTATTCTACAATTTATGTCCAATCACACAAGCCTAACCCATTTGTTTACTTAATCGACCCATTATTTTTATGAGGCCCAATCTTTCTTTTTACCCTACAATAATTCTCTCCTATAAATACCCCATGAATCTCCAAAAATTTCCCGCACAAAAAGGTTAGTCTTATTTTCATCCTCCTTTGTTTCATTATTTTGCTTAATGTTAATTTAATTGTTTTGGGTTTTGATTTTAGTATAAAGATTATATTTTTAGTATCAAATTATATTTTAATGGTATAAAGATTATAAATTTCATATTATATTTATGTTATAAATTTCATATTTTATGAATTATAAACCTAGGGTTTCAATTTATTGAAAATCATGATTTTAGGGTTTTTATGAACAATTGATTTAGGGCTTTTATAGTAATGATGTTTTGAAATTTTGGTGATTATAACTACTGATTAGTTTAACTTAATTCCAGATTATTTTGAACACATATATTCGTGTTTTAATTTTTAGATTTTCGTTCGTTAATATTAATCCCGTTTTAATCCCGATCCGATTCTGAACTCATCCGATTTTGATGAAAAAGTAGTGTTTTCCATGTGGAAACAACATTTTAAGAAAGACTCACTACCTGATACCACCCTCTCGTGGCCAAATTCAGCCTCTAAATATGTTTTTCGACCAGTTTTTGATTTTAACGAAGTTTTTTTTATACTTAAAATATTATCCTTGAGTTTGATTAATAAAATTAATTATGTTTAAAGTTAATTAAGCATAAATATATGTTTTTATTGAAGTTTTAAGTGTTGGAAATAGTTTCTAAGTACTACTTTTGATGTTTTATAAAGAGGGTTTAATCACCCATTAAAAAGGGAGATTTTTAGGGGTTTTTATATAATTTTCAGATTTTTATTAGACTTTGAACTTGCTGTAATTTCATGTATAAGAGTGTATTTTAAGGTTTTTATGATGAAAATTTAAAGAACTATATATAAGCCTTTAATTTTTAACTAAAGGGAAGGTTTTAAAGTGTTGTTTGATTTGGATTTTGAAGGTTTTAAAGTAAGTTAGTATTGCTGTAAATTTGATTGATTGGGTATTGATTGAGATGTTATTATTTGGCTTAGGAGAGGAGTTTATTGAAGGTGATTTCTAGTTAGTAAAGTGGCATACCAATTCGTTTGCTCAAGGTACGTACAAGTTACGAAACCTTTCTTTTAGGTGCATGTTTAAGGACGACGGATCGAGAACTTAGTATCATGTATAGGGATGACTGAGTTAAATTGTTTGGTTATACATTGTGAATTTCGTATGACGTGCACTATTTTATATTGCAAGTATTATTTGTGCTCTAATTATGCAAGGTGCGCTTAGAGGCAAAGGTATATGATTGGTGTAATGATTAATTTATTACTCATTCATGATTATGCAAGCAGGATGAGTAAAGGAAGAATTTTAAGTCTTCTAAGACGAGGTTAAGGTTTTGGGGTGCCTTATGCACTCAAGGTGTTTATACACCGAGGTAGTAAAGGAATAAATAATAAATGTTGCTTGCCACTAATAAATCAAGAATTGAAATTGAAAAGTTGTTTTACTTGATTGAATTGATATTGGATTGATTGTATTGTTATGCATATGAGTCATCACCAAGTCTAAACCTGTAAATCACGTAAAGTGCAAGATGGATGAGCAATAAAACTCTAGGTTGGTGCACTTCTGGAGTAATGACAATCAGGGGTTGGGTTACATGGGGTATTAGCCGTGTACTTTTTTTCGAGGCCGTCTGATCTACGAGTCTCTTATTTCAAATATTTTTCAAAATTAGGAGTTAGGTGAGATCTCATACTAACTACGGTCAGGGAGTCGCGCCCGTGGTCGTTGGATGTTTATTGATGTTTCCGAAAGGAGGCATGGGGTTTTTCTTTTATTGATGTTCCAAATGGAGCATGGGTTGGACAACCTTGTCTATTGCGTAATCCAATGAATAAAAATAATGATTTACCTATTATTAATTAATGGAGTCTTAGTAATATAAATAGTTGAGTCGTGTGTTGAGTATATAATTTAATGATGCATGATGATTGATTATTAGTAGCATGTTATGGATTTCTTAATTTATTTTGCAGCTTGTATGTACTCAGCTTTGCTGATTGCGTGCTTTGTGTGTCTTTCTTTGGTCATGGCCTTCGCCTTTCAATGACCCTGTGACGATCCAATTTTTACACTTGTAATATTGGGGAGCAGATTAACCACAGGTTCTTACATACGCAGCATTCGCACCAGGGTTGTGGGATTTCGAGTAGAGAGTTGGTTATTATTCGCAGTTTATTTCTTTTGCAAGTTTGAATTTATTTTAATTTGATTTTATTCGACACTATTTCTTTTGGGTTTGAATTTATTTGAACACTGAATTTAATCACTTACTACTTTTATTGGGTTTTGAATAAGGGCCTTAATGGTTCCAAGTTGTATGACTTAATTTGGTTTCATTCGTTGGTTTTGAAACTTATTTATAACTTATTTAGTTTTTCCGCTGCTATTTTCTGATAAAGCCTTAACGTTTGAACACGTGGCGGTAGCACGCTAGTAATTCTCTTGAATATTGTTCAAGGTCCTCACAAGTTTAAAGAGAGAATTGTTGGGGTGTTACAATTATTGGCGATCACTTGAATTATAATCATAATTAACCCTAAACAAGATTATTAATATCTTATTAAGCGTGATTACAAGTACAAATTCCCTTTAAACATGCATAAAAGGTGTGATCAAGCAATAAATATCAAGCAACATAATGAATTATCATAATAATAATTATAATTAAAAATAATCATCATAATAACAATTATAATGAATAATAATAATAATAATAATAATAATAATAATAATAATAATAATCATGATTAAAATAATCATATCAACGCTAAAGCATAATAATAGCAAGATCCTAGGCATGATACTAACAATCATAAATAATAGGAAGAACATAGAAGGCATCATACTTTTAATCATACTTGATATTAAAATTACCCTAGACATGATACTAGGAATCAAAATAACAACATAAACATGATTTCTACATCATAACATCAATAAAAACCATTAAAGTACTTACTTTGATGCCTCGTACCTCTTTCTAATAACAAAATACACGCGTTAGTAACTTCAAGGAAAATAATAAACAAAACAATTAAATTAAATAATTGAAAGAGAGATTTGGGACCAAACCCTCAAAAATTAAACCTTTCACGTCTCGGGCGAAGGCAACTTCGAACTTGGCTAGGTGTTTCTAGATCTTGTGAATGCGGAATTTTGTATGTAAAAAGCAAGTTTAGAAAAACAGAGAAAGATGGTGAATGATTAAAGAGAATGAGAAAATCGATGAATGAAAACTGGTTGTAGGTGAATGAAAACGGAGTTTTTACGACGTTATTTATAGGGAAAATAAGCCAAAAAGATAAAATATCAAAACAGAGCATTGGCGCACAAGAAACAGAACTAGCGCCAACGTTGGCTGTTGGTGCAAGACGCCAACACTAGCGCCAGGCGCTATAGCTGGCGTTTGGCGCTGATTTGGAAAATTACGCGTTTTCCTAAAATCAGATAAAAATTGCCGTACAGGAGGATAAAATCGTATTTTCCTCAAAAATGCTCTTTGATTTTAATTAAAACTCTGAAAAGTCAACAAAAGTCAATTTATCAATGCTAATTGAATTAGGAATGAAAAGAACCTTCTAGAAGAATCTAGAAGACTAAAACCATTCCTAATAGCATTAGGAATGATAAATCATATTAGGCCCTCCTCTAGATCATTGGGCCGCATATAAAGCTCAAACCGGGCCCAGTTTAGTAAATTGGCCATAACTTCCTCAATATTCATCGGAATTGGGCTTATAATATATCGTTGGAAATCTGTTGTCAAGCCCCATCCAACTACACTACTATTGGACCCATATCATGGACCAACCAAACTGGATTGGCTGTTTTCTTAAAATAAGTTTTCAAAAACAGAGAGAAGAGAAAAGAAATTAAAACTATCCGCAACACTAAACTTTCCACACTTTCGCTTCATTCGATTATGATTCGACGCGAAAGGTACTCATCATCGGGTTTGGTTTTGGGGAGACACAAATGGGTATCTACAGAAGCCCCCACTTTGACTGAGTTTGGAGAAACGCAAGTTTCGAAAACAAAAGTCAAAGTAGCGATAGGGATGGAGAATGATTCAGAACGTTTTGCGATCCTAAATCATTCTTGTAACGCCGATACCTGAAAAATAGCGTTAGTTAAACAAATAAAAGAGTTAAGAAACGCGTATCTTGCACCGTCGAGCACACGTCTCTGAAAGTAACCGATTTGCTGCTGTATCCTTGTTTTGATGACCTCCTGCAAGCTAGAGAATGCCATCCCGCTTGAAAACCGCTACGCCTGTAACTGCTTCCAATATAAAAGATTGCTTCGCCTGAAACGATCCTCCTCCGCTTTGATAATATTTTACGTCCAAGGGAATACCATCGAAGATTGCTTCTCTTGAAACAATCCTCATCCGCATTGATAATATTCCACGTCCAAGGGAATACTATCGAAGATTATTTCGCTTGAAACAATCTTCATCCGCATTGATAATATTCCACGTCCAAGGGAATACTATCGAAGATTATTTCTCTTGAAACAATCTTCATCCGCGTTGATAACATTCCACGTCCAAGGGAATACTATCGAAGATTATTTCTCTTGAAACAATTTTCATCCGCATTGATAATATTCCACGTCTAAGGGAACACGGTCGAAGAAAACTTCGCTTGAAATTACCTTCAGTTGTTTGTGACTACTCTCCACAATCTAGGGAATTCCGTCGAAGATATCCTCGCTTGAAGCCATCCTCATTCGATGCGATAATTTTCCAAAGGAAATTACCGAAGATCTCCGCTTGTCGATCTTTAAAAGCTCGCTTGAACTTTGCTCCCGCTATGCCTGTACGTCGGCGCTTCCGTTGCTTTGAACCTGTACGTCGGTGCCCTTTTCGAATGAACCAGCATGCCTGTGCCTTTTGCGAATGAACCACTATGTCGGGGCCTTTTGTCAATGAGCCAATGCTTAAGCGCTTTAAGCTAAGTGAGACGATCTTTCATCAGGTCGATCACTTGGTGCAATCAAGCCGATTACTAAATATCGTGTCAAATTGCTTAGAGGGGCTAACTGGCGTACCAAGGAACCCAAAATATGTTGCAAAAAGGTAGAACAACCTCACCGAGTGGCTGAGTGTCCTAGCGCCGCGTTGTTGTTGAGCATGTCAGAGGGAGCTGGTCCCCCTTGGTGATCTTGCACGATCCCTGGGTGATGCTATGCAGAGGAGCTACTGCCGTTGTTAGCTCCAGTTCCTATACCGGCTGAGGATGTGGCGGTACGATTTTTCAGCTCTTATCTTTCATTAAGTAGCCCCCAAGTAATGCTTCACAGACTTGGTTTTGCTTTATTAGGACGATGCTACTGAGTTCGTGCCACCCCGTATGTCTATCCATTACCAGGGGACATATGGGCCGATTGAGGAGATGATTCCTCCGGCCGCGCTTCGTAGAGCGGTCGATTCCTCGCCACCAGACTCGAGTAAGCTTATTTATTTGCAACTTTTTTCCACATATATTATGCATGTTTACTGACTTATTTCTTTGACAGCTCTCACACGAGGTGGTTTGTACCTGTGTTTTTTTATTATTTATTTGACTTTGTATAGAACTTTGTCTTTTAGTTAAACTCATTTTTTAGACATATTTTGTATATACATACTATTATGAGTTTATTTATGTTTGCTATTATTATTTTTACGTGCGTGTTTGTGTGTGCAAAAATTCCGTCATTTTTATTATTGATGGAGGGTATCCGACTCTCTCCCCCAAAAGAAAAATGAAAAAAGGAAAAGGCAAATAAAATGTTGGGTTTATAAAAACTTGGAAATTAACCTAAATAAAATCCAAAAAATAATAATATAATTAATATAATAGTTATATTAATTAAAAAAAGAATAAAAAGATGTTTAAGAAAAAAGATAAAGAAGCCGTAAAGTCATTAGCAGACTCGAATTAAGGTAAAAACGCGGTTTTGGAAAGCGCGGATGACGTGGCAGATTGGCGCCAGCTGGCGCCACGCAATTGGTTTAGCTCCAGGCGCTACACTTGGCGTGTGGCGCCAAGCCTTGGCGTTTGACGCCAATCGCGGTGTCTAGCGCCAAATAGCACTAACTCCGTATTTTACCCGGATTAAAACTGCTCCTAAATCGTCCATAAATAGCCCCCTGCCCAGCCGATTCTTTTCATAATTTCAGTAAGTAGAATAATTTTTGGCCTTAGAAAAATAATATCATGTCTCTAGTCACCAAAACTTTCACCCAATACACCCATGAATGGTGTCAATCTCTTAATGCTACAGAAAGAAAAGAATTAGATTTGTTTCACTTGGGGGGAATTTATGGCATCAAAGGGGTAGATCTTGACTTAGATTTCATTCATACCGCTCTAGAATATTGGAATGTTGATACTCATTGCTTTAGAATAGGGTATGATGAGATTAGCCCTTTGCCAGAAGAATTTGGTGCTATTTTAGGTTTCCCTTCAATAGACCTCATAGTAATCCCTAGAGTAGAGGCATATTATTACAAGGATTTTGAGCGCTTCTTCAATTTAAAAGAAAGGGATTTATCAAAAATAGTAGATGGCAACATAGTTAATTTGAAAGAATTTGCACGCCATTATTTGGATAAACCTCTTTATGAATCTTTTCCTATTTATAGAAGAAGAGATTTCTTATTTTGCATGCTTAATCAATTTTTTCTTAGTAGTGGTAAAAATAATGAAGGTCAATCAATTATAACCACCGTACTAGAACAAATTGAATAAGGGAGAAATCCAATGCCATTGATAGTTGGAGAGACTATGATTAGTCTTGATGAATTGAAAAGGAACCCAAAAGCACCTTTTCGCGGCTCTCCAATTTTATTATAGGTAGAAAAATAACATTTTTAATTACAGAAATAAAAAAATATATTTTTGTATTGTAATAATAATTTATTTGCATTGCAATTTTTTTTTATAGATGTGGCTAATGGAAAGGCTAGAATTAATTAGCCCTCCGGACAACATTGAGAAGTACACCCCCAATTGCTTCGTGAGGAGGAAGAAACGCTTCTCTAAAATTGGGCGCCATGAGTGGAGAAGGGTCTTCGAATCCCGCAATTTTGTTATCAAGTGGGTCGTCCCATGGTGGAAAATAGAAAGGATGGTTGGTGTCAACAAGCAACCTTTCTGCCGTCTTCCAAGTTTGTCCCGTATGACTTATTATTATCCCTGCAGGGTAAAAAGACAATACGGCTTGCTTCAGAATATTCTTTCCGGAGATCTTCGTCCTCCCTACGAGTACCTTGTCTCTCAGGAAGTAGACAGATTTGATGCTTATTGGAGTGCTAGACCTTTATGGGAAGTGATTACCCAAAAGGTTCCTCTTTCTTTGCCCAATGATGTGAAGAAGTGGTTGCTGAAGAAACCTTCAAAGGACTTGAAGAAAAATCAGGGTAAAACTGACGTGAAGAGTCGTCTAGGTGACAGGGTGATCCCTGCCAAGGAACGCTTAGGTGAAAGAGTTGAATTCAAAACACCTGCAATGCCTAGGAAGAAAAGTACTACAAAAGATAAGGGAAAAAGGAAAGCTGAAACCACAGATAAAAAAGTCTGGGTAAAAAAGAAGCATGGAGTCCTAGCCGAAGGGGAAACTATCTACTCTAAGATTGAATGTAGGTCCTCTAAAGGATGCATACTAGCTAAGGTTATGGATGAGGAGGAGGAAGCAGACAAAAATTGGAAAAGGGCTAGGAAAGAAAAGAAAGATTAGGAGCATTGCTTAATTTCAAATTATTAGACTTAGTTTATATTTTTATTTAAAGTTAATTTATTTCAGCTTTATTAAAATTCCATCAATAATGTAATTTTATTTTATTAATGAAATTTCAGCTTTTAATTAAATATTTACTTTAAATTTATTTTATTAAAGCAATGAAAACCGAAAAAATTAATTTTCCAGAAATTCTTCGAGTACGGAAGTCGAAAATTTTCCAAAAAAAACACCGAAATATGCCCAGAATTTGGCTGTGAATTGACGCCGCTTATTTACGACTGGCGCCTGCCACAGCAGTCTGGCGCCAGGCGCCAGTGCCGTCGGCTGGCGCTGATGGTCGCTGTCTGGCGCCAGAGTTTTCTCCGCGACGCCGATATTTCGCCGATCTTCTGTCGAATTTTTAATTAATTCTGGGATGCAAGATTTTCGAAAAATAAAAGTGGCCGCACCCATAAAGGGTTGCCTACGTATCCTTTCTTAAGGAATCAGGCCAAACGTAGTTCTCTTGAGTATCCTACTAAAGTAATTATGGGTAGTACTTTTTAAGTTGGTCAAGATTTGTCATGTTCGAGAACTCATTGCCATCCATATCAGTTAGTTTTGCTGCACCTCCTGACAGGATTGTTTTGACAATGTAGGGTCCAGACCAATTAGGTCTAAATTTTCCCCTTGGATCTAAAACATTTTTCCTTAATGATTTTAACACCAAGTCTCCTACTTTGATGTTTCTTATCTTGACCTTGTTATTAAAATGCCTAGCCTTGCGAGTTTGATAACACTGAGTGTGATTCAGAGCTTCTAGTCGTTTCTCATCGAGTAGAATTAATTCTTCATATCTTGCCCTAGTCCATTCAACTTCATCGAGTTTGCTCTCTAACGCGATGCGTAGAGATGGTATTTCTAGTTCGATAGGTTGTACGACATCAATTCCATATACCAAGGAAAATGGCGTATTTCCTGTTGATGTGCGGTAACCCCACAATGTGAAGTGAAGTTTGTCAGGCCAATCCTTATAATTTTCCGTCATTTTCTCGATGATAGTCTTTAGGTTTTTATTAGTTGCCTCGACTGCTCCATTTGCTTGAGGTCTGTAAGGGGAAGAATGATGATGTTGAATGCCGTATTTTTGTAGCAATTCTTCACATTCGGTTTGAAAGTGAGTTCCATTGTCACTTATCATTTCATGTAGGACTCCGTATCGACAAATAATATCTCTCTCGATAAAGAGTGCTACATGTTTTGCAGTGAGTTTAGCGTATGATTGCGCTTCGACCCACTTTGTGAAGTAATCAATCGCTACTAAGATATATTCGTGGCCTCCTGTTCCTTGGGGAGTGATTTTGCCGATGATGTCGATTCCCCATGTAGAGAATGGCCATGGCGATGTGTAGGTGTAGAGCAAGGATGGAGGGACATGTTGTAAATTGGCATAAATTTGGCACTTAGGGCATCTTTTTACATATTGATGGCAATCCCTATTCATTGTAGTCCAATAATATCCTTCTCGCATTATTTTTTGGACTAACATTTTGCCGTTTATATGAGTGCCACAGATTCCTTCGTGGACTATCCTCATTGCTCTTTGTGCATCCTTCTTTCCTACACATAAGAGAGCTCGACCCTTAGGTACCCGTTTATGTAGCTCGTTGTCTATGAGTACATATTGGGAAGCCAAAAGCCTTAATGCTCGTTTTGCTCTTTTGTCAGCATGGGGAGGGTATTCTCCTTTGGTGACATAATTAAGTATGTCCGTGTACCACGATTCTTCTTCTTCGTCTTGGACTACTTCGTCGTCTTCTGTAGCCTGGATGTATGCTGGTTTGTGCCTTTTTTCTATAGTTAGAGGCATTTGCTCGATTTCCGTGGGAATCCTAACCATTGAGGCTAGTCTTGCCAAGGCGTCAGCAAATTGATTTTCTTCCCTAGGTAGATGTGTGTATTCTACCTTCTCTAACTGATCGGTAAGTGTTTCCAGATAGGTTTGGTAAGGGGCTAGGCTTTCGCTCCTTACTTTCCACCTTTTAGATATTTGATTGATAATCAAAGAAGAGTCTCTGAATATCCTTAACTTTTTTACTCCCAATGCCAAAGCTGTTTCAAGGCCTACCACGCATGCTTCATATTCAGCAGCATTGTTGGTAACGTCGAAATCAAGCTTTATGGAGATTGGAACATGCTCTTCTTTAGGTGATACTAGTAATACTCCAACGCCAAATCCCTTTTGGTTTGAGGCTCCGTCGAAGTATAAGGTCCAAGTATCATCTTCAGTAACCATTAGGTCTTCGTCTGGAAATTTGTTGTCTTGTATTGGCGTCGAGTCTTCTATTGGAAAATCTGCTAGAAAGTCTGACACCACGGATCCTTTGATAGTTTTTGTGGCATAAACCTTACATCAAACTAGGCTAGATTGAATATCCATCTCGATATGCGTCCATTGAGTGTAGATTTCTCAAATAGATACTTGAGTGGATCTAATCGGGAGACTACGAAGACAGTATGCACTAGCATATAATGTCTTAACTTGGTTGTGGCCCACACCAAGGCGAGGCACAACTTCTCGAGTGGTGTATAGCGTGTTTCGTATTCGAGCATCTTCTTGCTTAGATAGCAGATTGCATTCTCTTTGCCTTCTACTTCTTGTGCTAGCATAGCTCCCATTGTCTCTTTGGTAACCGTCAAATATAACCTAAGAGGTATTCCGGGAAGTGCTGGTGCTAATACGGGAGGATTTGCGAGATAGGATTTGATCTTTTCAAAGGCTTTTTGACACTCGTCATCCCATATTACTGGTACATTCTTCTTGAGCTTTTTGAAGATTGGTTCACATATTGTCGTCAATTTTGATATGAACCTACTTATGTATTGCAACCAGCCAATAAATCCTCGAATCTGTTTCTCGGTTTTGGGCGGTGGCATTGACATGATTGCTTTGATCTTGGTTGGGTCTATCTCTATTCCTCTAGAACTTATGACATAACCCAAAAGCTTGCCTGAGGTGACTCCAAAAGCGCACTTAGATGGATTCAACCTCATATTATATTTTCTTAGCCTTTCGAAAAATTTTCTTAAGGCTACTTGATGGCCTGGACGGTCCTTTGATTTTACAATCATGTCGTCGACATATACTTCGACTTCTTTATGCATCATGTCATGGAGTAAGGCAGTTGCTGCACGTTGGTAAGTAGCACCCGCGTTTTTCAACCCGAATGGCATTACCGTGTAGCAGTAAGTGCCCCTTGGTGTTATAAAAGTTGTTTTCTCCATGTCTTCTTCTGCCATGAGAATCTGGTTGTAACCTGCGTACCCATCCATGAATGAGAGAAGCGCGTGATTTGTCGTGTTATCTACCAGAATATCGATGTGTGGTAAAGGGAAGTCGTCCTTTGGACTTGCCTTATTTAGATCTCGATAGTCGACACACATTCTTACCCTTCCGTCTTTCTTCGGAACTGGGACGACGTTGGCGACCCATTCGGGGTATTTGGATTCCTTGATGAAACCTGCCGTTATTTGTTTTTGAACTTCTTCTTTTATTTTAAGAGCTACGTCGGGTTTCATTCGACGTAACTTTTGTTTTACGGGTTTCATTCCTGGAATTAGTGGTATAGTGTGTTGAGCTATTTCTCTATTAATGCCTGACATATCCTCGTATGACCAAGAAAATACATCGATAAATTCTTTAAGTAAGTTAATTAAATCAGTCATTTCTTGTTTATTCAGTGTTAATCCGATTTTAACTTCTCTTTTATGGGTTGAATCACTTGAGATATCAACCGTTTTAGTTTCTTCAATTACCGGTGTTTTCTTTTAGAGTGTTTCCATTGCTTTAATAATTTCTTTGTCTTTTTCATTGTTAGTTAAGCAATGCTCGTCATCTTGGGTTAGAGAAGAACACAAGAAATAAGGAGAAGGAGAAATATTATTATACTCTGAGATCATTACATCAAAGAGCGATATGTCCTCAGGGATTTGATCACTTACTATTCTAGGAGAAGAAATAGGAGGGGAAGGTGCTACTACTAAAGACTTAGAAGACTCTAGGGGGAGAGACTCAGACTCAGACTCTGACTCAGACGACTCTTCAAACATTGGTCCTTGCCCTGTTGTGATGGATATCTTCCTTCCACTTGGAGTAGTCACCTTGATAGTCTTGCGCCACCCTTGTAGTTATCCTTCAGCTGGAGTGATTATCTTCGAGGGATCGAAGCTTTCACTTTGTAGGACTGTTTGAATGAGCGAGGAGTTATCCTCTTTATAAGTTGGCTCATTCTTTTCTCGCCCAAACAGTAATCCCATGACGTTAAAGTCAAAGCATGGGGGTGCTTTCTCCTTGTGAACAGGAGTTGGGATTTCATCTGTGAAGTAGAAATCCAAGAAAATCTCAAATCCTGGTTGTCTTATGCCGTTTACAACAAATGGCTCGGGAAATTCATGGCATGGATAGTCCTCTCCTTCTTTTATAAATTGACCGTTAAGTGTAAGAGGGTACTGATCCATTAGGATTGCTTTCTTTTGAGTGCGAGCGTCTCTACGTGCCTTTGATTTTTCCTTGGCTCGCTTGAGATCTTTCCGAGTCGGTTCGAAACCAAGTCCGAAAGTGTCTAACTTAGGGAGGCCAGATGACTCCAGCGATTTTGCCATTCCTTTCTTCTTTCCTAGGGTCATCCCAGGAAAATGTCCTTGTTTCTTCAGCATAGCATTTACAATCATGTTGGAATGGGGGTCATGGAAAAGAGGGGTCCTTTCATCCTCTTGGATTAAGGAGACTTCTTCGTTAAAGCCCCATAAGTCTTCATCATCCTCGTCGTGCTCCACATTAATGATTGGATTTTCTATAGACTTGATCCTCATAGGCGAAGCATCGATAATGATAGGAATTTCCCCAACTATAGCTTTTACTTGTTGGTGGAGAGATGAGGGGATGACCTTTAGGTCATGAAGCCAAGGGCGTCCCAACAGCAAATTGAACGAAGCTTTAATGTCTACTACTTAGAAAGTAGTAGCATGTTCTATTGCTCCCGCCGTTACATTCAGGGTAATTTTACCAAGAGCTTGACGACGAGTGTTGTCATAGGCTCTTATTCCTTGTGTAGACGGAGTTAAATCTTCATCCCTTATGCCTAGCATCCTCGCAGTTCTAAGTGGACAGACGTTGATGGCCGATCCGTTGTCTATAAGAGTCATAGGGACATTCATTCTCTTGCAAACTACTGTGAGGTTTAATGCCTTGTAGTGTTTGTCACCTTCTGGAGGTAAATCCTTGTCAGAAAAGGTGATTAAATTAATTGGACTAGGAAGATCGCTTGTGAGGAAGTTTTCTAATCCCTCAGGAGTAGTGTCAGAATCTATCCCTATTTTGTCCAAGGCATTCATTACAGCCAACCTATGTTCTCGAGATGTTGCCAAAAGTTTCCATACGTTCATCTCAACTTTTGTCTTCTTAAACTGTTTAACAATATCATTGTCTTCAATGATAGGTATGGGAACTTGTTGTGTGGTTGGCATAGGTTGTGTTGAAACGGGAGGTTGCATTCTCCCAGATCTTGTGAGGACGTCTATCGATGGGTCTTCTTCAGCCCAAAAGTCATCCGTGGTGTATGACACAGAAGGTGGAGATCCTATTATGTTTTTTAAGTAGACATCTTCTTCATCACTGTCCCAAACTCCATTAATGGTTGCATCATCTTCTTGTGGAACTTGGACTAATTTCTTTTCATCAATCATTTTCCGAACCAAATCCTTAAATTTAAAACAGTTTTCGATAGTGTGACCCCCTGATTGATGATACTGACAGTAATATCTATCCGTCATTTTCAATGATTCGAATGGTCTCGGTTCGAGCGGTTTGATCTCGCCACTCTCGGAGAGCATTTCGAACATTTGTGCATATGGGATCCCAATTGGAGTGTAGATTCTATTACTCTTCTTGGGTTTTTCAGTGACTTGTAAAGGAAAACGCTTTGCCTCATAAGTCGTTCTCACGGGTGTGAATTCTCTCTTAGGTTCATCTTTCGGAAGTGGAACCTCGTCATATTTCTTTTAGGGTTCCCTTATAGCTTTGAGAGCTTCACGTAGTAAATGCGATACCTTCATCATAGACAGTGTGAGCAATTGTATATCTTCCTTACTTGCCGATTCTGGAAGGTTATCCCTGACATCAAAAAAGGTTTCCTCCTCTTTTTTTGTGGCATAGATTTCTTTGACAGGTCTAATGAGAGACGAGGGGTCAACCTCGTTTTCCTCATCAGAGATAGCCAGGGCATGAGCGAGAGGTGCATTATCAATGCTTAGCTTCTTACTGGCAGGGGGCAATGGCAGCTTGTTGTTGTCGATTAAGTCTTGGATAGCTTCCTTAAGATTCCAACAGTTTTCAGTGAGTTGGCCCCTACCTTGGTGATACTTACAGTGTGCATTGGGGTTCCAATTAGCCGACCTTTTCTCGACTGGTGGGTCCCCAAATGGTCCAATAGGAGTTATAAGACCTTTTGCATTTAATCGATTAAATGCGGTGTCATAACTCATGCCAATAGGAGTAAAGTTTCTCCTAAATGGTTTCTTTTGTCCTTTTGGACCCTTGTGTAAGACCATGGGACTTAGTGCCTAAACTCGATTAACGACTCAAACAAGTACTATTGACAGCGAAAATTAACCGAATTAATTAGCAAACTGGTTAATTAGACACTAGGTGATGACTCGACCAATAATCCGAACTGTCGGCAAAATGACAGGACTGGCGTCGCACTGTGTAGCTTGGCGCCAAACGACAGATCTGTCGCCAGGCGCCACACTCCACAGGGTGGCGCTACAGCTCAGATTTTGGCGCCAATGGTGGAGCTTCAATCTGAGACTGTTTTCGGTGTTATTAATCAACTGGGGTATGCCTAAAGTCGTACTAGATCAATTCTGATTAAAATATTAGACTTTATTAACTCAAATTAATTAACTAAATAATTAATTAGGCAAAGTTCATTAAGTCATTAAATTATTTAATCTCAACACAAGTTAAACAAACGGTTAAGAAATCATAGATCATATGCACAACAAATAATGCACAATTAGTCAAGTAGGCACAATATGATGCAATGAGTTTGCAACCTAACCATGGCTCTAGTTCTCTAAAGTTCGGGATATGGTTTAGTCAAAGAGGGTCCATGGTTAATTTTCCGGATGCACCGCGTGGAAGCCTAACCGTGAAGGGTTGGCGCGAGTGGATGGGACACCGCGAGCTTTAGAAAAAACTCGCTTCCATGGTTTGGTGAATTCAACATTCTCGAATGTACCCTTTGTTGCACTGAGCGTTCAATCGGGTAGATGGAGCATGAATTCACAGAGGGTTATGTCCATATGTAGAACACATATGGGTTTCAGAAAAGTGAGAAAAAAAATTCAATCAGGAAGTAGGATCGAGCAAACAATACGAAAAGCCGGTCGAAATTAGAACGCATATTTCTGGCTCGGTATTGGGGGAAGTTGGCGCCAGCAAACAGAGACTGGCGCCAGATTTTAGCTGTAGCGCCTGGCGCCAATTCTGGCGTCTGGCGCTACAGTTAAAATCATGGCGCCAATGCTCTGGCCCCTGGCGCTACTTCCCACACGCCTCAACAGCTTTCTTTGCTCGATAAAATTTTCCAGTTTCGCGCAGTGTTATTTCGGTCCTAGTTGTAAAAGATATTTCTCAAATTTCCTACGTGTAAAATCCTATAATTTTAACTCATTACGGATGGTCTTTCCAATGAGATCTTTTTTATGCAAATGACAATAATGTTAATCAAAATTACGCACATGAAATACTTAGAACGTTTCGAGTCTCATCCACTCATTCTATATCATTGCCGAAACAAATTTAGGAATTAAAATAGAAATCCTCCCCAGTGGAGTCGCCAAAAAACTGTAGGGAATAAATTTCAAGCGTTAATCCCCTTGCTTGAACCCCAGTGTGATCATACACTTAAGTACGGTGGCGTCCAAAAGGGAAGAAGATAGAGCAAAAGAGTCGCCAACAAGTTTTAGGAACTTGTAAACCGTTCACAGGGTGAAGGTTACACCCCTTAACGATCCAAGAGATCGTCAACTCCATAAGGTCTTGAACCACATAAGGGTTCGGGGATGAAGGTACAAAATCCAACCTAAAAGAGATTGAACCTGCCCTAATAATAGGCCTCTACTTTGTTCAGATCGTATTCATGTGCGCTTTCTGACTAACATGCAATCATTAGGATTAACCCTAATAAACCTGTTTATCTATGTTGGTTGAATATTAATGCACAAATAAAACTATTATTGGCGATTACTTGAATTATAATCATAATTAACCCTAAACAAGATTATTAATATCTTATTAAGCGTTATTACAAGTACAAATTCCCTTTAAACATGCATAAAAGGTGTGATCAAGCAATAAATATCAAGCAACATAATAAATTATCATAATAATAATTATAATTAAAAATAATCATCATAATAACAATTATAATTAATAATAATAATAATAATAATAATAATAATAATAATAATAATCATGATTAAAATAATCATATCAATGCTAAAGCATAATAATAGCAAGATCCTAGGTATGATACTAACAATCATAAATATTAGGAAAAACATATAAGGCATCATACTTTTAATCATACTTGATATTAAAATTACCCTAGACATGATACTAGGAATCAAAATAAAAACATAAACATGATTTCTACATCATAACATCAATAAAAATGATGTGTCTATTTTATATTGTATTTTACCCCCGTCCCTTGGTCGTAATTAGTAGTGTTTTTGGCTCTTTAGAGCCACTTTTATTACTAATTGGTGTTTTCTAGTGTTTTCGTAGATTTGGTTGACTTTCGCAGGGATTTATGCTTTTGGAGTATTTTCCCGAGATATTTTGGAGCAATCACGAACATTGGAGAAGCACGACCAGAGTTTATAGCCCAGGGCCGGTTAGAGCCATTGAACCGGTGATTAAGGGCTCGGTATAGGTGATACCGGGGCATTTGGACCAAGTATTCAAGACCCAAAGAGGAAACCCAGATTGGCCCGAAGAATTGGAGCCCAATCGAAGTCCAAATAGTGGCCCAAATGAGCCGCCCGGCCGGGCGGGAGAAGCTTAGGCTGGCGCCCGGTGACGCGCCCGGCCGGGCGCGAGTTTAGTATTAGAGAGCAAAAAGGCGCGCCCGATCGGGCGGTGCCTCGCCCGATCGGGCGCGTGTTTTATTAGTTGATGTTTAACGTAGTTTTAATTTGTTTTAGTTTAGGATTTTTGTACGGAGTATAAATACTCCTCCGTAATACGTTTTTAGAATCACTTCTTCTTCTCTTCCTCTCCTTTTTACTCTTTCTTTACTCTCTTAATTATTCTCTAAGAATTCTTTCTCTAAACTTTTGTCCTTAATTCTTCCATTAATTCCAGATTACTTTTTGGTAACAATTTCTTCCCCTTTAATTTTAGTTATTTTATTTACTCCCTTGATTATGATTTTATTAATTTATTTGATTAGTTTAGTCATGATGATTTGTGAGTAGTTTAATTTCTAGGGTTTATGGGGATCTAATAAATAATAGGAAGGGGTAAATTATTGTTGTTAATTATCAATGCTAGATTAATTTCCTATTGATTGATTAAATGCTCTGTGACTAGATTAGGCCTATCTTTTATGCATGAGTTTGACAATATTGATTCAAGAATCGAGAGATGAGAATTAATGTTTAGGTCTAGTTTCAATAGGCAAGTAAATTTATAAATGGTTAAGTCAAGATTCGAGAGATGAGATTTAATACCGGTAAATTAATTGTGTGATTGTAATATGTAGCGAGAGCCCTTTACAATCTGGTTAATTGATGCATTGATGATTAACTATTATTGATTATTGGTATTGCATGATAATTTCTTATTGGATTGTTTTAATGTTTTACAATTGCGGCTTGTAAAAGTATAACAATATTAAATTGATGAATCGAGCAGATTTTAATTCGATATTAAAAACTATTTTCAATAAGAACTTAGATCTAGTAAATTGCGAGAGCCTGTTAGATCTATGTTGATTAATAAATTGCGAGAGCCTGTTAATCATGTTATTTATGCAATGTCAATGATTGATTACTATGTTTTACCCTGGAGTATTATTTATTGGTGAACCTATGCCCTAGATCCTTTCATATATTGTTTTCTTCCTATTCTCAACCTTAGTAGTTTAGTTTCTTACTTAATTATAAATATTGGTTACTTAAATAATTTAGATTATAATAATTAATTAGGAGTAAAAAGACTTGTTTCCCTGTGGAGATCGACCCTACTTCCCTATCTACTTTAGTTAGAGGACTTAGGAATTATTTTTGATTAGGGGATACGACTTTACCCTGTCAAAAAATCATTAAAGTACTTACTTTGATGCCTCGTACCTCTTTCTAATAACAAAATACACGCGTTAGTAACTTCAAGGAAAATAATAAACAAAACAATTAAATTAAATAATTGAGAGAGAGATTTGGGACCAAACCCTCAGAAATTAAACCTATCACGTCTAGGGCGAAGGCAACTTCGAACTTGGCTAGGTGTTTCTAGATCTTGTGAATGCGGAATTTTGTATGTAAAAAGCAAGTTTAGAAAAAGAGAGAAGATGGTGAATGATTAAAGAGAATGAGAAAATCGATGAATGAAAACTGGTTGTAGGTGAATGAAAACGGAGTTTTTACGACGTTATTTATAGGGAAAATCAGCCAAAAAGATAAAATATCAAAACAGAGCATTGGCGCACAAAAAACAGAACCAGCGCCAACGCTGGCTGTTGGTGCCAGACGCCAACACTAGCGTCAGGCGCCAAGCGTAGCGCCAGGCGCTACAGCTGGCATTTGGCGCTGATCTGGAAAATTACGCGTTTTCCTAAAATCATATAAAAATTGCCGTACAGGAGGATAAAATCGTATTTTCCTCAAAAATGCTCTTTGATTTTAATTAAAACTCTGAAAAAGTCAACAAAAGTCAATTTATCAATGCTAATTGAATTAGGAATGAAAAGAACCTTCTAGAAGAATCTAGAAGACTAAAACCATTCCTAATTGCATTAGGAATGATAAATCATATTAGGCCCTCCTCTAGATCATTGGGCCGCATATAAAGCTCAAACCGGGCCCAGTTTAGTAAATTGGCCATAACTTCCTCAATATTCATCGGAATTGGGCTTATAATATATCGTTGGAAAGCTGTTGTCAAGCCCCATCCAACTACACTACTATTGGACCCATATCATGGACCAACCAAACTGGATTGGCTGTTTTCATAAAATAAGTTTTCAAAAATAGAGAGAAGAGAAAAGAAATTAAAACTATCCGCAACACTAAACTTTCCACACTTTCACTTCATTCGATTATGATTCGACGCGAAAGGTACTCATCACCGGGTTTGGTTTTGGGGAGATACAAATGGGTGTCTACAGTATGGAACTCAGATTTTGCTAGTAGTTGAAATTTCTAATGACATACTAAGTTTAAAGGGTGACAGTTATTTTGTAGTAATTGACGCACAACCTAAAATTCACTAAACGGAAAGAAGGATTATTTTATATTAGGCGCGGAAATTATTGTATTGAATTTTAACAAATAAAAATAAATTAACAATAGTTATTGATATTTGATAATCAATCAATCCTAAGTAGATTCTGAAAATTGATTACGCAAATGATTATTACTTGTATAATACTTAAATGGTGAACAAGTACTGAAATTATGCAACATCTACTTAAATAATTGTTAACCCCCTATTAGAACAATATTTAAGACATTAAAACGATCAAAGTTACTAGTAATACCACAGAATTAATGCCAGAGAGTACAAAACCACAAAGGAGTACAATAATGACATAAAATACATTCCAAAATGACACCAACAAATAACTAATAGACCCAAACATTACAATCTAAAATTAGGATGCTGCAATACATAAACAATAACGAAATTAAGACTTCAATAACTGACATAATCAATATAATAAATGACATAATAATTTGACGTTATGATAGCAACATCAACCATCCTTAACAAATCGAACTTCGAACAAGTCAGGGGTGTTAAGATCATAAGCAAAAAAAATTCCATGACATGGTTTCAACTTCATTTGCCTCATCATAGGGCGGATCCTTTTAAGAGTGGCTAGCACGATCTTCAGTTCTCCTCTTGTATCTCCTTTCACAATATGTAGGTCGGTGTCCCAACGCTTAATTTTATAAGTCAAAGTAACGCGGTTGGTTTCGACAAGGCCTACAAAATTTTCTCGAGCAAATTTTACCGGCACATTCTACAAAAACAATGAATGTAACATGTGACTAATGATAAAATTTTAAAATATTAGTCAAATGTAACAAGTTAATAGTTGAAAGTATTTACCAGATTGCCATGCTCAATGTAGGTCGATGTTAATGTAACACCAAAGGCAACCTTTCTAGATTGAAAGATCATCCTACCAAGTCTTTGCTTGGTTCGTTGTTTGCGAGTCTCCAATTAAATTAAATTATTATCATCAATAACAACGGTATCTCCGTGGTCATTCTCATTGTTCATGTTCTCCTCAACGACTGTGATATCAACCCCACCCCTTATAACACGGCAATAAAACTTACCAGAAAAACCATAGTAAATTACTAATTCATCATCAAAGTGGATATCGTTGTCCGTTACAAATGCCTTCCATCCATTTTCAATGTAGGTTACCATATTGTCATTTTCTTCCACCTCAGTTACAAACACACCCCAATGTTGCGAAGTGTCTAGGCCCCTATACACATGAGCACTGCCACTCATGTAAGACATTACGCCTCTAAATATAGACGGAATCATCTGCATGATAAGTAATAATACAAAAAATTACAAATTAATACATGATTATACATATTACTAAAATTAAGTAGATTGAATATTATACGATGCCTGTTATATTTTACGTAAACACTTTTTTACAAAAATGAGTAAACATATTTGTCAATAAGATAGTAATTACCACTCGGTCATTGTCTTCATCACATAAAACGCTAAAATTTGGCAAGCTTTCATACACCTTAATCATCAAAAAGTGAAAAAAGCACAATGATGTTACATGATTCATTTCATAATCATTAGCAAATAAATGTAGCACCAAAAAATTAAATATAAACAATTAGAAAATTTACTTACATCATCCATTTTGGAAGTCTTTAGGCAAACTAGATAATGAACTAGATAATGACTTCTAATTGATTGCACTTTATTGATTTACATTCCCCATTTTATAGACAAAATTTAACCACACAACAACAAATAAATTTCTAGTGACAACTCAAATCAAACAGCTACGATAGGGTTTTTAGTTTCAAAAGATTCCCTGAAAATGTCATTGAGGATTCTTTTACTGTCATTTTTAACACTGACGTGGATAAGCTATGTACCCACCTCCAAAGCTTATAATTTGATCATATGGTAGAATGATGTACCTAAGCAAATGAATATGGGAAAACGATGATCATAACATGCTAAAAGATGATCATTTGTTATGTTTAACCCGTAAACCGATCCCACCCGATGTTTTTGGAACCTCAAACGCTAACGATTCCAATGTTTGGCTCAACCTATTACATATTTACTATTCGGATCGTCCTAATTCATTATTTTTGTCAATGTAAAGTCTTTGTACTGTAATCATAACCGATTGTTTCACGAAAGATTTTGGACTACACTTACACTTGTTTACTGGTTCAATTCGATCCTATTCTACCCGAACCAATTAAAAGGAAATGTTAACTTATCTGATTTTCACTAATTAGAACTTATCTTAAGTTATCTGAACTTATCCGAACTTACCTGAACTTATTTGAACTTATTAAAACTTATTTTAAATGTAATTTGTACTTGGTTAACCCTTATTAGAACTTATTAGACCTTATCTGAACTTATTTGACCTTATTACACATGAAATAAGTGAAAATAAGGTGAACATAACAGACCCGTATTTGAAGGTTAAATCTGATTGCAATAATTCCACCCCATGCTAGTGTAAATATCTTAGTGAAGTCAGTGATAAATCATTTCAAACATATGAGATCATAAGGTGTTTCTAATTTCAAAAGATTCTTTGATATAAGTCCTTTTATATTCTTTTATTGTCATTTTAATATTGCTGTACACACATGACCTTTATTTTTCATCAGCTGGACTCTGATATTTGTCATATTAGATTCGTGTACCGTCATTGACTAAAATTTTGAATTTTAAATAACTACAGAGCTAGAAACAGGATCAATGTTTGATTTTTACTATTCACTTTCAGCCAAAATTTAAATTTTTTTGGTGAAAATTTTTAAAATTTTCGGAACAAAATTATACAAATCAACAGAAGCTATTTTTGAGAAATTTTTAACTAAATGTGAATGGACTTAAGTCAACTCTGCATTTTGTTGGGTTTTTGGAACCAAACTCCAGTTGTTATGAATTCACAACTATTAAATTGGGTCCAAAAAATTGATTAATATAAACCCTCAGTTTTATTAAATACGTTACAATTTGAAATTAAGAAATGCAGCGTATAATTTATTTTGGGCTTACTAGGTAAGAAAATTAATTACATGTTACGAAGAAATTAATTAAGAAATTATGGAATCACAAGCTTATCCAAATTAATTTATGTTGGGCTCAATAGCTAAAGGATTAGCTGAATTTGGGCGAACTATTTTAGACCAATTACATATCCATAAATTAAGCTATACTATATTATTTTAAAAACATTTGAAATGACAGCATTTTTTAATTAGATGACTTTAAAAATATATGCATTAATAAATTGATAACAGATATCAGTGACTTGTCACTTCCCCAACTGAAAAGCATCAATTTCGAATTTTTTTTTCTGTCATTCAACAGCATGGTACAACAATTGAAATTAGATTCAACAAGTTATCATTAAAATTGGTCATAATTCTCGGTTATGGTAATGTAATATTGTAGACACCCATTCGTGTCTCCCCAAAACCAAACCTGGTGATGAGTACCTTTCGCGTCGAATCATAATCGAATAAAGTGAAAGTGTGGAAATTTTAGTGTTGCGGATAGTTTTAATTTCTTTTCTCTTCTCTCTGTTTTTGAAAACCTATTTTAAGAAAACAGCCAATCCAGTTTGATTGGTCCATGATATGGGTCTAATAATAGTGTAGTTGGATAGGGCTTGAAAAGAGCTTTCCAACGATATATTATAAGCCCAATTCCGATGAATATTGAGGAAGTTATGGCCTAATTACTGAACTAGGCCTGGTTTGAGCCTTATATGCGGCCCAATGATCTAGAGGAGGGCCTAATATGAATTTATCATTCCTAATGCAATTAGGAATGGTTTTAGTCTTCTAGATTCTTCTAGAAAGTTCTTTTCATTCCTAATTTAATTAGCATTGATAAATTGACTTTTTTTTTTTTACTTTTCAGAGTTTTAATCAGAATCAAAGAACGTTTTTTGAGGAAAATACGATTTTATCCTCCTGTACGGCAATTTCTGTCTGATTTTAAGAAAACGCGGGAATTTCTGAGTCAGCGCCAAACGCCAGATGTAGCGCCTGACGCTATGCTTGGCGCCTGGCGCTAAGGTCAGCGTTTGGCGCTAATCTGGCTTTTTGCGTTAGAGCTCTGTTTTTGATGTTTTATCTTTTTGGCTGATTTTCTCTATAAATATCCTTTTAAAAACTCCGTTTTCAATCATCAATTCTCATCAATCCTTCTCATCCAATTATTTTCACCAACTTTCATCAAGATTTTCTTGATTTTCCTCTCTCTCTCTCTTTTCTAAACTAGCTTTCTCTCAAATATAAAAATTCCGCATTCATTAGATTTCGATACACCTAGCCATATTCGAAGTTGCCTTCGCCCTAGACGTGAAAGGTTTAATTTCTGAGGGTTTGGTCTCAAATCTCTCTTTCAATTATTTAATTTAATTGTTGTTTTATTATTTTCCTTGAAGTTACTAACGTGTGTATTTTGTTATTAGAAAGAGGTACGAGACATCAAAGTAAGTACTTTAATGGTTTTTATTGATATTATGATATAGATTTCATGCTTAGGTTGTTTTTATGATATTCCTAGTATCATGTCTAGGGTAAATTTAATACTAAGTATGATTGTTATGATGCTTCCTATATTCTTTCCTAATAGTATCATGTTAGGGCTAAAGCTTTGATTTTTATTGTTTAGTGACATGCTAGGGTTTGTTATTAATCTTGTTAGTATCATGCCTAGGATCTTGCTATTATTATGCTTTAACATGATTATGAATATTATTATTATTATTATTATTATTATTATTATTATTATTATTATTATTATTATTATTATTATTATTATTATTATTATTATTATTATTTTGATGATGATTATTTTATTTATGATTATATTTTCATAATTATGATTATTATAATTTTTGATGATTTATTATGTTGCTTGATAATATTATTGTTATTGCTTGATCACGCCTTTTATTGCATGTTTAAAGGGAATTGGTACTTGTAATCACGCTTAATAAGATAATTAATAATCTTGTTTAGGGTTAATTTGATTATAATTCAAGTGATTGCCAATAATAGATTTATTTGTGCATTAAATTCAACCAACATAGATAAACAGGTTTAGGGTTAATCCTATTGATTGCATGTTAGTCAGAAAGCGCACATGAATGCGATCAGAATAAAGTAGAGGCCTATTATTAGGGCAGGTTCAATCTCTTTTAGGTTGGATTTGTACCTTCATCCCCGAACTACCAGTCATGGTTCCAGACCTATTGGAGTTGACGATCTCCTGGATCGTTAAGGGGTGTAACCTTCACCTCGTGAACGGTTTACAAGTTCCTAAAAAAACTTGTTGGCGACTCTTTTGCTCTATATTCTTTCCCTTTGGACGCCACCGTACTTTAGTGTATGATCACAGTGGGATTCAAGCTGGGGATTAACGCTTGAAATATTCCCTACAGTTTTTGGCGACTCCACTGGGGAGAATTTCTATTTTAATTCCTGAAATTTATTTTGGCAATGATTTAGAATGAGTGGATGAGACTCGAAACGTTCTAAGTATTTCATGTGCGTAATTTTGATTAACAATATTGTCATATGCATAAAAAAGATCTCATTGGAAAGACCATCCGTAATGAGTTAAAACATAGGATTTTACACGTAGGAAATTTGAGGAATATCTTTCACAACTAGGACCGAAATAACACTGCGCGAAAACTGGAAAATTTTATCGAGCACAGAAAGCTGTTGAGGCATGTAGGAATTAGCGTCAGTGAACAGAATATTAGCGCTAGAAATTTGACTGTAGCGCCAGACGACAGTTCTGTCGCCATGCTTTACAACCAAAATCCGGCGCCAATCTCTGTTTGCTGGCGCCAAATTCTTCCAATACCGAGCTAGAAATATGCGTTCTAATTTTGACCAGTTTTTAGTATTGTTCGCTCGATCCTACTTCCTGATTGAGTTTTTCTCACTTTTCTGAAACCCATATGTGTTCTAAATATGGACATAACCCTCTGGGAATTCATGCTCCATCTACCTGATTGAACGCTCTGAGCAACAAAGGGTACATCCGAGAATGTTGAATTCATTAAACCATGGAAGTGAGTTTTTCTAAACTCGCGGTGTCCCATCCACTCGCGCCAACCCTTCACGGTTAGGCTTCCGCGCAGTGCATCCGAACAATTAACCATGGACCCTCTTTGACTAACCCATATCCCGAACTTTAGAGAACTAGAGCCATGGTTAGGTTGCAAACTCATTGCATCATGTTGTGACTACGTGACTACTTGTGCATCACTTACTTGTACATACTTATTATGTGACTAAACTAACCGTTTGGTTTGACTTGTGTTTTTAAATAAGTCTTAACAAACTAATTAATGACTAAAGGACTTTGTTTAATTAATTAATTAACTAATTTGAGCTAATAAATATGCCTAAAATCGAGTCATAGTTCTTTTAAGTCAACCCGGATTTTTATTCCCGTATACTGCACAAGCATCAACTTGTTTTGGTCATAGCCGGAGTTCTAGGAAGAACTAAGAGTCGTACAGCCTATGGATCTGTAGCCCCGAGTTTTATCTTTAGTGTGGCGTTGGTTTTATCTCAATCAAAGTCACAGACCAAAAGTTATGAATAAAATACCACAGCCTGTCCAGTTTAATGCATATACATGAAGTCTTAACTTAGTCTTTGCTTGAGTCTAGTCACATAGTCTAGCCACATGGTCATGAAAAGAGTCTTAACATGTCACCTACACTCACTAGTCTTAGCACACACTTTGTATATGTCACCATGACCATGTCTTAGGTTCATGCATGAGTCGGTTTTTTTCCGTCATTTGAGTTGGGAGTATATTCTATTCCTATTTTTTTTCATCTTTCTCCGTCTACATCATCTTTACAGTATTTACATATTACAACCTTCATTCTTCCTATCTTTTTCCGTCCATGCATGTTGAATCGAGTTTGAGTCATGTAATTGAAAAAAAAAATGAGGGTAATGATGAAACAAATGCACAAGGTAAGCTTCTCACCAAGATTTCATGCTTTCTTCCTCTTTTTTTAAACCCTTTCCCCAATAAGTCTAGCATAGGCACCTTTCATCCTCCTTGAATTTATTTCTTAGAGTTTGATTTTTACCTTCACTTTTTAAATAAAATGGGCATTTATTTCCTTACATATGATCATTGCATTGCAAAAAAAAAAAGAAAAAAAAAATGTTGAACTAAGCACAATGTATACCAATGATTTGAGGCACCCCTTGTAGCCACATCATATCACCTTTCACCCTTCAATTATACATCCTTTTTTGGTAAACCACTTTGAGCCTCGTCAAACGATAGACCCTTCATTTTTTCAACCCATATCTACCTAACTTTGGGATGGGATTGTGTGCAACTTATGCAATTTTCAAAAAAAAAAAAGCTTGAGTGACTTCAAAAGATTAAAATAGCAAAAATAGAAAAATAAATAAATAAAGTATACAAAAGGGTAAGTGTTCCAATGTCTTTGAATTATAACAATGTGGTTCGCAATAAATTATCGCAGTTCAGTTGTGTTACTTAGCAATTCGCTACACTTCATTTATATTTTAAATACCTTCGTTCTTTTCAACAATTATAATTTAAATTACTTCGTACACTTCACCAATATGTGTCATAATATGTTAGAAGTTTTACAAATAAATAAATATGACATTAATTAAAAAAAGACATTATTTAAATTCTCACATAGGAAATTTTATTTGTCAAAATATAGATTAGTACATTCAAACGGATTTTCACAAAATTGACACTTTTAACATATTATCATTGACCATTGCATATCTGTAATTGACAACATAAATTATTAAATTAATAGACAACTTCATCGGATGGTATGTACAAAGATAAGTTCATCGGATGGTATGTACAAAGATAATATATATGTAGCACAATGTTCAAATATATACTATTAATAGATAGAATTATATTGTCAACTGTTATACTTATATTGGCAATAATAAGTATATAATATTAAATTTGATTGATAACGTTTAGTTGACATTTGTTACATAGAAATGACAATATAAATCAAACGATTGACATACAATTGGATATGATAATAAAAATGTATTATGTTTAGTTGCTTATAGGTTATATATTAGGTAAATTAATCATAAATTATGTTTAGTTGCTTATAGGTTATATATTAGGTATACATGTAAAATTATTTGTAACTTAATTTGTAACTCAACCACTAATTTAATACATGTAAGTTAAATTGTCGCACTACAATCGCCTTAATGAGTTATTCTAAAATAACATACCAACGGACCAAATCTTTGTATGAAGAATATTTTAAACGATAGTATATCAATCCATTTAAGCCGTAATTGTGCATATATTGAGTCACAAATTTGTTTTATTGATTAATAATTCATTTAAATACCGTTAAGTGTAGTTCAGTCAACCCAATTTTGACAATCGCAAGTAATGTTGCTTCTATTTTATATACAAATTAGTAATAGTAAGTTTTAAAACACATTGTTTGGGAATATGCTTCATAAAGCATTATAGATGAGCTTAGGGTCTGTTCACAATTACTTAATTTCAGTTCAGTTTAGTTTCAGTTCAACTCCAATCAGTTCAGTTTAGTTCAATTGAGCTAAGTTCAGTAAATGTGAACAGGCCCTTAGTTAATTTGTACTTTTGCACATGAAATTCTTAAAGATATTATGTTTGACACAATTAATTATAGTAAATGACAATATAAATGAATTTGACGATATGATAATGTATAAGTATTACATTAAGATATCGTAATACAAACGTGGTTGTATTTAATGATGTAATAAAGATGGTCATATGCATCGTATATAATGTTTATTTTTGTATTTATGTTGTCATTTGATAAATAATTGTCACATACATAAATTTTTTATAAATACACTCTCTTTGGTTAATTATAATATCAATACATTGTTTTTTACTGTCATCTATGGTTTTGAAGTGCACTAGGGAAATCTTAGTAACTGACTTGGGCTGTCTTATACCCACGGTAACGTTGTTGAACCATATAAATTTATTTAGTAAAATTTTGTTTACGTAAGTGGGTTTATTTATTTAATATTCCTAATAATTTATTTACCTATACTATAAATAATGTCATCCCTTTTTGGTAAATGAATTACAGAAAACCAAACACAAGCAAATTCACACAAACACTAACATCCCAATGGCTTCTCGCTACTCTCTCTCCAAACCCAAATACCCTATGGGATGCACTCCCCTTGATGCTCAATCTGAGATATACTTTCTAGAACCCAACACCACGAGAAAGAGTGAGATGGATTTCAACAATGTTCTCTACGGAATTGTGAAGAAGGAGCCGTACGATATCCATTATCTCGATGATGACGACGTAAGGGCTTTGATAAGGGATCCTTTGAAACCGTGGCCTGACTGTTACCATGGCCTCCAGATGATCAAGGAGGATGGAACCATGCGTCCGGCTCACCTTCCCAACTATTATGACATGTACGGTATTATCTCAAATCCCTCCACTTTTAATTCAAAGCTTAAGTCTTTTGATTATTCTAAAATGGAGACTGTGTCTAAGGTTGTTCCACCCAATCTGAAAAAGATCGCTGACCCTTTACCTGTTGTGAATTTGAAATGTCCAATTTATCGCATGAGAAAACCAAATCCCACTGAGTTAAAAATAGGTTTTGGAAGTGATGCACTTTTTGTTTACCATGTCCATGGAATGTTTACCACTGTCAACTTTGCCATTCTCACTAGCCACTTTGTTGATGAGGCCCCTGCGTCTAGATTTTATGGTACGAGGTTAACACCAACAATTGAAAAATATTGTCCCTCCCTGCCCATAGGAACTCCAATTGTCGTATGGAATGTTAGAGATGTGTCTAGACCATCTTTCATGCAAAATTTCCAAGCATTGGTTGAGAAACACCAACCCGGAGTTATAATACTCCTTGAGACACGAGCAACCATGAAGAATTGGACACGTCTCTTCAAAAAATTCATGAATTGCAATTTTGAAGAGGCGTGTCTCCCAAGAGGAGGGCTAGCATCAGGTGTTATTGTTTTGTGGGATGCAAATCTGGTCGACTGTGAAACAATGTTCAACTGTGGGGGAACTTGCGAGTTGCTTGCTGTGGGTTCAGTCAAAGTAAGTGTGAGAAATTACATTGTTATTAAATGTAGTTAATTAATTGTATATATTAGTTATTATTGCATTCATCAAATGTAATAAAAACCCTTATGTACTGCAGGTGAAGGTTGAAGGTGGGGCTGCCTCGTCGGGAACTGCTGGTGAAGGCACGGTTGAACGGATGAGGAGGAGTAGAGTTCGGATTGCAAGGGGCTAAGCTATGAAAGGCTGATTATGTCGTCATGTTTAATTTACTATTTCGTATGAACAATATTTTTAATTTAATGATAAGAACAATTATTAATTTGGGTTGTAATCTTTTAATCGGCTCGTAGGTGTTGTTGAACAATTTGTATGTCTTTAGTATTCGTATGTTGTGGATTTAATTATGTTTAATTTAAATTATGTTTTAAGTTGTGTGAATTATATTTAATATTGTTAAATTATGTTAAAAACAAATTATGAATACATACATACATATATATATATATATATATATATATATATATATATATATATATATATATATATATATATATATATATATATATATATATATATAGTGTTAAAAATACAAATAGAATATAGCTTAGTCCAATATTTGGTCGTTTGGTAGTTGTTACTTAATTGTGAGTCTTGGTCAATCAATAAATTTGTTGTCCATTGCATCAAAAAATAAATAAGTTTGTTTTAATATTTATTCCAATATTTATTTCATAGTTTGATGAGTATCTAATAATAAGGTTATATTTGTTCAATAATATTAGCTTGGTCCAACGAATGATCAAACCAAATAATAATTAAGAGATACAAATTTATTTAGCTTAAGTCCAATTAGACTTACAATGTGATTTAACAAGCAAACAAATATATTTATCTTAGTCTTAGTTAAATGTATATTTTTACGATACGAAAATCAAATTAGACTTACAATGTGATTTAAATTAAGAATGTAAATTACTCTACACCCACCCTAAACCCAAACACAAAATTACTCTACACCCACCCTAAACCCAAACACAAAGGCTCAAATGCGAGTAGTATTGTAAAGTCATGTAGTAAAAGCGGAAATTAAGGGTGGTACTTATGATGTGAGACAAATCGCAAGCTACTCATACTCTACTAGTAGTTGGAATTCGTTATATTATATTGTTGTTTTAAAATTTTATATAAGTAATAAAAACAATTACTAGAAGTAACTAGTACTAATTAACCTAAATCATCTTTAAAAAAAAATAGAATTAACCTAAAATCAAAGGGGCCAAAATCCATAAGGCCCAAATACATAATTCTTAAACTCAAAATATATATTTAACCACATTAGATTATAGACCCTAAACTAAGACACAATTAAAAGTTCAAAATAGACAATAGGTTAAGAAACGAGTTAATATGTGAATACTACTACTACAGCCCAATTTAAAAGCCCAAATACTAATTAGACAACTATTCAACTAAAAGAGGAATCAGAATATGTGAATAATACAGTAGTACTACAGCAAATCAAAAGCCCAAATCAAAAGCCCAAAGTATTTAAGTATTTAAGTACTACTACAGCAATCGAATTGCCCAATTCATCATACTAGGACATTCAACCCCAATGAACCCCATTATGCTGGATGAGCTCATCATCAGCATACATAGCATCCAGATCTTGTTGGCACTCACCGTTAGCCGTAGACGAAAGTCTAACTTCTACTATAGCTTGTTGGTTCAATTGATTCCCAACAGTGTCTTCACTAAACTAAAAATACAAAAGGGTATGAAATCAAAGCTCATAATTATTCATAACAGAAGTTGTTAACTACACATGAAGTGATTCAATATACCAGCACTTATACCTGTTGGTGTCCCAAGCTGTGATCGAAGTCTATCTGCCTTGCAACATCTTCTTTAGTCAACTGTACACTGTCATCCTTTTTCTTAGCTCTATCTTTTCGACGTTGCTTTTCTTCATAGTATTTCCTCCTTGCCTCCTTTTGTCTACACACTTCTTCAAAAGTGGTCATAAACCTGGAAGCTCTAACACAACCAGAACCCCTATTTGAAGGTGGATCCTTAATGCCAACTCCAAGATCAGTTTGCTGTGATTCATCCGCAATTGTAAGATCAAGGCCATCAGTTCCCGCACCACCATAACCCCCTATGACGCTCCTACCAACAGAAGAAGGAGTGGCGAAGACAGTAGGGCATGCAATTTCCATGTTTCTGCTGCTTTGGGGTGTGTTATCTGTCATGGCTTCCCCAACACTGCTCAAGGGAAGTGCAGGTTTCACAATCTCCTTAATCTTCAGCTCTAAGTCTCGTAAGCCTGCAATGACCATGGCAAAAGCTTTGTCCTTCTCACTTGCAAGATATGAAATGGCCTCAAATACAAAGTTCATCTTGTCAAATCGAAGTACATCCGCAGTCTTAGATATGTCATGGTACGCAACTTTGACTCTAGTATGCTTGCGGTATACATCTTTACGCCACCTATCCAAGATGTACTTCTGTGGCACGTTAGGCACTTGCTGTGTTTCTAGAGCATTGATGCAATGCCTGCAAAGAATCCCATTGCATTCGAACATCTTGCATTCACATTCAACTTCCTAACTTATTGCATTGTACAAAACCCGGTAAACTCGCCACTTTGCCACAGGCTTTTCTTTTTTTTTTTTTTTCAAATTCATTCCAAACATATATTCTGTCTTTAATTAGGTGCTCATAGCAGCCATCCCCAAGATGTTGCAAGCTAGTGGAATTACAATACATCATTCTCTTACACTCTCGTTGCACCTCCATCAATTTTGCATCTGTGTACACATTCCTGTACGTCTCTTCAATCTTGAAATCTGTTATTAGTCCCCGAAGATACAAAGCCGAATTACCATCTGCCAACCTCTCTGCTTCCCTCCGATGATCCATGGCCCCCACATATTTCTCAGCAAAGTCACGCAGTCCGGTATTTCTGTCGAGAAATTCATCAAAAAAATTTGGAAAAATTGCTCCCATTAATCTGAACTTTGCCCCATCCGCCGAAATTAATCCCAACTTTCGTTTATTATCTATTGCACCGAACTTTGGGGGGTATTAATTTTCGTTGCACCCAACAGGTCAGCCAACCTGATGTAGCAGGTTACCTAGACACGTGTCAACACGTGATAAGTCGACAAAAAAAGAAAAAAAAAAGAAAAACAAAAATTAAAAAAAAAAAACCTACCAAACCCAGCCCCCTACCCTTTCCCGGAAAACACCACACCCCACCCCCACCCCGCCGGAATTTCGGCCCCCTCCCCGAAAACCCCTCCCCCCGCCATCGAAAACCGCCGCCCAGCCACCCCACCCCTTCCCCCACCCCCGAAAACCCCTCCCCTACCCCCAAAAACCCATCCCTTGCATCGAACACCACCCTTAAAACCCCAGATCCGCCGCCCAGCACTCCCCCTTCCCTCGAAATTCACCCATTTCCTTCCCCCACCCCCGAAAACCCCTCCCCTGTTGCCGGAAAATGGCGCCCATCCCTCCCTCACCCTCGAAATCCATCCCTTTCCCTTCCCCCACCCTCAATTTCACCCCCTTCCCACGAATTATATGCCTATAATTTCAAAATGTTTTATGGAAGCAACACATAATGACATTTTATTCAACTCTTTTTGCATAAACCATGTGTACTCCATTTGCTTCATAGTGAAAAGTGCTAATGGGGGAAAAAAATCACATATTGCCAAAAGTTAAATAATGTCATGTGTTTTCTTTGCTAAACCATGTACATTCCAACCTCCATTCTTAATTAGCCTTTTTAAATCACCAGAAACATGCTTAATAGCCAATGCTTAAAGAAAGACAATTAGATATCCAAGATTCCAAGGTTATATACTTTATTTAAGTTGAAACACAAAACTCAATTGTTTAATACTCAATTGTTTAATACTTAAATATGCTCATTGTTTAGAATCTTCCCCTTAATTGTAAGAAGTTAGGCCTAGATTGCCTTACCATACAAAGTATAATTGTGTATATAATATACAAAGTATAATTGTGTATATAATAGCCTTTGAAAGGCAAAAATGGCTTTTAACCATCATCAACATACAAATAACAAACATGCACAAATCATATGATTCAACACAGCCACCAGATGGTACAAATCATGCATTCATCACATATAGTACACAACATACCATGGACGAGTATTTAGATTAGCAATATTTGGATAATCAGTTGAAGGATAAAACTATTTTAAGAAATATACTCGTACAGTTACACAAAATTTACAAATATACTCAGTTCACACACATTACCAGCCATTTACTATACAAATTCAATGCCATTGCTTCAACCAATTAATTCGACAACAAAAATAGAAATGCAATTTAACCACACTTACAATGTAAAGGAAGAAGGCTTTGATTCAACAACACCAACACACACCCGAAATTCGCAAACAAGTTCCGAAATTCACAAACAAAATTACACTAACCCTAAATTCGCCCAAATCCTTAATTCGCGCAATTACATAAAGGAAATCCACATTCTCAATCTACATTTGCGACCCAATTACGAATTTCTAGATGAATAGGAATTTGAAGGCATAGCTGGGTAGGTATTTCAAGTCATACTCTTAACTGTAAGAGGAAGAAAGAGGAGAGAGGATGAGAGTAGAAGGAGCTGAGTTAAAATTGGAACTGAGTTGAAATTTGCGAAGTAACGGCCAACAACGGAACACTATTTGTCAATGGGAACAAAATAATATAGCGTATTTGAGTACATGTATAGTAATACATATACTCCGTATAAAGAACACTCCAATACGACATGCAGGACCCACAACACATTATTTAATGAATTTAATGTGTGCTTGGCTCAGCACGGTGCTGGGCTAAGAGTTAGGCCTCAGTGGCGCGGATTCAATATCCGAATCCTTCGTTTCTTTTTACTGTAGTTGACACTTTCTTTTAGGGTAACTTTTTTTACCTTACAAGCTATCCCACTTTTTTTCATTCTCTCTGAATCCCACTCTCACTTTCACTCTCTCTCCTCTCCTTAATATATGTGCTTAAATTAAACGTGTCAACAAAATGGAATCGAAGGAAATACTAAATTGCATCGGTGCTAACGTATGAGCCTTGTTTGGAAAATGGCTGTTGGCGATACTAGATTGCATCGGTGCTAACATATGGGCCTTGTTTGGCAAATGGCTGTTGGCGGTTGGCTGGTTCACTTGGCTTGTTTGACCAGCTGGAATGTTTGGCTGTTTATAATGGCTTTTGAAATTGGCTGTTTAAGCTGGCTATTTATAAAAGTGTTTGGTAAATTAATTGTTGGTTATTGGTTGTTTATTAGATAATTTGTGGGCCAACAAGCCAAAAGCCAACAAAAAAGCTACTCAAAGCAGCTTTTTCATTTTGGCTTAAAAGCCAACTTTTTCGCTGACTAAAAAGCCAATTACCAAACACATTTTTTGGCTGTTTGACCACCTAAAAAATCCAAAAGCCAAAAGCTAACCAAAAATCCATTAAAAAGCCAATTACCAAACATGGCCATGATAAATATAGTACAAAGTATATTTAGAAAAAGAGATATACTACCTCCATTTCACATTATCTGCAAAAATTTCCATTTACGGAAGCTTCACATTATATGCAACAACCAACAAACTTTCCTAATATAACAATTTTTTGTATGATTTTACATTTATACCCTTACTAAAACAATATAAGCAACAATTAATTTGTTAATCAGATGTGATTAAATTAATACGGTAATCAATTAATGTAATCTTTTTCTTTTTTTTTAAAAAAAAAACACTTGTCGAGTAACATTAAAAGAGATAAATTTCCACCAAAGTTAAGAGACTTTGGGGAAACCCCAAGGCCAGTTACTGCACCAACGTGAGCGTCGCAATTAATCTTCACCTTTCCCATATCAGGCCGTGACCAAGAACTAGCAGCAGGCATACTCTGAACCCCGTGACACATAAATACATTCTTGGCATATTCAACATACTCCATAACCGATTTAGACGAATTTGCAGCTAGGCTAACAGGGCAAATGTTAGAATTTTCGAATATAATCAAGTTACGACACCACCAAGAAGCCCACATCAATGTTGTAATTGCTTTCAACTCCTCACAATTAACCTTGGATGCAAGCCAAAGTAACCTGTCACGAAAGCTCAGAGAAGGCGCTTGAGCAAGAAGTGAGGAAAACAAGCTAGAAGCCCATATAGCACCTGCATCAATACATTCAAAAGTAGCGTGATCACGTTCTCAACACCATTTCCACAAAATCGTGCACACCCCATTATCAACCAAATGGCGGTAATGTAATCTCTCACGTACAAAAAGAAATCCCTTGCACGCCCTCCACAAGAAATGAGCAAGTTTTGGAGGGCCCTTCAAACCCCAAACAAAGGCGCCATACCTCATCACCCTGCTGCCTTTGCCTCTACACCACACATTCCTTACCCAACCAATACCCCGAGCGCATGGAAAACTCCCCACTCTTAGACGACCACCAAAACATTTTGTCTTTGGTATTCTGATAAGAAAGGGGGATTAATAAAATTGAAGCTTGATCACTAGCATTGAAATTATCTTGGATTACATCCGTACGCCAAGACATAGTATCATGATCGATTAAGTCGCTCACACGTAATCCCATGTTGCTTCCGCTTAACGGTGTTGGCACACAAACAGACGAAGCACCTGTCAACCAAGCCGACTCCCAAACCAAAATATCACACCCATTCCCCACTCTCCATTTTAACCCATCAAGTAACAATGATTTTGCGCCCCACATACTCCTCCACATATAAATAGGGTCATAACCCCGATACGCCTCCAAAACATTACAATGTTTAAAATATTTAGCTTTTAGAATAGAATGTAGCAGAGTACCTTGATTATGGTGGAGGCGCCAACATTGTTTTGCTAATAGAGCTTAGTTAAAACACCGGAGATCGCGGAAACCCATACGACCTTGAGCCTTCGGCCTGCATAAATCTTCTCACTTTTGCTAATGGAGCTTTTTTCTAGACACCGTGGACCCCCACCAAAAGTGAGCCAAAAGGGAGTGTATCTCATCAGTAATACCATCTGTAGACACCCATTTGTGTCTCCCCAAAACCAAACCCAGTGATGAGTGCCTTTCACGTCGAATCATAATCGAATGAAACGAAAGTGTGGAAAGGTCTAGTGTTGCGGAAAGTTTTATTTCTTTTTCTCTTCTCCCTGTTTTTGAAAACTTTATTTTAAAGAAAACAGCCAATCCAGTTTGGTTGGTCCATGATATGGGTCCAAGAGTGGTGTAGTTGGATGGGGCTTGCAAAGACCTTTCCAACGATATATTATAAGCCCAATTCCGATGAATATTGAGGAAGTTATGGCCAATTTACTAAACTGGGCCCGGTTTGAGCTTTAAGTACGACCCTATGATCTAGGGGAGGGCCTAATATAATTTTTCATTCCTAATATAATTAGGAATGGTTTTAGTCTTCTAGAACATTCTAGAAGATCTTATCATTCCTAATTCAATTAGGACTCTTCAAAGTTTTAATCAAGATCAAATAGCATTTTCGATGGAAATTATATTATTTTATCTTCTAGTACGGTAAGTTTATCAGATTTTCGAAAACGCGTTAAAAGCCGATTTGGCGTCCAACCCCAGGCCTTGGCGCCTGGAACCAGGATTGGCGCCAGGCGCTAGCCATTGGCGCCTGGCGCTAGCCACTGGTGCTGGCGCCAACTAGCCAGGGCTGGCGCCAAGATGGTTTTGCGGTCTTCAGACTCTGTTTTGATAAATTATCTTTTTTGGATGATTTTCTCTATAAATATCGTATCAAAAACTCCGTTTTAAGGGACCAATCACCAAGAATCATCAGTTCTCTTCTTCATTCACCAATTCTCTTTATTCTTAAGTTTTAATAAACTCCGTTTTCATTCACCAATTATCAATATTCATTCATCAAGAAGCGTTCATCAATTCTTTTAATTCTATTTCATTCATCAATTTTCATTCATTCGTTAGAATAAATATTCTTTCTTGCTTTTTAATACAAAATTCCGCATTCATTAGATCTAGAAACACCTAGCCATATTCGAAGTTGCCTTCGCCCTAGACGTGAAATGTTTTAATTTCTGAGGGTTTGGTCCCAAATCTCTCTTTCAATTATTTAATTTAATTGTTTTGATTATTATTTTCCTTGAAGTTACTAACGTGTGTATTTTGTTATTAGAAAGAGGTACGAGGCATCCAAGTAAGTACTTTATTGGTTTTAATTGATTTATGATGTAGATATCATGTTTATATTGTTATTTTGATTCCTAGTATCATGTCTAGAGTAATTTTAATATTAAATATGATTCCTAGGATGCTTCCTATGTTCTTCCTAATATTTATTCATGTTAGTATCATGTTAGGGCTAAAGATTTGATTTTTATTGCTTAGTGACATGCTAGGGTTTGTTATTAATCTTGTTAGTATCATGCCTAGGATCTTACTTTTATTATGCTTTAACATGAATATTGTTATAATTATGATTATTATTAATTATGATTGCTATGATTATGATATTCGTTATTGTTCATGATTATTTTAATTATAATTGTTATTGATTATTATTATTTTGCTTGATATGTATTATATTTTATATTATTTATTGCTTGATCACCTTTATTGCATGTTTAAAGGGAATTCGTACTTGTAATCACGCTTTATAAGATAATTAATAATCTTGTTAGGGTTAATTATGATTATAAATTCAAGTGATCGCCAATAATAGTTTATTTGTGCATTAAATTCAACCAACATAGATTAAACAGGTTTAGGGTTAATCCTATTGATTGTATGTTGATCAGAAAGCGCAGATGAATACGAGCAGAATAAAGTAGAGGCCTATTATTAGGGTAGGTTCAATCTCTTTTAGGTTGGATTTGTACCATCATCCCCGAACCCTTATTTGGTTCATGACCTTATGGAGTTGACGATCTCTTGGATCGTTAAGGGGTGTAACCTTCACCTCGTGATGGTTTACAAGTTCCTTAAAAACTTGTTGGCGACTCTTTTGCTCTATCTTCTTCCCTTTTGGACGCCACCGTACTTTAGTGTATGATCACAGTGGGGTTCAAGCTAGTGGGATTTTAAAAGCTTGAAACTATTCCCCACAGTTTTTGGCGACTCCACTGGGGAGGATTTCTATTTTAATTCCTGAATTTGTTTCGGCAATGATTTAGAATGAGTGGATGAGACTCGAAAAGTTCTAAGTATTTCATGTGCGTAATTTTGATTAACATTGTGGCATATGCATAAAAAGGTTCTCATTGGAAAGACCATCCGTAATGAGTCAAAAACATAGGATTTTTACACGTAGGAAATTTGAGAAATGTCTTTCACAACTAGGACTGAAATAACACCGTGCGAAACTGGGTGATTTTATTGAGCACAGAAAGCTGCTGAGGCATGTGGGAAGTAGCGTCAGGGGCCAGAGCTTGGCGCCAAACTTTTAGCCGTAGCGCCAGACGCCAGTATTGGCGCCAGGCGCTACAGTTAAAAGTTGGCGCCAGTCTCTGTTTGCTGGCGCCAATTTCCCCCAATACCGAGCCAGAAATATGCGTTCTAATTTCGACCGGTTTTTCGTATTGTTTGCTCGATCCTACTTCCTGATTGAATTTTTTCTCACTTTTCTGAAACCCATATGTGTTCTACATATGGACATAACCCTCTGGGAATTCATGCTCTATCTACCTGATTGAACGCTCCTGGCAACAAAGGGTACATCTGAGAGGTTGAATTCACCAAACCATGGAAGTGAGTTTTTTTTCTAGAAAACTCGCGGTGTTCTATCCACACGCGTTAACCCTTCACGGTTAGGCTTCTACGCGGTGCATATGGACAATTAACCATGGACCCTGTTTGACTAAACCATATCCCGAACTTTAGAGAACTAGAGCCATGGTTAGGTTGCGAACTCATTGCATCATGTTGTGCCTACTTGACTAATTGTGCATTATTTGTTGTGCATATATATCCTATGCTCCTCTTAACCGTTTGTTGATTTGTGTTGAAATTATAATTAATGACTTAAAGAACTTTGCCTAATTAATTAATTAATTAATTCGAGTCAATAAAGTTTTTTCTTCTTTTAATCGGAATTGACCTAGTACGACTTTAGGCATACCCCAGTTGACTAATAATATCGAAAACAGTCCCAGACCGAGGCTCCAATATTGGTGCCAAAATCTGAGTTGTAGCGCCACTGTATGGTGTGTAGCGCCAGACATTTACTAAAAGGTATGGCGCCAATCACCATATGGTGACGCCAGTTCTGTTGCTTGGCCGACAGTTTGGATTATTTGTCGAGTCATCACCTAATGTTTATTTTCTGTTTAACTCGATTAACTTTGCCGATTATAATGCCTAATTTAATTAATATTCGAGTTTAGGCACTAAGTCCCATGGTCTTACACAAGAGTCCAAGCATGTCACTTACACTCAATACACACACCAATCCACATGTCTTGACCATGATTAAGGGAGTCTTGTGTGCGCGCGTTATTTTTCGTCATTTTTTTTAGAGGGGTAAGTCGGATATTAATCCTCCAATAAATAATAATACTTAAGTTCCCTAAACACATATACATTATTGCTCCCTAAAAATATACATATTTTTTTTTTAAAAAAAAAAACCCATAAAGTCAATTTGATCCGAGTCAAGTAATTAAAACGCAAACTGGCTTAATTTATAGCGCGTGGTCAAGAAAGGAAGGACGATTAATCAAAGATAACCTCTTCGTACAAGTCCAACTTTTCGACAAACCTATAGCCCGCAAGAGGAAAGCAAGAGTCATAATGGCAACTCAGGAAGAAGTTAACGATCTCAAGAACCAACTGGCTACTGTAACCGAGACACTGAAGCTTCTCGCACTTAAGATCGAGGATCCCGTGAAGCAACAACAAATGGACCTCATGCAAGAAAGCCTAAGCAAGTTGTCCAGCGACTACAAGTTTCAAGAACTCACATCCCAAGGGGTCTCGGTGGATAAAGATCTTCTTCTGCAGAAGTTCAGTGCCAACGACATCCCAAAATTTAGGGCAATCGACAACCCATAATTCCATCTAAGAGCATTTGAAACAATAATGAGTATCAAGGGTATCGATAAGAAAGTCTTCCCTTCTCTGTTCTCGCTATCTCTCGAGACCGTTTGCCAACAATGGTTCTTTTCTCTTGAAAAAGAAAAGACCTCTACCTGGGAATCCATAGCAAACGCTTTCGTTGATAGGTACAAGTGCAACATTCAAGTCGAAACTGACCATAGAGAACTTGAAATCCTCAAACAGAAGGAGAATGAAGGCTTCACATATTTCTTTAACAAGTGGAGAGAAACCTCAGCTAAAACTATTGAGGTACCAAGTGAGAAAGAGTCTGTGAGACTGTTCATTAAAACCCTCCAAGAAAAATATTCAAAACATCTTAAATATCAAAATAACCTTCATACCTTTAAGGCTGTTTATGATATTGGGATTAATATCGAAGATGACTTGGCTAAATCTAAAGCTGCCAACAATAACTCCAACAGTGGCTGGAAAGGAAAGAAGAACGACAATCCTTCTTCTTCCAAAACCGCCCACTCAAATAATGTTAGCGCCTTTAACCTGGGAGATGTCCTCGCCATGAACAACCAAGGACAAAAGAAACCGTTTAGGAGAAACTTCACTCCTATTGGCATGAGTTATGACACCGCGTTTGATCGACTAAATGCAAAAGGTCTTATAACTCCCATTGGACCATTTGGAGATCCACCAGTCGAGAAGAGGTCGCCTAACTGGAACCCCAATGCACATTGCAAATATTATCAAGGTAGGGGCCATTCTACTGAAAGCTGTTGGAAGCTTAAGGAAGCTATTCAAGACCTAATTGACAGTAACAAGCTACTGTTGCCCCCTGCCAGTAAGAAGCCGAGTATTGACAATGCACCTCTGGCTCATACTTTGGCTATCTCTGATGAAGAAAGCGAAGTTGACCCCTCATCTCTCATTAAGCCTATCAAAACAACCAATGTCGAAGAGGAAGAAGAAGAGATCTTTTTCGATGTCAAAGATAATCTTCCAGAACCAGCAAATGAGGTAGAGATACGAGTGCTCACACTGTATATGAGGGAGACATCGCAACTATTACGTGAAACTCTCAAAATTATGGATGAACTTAAGAGAGAATTCACACCAGTAAAAACAACTTATGAGGCAAAACACTTTCCCTTACAAGTCACCGAAAGACCCAAGAAGAGCAATAAAGTTTATACTCCAATTGGGATCCCGTATACACAAATGTTTGAAATGCTCTCTGAGAATGGCAAGGTCAAACCTCTCGAACCGAGACCATTTGAATCATTAAAAAGGACAGATAGATATTACTGTCAATACCATCAGTCAGGAGGACACACCCTAGAAAACTGCTTCAAGTTCAAGGATTTGGTGCAGAAAATGATTGATAGAAAGGAACTAGTCCAAATCCAACAAGAAGAGGACATAAATGTTAACGGAGTATGGGACAGTGATGAAGAAGATGTCTATCTAAAAGACATATTAGGACCTTCACCTTCTGTATCATACACCACGGACGACATTTGGGCTGAAGAAGATTCATCAATAGACGTCCTCACAAGATCCGGGAGAATACAACCTCCCGTTTCAACACAACCTATGCCTACTGTACAACAAGTTCCCATACCTATCATCGAAGACAATGACATCGTTAAACAATTCAAGAAGACAAAAGTTGAGATGAATGTATGGAAGCTTCTGGCAACATCTCGAGAACATAGGTTAGCTGTGATGAATGCCTTGGATAAAATCGGGATAGATTCTGACACCACTCCTGAGGGACTAGCTAACTTCCTCACGAGTGACCTCCCTAGTCCGATTAATCTAATTACCTTCTCTGATAAAGACTTACCCCCGGAAGGTGACAAATACTACAAGGCGTTAAACCTCACGGTAGTCTGCAAAAGGATGAATGTTCCCATGACTCTTGTAGACAATGGATCGGCTATTAATGTCTGTCCACTTAGGACTGCAAGGATGCTTGGCATAAGAGATGAGTATTTAACTCCGTCCACACAAGGAATAAGAGCTTACGATAATACTCGACGTCAAGCTCTTGGCAAAATAACCCTAAATGTGATGGCAGGAGCAATAGAACATGCTACTACTTTTCAAGTGGTAGACATCAAAGCCTCATTCAATCTGTTGTTAGGACGCCCTTGGCTCCATGATCTAAAGGCCGTCCCTTCATCTCTCCACCAGCAAGTGAAAGCTATAGTTGGAGGAATCCCCATCACTATTGATGCTTCGCCAATGAGGATCAAATCAATAGAGAATCCAATCATCAACGTGGAGCACGACGAAGATGATGAAGACCTATGGGGCTTTAACGAAGAAGTCTCCTTAATCCAAGAGGATGAAAGGAAATCTCTTTGTCATGACCCCCATTCCAACATGATTATCAACACCATGCTGAAGAAACAAGGACACTTCCCTGGGATGACCTTGGGAAAGAAGAAGGGGATAGCAAAATCGATAGAGTCACCTGGCCTCCCTAAACTAGATACTTTCGGACTTGGTTTCGAACCGACTCGGAAAGATCTCAAGCGAGCCCAGGACAAATTGAAAGCACGTAGAGACGCTTGCATTCAAAAGAAAGCAATTCCAATGGATCAATACCCTCTTACGCTTAATGGTCAGTTTATAAAAGAAGGAGAGGACTATCCATGCCATGAATTTCCCGAACCATTTGTCGTAAATGGCATACAACAACCAAGATTCGAGATTTTCTTGGATTGCTACTTCACTGATGAAATCCCAACTCCTGTCCATAAGGAGAAAGCACCCCCATACTTTGACTTTAACGTCATGGGATTACTGTTTGGGCGAGAAAAGAATGAGCCAGTTTATGAAGAAGATAACTCCTCACTCATTCAAACGGTCCTACAAAGCGAAAACTTCGACCCCTCAAAGCTAATCACTCCAACCGAAGGATCACTGCAAGGGTGGCGCAAGACCATCAAGGTGACTACTCCGAGTGGACGGAAGATATCGATCACGACAGGGCAAGGGCTGATGTTTGAAGAATCGTCAGAGTCAGAGTTAGAGTCTTTCCCTATAGAATCTTCTAAGTCTTTAGCTATAATGCCTCCCCTTCCTATTTCTTCTCCTAGGATAGTTAGTGATCCAGTCCCTGAAGACATATCACTCTTTGATGTAATGATCTCAGAGAATAATAATATCTCTCATTCTCCTTACTTCTCGTGTTCTTCCCTAACCCAAGATGACGAACATTGCTTAGCTAACGATGAAAAAGATAAAGAAATTATTAAAGCAATGGAAACACTTGAAAAGAAAACACCAGTAATTGAAGAGACTGAAACAGTTGACATCTCAAATGATTCAACTCATAAAAGAGAAGTTAAAATCGGACTAACATTGAATAAACCAGAAAGAACCGATTTAATTTGCTTAAAGAATTTATCGATGTATTTGCTTGGTCATATGAAGATATGCCAGGCATTAACAGAGAAATAGCTCAACACACAATACCATTAATCCCAGGAATGAAACCTGTAAAACAAAAGTTGCGTCGAATGAAACCCGACGTAGCACTTAAAATAAAAGAAGAAGTTCAAAAACAAATAACTGCAGGTTTCATCAAGGTATCCAAATACCCCGAATGGGTCGCCAACGTCGTCCCAGTTCCAAAGAAAGACGGAAGGGTAAGGATGTGTGTCGACTATCGAGATCTAAATAAGGCAAGTCCAAAGGACGAATTCCCTCTACCACACATCGATATTCTGGTAGACAACACGGCAAATCACGCGCTTCTCTCATTCATGGACGGATATGCAGGGTACAATCAGATTCTCATGGCAGAAGAAGACATGGAAAAAACAACTTTCATCACACCATGGGGCACTTACTGTTACACGGTAATGCCATTTGGGTTGAAAAACGCAGGTGCTACTTACCAACGTGCAGCAACTGCCTTGCTTCATGACATGATGCACAAAGAAGTTGAAGTATATGTTGACGACATGATTGTGAAATCAAAGGACCGTCCAGGCCATCAAGTAGCCTTAAGGAAATTTTTCGAAAGGTTAAGAAAATACAATATGAGGTTGAATCCATCAAAATGTGCTTTTGGAGTCACCTCAGGCAAGCTCTTGGGGTACGTCATAAGCTCTAGAGGAATAGAGATAGATCCAACCAAGATTAAAGCAATCATGTCAATGCCACCGCCCAAGACCGAGAAACAGATTCGAGGATTCATTGGCCGGTTGCAATACATAAGTAGGTTCATATGAAAACTGGCAACGATATGTGAACCAATCTTCAAAAAGCTCAAGAAGAATGTACCAGTAATATGGGATGACGAATGTCAAAAAGCCTTTGACCGGATCAAAGCCTATCTCGCAAATCCTCCCGTATTAGCGCCAGCACTTCCCGGAATACCTCTAAGGTTATATTTAACGGTTACCAAGGAGACAATGGGAGCCATGCTAGCACAAGAGGTAGAAAACAAAGAGAATGCAATCTATTACTTAAGTAAGAAGATGCTCGAATACGAAACACGCTATACACCACTCGAGAAATTGTGCCTCGCTTTGGTGTGGGCCACAACTAAGTTGAGACATTACATGTTGGTGCATACCGTTTTCGTGGTATCTCAATTAGATCCACTCAAATACTTGTTCGAGAAATCAATGCTCAATGGACGTTTTTCAAGATGGATAGTCAACTTAGCCCAGTTCGATGTGCGGTTTATGCCACAAAAAGCTATTAAAGGATCTGCGGTGTCAGACTTTCTGGCAGATTTTCCAATAGAAGACTCGACACCAATATAGGACAATGAATTTCCAGATGAAGATTTGATGGTCACCGAAGATGATACTTGGACCTTGTATTTCGACGGAGCCTCAAACCAAAAGGGATGTGGTGTCGGAGTGCTACTAGTATCACCTAAGGAAGAACATGTCCCAATCTCAATAAAGCTTGATTTCGACGTTACCAACAATGCTGCTGAATATGAAGCATGTGTGGTAGGCCTTGAAACAGCTCTGGCATTGGGAGTAAAGAAGTTAAGGATATTCGGAGATTCCTCTCTAATCATCAATCAAATATCTAAAAGGTGGAAAGTAAGGAGCAAAAGCCTAGCCCCTTACCAAACTTATCTGGAAACTCTTACCGATCAGTTAGAGAAGGTGGAATACACATATCTACCTAGAGAAGAAAACCAATTTGCTGATGCCTTGGCAAGATTAGCCTCAATGGTTAGAATTCCCACGGATATCGAGCAAATGCCTCTAACTATTGAAAAAAGGCATAAACCAGCATATATATAGGCTATAGAAGACGACAACCCAGTCCAAGACAAAGATGAAGAACAAGAAGAAGAACCATGGTACACAGACATTCTCAACTATGTCACCAATGGAGAATACCCCCCTCATGCTGACAAAAGAGCGAAACGAGCCTTGAGACTTTTGGCTTCTCAATAAGTACTCATAGACAATGAGCTACATAAAAGGGTACCTAAAGGTCGAGCTCTCCTATGTGTAGGGAAGGTGGATGCACAAAGAGTAATGAGAATGGTCCACGAAGGAATCTGTGGAACTCATATAAATGGCAAAATGTTAGTCCAGAAAATAATGCGAGAAGGGTATTATTGGACTACCATGAATAGGGACTGCCATCAATATGTGAAAAGATGCCCTAAGTGTCGAATTTATGCCAATTTACAACACGTTCCTCCATCTTTGCTCTACACCTACACGTCACCTTGGTCATTCTCTACATGGGGAATTGACATAATTGGCAAGATCACTCCTCCAGCGACAGGAGGCCATGAATTTATTCTAGTAGCAATTGATTACTTTACGAAGTGGGTTGAAGCGCAATCATATGCTAAACTTACCGCAAAATATGTAGCACTTTTTATCGAGAGGAATATCATTTGTCGATATGGAGTCCCACATGAAATGATAAGTGACAATGGAACTCACTTTCAAGCCGAATGTGAAGAATTGCTACATAAATATGGTATCCAACATCATCATTCGTCCCCTTATAGACCTCAAGCAAACGGAGCAGTCGAGGCAGCTAATAAGAATTTAAAGACTATCATTGAGAAAATGACAGAAAATTATAAGGATTGGCCTGACAAGCTTCACTTTGCATTGTGAGGTTATCGCACGCCAATCCGTACGTCAACAGGAAATACACCATTTTCTTTGGTATATGGAATGGATGCCGTACAACCTGTCGAACTAGAAATACCATCTCTACGTATTGCGCTAGAGAGTAAACTCGATGAAGTCGAATGGACTAGGGCACGATATGAAGAATTGATCCTACTCGACGAAAAACGACTAGAAGCTCTACATCCCACTCAGTGCTATCAAAGTCGCATGGCTAGACATTTTAATAAGAAGGTCAAGACAATAAATATCAAAATAGGAGATTTGGTATTAAAAGCGTTAAGGAAAAATGTTTTAGATCCAAGGGGAAAGTTTAGACCTAATTGGTCTGGCCCCTACATTGTCAAAACACTCCTGTCAGGTGGTGCAGCAAAATTAACTGATATGGATGGCAATGAATTCTCAAACATGACCAATCTTGACCAACTTAAAAAATACTACCCATAATTACTTGAGTAGGACACTCAAAAGAGCTACGTTCGGCCTGATTCCTTATGAAAGGATACGTAGGCAACCCATTACGGGTGCGGCCACTTTATTATTTCGACATCTCCGCGTTCCAAAATCGACTAGAAGTCAACAAAAGTCGGAAAAGCAACTGGCGTCACAGAGCAGAACCTGGCGCTAGCAATAGGCCATTAGCGCCAGCCGACGGTATTGGCGCCTGGCGCTAGTTGGCGCCAATCTACAATTACAGGCGCCAGCTCGATAATAAAATCTGGGCGAACTTCGGTGTTTTTCGGAAAATTTTCGACTTCCGTACTCGAAGAATTTCTGGAAAATTAATTTTTTCAGTTTTTCATTGCTTTAATAAAATAAATTTAAAGTAACCAATTTAATTGAAAGCTGAAATTTCATTAATAAAATAAAATTACATTGTTAATGGAATTTAAATAAGGCTGAAATAAATTAACTTTAAATAAAAATTAAGAATCTAATAAATCTAAAGCTAAGCAAGGTTCTAGTCTTTCTTCTCCTTCTTTGCCCTTTTCCAATTCTTTTCCGTTTCCTCCTCTTCATCCATTACTTTAGCTAGTAGGCATCCTTTAGAGGACCTACATTCAATCTTAGAATAGATTGTTTCTCCCTCAGCTAGCACCCTATGCTTCTTTTCCACCCAAACCTTCTTGTCTGTAGCTTTCCTTTTCCCCTTGTCTTTAGTAGTATTCTTCTTCTTAGGCATTGTAGGTGTCTTGAACTCAATTCTTGCACCTAAGCGTTCCTTGGCCGGTGTCACCTTGTCACCTAGACGATTCTTCACATCGGTCCTACCCTGATCAATTGAAGACTTCTTCAGCAACCACTTCTTTACATCATTAGGTAAAGAAGGGGGAACCTTTTGGGTAATCACTTCCCATAAAGGTCTAACGCTCCAGTAAGTGTCAAATTTATCTACTTCTTGAGATATGGGATACTCATAGGGAGAACGAAGGTCCCCGGAAGGAATATTTTGGAGCAAGCCATATTGTCTCTTTACCCTGCAGGGATAATAATATGTCACGCGAGACAAGCTTGGGAGACGGCAGAAAGGTTGCTTGTTAACACCAACCATCCTTTTTATTTTCCACCATGGGACGACCCACTTGATAGCAAAATCACGTGATTCAAAGACTTTTCTCCACCCATGGCGCCCAATTTTGGGAATGCGTTTCTTCCTTCTCACAAAGCAAGTGGGCGTATAATTTTCAATGTCGTCCGGAGGGCTAATTAATCCTAGCCTCTCCATTAACCACATCTGTAAAAAATTACAATGTAAATAAATTAATATTACAATACAAAAATATTTTTTTTGATTTCTGTAAATATTATTTTTCTACCTGTAATAAAATTGGAGAGCCACGAAGAGATGCTTTTGGGCCCCTTTTCAATTCATCTAGACTAAGCATAGTCTCTCCAACTATCAATGGCATTGGATTTCTCCCTGATTCAATTTGTTCTAGCACGGTGGTTATAATTGATTGTCCCTCATTAATTTTACCACTACTAAGACAATATTGATTAAGCATGCATAATAAAAACGCCCTTCTTCTATATATATGAAAAGATTCAAAAAGCGGTTTATCAAAATAGTAGCGTGCGAATTCTTTCAAGTTCACTACATTGCCATCTACTATCTTTGATAAATCCCTTTCTTTCAAGTTAAAAAAGCGCTCAAATTCCTTATAGTAATATGCATCTACTCTAGGGATTACTACCAGGTCTATTGCAGGGAAGCCTAAAATAGCACCAAATTCCTCTGGCAAAGGGCTAATTTCATCATACCCTATTCTAAAACAATGTGTATCAATGTTCCAATATTCCAAAGCGGTATGTATGAAGTCTATGTCTAGATCTACCCCTTTGATGCCATAAATTCCCCCCAAGTGAAATAAATCCAATTCTTTTCTTTCTCTAGCATTAAGAGATCGACACTATTCATGAGAATATTGGGTGAAGGTTTTAGTGGCTAAAGACATGATGATTATTATTTTTTCTAAAGAGAAGAATATTTCTCGATGAAATTATGAAGAATCGCCTGAGCAGGGGGCTATTTATGCACAAATTACGAGGAATTTCAATCTGACTGGAATACGGAGTCAGCGTCAATTGGCGTCACACACCCGAAATTGGCGTCACCCATTAGTTTTTGGCGCCAAACGCTAGGTGTAGCGGCTGGCGCCACGCACCACAGGCTGGCGCCAGCTGGCGCCAAATCAGCAGAGAGGTCGCGCGTGCTCAGTTGCGTTTTGATATTAAAACTGGAGTCGGTTTAATGACTTTATGACCCCGTTTTATTTTTTCTAAATATCTTTCTATTTTTTTTTATTAATTAATTAAATATAACAATTATTTTTAGTTAATTTTTTTTTATTTCTTTTTGAATTTTATATTAATTTTCAAAAATCAGCTTTTTTCTCCGTTTTATTTTTCCTTTTTCTTTTTCTTTTTGGGGGAGAGAGTCGGATAATACCCTCCATCAACAATAAAAATGACGGAATTTTTGCGCGCAAAATCACACTAACATACACTAACATAATAATAAATAATAATGAATTTACAATAACATAACATAAAGTACAAAGTGTCTAAGTAATAGGTCAAAAGGCAAAGTTCTATAAAAAGTCAAAATAAAATACATATACAAAAACAAACTACGACGCTGGAGGACGTAGGCCCATCATGCCATAAAATTGCGCCGTCCGAGGAGTCACCTCTCCACCAGCTCCGGCCTCAGCACCAGCTCCAGCCTCTGCAGGAGGAGGGAAACTCAAGACAGGACCGCTCCAGCCAAGGTCAACCTGAGGCTGAGACCGCGGAGGCTGCTGCGATGACGAGCCAACCTCGTACATCCCACCACCTCTGAAAGCCGAGGTAGCCTCTCCTACCGGTGCAGCAGGAGCACCCTCAGAAGAAGACCCTGAGCCCTCAGCAACATCGGCTCGAGCAGCCTCAGAACGACCACCTCTACCTCCGGACGAAGTGCGACGACGTCTCGAGCTAGACCTCGCCGGATCTCTCCGCCCCTCAGGCCTCGTGCGGGTATGAGAAGCGATCGGTTGACCCTGCAAAAAGAATTAAATCAGAAACAAGGTAAAAAAAAAAACTGAAGCATAATGCAGAAATAATAAGTAAAGAAAAGTCACCTCTCGGACAGTGTCGTCTCGACGACAGGTAGCCGCATTCCTCATCCGAACGAGTTGGCTCCGGAAGGCATCTATGCATCGTGCCATAGCCGAAACCACCTCGCGTGAGAACTGTCAAGGAAAGTTAAGTCAGTAAAAATGCATGATAACTGAATACAAGATTCTGAATTAGAACTAGACTTACCCTGGTCTGGTGACGAGGAATCGACCGCTCCACGAAGCGCTCGCCCTTAGGAGCTGGAGAAATCATCACCTCGATCGGCTCGTACATCCCCTGGTAGTGGATGGACATACGGGGTGGCACAAACTCAGTGGGACCATCTTGATAAAACAGAAAGAAATCAGTAAGGTATTACTTGGGGGCTACTCAGCGAAAAACAAAAAGTTAAGGATCTTACCCTCACATCCTTGGCCGGTACAGGGGCTGGAGCCAACAAAGGAAGTAGCTCCTCAGCATAACTCCGCCCAAGGATCACATGGGACCGCCAGAGGGAACCAGACTCCTCAGCCATGCTCGACAACTCTCTCTCGTCGAACACGTGACGTGGTGGAGGAGCAGGAACAACAAAAACATCGGAAGAGTGCTGTCTAGCAACTCTCTCTCCTAAGTACACAACCGCTCCGTAGGTCCCCAGAAAGTAACGGCGCTCAGCAGAGTACTGTGCGGCTAATCCAGGAACTGTCCAACCACCCCACGGTCGGTATACTACCTCAGGTCCCTATAAAAATACCAATCGGGTAAGAACATGTCTAAAACGTCGCAGAAGAGCAAGATAAACACTAAAAGTCGTACCGAGATGATCCGACTCCGGACGCGTGCAGTAGACAGGTCCACATGGTGGCCGCCCTAAGAGGCGCTCACCGGATACCCCATCGGCGATGGTCTCGCCGGCGCGATGGAAGGAAAGTACTCATAGAACCAGATCTACAAGAAATTAAACGCGTGAGTAAATGCTAACTAACATATAGGGCTAAACTTTATAGGGAATAATGTTTACCTCTACGACTTTCCAGAAAGCAGACAAAGCAACGTTCGTCCTAAAGGACCGATGGCGACACGAGTCCCTCAGCGCGAGAACGAAGTCAGTATAGGCCAAGCTGGCCCAGTCATAAGTCCCGATCCGCTGGAGATCGCGAACAGCAGGGAGGTAGTAAAGCAATGCCCTACTACCCCTGTCAGGGGAGAGTGTCCCTGACAACAACATCAACACGAATATGCGCACCCGCTGCTATCGGGTGGTCGTATCGTCATCAAGAGCCGCTGCCAGCGTCGAGCGGCGAATCCCTCTAGCGCTGAACTGAGTCGTCTCGACCTCAGCTCGGGCCCGAACAGCAATCGGCCCCAACAGCTCCTCGACCTGCGGAGAAAAGACGTCGATACTACCGTCGAATGGCAGCGGCACAGAAGAGAACTCCAGTCCTGTGATGAGACTGAAGTCTGTAGGAGTGACCATCATCTCACCCCATGGAAAATGAAAAGTGTTGGTGGTGTCCCAGAAGAACTCCACCAGAGCGCGTACTGCGTGGTGACCACCGCTGGAGGCGACCATAGCCTTGGAGGTCTCGAACAGGGCAACCAGTCCGCAAGATTCCCATAAGAGTCTCGTCTCTCAATCTCTGGCGATATGCATCCTATACAAATTGCCTAGACCATCACAGCCAGAGCCGTGATGCCGTGTCCTCCCAGGCTCGGTTCCCCGTCTCACCCTCTCGGAAATGTGGTGGACAGGGGCAAAGAACAAGGTCTGCTCATCCCACTCTGGGAACCGACCAAGCGAAGTGGACGGTGTAGTGTCGTCCTCCACGGGCTCATGCTCCCGTCTAGTGTTTCGGGACCGTGAACCTGAGCCTCTTTGTCTAGCCATGCTACATTGTGCAGAATCATCATAAATTAAGGTTCTATAGTATCTAAGGGTTCTCCTAGCCGCATGATACTATGTTCGCAAAAACAGAGTACGTAGTACTAAAACAGAGCACAAATTCAAATTGAGCATGACAACATTTTTTCAAGCAATCAAACAATTTCTTGCAACACTATAGTGATTATTGTGACAAATTGAACAAGAATTGCTAGCAAAAACATCAAGAACGAGTCATATTGTTCTTCACGACCTTAAGAGGTCTAACAATGGCGGATTGCTCATTTCTTCACCAAATTGAGTCAAACAAGTCTCAAATTACTCCCAAGGCAATATACAAACATAAACAAGCAATTTCATGGCATAAAACTTGATAAACAAAGAAAATTGAGCATTATAAGTTTCGAATTTTCATGAAATTCGTGAATGAACATGCCAAGAATTCATAAAAACCGGTGTGAGTTGGAGGAAAACTTACATAGATCGAGAATATGGATGAGAAGAGCTTTGATTTGCAACAAATTTGAGCGAATTCGGTTGAGAAATGAGTGAGCAACGATCAATTGAAGTTTTCGGACTTCTCTCGGGCCGTTCGCGACGAACAGAGCAAGAAATAAAACGGAAAGTTGAATTTAAAGAAGAATCCGTGCTGGCGCCAGTCCCTAGGCATTGGAGTCACATTCTGTGCTTGGCGCCAGACGCCAATGCCAGCGCATGGCGCTAATGCCATAAGGCTGGCGCTGATTATTTTTAAGCGACGCCAAAGCAGCCAGCCACTTGTTGAGGTTGTGCTAGCCTCCTGCAATATATTTTGGGTTCCTTGATACGCTAGTTAGCCCCTCTAAGAAATTTGACATGATTAGGTAATCGGCTTGATTACGTAAAGTGATCGACCTGATGAAAAGATCGTCTCACTTAGCTTAAAGCGCCTAAGCATTGGCTCATTAGCGAAAAGCACCGACATATAGGTTCAAGAGCAAAAGGCACCGACATATAGGTTCAAGAGCAAAAGGCACCGACATATAGGTTCAAAGCAAAAGAGCGCCGACGTACAGGCATAGCAAAAGCAAAGTTCAGGCGAACTTTTAAAGATCGACAGGCGTGGATCTTCGGTATTTTCCTTTGGGAAATTATCGCATCAAATGAGGATGACTTCAAGAGAAGATGTCTTCGACATCATTCCCTAGCTTGCGGAAAGTTGTCTTGAACAAACTGAAGTGGAAGAGGATAGTTTCAGGCGAAGCAATCTTCTAATTTGGAAGCAGTTACAAGGCGTAGCGGTTTTCAGGCGAGATGGCATTCTCTAGCTTGCAGGAGGTCGTCAAAACAACAGCAACAGCAACAATCAGTTACTTTCAGAGACGTGTGCTCGACGGTGCAAGATACGCATTTCTAAACTCTTTTATCTGTTTAACTAATGCTAGTTTTGCAGGTATCGGCGTTATAAGATTGATTTAGGATCGCAGAACGTTCTGAATCATTCTCCGTCCCTATCGATACTTTGGCTTTCGTTTTCGAAACTTACGTTTCTCCAAACTCAGTCAAAGTGGGGGCTTCTGTAGACACCCATTTGTGTCTCCCCAAAACCAAACCCAGTGATGAGTGCCTTTCACGTCAAATCATAATCGAATGAAACGAAAGTGTGGAAAGGGCTAGTGTTGTGGAAAGTTTTATTTCTTTTTCTCTTCTCTCTGTTTTTGAAAACTTTATTTTAAAGAAAACAGCCAATCCAGTTTGGTTGGTCCATGATATGGGTCCAATAGTGGTGTAGTTGGATGGGGCTTGCAAATACCTTTCCAACGATATATTATAAGCCCAATTCCGATGAATATTGAGGAAGTTATGGCCAATTTACTAAACTGGGCCCGGTTTGAGCTTTAAGTACGGCCCTATGATCTAGGGGAGGGCCTAATATAATTTATCATTCCTAATATAATTAGGAATGGTTTTAGTCTTCTAGAACATTCTAGAAGGTCTTATCATTCCTAATTCAATTAGGACTCTTCAGAGTTTTAATCAAGATCAAATAGCATTTTCGATGGAAATTATATTATTTTATCTTCCAGTACGGTAAGTTTATCAGATTTTCGAAAACGCGTTAAAAGCCGATTTGGCGTCCAACCCCAAGCCTTGGCGCCTGGAACCAGGATTGGCGCCAGGCGCTAGCCACTGGTGCTGGCGCCAACTAGCCAGGGCTGGCGCCAAGATGGTTTTGCGGTCTTCAGACTCTGTTTTGATAAATTATCTTTTTTGGATGATTTTCTCTATAAATATCGTATCAAAAACTCCGTTTTAAGGGACCAATCCCCAAGAATCATCAGTTCTCTTCTTCATTCACCAATTCTCTTTATTCTTAAGTTTTAATAAACTCCGTTTTCATTCACCAATTATCAATATTCATTCATCAAGAAGCGTTCATCAATTCTTCATCAATTCTTTTAATTCTCTTTCATTCATCAATTTTCATTCATTCGTTAGAATAAATATTCTTTCTTGCTTTTTAATACAAAATTTCGCATTCATTAGATCTAGAAACACCTAGCCATATTCGAAGTTGCCTTCGCCCTAGACGTGAAAGGTTTTAATTTCTGAGGGTTTGGTCCCAAATCTCTCTTTCAATTATTTAATTTAATTGTTTTGATTATTATTTTCCTTGAAGTTACTAACGTGTGTATTTTGTTATTAGAAAGAGGTACGAGGCATCCAAGTAAGTACTTTATTGGTTTTAATTGATTTATGATGTAGATATCATGTTTATATTGTTATTTTGATTCCTAGTATCATGTCTAGGGTAATTTTAATATTAAATATGATTCCTAGGATGCTTCCTATGTTCTTCCTAATATTTATTCATGTTAGTATCATGTTAGGGCTAAAGATTTGATTTTTATTGCTTAGTGACATGCTAGGGTTTGTTATTAATCTTGTTAGTATCATGCCTAGGATCTTACTTTTATTATGCTTTAAAATGAATATTGTTATAATTATGATTATTATTAATTATGATTGCTATGATTATGATATTCGTTATTGTTCATGATTATTTTAATTATAATTATTATTGATTATTATTATGTTGCTTGATATGTATTATATTTTATATTATTTATTGCTTGATCACCTTTATTGCATGTTTAAAGGGAATTCGTACTTGTAATCACGCTTGATAAGATAATTAATAATCTTGTTAGGGTTAATTATGATTATAAATTCAAGTGATCGCCAATAATAGTTTATTTGTGCATTAAATTCAACCAACATAGATTAAACAGGTTTAGGGTTAATCCTATTGATTGTATGTTGATCAGAAAGCGCACATGAATACGAGCAGAATAAAGTAGAGGCCTATTATTAGGGCAGGTTCAATCTCTTTTAGGTTGGATTTGTACCATCATCCCCGAACCCTTATTTGGTTCATGACCTTATGGAGTTGACGATCTCTTGGATCGTTAAGGGGTGTAACCTTCACCTCGTGATGGTTTATAAGTTCCTTAAAAACTTGTTGGCGACTCTTTTGCTCTATCTTCTTCCCTTTTGGACGCCACCGTACTTTAGTGTATGATCACAGTGGGGTTCAAGCTAGTGGGATTTTAAAGGCTTGAAACTATTCCCCACACCATCAGAGATTTTTAGTATACTCATCATATAAGTGGGGATTGCCTGGGCTACAGCTTTAATCATAACCTCTTTCCCGGGTGTCGATAGTAACTTCTCTTTCCAACCCTACAACTTTTTCCAGAGTCGTTCCTTCAATCTTGCAAAAATAGCTCTCTTTGATCTACAAATTTTCATTGGTAAACATAGATATGTCTCATGTTTATCAACCTCCCGAACCTCCAGAGTATCCACAATTTCTTTCCAACGAATTTTGCAAACCTTTTTGCTGAACGCAACTTCAGTTTATTCAAATTAATTTTCTGGCCTGACGCTTTTCTAATAATATTAGCTATCACATAGCACTCTTGAGTATTAGGTCTAGCAAAAAGAATATTGTCACGACAAAGAACAAATGAGATACGCGAGGAGCACCCTTACATACCCTTGCACCATGGATTAAACCCTCATAGGCAACCTTATTTAGCAACGACGAGAACGCACCTGCGCATAATATAAACAAATATGGGGAAATCGGGTCACCTTGGCGAAGGCCTCTAGTAGGAGTGGCAAAACCAGAAATCTGCCCATTTATTTTAAAAACAAATTGTACACTCTGCAGACAACTCATTATTCTACCAATCCATGCTTCAAAGAAGCCCATTTTATCCATAACCTTCTCCAGAAAAACCCATTCAACCCTGTCGTATGCCTTACTCATATCTAATTTCAACGCAATGCTACTATATTTTCCCTCACCACCTCGCTTCATAACACGAAAACTTTTGAAAGAAACAAGGGCATTATCCGAAATGAGGCATCCCAGAATAAATGCACTTTGATTAAGGGAAATCACCTTGTCCAAAATTCCCTTAAGTTTATTATCTACTGTCTTAGATACGATTTTATAAATAACATTAAAACAGCTAATAGGTCTAAATTCCGATAATTGCGACGGGGAGTCGCATTTCGGAATAAGGACAATGCAAGTATTGTTAACCTGCAATAAATTTACATCCCTTCTCCACCATCCCTTTACAAATACAATAATATCATGACCAACAACATGCCAAAATTTTTGAAAGAAAAGAGCATGCATACCATCAGGGCCGGGAGCTTTGTTAGGGTGCATTTGAAAAAGAGCATTTTTTGTTTCCTCTGTAGACGGTTCCTCATCCAGCATCATATTCATCTCCTTAGTAACAACCCTATCGATCCCTTCCAAAGCATCTTGAAATCCAGTGGGAGAGCTAGTAGCAAACAGATTTGAGAAGTAAGCAGAAATCAACCTCTTTAAATCCACCAGCTTGTTTAACCACACACCGTTCTCATCTTGAAGGATATTAATTCTATTATGCACTTTTCTTTGGCTCGCCTTATGATGAAAATATTTCGTGTTTTTGTCCCCATCTCTAAGCTCATTACCTCTCATTCTAGTATACCAATAAGAGTCTTCCAGACGATACAACTCTTCCAGCTCCGCAGCAGGGGTATTACATGCTTCCAATTTTGCCCCATCCATCACCCTAACTTTTAATTCACGCATTTTCTCCTCCCCATCCTTAATGCATTTCTTGAAGGATCCGAAGGTAGTGGCTGCCCATGATGCTAATTTTACACCACACACGGCCACTCTACGACCCATATCAAGCCTCACACTTGCACCCCAACCATCTGCCACCACCGTCCCACAGTCCTCACGAGACAACCACAAAGACTCAAACTTGAACCCCGAACTACCGCTCCACCTATTCCCTCCTATTTCCGTAGACAAAATAATCTGAGCATGATCAGAATTGGACTTGAAAATGGGCATATTACGGACTTCAAAATTCGGAAATAGATTACATCAAGCCTCATCAGCCATAAATCTGTCCAACCTTTCCGTCATAAAAGTGTCAATGGAGTTTCCTCTCTCCCAAGTAAAAATACTACCCTTGTATCCCAAATCACGAAGAGAACAATTATCCATAACATCTCTAAAGGCATCTAAGAGACGATCACTCCTCGGCACCCCTCCTTGTTTTTCATTCACGCACATCATCTCATTAAAATCACCAAACATAATACATGGGAGATCACACTCCGACTTAAGAGAATCCATGAGAGACCAAGTCAAGTGTTTGTTAGCTTGTTCAGGCCAACCATAGATACCAATAGCTCTCCATATCGCACAGTTATTATTGTCCAAAATATCAATAGCAAAGTGATGAACAGAATATGAGACAACATTAACCTTCACATCTTTCCACCACATTCCCATCCCCCCATATTTACCAATACTACTAATACAAACACCATCAACATAGCCACATTTATTTTTTACTTTATTCAAACGCTTATCATCTATCATTGTTTCCATAACAAAAACAACATTTGGCCTATCTCTCCAACAACGGTCACGGAGAGCCCTAACTGTCCACGGGTTGATAAGTCTATTTTATATATATTTTATTCCCCGTCCCATGGTCATATTTGTGCTTATTTGAGCTCTGCGGAGCTATTTTTATTACTAATATACGTTTTCTAGTGTTTTTGTAGAGTTGATATTATTTTGTAGGAATTTGCAGAATTGTGACAATTTCATAGCTTATTAGACCACTACGAAGACATTGGAGTTTGATCGTATTTTATGACCGTATATATGAAGCTCAAGGCCGAACTAAATTTATTTAGTTTGGTGATTAAGGGCTCGATTATTAAAGAGGTTCAAGTTCTTAGAAGCTAATCAATCAAGTTAAGAGTTGGGCTCAAGGAAAACACAAACCCAATCACAAGATATCAGTTGTTGGGCTGCTAGGCATAATAAGCAGGCCCGATCGAGTGGATCAAAGTCCGATCGGGTGAGCTTGTATCTGGGCCGTTAGGATGCACTTCAATTTCGTTAGGTAGCTGCTTTGTTTATTCCATTTAATTGGATTTGGGTTTGTTGTTTTTAAAACCAAGTAGGCTTATTAGTTGTCTTTAGTTAGGATTATGACTCCTAGGTGAGGCGGTTACTTTGCCTATTTATGTTAACTTTTAGTGAGTTTCTAGGGGGGAGCTCTTCACATAGGATTTTCAGTAGTTTAGTTTAGTTTTATTAATTAGTTTTAGTTTTAGTTTTCTTTTCTCTTTCTCTCTCTAACTTTTCTCTTTCTCTCCTTTTAATTAAACTTTTAGTCTTACTTTCTCTCTCTACAACTCTTGATTTAATTTCAGTAATTTATTCTCTTTCTTTGATCATGTCTCCTTTAATTGTTTTGTTTAGTTTGGATTTAATTATGTTTGAGTAGTTTTCTTTCTAGGGTTGTGGGGATCCATAAATAATACAAAGGGGTAATTTATTGTTGTTGATTGTCAATGCTATATTAATTTCCTATTGATTGATTTAATGCTCTGTGACTAGATTAGGCCTGATCTTTTATGCATGAGTTTGACAACATTGATTCGAGATTCGAGAGATGAGAATTGATGTTTAGGTCTAGTTTCAATAGGCATGTTAATTTATAAATGGTTAAGTCGAGATTCGAGAGATGAGATTTAATACCGGTAGATTAATTCTGTGATTGTAATACATAGCGAAAGCCCTTTATGATCTGGTTAATTGATGCATTGATGTTTGATTATTATGTTTTACTCTACCCTGGAGTATTATTTATTGGTGAACCTATGCCCTAGGTCTTTTATTCATTGATTTTTCTTTACTCTTAATCTTCGTAGTTTAGTTTCCCTGTGGATAATAATAACTTGCTTACTTAATAATTTAGATTATAATAATTAATTAGGAATAGAAAGACTTGTTTCCCTGTGGATTCGACCCTACTTCCCTATCTATATTTAGTTAGTGGTTTTAGGTAATACTGTTGATTGGGTGATACGACTTTAGCCTGTCAGTTGTCAATCCAGTGGCAGTTCCAGCTTAAGATTTTCATTGCTTTTCAAGGGTTTGGGCATTCCCAAGACCCTCTACTTTAGAAAAAGAAAATTCAGAAAATTCACTACTCACACTTAGTTTCATTTTCTTCTCTGGCAGATTTGCACGAGCACGTTGGTTCTCTTTCACATACTCCACATTTCTCTTCCTCAAAAAGATTTGTGTACCCACCCCTTTACACGTGTCCATGGCAGCCATACCATCATTGTGAACCAATTTCCTATCACATTTTAACCCTTGGCCATTCTTCACCATAGATACCACCTGCAGCTCTACAGCATCAGTAGCAGCAGACCCCGACACTACGATATCCTCCAGCCGAGTGGGGGTACTAGCATCTAAACTTTGCTCACCATCACAATCCCACCTTCAGCAGCAGCTACAGGGCGAAGCACAACCTTATTCCCACCCGCAACAGTCACAGCTCACAAGGAAACCTCACGAGGTTTTAGAGTAGTGGCAACGTCCATCTTTGGGGAAGAAAATAGCAATTTTCTAGCAGCCCCAGGGGGCCCAAGACGAATCGCCGAGGGATCATTATAGTTATACCTATGAACCCCCCCTTTCGAAGACAAACTAGACATCAATTTTAACTCTTTCTCCCTTTCAATGGCAGAAAATTTCGGACGATGAGGAGAAGCAACTAGGAACGGGCCATATTAAAACACTAAAGGTGATTCAACATCATCATAATTTTCTTTCTCTTCACAATCCTTATCGATGTGTCCAATCCTACCACAATAGTAGTAGAAGTCCCCCGGTCTCTTGTATTTGAAACCGACCCATTTCGCATTACCAGAGCCAACAACAACCTTCATGCCCCTCTAAAGGGGTTTGTTGATGTTCACCATAACTTTCACACGCATGTATTTATTTCAGCCAAGGGGTTCTGACTCGTCAACCTCAATACATTCACCAATGCAGTCCCCAACATCAGGAGCAAATTAGGGAGAGCACCTACCAAAAGAGACATCCATGAGCCTAATCCAAAAGGGACAGTGATCAAACGAAACATCCGAAGGTTGCTCATCAATACAGATTTCCTTCATTAGCAGAATTTGGTTACCAAAAGCCCAAGGTCTACCTTTAAGCACCTTCTTCTTATCCTCCAAATTAAAGAATTGAAATACAAAAAGGTTTGTCTCCACAAAACGAATCGCAACATTGTCATCAATCCGCCAAAGGTTTTTCACAATACACTTCATAGCTTTAATATTGAATGATTTTTTCATGAGGAGTTTCCCCACCAAAGAGAGAGAGCAATTTTCTGATTCGGTAATTCATCATCAACCATCACATTCGACCCTTCAAGAACAAAATTATGTTCTTCCGTCAATTTCAATTTTTCCCAATCTTTCACCAATTGATCGTCCATCTTATCAGGAGCCTATATAATAGAATTTCTAATGGAAAATTGAGAAACATGGAGGAGATTTGCAGGACAGAACAGAGGAAAGCTTGGTTTGCAAACCCTAGAGGAGAGAGAAACTCAAACCCTACTCAAGGGACTTTAGCACTTATAGTTTAGTTGATACTAATATATCAATTAATGTAATCTCTCCCACCAAAATTAAATCAACTCCCACCTACTTTCCTTTATTTCTCGCATCCCCAATTAAATCGTCAACCATATTCATCATTCATTAAACATTTCCAGAAACCCTAACCCTTGTTCTTCCCTCTTTTACTCCCCTCTTTCTCTCTCTTCACTCCATTTCCCTCATCCAGTCCTTCATCTTCTCCATTTCTGAAAATCGCACCTCTTGTTTCTTTTAAATCTGCTTCAATTTCCTTATTTCCAACAGATCTGCACGATCTAACCATAGAATCCCGTAAAATCGCTGAATTGACCCTATTAAAAAAGGTTTATTACACCACCACCGGCGAGAACGAGCTTCATGTTGTTGCTGATCTTATCATGTCCCTTGAGAAGGGGTCTTCTTCGCCTCGCCTTTTTACGAAAGTGATGAAGCTTGAAAGGTGTTGTTTGATGCAGGTTTGGAAGCTCTAGGACAAGTCCTCAACTCCATAGAGGAAGCGAAGGGGGGAGGGGAAAAGTGGTGGATTTGCCGGCTACTGTGAAACTGAAACCAAAGCTCCCTACATTCAAACCAAGGAAAATTGGAAAATGTGAGATTATGAGGAAGGTTGGTGGGAAGGGGGTAAAAATATTTGACAAAATTGAGGAAGAGGAGAAAGCGAAAGGGGGTGATGGAGTTTCAGATCTAAGTGGAAAAGGGAAGGAAAAAATTAGAGAATGGGGCTAAGATGGTGGCTGCAGCACCTAAGGAAGAAGAGGAATGGTGGGGTTAATCCATATCTAGTCCTCCACCCAAAATGTATTTCCCTTCTGAATATGCAAGAGTTGGGAACAAAAGGGTCAGATCTGGCATTGAGGTTGAGGAGGAGAAATACCTAATGTGGTAGTTGCTTGAGTTCATGAAGTATGTGGATCGAAAATTTCACCCATCTGGGTGATTTTCCAGTGTGACATTCTCTACCCCTAATTTCAATTTCATTTCTTATAATTCATGAGTCCCTAATGTGGCATAATTTATGATAATTTTTTATGATCAAATTGGTGATTGTTGTTATGTTGTATGTTGTTGTTATGAGTCCCTGATGTGGGTTAATTTATGATAATTTATGGTTGTTGTTATGAGTCCCTGATGTGGCTTAATTTTGGCTATTTTTTTTATTGTTGTTTTGAGTCCCTGATGTGGCATAATTTAGCTTAAACTGTGATGATAATTTCTGATCTCATAATTGATGCATGAACTGATTATGATGGTAATTGATACATGAACTGATTATGAGTTGTTATGACTTAGTGGGGTTGCTGATTGATGGATGATGATTGTAAGAATTCTGTTGTGTTTGATATCCTAGTTGGAGTTCCAAATTGATCTCAATGACCAGTGTTGAGAGATCATTATTGTCCTTGGTTGATCCCCTAAATAGAGTTCTTTTTTTATCTTAATGATCTAATTTAGACAAATCATTTTTTTGTTGGTTGGTGACCTAATTTAACTCCCTTTTCGATCTCAATAAACATTTGTGAGAGATCAATAACTACACTAAATTCTATATGATGAAGGGACTCTTTTCATAATGAAAGACCTATTTGGTTTGCTCCACTTTTTGGTTATTTTTCCATAGCCATATAGTGTTAAGGTAACAAACATTGTTTTTTAGTGTTGATGAAAAATAACCTTCTGATAGAATTATGCTTTTTTTTTTCAACCTAAAGGAAGAAGTTGTGGGTGCTTTTGTTGTTGTAATATGGATCAGCAAAATAAACATCACTATTCCATTACATTCACAAAAGGTTTCATACCATCCATACATCATTTGGAGTCCCACAAAAGATGCACATAACCATACATATACATACCCATATATCTCATCATGGTTATGTATGGCAGTCAAGATCTGTATCTAGGTCTTAATGACTTCTCACAATCAAACTGACACCTTAAAGGAAATTTTAAAAAAAAAAAACATATTATGATACCTAATTTAAGCATAATCTGTTTGTTTACTGTGAGTCCCTTTGTGGTGGCTTCTTTTCAATCAGTATCTACTTCCATTTCACCATCCTCTTGTCCTTGAACTTCATTCACTGGCCTAAACCTGTCATTAAGGTAGTTAACTGCTTGAGCTACCAAGTCAGGGCTTACTGTGACCCTCTCAGGTAGAATACCTAGCTCCTCCAACCTTCTCTTCTTCATGTGGGGTGGAGTAAAGTTGTTGCCTCCCATCCTTGTCAAAATTTCAGTCATACATGACTTTAATGTGATCCATGTGAATTTGTTTGATAGTGGTTCAAATGTATTGTATGCATCCTCAACCCCTTTTACTAACTCCTCCACATTTTTGGGAAAGACTTATATTGAATTGATTGCATTATTGTAAAAAGCCCTAAATCAAGGACATTTAGGTCTGGAGATTATGGTGGATGGTACACCATCTTAATGTTGAACCCATTTTGTGTACAAGCTGCCACAAATTCTAGATCACTTGGAATTTTGTGGGGTCTTTCATTATTCCATTGAATGAGAATGTCCTTAGACAAATGAGCTGGCCAATTCTCTATTATGCATGGAATGACCTTATTAATCAACATGTCTCTAATGACATCCTTTGTGTCTAATTGCATTAATTTCATCTCCATTGTACCTGTTGTTCTATTCATAATTGATTTCTTTTCCCTTTGCTCATAAACAAAGCCAAATATACCATACTTGCTATCATGGATCATCTCACCATTTGTGTTGTGTTATGGCTTTGCTATCATGGCCATGAAAATTTCCTTGACCTTAAACCTCCTAGAATGCTCACACCTATAAGGGTTTTCTTCATTGGGCAGAAGATAAAACCTTCTTGTCTCTGGGTTCAAATAAAACCATTTCTCATCAATGCGAACGGTGTTGCTCATGTTTGTATACATTGGGTCTTCTATCTTTGTGGCAGGGGTGAGTTGTGACAACACCCATCTTAGTCTTTCTATCTTATGATTATCAGTTAACTTTGGATGGTTGGTGCTTGTATGAGTCCTTAGCAGCCCCTTTTTCTTCACTCTGTGTATTGTAACATGTGAGATTTTTAAAGCACCTGCATAACTCCTTTCAGTGGTTCTCAATCTAAGTGGGACTGAAAGGAGGAATTCCTCAGAATACTCTTCTCATTTGGGATCAACTTTGCCAATTTTTTTTTTATTCCTGACATCAATTAGCCCCCGATTCTATTTTTGAGTCATTACATCATTGAATATTCTGCTAATTGTTGATCTATGCACCCCAAATTTAGCTACAATTTTTGTTTGCATCCCTCTTTCTAGTGTATCATCCTCTCTAAGTTGTGTTAAAATTTCATCAACAATACCACTTTTTTTCACCTAGAGTAAGTTGTTTTCTGTCACTTTCTTGCTGACCATTCTGATTTGCTTCAATATTTGGTTGGAGGAGTTGTTCTTCCATTGAAATTTTTTCCATGTTGAAATAATCATCATGAAACACTTCTTCCATTTTTTTTTGTTTCGGTTTTAGATTTTGCTTTGAGACAGTAGGCTGCCCACCACTAACCCCTGCCAAAGCTGGTATTTTTTGGAAGCTGATGATGTAGATGATTATGCTTCAAGGCTTGACTTTTTGGAAGCTTGAACTGTTGACTATATTAATTTAGGAATTTAATGGTGGCATGTAATTTTTTGAACATGATGGGGTGTAGCAAATGCTGTATTAAATGGTGGTGTGTAATTTTTTTTAATGTGGATAGTGGTGTAGTAAATGGTGTATTTATAACTTAGGCTATGTGTAGGGAATATTTCAAGCATCCCACACTTGAGCCCCACTGTGATCATACACTTGAGCATGGTGGCGTCCAAAGGGAAGGAAACTAGAGTAAAAGAGTCGCCAACAAATTTTAGGAACTTGTAAACCGTTCACTAGGTGAAGGTTACACCCCTTCACGATCCATGAGATCGCTAACTCCATAGTGGTCTGGAACCATGACTGGATATTCGGGGATGAAGGTACAAATCCAACCTAAAAGAAATTGAACCTGCCCTAAAATTAGGCCCCTACTTTATTCTTCTCGTATTCATGTGCGCTTTCTGACTAACATACGATCAATAGATTAATCCTTAACCTGTTTAATCTATGTTGGTTGAATATTAATGCACAAACAAAACTATTATTGACGAGCACTTGAATTATAATCATATTAACCTAAACAAGATTATTAATTATCTTATTAAGCGTTGGGTAGCACTACCCATTAACCCACAATTTTGAAAACGTTTGGGTAGCACTACCCATTAACATTTTCCGTCCAATTAAGACGTTATTGGAGCCTACTTTTTTCACTTTTGCCACCCAATTAACTCTCCCAATTTGTATAAAGGTTTTAATTTACCTTAATTAACCTAATTAGGGTTTTAATTAGAATTCATTCTAGGGTTCATGAGTTTAGTGTTATTTGGGGATTTTGATTTCTAAGGTTTGGGGGTTTAATTGAATTGGGGTTTTTGCTTATATTAGCATTAATTGGCCATTGTAATTGAAAAAAGTGAAAAATTGGCCTAAAATAACGTTTTAATTGGACAAAAAACGTTAGTGGGTATTGTTACCCAAACTTTTCCAAACTTGCGGGTAGTTCTAAACAAATAAAAAAAATGGGTAGTTGTTCACAAATGCCCCTATCTTTAGGGTAGTTCTACACAAAATTTCCAAATAATAAATCAAACAATTAAATCAAATAATTGAAATAGAGATTTGGGACCAAACCCTCAGAAATTTTCAACCTTTCACGTCTAGGGCGAAGGCAACTTCGAACTTGGCAAGGCGTGTCTAGAACTAATGAATGTGGAATTTTGTAAGAGGGAAGGTTTAGAAAAATAATAGAGAGAGAATAAGCTTCTAGCTTTAGAGAGAAGAGAGAATAGAATTAGATGGTTGTGAATGAATAAAAATGGGGAGATACGACCCCTATTTATAGAAAAATAGTCCGGAAATCGATTGAAAAGAAATCAAGACCCATTCGGAATAAAAAAACCTCCTGTCGTGAACGACAGGAGTTAGTGCCAGATGACAGGTATTAGCAGTAGGCGACAGCACCAGCGCTAGCCGACAGACTCTGTCGTTTGGCGCTAGTTAAAAGATAAAACGCGCTTTGTACAAAATCTTTTTCCTAATATAGTTAAGTAATTAGAATCCGTGTTAAACAGTTTTAAGATTAAATTTATCATAAGACACTTATTTATCATAAAACTCTTTACAAATATAATTATTAATCCTAATTCCATTAGAATTTAAAAGAACCTTCTAGATTATTTTAGAAGATTAAATTCAATCCTAATAACTTTAGGAATAATTATTAATAGGTCCTCCTCTAGATTATTGGGCCACATATAAAATTCATTTCAAGTCCAATTTAGTTTTTAGGCCATAATTTCCTCATTATTTGTCGAAATTAGGCTCATAATATATCGTTGTAAAGCTCTTTTCAAGCCCAATCCAATTACACTATTATTGGACCCTTATCATGGACCAAAATAAATTGGACTGGCTATTTTCATAAATAGAGTATAAAAAGAAATATTTTCAAAAACAGAAAGAGAGATATTTTAATAAAAACAACCGCATCACTAGACTTTTCACACTTTCACTTTGTTCAATAATTAAATGACGTGAAAGGTATTCATCACTGGGTTTGGTTTTGGGGAGACATATTTGGGTGTCTACACTATGGCAGAAATCAGGGACCCAAATTTGAATTTTGGAGGAAGTTGAAAAATTTAAATTTGGTGCCCAAATAGAAAATTTTCTCGAAAAGTTTCCCTCCTTTTTGTGTAAACAAACTGGCAGCAGCAAGTGGGGGTAAAATTTTGGTCCCCACTTTCTCTCTCATTAATCTTTAGTCACTTCATCTTATTTTTGTTAATGTACTTTTATCGAGCGATTTCCATAGATAATGCTAAAAAAAAAAAAAATTCCGAATATATGTCAGTTTTAAAACTATTTCCCGTGATACCGTACACATAGGCTTAGTGAAGGTTTGTAAAAAACAAACCGCTAATGTTATTAGCAGTTTATCTTAAAATACTCACTAACTTGTGGGAAATTTAAAAATATTAAGCCTTCATCTTCCACCAAAGCCAAATACAAAAAGGCATGACACCACTCCACTCCTTCATATTTTTAGTTATAAAATTGCAACTCCATACTCTAAAGCTACCTACTACTCCAAATTGCCGTCGAAACCACCTACCACCTGTTATTGCCGCCGCCGCCATCGACCGAGCATCTATGTGCAGGAACTCAATTCACCCATCTTTCTCCTGATTGAAAGGTTAGCCCTGATTTTGAATTATTTATTTTTACAATAATTTCGAGTCTACAATTCTAATTATTTACTTATTCTATTAAATCCTAATCAAAATTTGATCAAAAGTAGTTGCAAACTTGCAATTTCTAATTTATAACCCTTAATTAATTTCGTAATTCATAAAAACCCCAAATTGATAGTTAGAGATGTTCTAATTTGTTACATGCAATGTTTCGTGTTGGCTACATTATCGGATTATCACATCATATATATAATTTCTTTGTAAATTATATAATTGTTTTGTTAATAGAATTTATCTAGGATGGTATTACATCTATTTCATTGCAAGATCATTGTTAGATTGAAACCTATGAAATCATACTGTATGCTGTTAAATGGGTAGCTTTTAAGGCTTTTTTTTTTTTTTTTAAATAAATGGGCAATTTGATATCACTAGAGCTAATAATCTAGTATGTATTGCTCTGTTAGGAGTGTGGATTTTTGGATTGTCTCCATACCATTGAATTTCCAATCTATTGTTGATTTTAGTGCTTTAATATATAGTCTACTATGATCACGAACAATGCACTTAGTTTGTAGATATATAATAATTTCATACTTCTTACAATTGCACTAAAGTTTATAATTAATAGGTAGTGTTTTGGTAATTTTTATTGTATCGTGTTCAATGTATTTTATATGTCATTTATCAACTAATCTATTATTCATACGACTGACTTACTACCCACTCATTGAAGTTGGTTTTTTAGATTATTGAGTTCTCAAATTTCCCTCTTCTATGATATATGGGTGGGGACCTTGTTGAAAAAGGAGGTGATGTTTCATACATGGGCGGAGAGACTAAGTTTGCATTTATAAGTTCTACTTTGAAATTTGTGTATGTTTTAGATAAAATATATGAAGTTGTGGATTGTGATCCAATGCCGCATGATGTGGAGCTGAAAATTAGAATAAGGCATCTGATTTACAGTTCTCATGTAGCTATTCAGTTGAACGATGATAATTCATTAGTAGCTATGTGGGATACCGTGAGACAGAATACAATGTCCAATATAAAATTGTATCTGGAACAGGCCAGGTTCCTAGAATACCAAGTGTGGTGACTAACTTGGGTTCTTTTCTTATCACGGATTCATGGTCAGATATGAAAACGACCATGAAATTGACAAATTCAAGTGTAGTAATGGGATCATTCATAAGAATGCTCACAGATGGTCAATACATTAGTGAGCACTTGTCAGATTTTGGATCTTCACATCCCTCACAACACATTGAAACTACCTTTTTAGGTGATTAGGACTCGACTCAACCCGAGATTGATGTGCAAGTCATTGATGATGTTGGGGTATATACTGATGATGGTGAAGATGACGAGGTAAGAGAGGCTAACGAAGTTGCTATCAAAGCAAGTGCACCTTCACATGAATTCAACAATGTTCCTGAGTTTGACCAAAAGTTAATTGATGCTTGGAGAACATGGTCAGGGAACAACACATATGCTGGTAATGGTGAGTTTGTCACTGGTGGAAAAATTGTCATTGTAACACCCTATTTGTAACGAACATGATAAAATTCGTTACAAATGCAGTAATTGTAACGGGCAAAACACATGACCGTTACGGAAATAACTCATTTGTAACGGACGAGTAAATGCCCGTTACGACTAGTCAATAATTGTAATGGGCAAATAATGTCCGTTACGAATAGTTAATATTTGTATCGGGCAAATCAAAAGGTCGTTACACCTAAATCAAGTGCTAGGGTTTTATTCTCTCGCAACCGCTATTCTCCTCAAGTGCTCTCTCTCTCTTCCTCTTATCTTCTTCCTTAAGATGTCTCTCTCTCCTCCTTTCTCTTACTCTTATCTCCTCTCTATTTTTCCTCATTCATGTTACCGACGCGTCGGTCGGTGCTAGCAATGACGACAATGGCGCAAGGACTTGATACAAACCCACCTCTCATTTTCCCCTTTTTGAAATGATTTTTCTTGAAGGTTCGTGTTTCATCTTTTCTCTTTAAATTATTTAATTTCATTATTTCATGTTTTTTAAGTTTTTGTTTTGCTTAAATTTACAATTTCATGTTTTCGGAACTAAGGGTTTTCTAATTTTTGATTTTAATTCAATTTTCTCCATTGAAATTGTGCCTTTCTCAACTACATACAACACCACAAATTACTGAATTTTTATAACATTTAATTGTCAGTATTTCTTGAAATTATATACATCTGTGTTTCTAAGCTCTCAAATTACTGATGTTCATTTGAAAAAGGTTTTTTTTTTTTTAATAAAAAATATATATATTTTTCTGTTTTCGTTGATGTTTGTCTTCGATTTTTCACTTGTAATTATATTTAGATTTTTTTAAATTTGATGCTTTAAATTTAGGTTATTGATTGATTTTATAGATAAATGAGATGATTTTGTGAGTAATTTGGGTAAAAATAATTAATTATTGGTGGTTAGGGTTACAAATTTGTCCCTGATGACACTAACCATTTAATTTTGGATTTTGCAGACCTTACTCCTCCTTCAATGGTGGACAATCGAGGAGGTCCTCGCCTCTCTCCAGCTACTTCAATGGCGTCGTCATCGACTTTTTCTTTACAAACTCAAGCTCTATTGCCTCATCATTTTACTCGGTCATTCTTCGGTTAGTTTATTACCTTCTCTTTTCTAAGTTATCCTTTTCTGGTGATGTTTTGCTGTCGTCTGTGTTTGTTTATCGATGTTTTTACCTTGAATTTTTGATTAATTGTGCCAGAAAACTAGTTGAATTGGATGATATTGAGCATTTTGAGTCGATTTTGTAATTATTTCATACTGATTTTGTAAAGGTTGTGCTGATTTTTCTGCATTGAGTTTTGTTAGTTGATTGATTAAATTGGAAATTGAATTGCACGAGCTTGTAATTTTAGTGGAATAATTTTAACTATTGAGCTATTTTCACAATTGAAGCCCTGTAGTGAAATGTGAAGGCATTGAGGCTTGAATTGAAATTGTGAGAGATGGAGTTAATGGAAATCATCTTGAATTCTTGAGAACAAACATTAACTCAAGCATTACGAATTGTCGTAAAGCAATGGTGAGATGGAGGATAGTGTGGTCACTTGTCAGCTCTCAGAGTGGAGAAATGTGGATTTTGTATAATTTGGATTATGTGGATTTAAAATGCAAACATAGCTTAAAAAGTTCAATTGAAAACTTTACGAATGGAGACATACGGAGTACATGTAAATTACATAAAGATGATACTGGTATTGTCGTGTTAATGCGTTTATCTAATGAGAGTGAGCAGAAAATGTTTTTATTATGAAAAGTACTGAATGAGTTGTAAGCATACAAGTATAATTTGGTTTTGGTTGACTTGTCATGTAGTTAGTAGTGGGTGGCTTGTTTGCAATATGAGTATGTAGGACTAGTTGAAGTTTCTCATTAACATAGTATAACAAGTATGTCAAATTACTCTAGCTAAAATGGGTGGCTTGTTCCCAATAGGAGTAATTATTATTCGGAAGTATTTCAAAATAGAGATATGCAAGGAATACGCCGTAATAGTTTTTGAACCTTTAATTGCATTCCCTGTTATATTGATCTTTATTAGCGTTTTCAAACATTGTTGTTTGCTTTTGTTCATTTGCTTTTAGTTATCATCAATTTGACTTTGAGCTTTATTATGGTTGAAGTTTGGGGACAAAAATGTCTTTGTTAGAGCTGTTACCTCACCCATTTTGAAGTTATTATGTGATTGTAAAAGTTTGATGAATTCTTTAACTGAATTAAATTGGAAATCAACTTGTATATTGTACTAGCTCTGATTTATTTAATGTAATTGTGCATATGAATGTATCGTGTTACATAGAGGGTTGTTACTAAGTGCTTTTGGTTAGTTCACACTTTTTAAATAATAATTTCCCCAAATTACCGAGCTTAGCTAGAGCCAGAGAGAGGGAGAGTTTGGGACTTAGTAGGGGATAATGGTAGTTTGAAAAAATATATGGTGGCAGCAGTGTGCAATCTTGTGGTTGCACTTACCAGAATCGGGGTAGTAGCTTTTATGTGAACATACATTGGTGTGGGAGCATAAATGCAAAAAAAAAAAAAAAAAAAAAAAAAATTATAGTGTTTTATCTTTATGTATCTAGTTTTATTGGGATTAAATTAACTGTACAAAGACAAATAAGTAATACCTAATGCCTTTATAATGCTCTCTTGCTCAATTATTAGTTGATTTTTATACATCTAACATTTTTTTGCACTCCATTTTAGGTAGAGTGATCAAATTGGATGACATGGCAAAAGAGATTGTCGAAATGGTGGAAGACATCCTCGGAATTGAGATCAAAGTTGCAGCAACTCGGAAAAGAGTTGGAAAATGTAAATTATTCAACACTAATTTAGAGGAAAATCATTTAATTCTTATTAGTCTTAAGTAAACTTGTTTATTTTTGTTATAATTGAGATTTCTTTTAGCTCTTCTAATAAGTTTTAGGTATTAGTTGATTGTATATTAATTGTATTCTATATTTGTATAAAATATAAATCTCTCATTAATTGATAAAATGGTGTGCAAGGCTGAAAGCAAGCTGTCCAGCATTTGATGGATTTTTTTTTATAATTGGATCAAACACTATTTGTAACGGGCATATTTTATGTCCGTTACAAATAACCCCGTTATTCGTAACGAATAACAGGGTTATTTGTAACGGGCATTTAGGTGTCCGAAATAACGGGGTTATTTGTAACGGGCATTTGAAATGCCCGTTATTTGTAACGGGCACTTCTTTTGCCCGTTACGAATAATTACCTATTTGTAACGGGCAACCGCCCGTTACAAATAACATTTTCTATCTGTAACGGTGGTATACGTAGCGCTTGTTGCCCGTTACGGATGATTTATTTTTGCCCGTTACGAATAGTCTTTTTTCCACTAGTGTGTTGTTGGCCAAGAATTTTATTCTTTACAACAATTGAAAGATGCATTGAAATTATTCTTTACAACACTTCTTTTGCCCGTTACGAATAATTACCTATTTGTAACGGGCAACCGCCCGTTACAAATAACATTTGCTATCCGTAACGGTGGTATACGTAGCGCTTGTTGCCCGTTACGGATGATTTATTTTTGCCCGTTACGAATAGTCTTTTTTCCACTAGTGTGTTGTTGGCCAAGAATTTTATTCTTTACAACAATTGAAAGATGCATTGAAATTGTACTCCTTAACAAGAAATCAAACATATAAAGTGAAGGAGGTGGAGTCGGACAAATATGTTGTTGAGTGCAAATGAAAGAAGGAATGCAATTGTCTTTGGAGGCTACGTGCAATAAAAAAAATAGCCCTTCATATCTTTACAATTGTCAAATATGGGGGACCTCATGCATCTAACTATGTATTTGACATCAACAAAGTTGACCACCCTCTTATCACTTCTGATTTTATTGTAGTATCATATTAGATCTCATACGAGCCGATCCTTCTTTTAAAGTACATGCTATAGTACAAGTCATCAAGGACCGCTTTCACTATTCCATAACATATAAGAGGGATTAATTAGGGAAGCAAAAGACAATTGCTAGCATTTTTGGCTATTGGGAGCAATCATATGAAGAGTTGCCAAAGTATATGCAAGCACTTCAAGAGGCAAACAAAGGAACCGTTGTTCATTGGTGTACGATACAAACATTAGATCCTTCTATTCACGTGTTTAAGAGAGTAATTTGGTCTTATAAGTCGTCCATTGATGGCTTTCATCATTGCCGACCTCTTATCACCATTGATGGCACTCATCTTTATGAAAAGTATAAAGGAACACTTCTCATTGATATGGCTACAGATGCAAATTTTCAATTGTTTCCTCTTGCCTTTGCTGTTGTTGAAGGAGAGACTGGTGAGGCTTGGGAATGGTTTATGGCATGTATAAGACAAGTTGTTACACAAAGACAAGGTATTTGTGTAATTTCCTAAGTCAATTTTGAAAACAATGACCGAGGTAGTCAGTGGATGGGAGGAGCCTCATTCTCATCACAGGTTTTGCATCCGCCATCTTGCTTCCAATTTCAATTCTGAATTAAAAAATGCTCACTTGAAGAACTTGTTCGGTCGTGCAACTGATGCATACCAACAAAATAAGTTCAACTATTACTTTAAGAGGATTAGTGAGATAAAGTTGGAAGCTCGTGAATGGTTAGCAATAAACCATTACATTAATGGTCACTTCTACATGATGGGGACTTCAGATATGGCATAAAGACCACAAATATTCCTGAGGCCTTTAACGACGTGATGAAAGGAGCTCGGTGTTTACTTATCACTGCTCTAGTTAAAACGACATTATATCGAGTAAATTATTACTTTGTGACTAGGAGGGGATGGAGTAAGAGGAGACTTGAAGAAGGTCATGAGTATTGTGAAAAGGCTACCAAAGTAATTGAATGGAACTTACAAAAATCAGCAGCACACACTTTGATTGTGAACGAGCAAGGTTTGTATATGTGACTATAGGTCAAGGTAATCGCCCTTCTAGTAAAGGTGGTAAGGTGCACACTGTTAATCTTAGAAGGAAAACTTGCACTTGCCAGAAATTAATCATAGATAAGCTGCCATGCTCTCATGTCCTAGCGGTTTGTTGGTATCTAAGCTTGTCATATATATGCCTAATTTGTTGATCCTTTCTCCAGTACTGATAAGCATAGAAAATCTTATATTAAATCCTTCAAACCTTTATCAGATCCTTCGTATTGGAGAGATTATTAGGGCCAAAAATCATTGCTCCTCCATGAGATAAATGTGGTCAAGGACGCCCTATTTTTAAAAGATTTCCAAATGAAATGGATGAGAGTAGACAAGAAAAGAAACGAAAATCATGAAGCTTATGCCATAGGAAAGGACACAATAAAAAAACGTGTTCACTTAGGAATAACGAGGGTACTTCAAGGTAATTTTTGTACCTCATATTGTAATCCGTAATTGTGTGATTGCTTTTATTTTTATAGTTTTATAGCTTACTCACTATATTAACTAACATTGCTTATATTTATTTTAGGTCTAATGCAGCCGGGCCCTCAAGATCCCTCGGTACTTAATCTTTAAGCAGACCATAGGATTGAAGGTGTGTGGAAGGGGGAGGCAGATAGAGTGTTGTCGTGTAGAGAGCATTTGTTTTCTCCAACTCATAAATGGGAGGTAGACGATCGAATGTTACATTATGTTAAGGAAGCATGATTCTATAGTGTACATAGATTGACATGTGGTGTTGAGATTGATCGGCCTCTAATTGCTGCGCTGATTGAGAGGTTGAGGCATGAGACGCATACCTTCCACTTGACAGTTGATGAGGCTACAATCACTTTAGAGGATGTTGCTGTATTGTTAGGATTGAGAGTACACAGTGATGCTGTCATTGGCTCTATCTCATATAATTGGTATGCTTTAGTGGAAGAGTTGTTAGGGGTAAAGCCCGGGGTTAATGAACGAAGTGGAAAATCAGTACTTATAGGTTCATCAATCAAATTATATTTGTTAAGGACGCACTTCTCATAGTTACCCCCTACAGCCAATGACCCCACTGTCCAGATGTATTCAAGAGCTCATATTATCATGCTGATGGGATCTATTCTATTTGTTGACAAGAGCGGTGATGTTGTGCAACTTTTGTACTTACCCTTGCTTAGAGATCTTCAGAGGGCTGGTGGGTATAGTTGGGGGAGTGCTACTCTTGCCTACTTGTATCGGCAATTATGTCGAGCATCTAAACGCAAGGCAAAGGTGATTGGTGGTGCATTGATACTACTACAATTGTGGTCGTGGGAGCATATTCACATCGGTAGACCTACCATCTCTCGATTAAGACTGCCTATTCCAGAGGACCAACATGATGACAACGACCCCTCCGATACTTAGTTCTCAACATCAGTATGGAGTTGACTCTCTAGCATGCAGGTATTTATTTTACACATGGTTACCACTCACAGATTTATTTTGGTATATTTTTATACCCTAAAAAGTACTTTAATTCACGAATCTGCCTTCTATACCACTTTCTTAGAAGCTACACAAGTGAGAAACTATGTTTCAACTCTGCACTAAATTCATCTACTGCATATCTCTAAAAATGTGGCTTCTAACTTGGAGGAAAATCATTGTGTTCATTTTTTTTCCTGACTTTTGCTCATGTTTATCTAACCTACTATAATATGAAGTATAAACTAATATATTTGCATTTATAGTTGGCTACATGTTTACTTTACACGAGTGGACTCAGCTAGTTGCATTTCATATTATCGTGATGCACTAGATTGCCAAACAGATGATCAGGTATATTTATGCGAAAAACCAACACTACTTTTTTTAAAAACGATCTTAATTCAATTATGTTATGTTCATAATTATTGTACTTATGGTTGTTGATATATGACATGGCAGCTGTATACCGAATAGATTCTTGCTACACTTCCAGAGATATATCGAGCTGATAAACATATTTGGCGCACATACTGATCGTTGATCTGCTTTGATATTGTGGAATAACAACATCCTGATCGAGTAATGCGCCAATTCGGATACGAGTAGACCATCCCACTTCCATGTAACACAAGCGAGTCACTACATCGTATAGACCAACGAGGAGTACGTACTAAGAGCTATGAAATGATGCATGCTAAATATTTGGAGGAGTGGCGAAAGCGCGAGGAAAGAGTTGTCATGGGAAACCTAATGAGGGGTCAAACTGAATGGTTACATGAATATATGTCATGGTATCGAAATATTACAAGGCTTGTTATCACCCCGCCTACACTAGAGCGCCCTTGGACTCATTAAAAGCCTGCTTCGACCGAGTTTGTACTGGTAGTATTTAAAACTAAATTGTTGAGTTTATTATTTGTCTTAATCATATTGTGTTAGGTTATATTGTTATTATACAATCACTAACTTTAAGAATTAGCTGATGTGGTAAGGAAATGCACTCGAGATTCAGAGACTACATCTGAATTGCCGGATGACAAGGCCTTATAGCTCACATTGCATACTCTACAAGGCCTAGCAACTTCTTGTGCTTATACATTACATGCAATTGTCAAGGGGCATCTTCTCCATGATCTAGGCCTTTCCCACCCTACATCCTCCTCCTCTAATACATCTCGTCACATGGCAATGCACTCCTCTTCTCCTTCTCGACCTACTTCTCGACGTGGGGTTCGTAGAGCTCCCACCTCAACTTCCTCACACGACCCATCTCCTAGCTTGCTGACTCTTCCTCCTCCTCCTCCACCACCACCACCACCTCCACCTCCACCTCCACCTCCACCTCCTTTGTCTCCTATGTCATTATAATCTTCACCCATGTCACCTTTCTCTTTCAATATTACTCCATCATTATTATCTTCCCCGCTTCCTCGTACTTATTGTAGACGCAAGTCCACCTCGACATCTTCTGATTTTTCCTTGTTGGACACTATTACAGAGGTAGATGAATCTGATATGGGATCTTCAGCACATCATAAAAAGAAACGTGGATCATAGCTGAATTTAAGATTATTTTGTATATGTAAATATTTATCATTTTGACTCATTAACATTTTTATATGTACTTAGGCTTTTTGACTATATGTGATGCAAATGGTGGTTTGGTATTGATTTTGATGAATTTTATTTACATTATAAATGTATCTGTTGAATTATGAAGTAAATTTTAAAACTACAACAGGTGCAAAGAGTGCAGGTTACATAAAATGCTTTATGTTTAGGTTTTACCTAGAACTTCTAATGGTATTAGAGGTTCTTCAAATAGAACCGCACCATTAGAGGTTCTATTTAAAGAATATTTAACCATTGCAAGTTCTTCAAATAGAATCGTTAATGGTATTAGAGGTTCTTCAAATAGAACCGCTTTAAAGAACATCTAATACCATTAGCGGTTCTAATTTGTGTATAACCGCAATCTTTATTAGCGCTTTATTACTAACAAAAAAGAACTAAAAACCCGAGCCTACGTGGACACGGTATTATTTTTTAATTTAGCATTATCTACGAAAATCGCTATGCTTTTACCAAATTTTGTCTTTGGGAATGTGAAAGGGAGTTTGTTGACATTATGTGAAACGGAGGTAGTAGAAGTTATTTGAACAGAGACTATAGCAAAAAATAAATAAATCTAATATTACGTATCATATTATATCACTTCACTTTCACTAATAATAAATAATGTCAGTCTTATGGCCAGGCCACGATACAACGACACCTTCTGTTACAGTTTTTTGCCAAGTGTCAAGCCACGTCGACGACAAATAGATATTACTAGATTCTTAGTGAAACTTAACATTTAATATTTAATCGAAATAATAAAATACTAAGGAAAATTTTGAAATAACTACCTTTAAAATGCAATTTTTAAAAAAAAATTACTAACTAATTAAAAAAAAAATTATTCAACTACCACTCAAACTCATAAACCTTTTAATTTACTACCAAATTACGGAATTTGTGACTGTAAACGTTTTTGGGGCCCACCCAATTAACTTCCCTCCACTTTTCAATTACTCTTTACTCGTCTCTCTCAATTCAAATTCGCACACCCAAATTATGCTACCTTCTCCAATTAAAATTTACTCCATTTTTTTTTTTCAGATTCTTTATTTATTTCTCTCCCCCAGTGAGCATCTTTCTTTCTCTTCGTCTTGTTGGGTCAAATTTGTTCTGGAAGAGTAGAGGTGAGAGTACAACACGTGGCATCTTCTCAGGAATCCAAATGGACCTCTTTGAGTATGACACGTGGCGTGCATATATCTACTGGAGGAATGACGGCTTTCCCAAGTTAGTAAAGTGGTATCTGGGAGCTTAGGTTCGATTTAATTACCACTAAAGCCAATTTTAAAGTTTTTAGGCGCCTAATGTTTTAAATTTAATAAGTTTTATTTAACTACCTTATTTAAAGTTAACTTAAGTTTTCAAAAAAAAAAAAAATTATTCTATTCTATTATATTTATTTCGGCATTTATATAAAAAAAAGTATTTGTTTATTTTATCTAATTTTTGAATTATTTAATTATTTTGAAATAAAATTTATTTATTTATTTATTTTATTTTCTTAACTTCCTTGCTTGTTTCATTTTATCGGTGAGATTTGGGTAGCTTTAGAAAGGGCTTATAGGATAGATTATTTCTTTCTATATGCATTGTAATTAATTCTTTTGTCTTTTTATTATTGTATGAAGTGATTATGCAAGTTGTTTAATTGTATATGTTTTATCTAATGTTGCAAACTTGAGTGATCATTATGGGGTATGTGAAGCATGTAGTTATGTGAGTTTGATTTATGGTTATTTAATGATGCTATTTATTGTTTGGGGGGTTACACCCAATGAGAGTTTATTTTACTTGAAGAATGGATGAAACATGTTGTGATAATGAAATACTGAATTGAGAATTGAGTTATGACTTTCTTGTTTTTTGTAAAAGGTTATTACTTGGGAATTTGTGAGAATAAGCTTATGATTTGAAGGAATTGAGTAAGTTTAATTGGGAAATTAGAAGAGCACTGGTGAGCTAGTTAATAAGTATTAAAGTGTGAATACGTGAGTTAAACTACGAGTGTTTTGTAGAGGATTGAGAGATGATTGAGAGGAGAACTACGACCTACGAAATTATAATGAAATGCTTGGTGATGTTATTTATTGAGGTGAGTTACGGGGGCGTAACTCTTTTCTTTTAAGGGGGGTAGAATGCGATGTAATTTCGCGCTTTTTACCCCAATTATGTTATTTATTGCTTGAGTTTGCATGATTTTGCTCATTATTGAACAATATTGTTGTGTTTGCATGCAATTAAAGTATGTAAACTTTGGCCAAGACGATTTTATTAAGCATAAAGTTCAGTTTGTTGAGTGTGCATGTTGAGGATCAATCAAATTACAGCAATATAAAACACAAAAGTTTGAATGGTTTTGGAAAATTTATGACTTTTGGGTTAAGTTTCGAGGGCGAAACTTCTTTTAAGAGGGGTAGATTGTAATCCCCCGTATTTTTTTTAAATATTTTATAAATGAAAATTTATTTTATTTATAATATTTATTTGTTATTTTTCATAATTTAATTTCAAAAGTTTCAAATTATTAATCTGGGTCGAAATTTATTTGAACAAATTATTTTATGCACCTTTATTCTACAATTTATGTCCAATCACACAAGCCTAACCCATTTGTAATCGACCCATTATTTTTATGAGGCCCAATCTTCTTATTTACCCTACAATTCTCTCCTATAAATACCCCATGAATCCCCAAAAAAAATTTCCCACACAAAAAGGTTAGTCTTATTTTCTTTCTCCTTAGTTTTATTAATTTGTGTAATTATAATTATTGATTATGAGTTTTGATTTTATTGTTTGAAATTAATTTAATTAGTATCAAATTGTATTTTGATGATTAAACTTTACAATTTCAGATTTTATAAGTGTCATAATTTTCAGATTTTGTAAATTTTATAACCTAGGGTTTTTAATTATTGAAAATCATGATTTTAGGGTTTTTATGAACAATTGATTTAGGGCTTTTATAGTAATGATGTTTTGAAATTTTGGTGATTATAAGTACTAATTAGTTTAACTTAATTCCAGATTGTTTTGAACACTTAAATTCGTGTTTTAATTTTAAGATTTCCGTTCATTAATATTAATCTCGTTTTAATCCCGATCAGGTTGTGAACTCATCCGATTTTGATAAAAAAAAAGTAGTGTTTTCCATGTGGAAACAACGTTTTAACAAAGACTCACTACCTTTGGTAGTGAGCACCACCCTTTCGTGGCCAAATTCAGCCTCTAAATATGATTTTCGGGCAGTTTTTTTATTTTAACGAAGGTTTTTATTCTTAAAATATTATCCTTGAGTTTGATTAATAAAATTAATTATGTTTAAAGTTAATTAAGCATAAATATATTTTTTTTATTGAAGTTTTAAGTGCTGGAAATAGTTCCTAAGTACTACTTTTGATGTTTTATAAAGAGGGTTTAATCACCCATTAAAAAGGGAGATTATTAGAGGTTTTTAAATAATTTTAAGATTTTTATTAAACTTTAAACTTGTTGTAATTTCATTTATAAGAGTGTATTTTAAGGTTTTTATGAAGAAAATTTAAAGAACTATATATAAGCCTTTAATTTTAACTAAAGGGAGGGTTTTAAAGTGTTGTTTGATTTGGATTTTGAAGGTTTTAAAGTAAGTTAGTGTTGCTGTAAATTTGATTGATTGGGTATTGATTGAGATGTTATTTTTTGGTTTAGGAGAGGAGTTTATTGAAGGTGATTTCTAGTTTTTAAGTGGCAAACCGAATTGTTTACACGAGGTACGTACATGTCTACTTCGTTGTAAGTAGTATCATGTTTAGGTACCAAAGAAAAGAACTTAGTTTCATGATTAGAGAACACTTGGATGAAAATTGTTTGGTTATACATTTAATTAATTCATTTGCTTATGTTTATGAAACATGTTTTGGTGAATTGATTATGTTTGTATGGAATTATGGATGCAAACATGTTGAATTATATTGGATTAATTGTTTGTATGGAATGTTGATACAAACATATTTTTATTGGATCGGTTTGTTAACCACATTTGGATTATTAAAGGATTGAAACTGAATGGTTTAAGTGGAATGAATTTATTAATTATTCCACAAGGTTGTTATTTATTTTATTACTCAATCATGAATTGTTAGTATGTTGAGTAAAGGTGGATTAAGCCGAAATGGCTAGGTGGGTTGACTATGTTCAACAATTTTGAATAATTTGGAAGTTTAATGGAATTAAAGGTCAACTTGTGATGTGATCACCATTGTCCTAAATAAGATTAAAAATAAATTGATGTATGATTATTATGTATGTTCTACTTGATTGAGTCGGCTATTAATTAAATTTGTAATCACGTAAAGTGAAACATGGATGAGCAATAAAACTCTGGAAAGTGTGCACTTCTAGAGTTTTGAAAATTATGGGTTGGGGTACACGGTGGTAGCCCGTGGCTTTCCGAGGCTTGTTTGATCAACATGTCCTCTTCTCTTTTGGTATTTACATTTTTATTTTATAATGAAAGTTAGATGGGATCCTAGACTAACTTTGTGAGAATGGAGTCGCGCCCATTCTTGCATCGCGCTAAACTTTTATTTTAAATGGTCATTTGGGACCAAAATGATTTGGTGGATTGGACAACCTCGTCTATTGCTTACTCCAAACTAAATTAATTAAATTAAATATAAAGAGTCAAGTGTTTGGAATTGATTAGAAAGTATGTTGAGTCAATTGAATTGTTTAAGTGTGGAGTCTTGATTAATGAATTCGTGTTGTATGTTTATTTACTTAAACTAGTTGAGCATGCTAGATTTTGTGCGTTGTAGCTTGTATGTACTCAGCTTTGCTGATTGCGTGCTATTGTGTGTTTTCTTTTGGTCATGGCCTTCGCCTTTCAATGACCCTATGATGATCCAATTATTACACTTGTATTATTGGGGAGCAGTATTGCACAGGTTATCTTGATGATGTGAAGTTCGGGGATTTGACATACGCATTGTCAAGGGATTGGTGTGATTGAGAGTATTCGTTCTTTGTGTTAAACTTATTTATGTTTTACTATTCTAATTATGTTTTGGGATTTTGATTATTGGTTTTTAAATAAGGGTCTTTATGGTTCCAATTTGTAAGCTTTGACTTATTGGTTTTCTAAATTATATTATTTTAAGATTTAAGTTGGATTTACGCTGCAATACTTTGATAAAGCCTTAACGTTTTAACACGTGGCGGTAACATGCCAATGGTTCTCCTCTATTTTTATTTAAAGTAAGTGGTTTAAAAAGGGAGAATTATTGGGGTGTTACATACGGTGCAGCCCAATCAGTATAGGTCAGAGACAAGGGCACGTTTTCCAATGACCCTATAAGTAGGGAGATTTCCCCCATTTTGGGGACACGTTCAATTATTACAACACAATCAATTCTCTCACATCAAAGAAATCACTTGATCTCGGAATCCGAGAAGATCTACTTTACTTTCTGCACCTTTTTACTATTCTTCAAACGGTTCTATCTCGATCTTGGAGGCGAAACTCCTACCAACAGAAGCTTTCGTTTTTTGTTGGTACATCCGTCGGAATCCAGTCTTGGTGACGTAATTCTCTCGAGGGACACAAAAAACCCCACATTTGGCGTCGTCTACGGGGAGAGTACCTCTAAGATGGTTTCTCAAGAACCTATACCAACTGCTAATGATTGGTCCAGTCAGACCATGATACTGTCATACTAATGACGACTTTTAGGTTAAAATATATGCGGCCGCTTATGGATTACTCATAACTAGACGCGTCCGTCCCAAAGATAAAAGGGAACAGGGTGATAATCAAGCAAGTCCAAGTAAGTCATCCGGACAGCAACTAGGCAGCCCTAGACGGTAGAAGGAACTGTCCTTGTCAGCCGAGATGAACTCAAGAAATTCATGACAAGTTTCAAGAAGGAGATAAAGGACCTGGTCGACTAAGGACGGTTGGCTCCAACATGGGTCAGATGGTCAAGAAGCCTTCTCATGCTAAGAAGAACAAGTCTGTCACGGACCAAGAGCCCACTCCTCACCCCAGTACTAAGGAGAAATCTCGGACCTTGATAGATTGGACCTAATTTTTCTTGCCCGAGCCGGGTAAGTGGAAGGCCATTCGGCAGACCTAAGACGGATGGCACCAAAAAGATGTTATCTGATGCTCGGTTTTACATCGAGCAAAAGAAAAACCAACAACTGTCTAATTCGGCATCCACATCAAGTTTCCCAGACAACTTCAAGAATACCTCAATGAGGTATTCTTAATCCGTGCATGAGAGCCATTTAGGCGACCCGTCTATCCACACAGGCCTTAGGGCCGGCTAAGGGCCTGTGCAAATAGACCCTTAGCATAGGCTTCTAAAATCTTGAGGGCCCAATTATATTGGAGCCCAGCTTTGTTAAAAAAAAGGTTTATATGTGTGTAGGGATGGCGATTTTAAATGGATATCCGCAAACTCGATCCACCCGAATAAATTAAATGGACAAAAATCCGTGTTAAATGGATGAAGGGCAGATGATGGATGAAGCGGGTGACGGATCGGGTCTGATTCGGGTGGGGCTCCGTTTCATCCGTCACCCGATCTGTTATCCGTTTATCATCCGATCTGTTACCCACCCGATGTATATAAGTATATAAAAAAATGACAATGTAATGTACTCTTTACAGTATTTCTATGTTCTTATTCTTGACAATATATATGTTTTCTTCTTAACTTAATATATATAATAAATATAAATATTATATTACTTTAATATATAAATTTCCAAAACATATTATAAATCCCCCTAATTTCTAAAACCCTAACCCCTAATATTTTTGAACGCCACCTCTTAGCCTCTATTTCTCATTTTCTTTAATCTCACTCTCCTATCTTCCTCTAACTCAACTCTCAACCTGTTGTCACTCTCCTTCTCTTAGTTTCTCACCGCCTTACTGGACCTCCGTCAGACTAGCAGCACTACACTCCTCACATGCGGGCTGCGACACTCTAGCGGCTACTTTCACTAGTGGTAGCGCGACACTCCTCACACACTTCCCTCTAATTTATTCTTCTAGTTTATATACTGTAATCACTACTCATGTAATAGTTCTTAGATTAATTGAAGTTTCTGATAATTTTTAAAAATTACAAGAATTCAGTTTTTTTTTTTTTTTTTTTTTTTTTTTTTTTTTTTTTTTAATTGTTATCACCCGATCCACTAGCGGATGACGAATCAATCAGATGCGGGTGATGGATTTTGCGGGTGACGGGTGGATCGGGTTAAGCAGATGGAGTGAGCGGGTGGATGCGGGTGAAGCTCCATCCGATCCAAATCCAATCAATTTCCATTCCTATATGTGTGTGGCATTACAGAGCATCGGAGCGTCAAATAGTCTAGTTTGCAATTTATTCGTAATTCTCTAAATTCATCTTTTCCATAAATAACTCTGGTCAATTTGCAATCCCCATAAATGTGGTACTGTAAAATTTTCCATTAATTTGATAAATTCTCCATTACTAATCAGTAATTAATTCTCACGTAATTACCAAAACAATATTGAAATTTCAAATTTAATATATTAATCCCACCGGTCCACCTTCCTTTCTTATTCAATGGTTAGTTATGAGTATGGAGTAGTATTTTCTTAATCCTTGAATTGCTTCTAATAAAAAAGAAGTTTAATAAGCTATAAAGGAGTATGTATCAAATGAATCCATATTTCTCTAACTGGATTAGTCATTGTTTAATCGGTTAAAGAACAAAATTGATTCAATGAGAAAAATCAGTCATATTACTCAAAAATGAGGTATTTGTTATTTATTTACTACTTTTTCCCCATAACCTATTGAATAATCTAATTCTAGAATTTTTTTATTTGTTTTAAGTTTATCGTTTCATTTTTTTAAGTGGAAAGTAAACAAAATCGGTAACATGTAATTTCGAATAGCGGCAATTAGGGCTGAGCAAAACTATCTAATAATCCAAAATTTCAAAATTCCGATCCGCATCTGATCCGAAAATTTAGGATAACCGATCCGAATTTCGATTTCGGATATCCGAATATCCGAAAAAATCACCGCCTCTTTCTAATATCCATCAGTTTTTAGAAACTCCCCAAAGGCCCAAGTACCAAACCCTAATAATCTAATTATTCCCCAATCCTCACCGTCTCTTTCTCTCTCCTCTCTCTAATAGGCTAAATTCGTATCACCTAATCAAAAGTATTACCTAAATCCTCTAAATAAAGTAGATAGGGAAGTAGGGTCGAATCCACAAGGAAACTGGTCTTTCTATTCCTAATTAATCCAAGCAATCTAAATTATTAAGTAACAAAATAATTTTACCAAAAGGAAACTAAACTACTAAGATTAAGGGTAGAGAAAATCAAGGAATAAAGGCCTAGGGCATAGGTTCACCAATAAATAACATTCCACGGTAAAACATAATAATCAATCATCAATGCATCAATTAATCAGATCATAAAGGGCTTTCACTACGTATTACAATCACAGAATTAATCTACCGGTATTAAATCTCATCTCTCAAATCTCGACTTTACCATTATAAATTAACCTGCCTATTGAAACTAAGCCTAAATATCGATTCTCATCTCTCGAATCTCGAATCAATATTGCTAAACTCATACATAAAAGATCTGCGCAAATCTAGTTGCATAGCATTAAATCAATCAATAGGAAATTAATCAAGCATTGAAAATCAACAAAAAAATTACCCCTTCATATTATTTATGGATCCCCATAAACCCTAGAAAGAAAACTACTTACGCATAATTAAATCTATACTAATCAAAGCAATTAAACAAGACATGACGGAATAGAGAAATAAAATTACTGAAATTAATTGAGAAGAAATCGTTACCAAAGTTGATGGAAATAATGAGTTGAATCAATAAACAAAGAGTAAAGTTGTAGAGAGAGAAAATAAGACTAAGTAGAGAGAGAAAGTCTAAGAGAAGAGGTAACTAATACTAAAAACACTAAATCGTACCTATACAAAACTCCTACCAAATCCTAATTTAAACTAATAAATCGCTGAAAACACCCCATCAGAAACACGCGCCCGATCGGGCAAAGGGTCGCCGAATCGGGCCCTCCTTTTTTCTTCACCTCCTGAATCTGGGAAGCCGCCCGATCGAGCCAAAGGTTTCTTGATCGGGCCCGGCTATGCTTGGACTTGGATTGGGCTTCACTTCTTAGCCCATTCCGAATTTCAACTTTGGGGCTTGAATACTCGGTGTCCAATGCTCGGTATTTCACATGTCGAACCCTTAATCACCGGGTCGATGACTATAACTGGCCCTGGGCTATGAAAAGTGGTCGTGCTCCTCCAATGCTCGTAGTCGCTCCATAACATCCCAAGAAAATGCTCCAAAAGTGCAATTCCCTAAAAAACTCAAACAAAACTTTGAAAACACGATAAAAACCAATTACTAATAAAAGTGGCTCTAAAGAGCCAAAAACACTACCAATTATGACCAAGGGACGGGGGTAAAATACTATATAAAATAGACATATCAAACTCCCCCAAGCCAAACCCTTGCTTGTCCCTAAGCAAGGAAATGAAAAACAAACCATGACTTCACCCTAAATCAAATAAAAAATCCACAATATAACTCCAAGCCAATCAAACAAACATGCATCAAAATCAATCACTCAAATCCATCCGACTTCCTATCTTCCCAAGAAATTGTCAAGTAGAGCAAGCCACAAGAGCATATAAAGTTCAAGACTATGTGGCGAGTAAAGAATGTACTCGATCGCTCTCCAACCACCCCTTTATTGTGAACAATGCCCTCCCAAACTCACAACACTCGTGTGTTTAAAGAGAATAGCACTCAACCTAGATAGTCGACCCGGAATACATCAAGTCATCCTTCGCATTGATAAACAACTACTTTCACATCTACACAATTCCATGCACAAAGGTCGGAAGATCTTTAAAGCATGTAATGTAAGGCTAGGGTAAAGGGTAGGAAATATTTGGGAAAAAGTGAGAGCAAAGCCATGCTTAAGGGAGCCATATACTAATAAAACCCAAGGTAAAAAACAAGTAATGACCAAATCACCTCCAATCACAACTTAACTCTACAAAAGTTCACCAAACTACCAAATTGATATCTCACATAACCACCATCACTTACAAATTCACTCATAAAAATATGATATTAAATAATTAGAGTGAATAAACAAACTTTGAACTCATTCTTTTTCTTTTTTACTTGAACTTTTTTTTTCTTGAATTTTTTTTTTATTTTTTTTTCGTTTTCTTTTGAGCAACCTTCACATAGAACATTTGAACATTGAAACAATTTTTTCCTTTTGCTCTTTTTTTTCTTTATATCTCACATTGGAATTTTTCAATTTTGAAACATAAATTGTCAATATTTTTTTCCAATCACAATATCAAAAGAACAATGACTCTTCTTTTTTCACATTGTGCAAATTATGTGCACATCACAACTCTCTCACCTCACTAACTAATAGCTCCCCCAAGCCAAGCTTGGGACTATTAACCAATGGGGCTTAATTAAGCTTGTAATGTGGCTAAATAAACAATGAAAGGGCACAAGCAACAACATGGGTAGCAAGAAGAAAACAAATGTATCTAAATCGTCTGAAGGTTACCTACAAGAATGAACGCCTTTGTCCTTCACATTGTGCATAATAGTGAATCATATAAACATTACTCATAGTCACAAATCAATACTCAGATTCATTGATATACCAGGAACTAACACACATTCCTTACCAAATCAACTAGTCAAGCACTATATTCACAAGTAGTTGGACAAAATTAACGCATGTTAAGGTTCCAAGGCAATCAAACATCAAATCATAACCAACTAATCCGCAACATTCGTTATCAACAACCAAGAGTCAAAACAATTTTTTTTCAAGGGGCACAGGGAAGCATGATTCATTTTATTCATTGGAACGTATTTTTGTTTTTTTTTTATTTTTTTATTTTCATTTTTTTTGTTTTTTTTAAAGTAATAAAACACTCTAACAGCAAAAAAAAAAAAATTATTATAATGCAATAAAAAGAAGAAAAGAGAGAGAGTAATACCATATATACAAGATCATCTCCTCCCAAGCCAAATCAAGCAATGCCCTCATTGACTTGGGAGTGTAGCTAGAACTAGCTACTCCTCATCATCATCATCCTCATCCTCCTCCATCCTAGCATAGTCACCACCATGGCTAGAGACAACACCTCTATGACCCGAATCATCTGCAAAAAATAGTTAGGATCCACATTCCCCCAAAAGGGACATAATTCAAACGGAAAATTCCGTCGAAAACACTGTTTCAACGGAATTCATTTGTCGTAACAGATTTTCAGGCACCGAGAAAATCCGTTTGAAATTTCTGACAGACACAATTCTGTCGGAAATTCACGAGGGAAATTCCATCGGAAAATGATTTTAAAAAAAAGCCGCCCCCACCACCAGCTACCAACCCACACCATTAGCCCCCCTAACCCGTATCACCAGCCCCCCTAACCCGTTCCACCACCCAGAACCACCAGAACCCCTACCCACCTAACCCTAACCTGCACAAACAAGCCTAGATCTACCACCCAACCTAAGCAAACCACCCCACCACCCACCTAAAACCACCACCGCCATCGTTACCGCCGAAACAAAGCATCAAAACCCAAAAATTAACAAAAAAATAAAGAAAAAAAAATTTAAATCACCACCCACTCTAACCAAACCACATCACCACCCAAACTAAAATAAACTAAACCCAGACATACCAATCCCTTCCCACCACACCACAAAAACCCACCATTGTAGCCCATATATCCACCTTGCCAATCCCTAAAACCCAAACTCCAACAACCACCACCCACCACCACCATGAATACACAAAAAAATCTTTTAAAACAACAAATAATTAAAAAAAAAGAGATACATACCTTGATTCTACCGCACAAAACCTCAAAATTGGGTTTACAAGGCAAAATTCGACCACGAAAACCCTAGATCTAGGGTTTTCATGGTCGAATTTGACCTGAAAACCTTCGTTTTGACCATGAAACTTTGAATTTCTCTTGCCAATTTAAGCTTTCCAGACTTCGACCATGATAAATCTCTCTTACTTCTTTTCTTTCAATGAATTTCATATTCTGAAATCTTCATACTAATTTTTTTAATCTATATAAATTAAATGTCTAGGGAAGAAGAGAGATAAAAGGAGGAAGAAGAAGAAAAAAGCTAAGGAGGGCGGAAGAGAGAGAAGGAGAGAGAAGAAGGCTGTGAGTAGATGGATAAAGAGTTGAGCGGAGGAGAGAGAAAGAGAAAAGGAAAGACAAGATGGGGAATGAGAACATGAGAGAGAAGAGAAGGGAAAGGAGAAGCGAAAAAAAGAGAAAGGGGGTAAGGTTTAAAGGGTTTGATTTGTTTTTTTTATAAAATTATTTTTCGACGGAATATTTTGTCAGAAATTTCCGACGGAATATTCCATTGGAAAGTACATATTTTCCGATAGACTTATATTCCGTCGAAAAATTCCGACCGATTGTTTAAATTCGTCGAAAATTTTCGACAGAATAAAAATCTGTCGGAAATTTTGATTTTTACGACGGAAAAACGTGTCCGTCAGAAATCGGCCAATTTCTAGTAGTGGTACTCGAGTATATACGTTCCAAGAGTTTTGGTGGATAATCTCTTTCACTTTACGTTATTTACACATTATTAGACTTAGATGAACCACAAATCACAATGAAAAATCAATAACTAACATAATTCAAGCAATCAAATATACCAATTTAATTAATTCTTGGATAATTAGTAACCACATAATGTTTAATGTTGAACCCTTTTTAATCTACCTCGGTGTCAAAGACACCTTTGACACCTTAAACGCATAATGCGCCACAAATCCTATCCCTCGGTTTTAGAAACACCTTAAGTGTACTTAGGCACCAAAATGTAATTTAATCCTCATGTACATAGACACTTAAATAGCTCCATCCTCATGCTTATAAAATCAATAAAAATTATATGAACCATGGTAAAATTCTCTTTCAATATTCCAAACTAAATTAAACATTTAGTTTAATTAAACGTAATCTCAATTATGCCAATACTAAAAGTGTGGTCCATATTCAACATGCCAACATAATTAATTCCAATCATCAAATCACCACAAATCCATACTTCACTATTTAATTACCAATATTAAACCAATCCACAATTCCAATCAATACCTATCATGAAACTACTTGGAATTTATAAATCAAAGCCTATCATGCTTCTACATATTCATATAATTGCTAAGTACGCGAACGTACCGAATATGATCTCAAAATCGCCACAACTACACAAAATCACTCACTTGAAAATTTCCTACAATCCAAAATTACAAAGAGGCATTATTATCTTTTTCACAAAAAATTACAGCAATAATACACTTCTTAAATCACTCATAAATCCTTTAAAATAAGCTGAAATTTAATTTAAAACCCTCACTTTTATTCCCAATTAATGGGTGGTTAAAAATAATTTCAAGAAACTTAATTATGGCTTATATACAAAAATTCCAGCTTTATTAAATCATATAAAATTGTAAAAATCTATACTATATTATTTTAAAACAGGGAAACTTAAGGAAATTTTAGAGTGTCACATCATCGTTTTTTGCTGTTTAATGTATTATCTTAATATTAGAACCAAGAATTAGCATATTCAGAATTTTAATTCTCTCTTTCTTGCTGTAAGCGGATCACTGGAGATGAATTCGCAAATAATTTAAATTTTGCAGCAATTTATACTAATTTCGCGATAAAGATTGCAGGGAAAATAAAGGTATGTTTATGTGAAATTAACATTTATTTTTGGAACGATCTACGAATTTTAGTTTAGATGTCAATTTCACAATCGAATTTGTGAATTTTTTGATTGTATGATTTTAATTTAAAATTTGTGATAATATGAATTTAAATTGTATTTTTCTTGGGATTGTTTTGGCTATTTTGGTCTAAAATTTGAGTTTAAGAACTTTAGGATTTTGAAATTCTGAATTGCATGCCCCTTTTTTTCTCTCTTTTTTTTTTACGGGAATAAAATTTTTGTTATAGTATTAGACGACTATTCTGTTTTGGAAGGATTTGCTTTGATAAAAGTAAGCCAGTGAGAAGTAGTGAATCTACAATCTAACATTGTCACAAATTTTGTATCCAATTGCCATTAATTTCATAGAAAAATAGAAAATTGTGAGTGTCTTGTATGTAGAATTGTTGTGATAAATTTGATCATCCTTTTTATTTGCAATGTATATCTTTTCAAAATTTACATCTTTTTTTTGTTTTATAATGAAATTCACTTTCTTTGCAATGTTTATTCACTACTACAAAAATGGGCAAAGAGACCCGTTGAAATATGCTTGAGAGACCACCTCTGGACGGGTCTCTATCTCAGGGATCTCTTTGATTAAGAGACCCTTTCTCATGAGGGGTCTGTTTGTGCGGACAAAGAGACCCATTGCCAGTGACTACAGGTCTGCTATTTACGCGATGAGATTGATAGTTTCGAAGAGAAAGAGACCCGTTGTTTGATATAAGGAGTCTGTTTAACTGGATGAAATAGACCTGTCAGGTCAAATAACGGGTCTCTTTGTTCTTTATATTTTGAAAAAAAAAAATAATTTATTTTTTTTTTTTTTTTTTTGCGGTTTGCATTTTAATTAATTTTGTTTTTACGCTTTATACAATTGGCAGAATTGAGGAGCTAAAATATTAATTGGTATTAGTAATTTGTACACTTAATTTGTATGTAACATGAAAATTACACTTCAAATTGATGAGATTAAAAAAATAAAAATCAATGAACATAAAATCCCAACAAATTTTTTTTTTGAATTTATTGAAATTTACAATTATAATTACATAATTAGACTTGAGTGCTCCATTTGCTACCTTCTTTGTTTGATTATAACGAATTGAAATCAAGCAGATCTGAAAAAACAAAATTAAAATAATAAATATCACGAGTATAATTGAGAATTCCATATAAACAAATTTTTTATTTTTATTTTTTTAAAAAAAGACAAAAGTAGCAGATCTTCAATGAGCAAATTGAATTGATGCAATTCCCTTACAAATGAGTAGATCTACAAAATAGAATAAATACTCATGAATAATGGAACTAAAATCCCCAAAAATAAATAAATAAATAAATTAGAGAATAGAAAATCCCCAATTAAATTTTACATTTTACTCCGTAATAAATCGAGAAACATTTCAATATTATAATTTGTAGCAAATCAATTAATCAAACAAATAACTACAAGAAAAACAATCAGATTACATACTCAATCAACAAAAGCAAATTAAGCAAAGAAACCAAGAAGATTTTAAAAAAAATTATGCAAATTGACTAGAAGAAATTGTTTTCAATTACTCAATTTACTCATCAATTTGAAATTAATTTGGAATGAGAAACCGTGAGAAGCCGAGGTATTAATTTAATCATGAATTTTGTGTCCTCAATTTGTGTGGATGAGTGGATCTGGAAGTTCATGCAAAAGAGAGGGTATTGAGGCCGAAATCAAAGAAAGTTAATATCACAACAAGGAGATAAGAGAATCAATTGATTCGATCGATATATTTGCAGAAAAAAAAAACAATGAACAAATTTAACAAGAAGATTACTATAAATTGACGAGAAAAGTAAGGAAATTTACACAATTTGAAACCCAATTTGCTGAATAATTAAGAAAAATACATCAAAATAAAATCAAAATAAAAAATAAGCATTAAAATAAAAAAAAAAACCTTAAAATCATAATCTACAAAGAAGAGAATACCGAAGAACAATTACCATTTATACCAAATATGATCTGAAATTGTTTTCAGAGGTGGACACCTCACACCACCACACCACCAACGAGAAGCCGTGGAACGACGGATCAAAAGGAGGAATGAGAACCGAGAAAGGGAATGACCGAATGAGCAGTTTCTGAAGAGAGAGAAAGTGGATCTAGGATTGTAATGAAGAACCCATTATTATTGTAGATTGAGAGCTTTATCATTTTCCCTCTCTTGAAAGTTAGACTTGATTTATTCAAAGAGAATGAAAGCGGCGTGAAGAGGAGAATAGTGATGGGAATAAGGGGGAATATGAAGAGAAAGATATAGGTAGGGTTTTGTTATCAATCCTTTAAGTGGTGGGACCTTACACATATAAGAGACCTGTTAAGTCAATTACGGGTCTCTTATTTTTTTCCCTCCATCTTTTGGTGGGCCCTTTGATACATAAGAGATCCGTTATCTCTAATATCAGATCTGTTATATTAAAGAGAGCCGTTGAATTAATCAATGGGTCTTTTATTATAGGTTCCTTTGACCATTTTTGTAGTAGTGATTTAATAAGAATTGTCAATTGAAAAATTTATTTTTGGTTAATAAATTAAATAAATTTATTTTTAACGTGGAAAGGAAATTTAATTTATTTTCCGTCAAAATATTGAGTATTATTAGGCAGAATTCTCGTGATCATCTGATTATCCATCTTTTTTCCAGTGTTTATTTGACAAGAATATACATACATTTTTTCCATTTTATGAATTTCACTTAAATATATTAATATTTTTGGTTAAAAATTTACATCTTTTTTGATTTAATGAAATTCAGTTTCATATATTTATATTATTGGGGATAAATTTGTTTAATGGTATAGTTGAATTTTTAAAAATTTATTAGAGTTTTTAGATCAATAAACCATTATACGTTCAAATACAAAAATATATATTATAATACATTAGACAGGCGTGCATTGCACGGTTTAAGACTTGTAGACACCCATTTGTGTCCCCCCAAAACCAAAACCGGTGATGAGTAACCTTTCACGTCGAATCATAATCGAATAAAGTGAAAGTGTGGAAAGTTTAGTGTTGCGGAAAGTTTTAATTTCTTTTCTCTTCTCTCTGTTTTTTGAAAACCTATTTTAAGAAAACAGTCAATCCAGTTTGGTTGGTCCATGATATGGGTCCAATAGTAGTGTAGTTGGATAGGGCTTGAAAAGATCTTTCCAACGATATATTATAAGCCCAATTCCGATGAATATTGAGGAAGTTATGCCCAAATTACTGAACTGGGCCCGGTTTGAGCCTTATATGCGGCCCAATGATCTAGAGGAGGGCCTAATATGGATTTATAATTACTAATGCAATTAGGAATGATTTTACTCTTCTAGATTCTTCTAGAAGGTTCTTTTCATTCCTAATTCAATTAGCATTGATAAATTGACTTTTGTTGACTTTTTAGAGTTTTATTTAAGATCAAAGAACGTTTTTGAGGAAAATACGATTTTATCCTCCCGTACGCCAATTTCTATCTGATTTTAAGAAAACGCGTGAATTTCTGAGTCAGCGCCAAACGCCAGCTGTAGCGCCTGACGCTACGCTTGGCGCCTGGCGCTAGCCTTAGCGTCTGGCGCTAAGGTCAGCGTTTGGCGCTAACTTGGCTGATTTTTTCTATAAATAACGTCATAAAAACTCCGTTTTCAGTCACCAACTCTCATCAAGATTTTCTTTATTACTCTCTCTCTCTCTTTTCTAAACTAGCCTTCTCTCAAATATAAAAATTCCGCATTCATTAGACTTAGATACACCTAGCCATATTTGAAGTTGCCTTCGCCCTAGACAAGAAAGGTTTAATTTCTGAGGGTTTGGTCCCAAATCTCTCTTTAAATTAATTAATTTAATTATTTTGTTTATTATTTTCCTTGAAATTACTAACGTGTGTATTTTGTTATTAGAAAGAGGCACGAGGCACCAAAGTAAGTATTTTAATGGTTTTTATTGATGTTATTATGTAGGGATCATGTTTAGGTTGTTATTATGATATTCCTAGTATCATGTTTAGGGTAACTTTAATACCAAGTACGATTATTATGATGCTTCCTATGTTCTTCCTAATATTTATGATTGTTAGTATCATGTTAGGGTTAAAGCTTTGATCTTTATTGTTTAGTGACATGCTAGGGTTTGTTATTAATCTTGTTAGTATCATGCCTAGAATCTTGCTATTATTATGCTTTAACATGAATATTATTATTATGATAATTATTATTATTATGTTGCTTGATATTTTATTGTTATTGCTTGATCACGCCTTTTATGCATGTTTTCATAGGGAATTTTGTACTTGTAATCACGCTTAATAAGATAATTAATAATCTTGTTTAGGGTTAATTTGATTATAATTCAAGTGATCGCCAATGATAGTTTATTTGTGCATTTAATATTCAACCAACATAGATTAAACAGGTTTAGGGTTAAACCTAATGATTGCATGTTAGTCAGAAAGCGCACATGAATACGATCTGAATAAAGTAGAGGCATATTATTAGGGTAGATTCAATCTCTTTTAGGTTGGATTTGTACCTTCATCCCCGAACCCTATTTGGTTCAAGACCTTATGGAGTTGACGATCTCTTGGATCGTTAAGGGGTGTAACCTTCACCTCGTGAACGGTTTACAAGTTCCTAAAAAACTTGTTGGCGACTCTTTTGCTCTATCTTCTTTCCCTTTGGACGCCACCGTACTTTAGTGTATGATCACAGTGGGGTTCAAGCTAGGGGTTAACGCTTGAAATATTCTCTACAAGACTACTTATGTTTTAAAACACCTATTTCAAGAATTTAAACCCATAATCAATTTCTATCAATATTCATAAAATTAGAGATCTAGGGTTTGTAATTTGGGGCTTTTTAATTCAAAACCAAATCTATAAATTTATATACATCATACTTATAATCAAACATCTAAAAATCATCACAAAAACTAAAAACAATAATTAGATTAGGAATTAAAACAAAAAGAATAATATTTTTTTGTGAACACCACCGGCGCACAAACCACCATGGCCTGCTGCAGCCGTGCCTACCTGGTGGCTGATGTTGTCGACGAGTGTTGGTGGTGGTGGGCGGCGGCGGTGGTGGTGGAATAAAAATCAAAATAAATAAAAGATAGAAAGAGAAAATAAGAGGAGAGAGAGAGAGAGAGAGAGAGAGAGAGAGAGAAAGAGAGAGAGAGAGAGAGTTACCTTTGGGTATTCTCCACCTTAGACAAAGATTGATTTTGCTCATATGATGGGTATTTATACCCTCTCTCAATAATCTCCTACTTAAAATTCCTTTCTTACCCTTAATGATCCCTTTCCTATTCCAACTACTATTTTAAATTTTCTTTAAATATCATTGACTTCAAAAAGTACCTTTTATCAAATAATATGCCCTAATATCTTCAAATTATAAAATAAAGTATTTCCAAAATTATTAAATAAATTAATTAGATCTTTAATAAAACTCTTTAAATTAATAAAACCCCATAAATAATTAATTTCAACTTATTTAATTACTTTTAAAAAAGTACTTATTTAAATTAAAAAAAGGTATAAAATACGAGGTATTACACTTTATCCACTGAATCTCCCTCAGAACTTATTCCAAAGTACTTGTAGTCATTGGAAATTTGACTCAAGCTATCCTCCATGCGCTTTATGGTTTCGACTGGTACTTTCTTGTTAGGGTTGTCGACTCAAGTGATGAGTCCTTTGAGCATCTCAGCAAGTCCATTCACGGTCTCTTGAAGCTTCTTGACTGGCCATTATTACTGTAGGGAATATTTCAAGCATTACCCCAAACTTGAACCCCACTGTGATCATACACTAAAGTACGGTGGCATCCATAGGGAAAGAAGATAGAGCAAAAGAGTCGCCAAGAAGTTTTAGGAACTTGTAAACCATTCATAGGGTGAAGGGTACACCCCTTAACGATCCAGGAGATTGTTAACTCTAATAGGTCTGAAACCAAGACTGGAAGTTCGGGGATGAAGGTACAAATCCAACCTAAAAGAGATTAAACCTGCCCTTATAATAGGCCTCTACTTTATTCTGATCGTATTCATGTGTGCTTTCTGACTAACATGCAATCATTAATTTGGTTTATCCTAAACCTGTTTAATCTATGTTGGTTGAATATTAATGCACAAATAAATCTATTATTGGCGATCACTTGAATTATAATCACATTAACCCTAAACAAGATTATTAATTATCTTATTAAGCATGATTACAAGTAAAAATTCCCTTTAAACATGTATAAAAGGTGTGATCAAGCAATAACAATAAATATATATCAAGCAACATAATAATAATAATTATAACAATAATGATAGATCATAATATCAATCATAAGCATAATCATGTTAAAGCTTAATGATAGTAAGATCCTAGGCATAATACTAACAAGATTAATAACAAACCCTAGCATGTCACTAAACAATAAAAATCAAAGCTTTAGCCCTAACATGATACTAACATGAATATTAGGAAAGAAAATAGAAAGCATCGCAGGAATCACAATTGTCATATTTGCAAATCACCCTAAATATCATACTAAGAAAAGCATACTAACATGATACTAGGAATCAAAATAACATCCTAAACATGATTTTTATATCAAAATAACAATGAAAACAATTAAAACACTTACTTGGATGCCTCGTATCTCTTTCTAATAACAAAATACACACGTTAGTAACTTCAAGGAAAATAATAATCAAACAATTAAATCAAATAATTGAAATAGAGATTAAGAAAGTTTAGACTAGATTTGGGACCAAACCCTCAGAAATCAAAACCTTCACGTCCAGGGCGAAGGCAACTTCGAATTTGGCTAGGTGTTTCTAGATCTTGTGAATGCGGAATTTTGTATGAAAAAGGCTAGTTTAGAAAAGAGAGAGAGAGATTAATCAAGAAATTCTTGATGAGAGTTGGTGATGGAAAATGGAGGTTTTAGGAGGCTATTTATAGAGAAAATCAGCTGGATATGATAAAAAACGAATCAGAGTTTCGAAAAGAATAAAACACGACCGTAGCACCAAACACGCGCGTGTGTCGCCAAACGCCGGAAAAAAATTTCCACGCGTTTTCTTATTTTGATAAAATTTTAACCGTACGAGAGGGTAAAATTGTTTTTTCCTTAAAAACACTTCTTTTATTCTGATGAAAACTTTAAAAAGTCAACTAAAGTCAATTTATCAATGCTAATTAAATTAGGAATTAAAATAACCTTTTAGAAGAATCTAGAATACTATAATCAATTCTAATCACATTAGGAATGATAAATCAATATTAGGCCCTTCTCTAGATCATTGGGCTGCATATAAAGATCAAACCAGGCCCAGTTTAGTAATTTGGCCATAACTTCCTCATTATTCATCGGAATTGGGATTATAATATATCGTTGGAAAGCTCTTTTTGAACCCGAACCAACTAAACTATTATTGGACCCTATGGACAAAACTAAAATGGGTTGGATGTTTTCTTAAAATAGGTTTTCAAAAATAGAGAGAAAGAAAAGAAATAAAAACTAACCGCAACACTAGACTTTCCACACTTTCACTTCATTCGATTATGATTCGACGTGAAAGGTACTCATCACTGGGTTTGGTTTTGGGGAGACACAAATGGGTGTCTACATAAGCCCCCACTTTGACTGAGTTTGGAGAAACGCAAGTTTCAAAAACAAAAGTCAAAGTATCGATAGGGACGGAGAATGATTCAGAACGTTCTGCGATCCTAAATCACTCTTGTAACGCCGATACCTACAAAACTAGCGTTAGTTAAACAGATAAGAGAGTTAAGAAACGCGTATCTTGCACCGTCGAGCACACGTTTCTAAAGGCGTAACCAATTTGTTGCTTTGCTGTTGTGACGACCTTCCACAATCTAGGGGAATGCCATCGAAGATAACTTCTCTTGAAATCACCTCCAGTTGTTTGTGACAACCCTCCACAAGCTAGGGAACGCCGTCGATCAATACTGCTACATCTCGAGCCTTTTTCTTGAATCATAGTGACAAAATTTCCAATCATAGCAAAAGTCGTCGAAGATCGCCTCATTAAAAACCGCTCTTCTCAAATTTCAGTGATAACCTCCACAATCTTAGCGAATGCCGTCGAAGACCGCCCATCTTGTGCTATCTTCTCGAATCCTGGTGACAACCTCCACAATCTTAGCTAATGCTATCGAAGACCGCACATCTCGTGCTATCTTCTCAAATCTTGGTGACAACCTCCACAATCTTAGCGAGCATTGTCGAAGACCGCTGATCTCGTGCTATCTTCTCAAATCGAGTGATAACTTCCACAATCATAGCGGAAGCTATCAAAGATTGCTTCATCTGGAATTGTTCTTTTCTCAAATCAAATAATAACCTCCTCAATCATAGTGAAAGCTATCGAAGGTCGCTTCATCTCAAACTGTCCTTCTCAAATCCAAGCGAGAGACTTAAAGCCCCCCTGTTAAAAGCTTCGTCATCTTAAATCTTCAAATCAACCCTTCCATATTTGGAAAATCTTTTTCAAGAACCATATTTGCGATTCTTAAAGGCTTCAACTTGATTTATGAAAATCTTCCATCCTAGGAATTCTTTGTGAACCATTATGTCGGTGCTTTTGAATTGAGCCAATGTTTAGGCTCTTTAAGCTAAGTGAGACGATCTTTTATCAAGTCGATCACTTTATGTGATTGTAATCAAGTCGACTAATTAATCATTTTAAATTGCTTATAGGGGCTAACTGGCGTACCAAGGAACCCGAAATTTCTGTATGAGGTCTGCATAATCCAATATGGGGACCGCGCATTGTTTCGCCGCATTGGCGCCTGCTGGAGGACTCTGGCGCAGTGCTTTTCTTTTGTCGCCAGGCGACAGATGTTGTCTCCAGGCGACAACCTTGTCACCTGGCGCTAGAGTCAGGTTTTCCCTATTTTTCCCTTGCTGTTCGTTGCTCGGTTTCACTTCAAACTTTGAATTTGCTCGTTTCCTTTTAATCAAATCCGCTCAAATCATTTGTAAATTAAAGATCTTCATCTCCAATTTACTAATCCATGTAATTTTTCTCAAACTCCTTTCATCTTAGAAGGGTCTCATCTAGCGTATTTGCTGTTTTTTCGAAAAAATTCGAGAATGTTCTTGCTTGCTGGGATGCACCTGCATTTATATTTTTGACTATAGGACTTTGCTCATCTCTTTAATTATATTAGGGTTGACCTAAGACTTAGCGTTGTTTGACTTATTGACTTGACACGACTCAAGGTATAAACTTGACTCACCGTGATTGACTGACTCGAGGTTGACTCGACTCGATATGACTCGTGTGTGCGGGGTGTTGACTCATGCAGAAAAATAAAAATTTCTGTCATTTTTGTGGAGGGTATTGACTTTCTCCCGAAAAAGAAAGATGCAAAAAGGAAGAAGCTTTTTATGGTGCATGTTGAATGAGCTTAATCCGTTAACGTTGTCTCTCATAGTACAAGGATTGTAACATCTTAGACTATCCTAGTTGACTCGATAATGAAAGTATTTAGGCAACTTAGGCGAGGAAGCTAAGTATTTCATACTTTGTTATGCAATGATGATTGATGATGATATGACAAGGCATGCTTCAACATTGTATTAAGATTTCATGACAAAGGGTTTCTACGGGAAGTATATTTGGTCATGTATCTGTGCAGTATGTGATAATGACACTAAAGTTAGGCCGCAAGGGCTAAGTGTGTGGAAAAATATATATTGAAAATAGTCAAATGGTGGTGACTCTTAGGCTAGGTAAGCTAATGATGTAGGGATCAAGCCCCCAAGTCTAGCTCTAAGTAGATAGGGATGAGCATAGGAGATCCCTTGATACGATCATGATGTTTGAATGTGAATGTGAATGCATTTTTATTACGGCCACACCTCGGTGTGAGGTTGCCTACGTATCCGTTAGGAATCAGGTCGAACGTAGCTCTAGCCGAACCTCGCACAAGTGTGTGTATGCCTCAAAAAGGTCTTTTTAAGGGTTGTAACGTAGTTAGGATAAAGGTTGAAGAAGGGGATAAAAGGCTCAAGACCTTAGATAAGCCCCCAAGGTGTGCAACTTTGCTTTTTGAATATTTGTATTTTCATGCTTGAGGTTTCTCACTCTTTTTTAGCTCTTTTTTTTTGCTTTATTTATTTTATTTTTATAAGTGTGGACAATCTCGATCATGCGGTTTATCACTCACTTGGCATTCATGTTTCTCATGCACGGTACCGAGCACTCGATAAGAAACGCAATCCGAGACGTGTTCTTATTGAAGATATTTTCATATCAAAGACAATGGAACACTTGCCCTTTTGTACACTTTTATTATTATTATTATTATTATTATTATTATTATTATTATTATTATTATTATTATTATTATTATTATTATTATTATTATTATTTATTTTTTTCTATTTTAATCTTTTGAAGTCACTCAAGCTTTTTATGAAATTTAAAATTGCATAAGTTGCACAAAATCCCATCCCAAAGTTAGGTAGATATGGGTTGAGAAATGAAGGGTGTATCGTTAGACGAGGCTCAAAGTGGTTTATCAAAAAAGGATTGTATATTTGAAGGGTGAAAGGTGACATGATGTGGCTACAAGGGGTGCCTCAAATCATTGGTATATCTTGTGCTTAGTTCGACAATTTCTTTTTTATTTTTTTATTTTTTTATGCAATGTAATGAAATGATCATATGCAAGCAAATAAATTCTCATTTTATTAAAGGAGAAGAAATAATGTTCCTACAAAATAAATCTAAGGAGAATAAAAAGGTGCCTATTCTAGACTTATTGGGGAAAGGGTAAATAAAATAAATAGAAAAGAGGAGGTCACGAAATCTCGTTGTTGAAACTCGCCTCTGTCTTGTGTCGTTTGCTTTATCATCACTCGCTCTTCTTGCTAGCTGGAGGCATGGGAAGCTTGTTGTTATCGATCAAATGTTGGATAACCTCCTTTAGCGTCCAACAACTCTCAGTAGTATGACCCCTACCTCGATGATATTTGCAATGTGCATCTGGATTCCAACTAGGCAATCTCTTTTCAGGTGCGGGATCTTGAATAGGTCCAATGGGAGTAATGAGTCCCTTAGCATGGAGTTGATCGAAGGCGGTATCGTAGCTTATCCCAATGGGGGTGAAGTCTTTCCTTAGTTGCTTCTTAGATCCTTGGTTATCCATGGCTAAAACTTCACTGAGATCAAAGGTACTAACATTGTTACTAGAGTGGGCGTTTTCGGAAGAAGAAGGATTATTGTTCTTCTTTCCTTTCCAGCCACTGTGGTTATTATTGTTAGTAGCTTTTTGCTTTGCAAGGTCATCTTCAATCTCGATGCCTATGTCATAGATGGCCTTGAAAGTATTCAAATTGTGTTGATATTTTAAGTGCTTTGAATACTTTTCTTTTAAATTCTTGATGAACATCCTCATAGATTCTTTTTCAGAGGGCACCTTAATCATTTTAGTGGAAGTTTCTCTCCACTTATTGAAGAAAGAGGTAAAGCCTTTATTCTCTTTTTGTCTTAGCATCTTAAGTTGTCTATAATCGGTTTCGATTTGAATATTGTATTTATACCTATCAATGAAAGCGCTTACTATCGATTCCCAGGTAGAAGTTTTCTCTTTGTCAAGGGAGAGGAACCATTGTTGGCAAACGGTTTCAAGAGACAAGGAAAACAAGGAATGAAAGACTTTCTTATCAATCCCCTTAATGTTCATTATAGTTTCAAAGGCTCTTAAGTGAAGATAAGGACTATCTATTGCCTTGAATTTAGGGATTTCAGTGGCATTGAACTTCTGCGGAAGAAGCTCATTGTCCACCGAGACCCCTTGTGAACTAATGCCCTGGAATTTATAATCATTGGATATCTTGCTCAAGCTCTCTTGCATGAGCTCCATTTGTTGTTGCTTCATAGGGTCATTGATTTTGAGGGTTAAAGCCTTCAATGTCTCAGTCACGTTAGCCAACTGCTTCTTGAGTTCATTGACTTCTTCTTGACTTGCTATTATCTTCTTATCTTTTCTTTTCCGAATCACTGGTTTATCAAAAAGTTGAACTTAAATAAAGGTGTTGTCCTTGATTAATCGCCCTTCTCTCCTTGACCAAGTACTGTGGAAAGGGAAATTAAAGATATTCTTTGTTAATTATTTGACTCAAACTCTATTCAACATTCAATAGATGGAAGGAGGTTGGAAAAATGAATATTGTGATATGAAGGAATCATGCAGACGGGGAGATATGAAAAAATTAGGAATAGAATGTACCCCCAACTCAAATGACGGAAAAAACCAACTCATGCATGTACCTAAAACATGTTCATGGTGACATATACACAAAGTGTGTGCTAAGACTGGTGAGTGTAGGTAACATGTTAAGACTCGTGTCATGACCATGTGGCTAGACTATGTGACTAGACTCGAACAAAGACTAAGTTAAGACCTCACGTATATGCATTAAATTGGACAGACTGTGGTATTTTAGTCATAACTTTTGATCTGTGACTGTGATTGGGATGAAACAAACTCCAAATTAGAGATAAAACTTGGGGATACAGATCCATAGGTTTTAAGACTCGTAGTTCTTCTTATAACTCCGGCTATGACCAAAACAAGTTGACGCTTGTGCAGTATACGTGAATAAAAATCCGGGTTGACTCAAAAGAATTATGACTCGATTTTAGACATATTTATTAACTCAAATTAATTAATTAAGCAAAGTCCTTTATTCATTAATTAGTTTATTAAGACTTAATCACAAGTCAAACCAAACGGTTAGTTTAATCACAAAATAAGTATGCACAAGTAAGAGATGCACAAGTAGTCAAGTAGTCACAATATGATGCAATGAGTTTGCAACCTAACCATGGCTCTAGTTCTCTAAAGTTAGGGATATGGGTTAGTCAAAGAGGGTCCAAGGTTAATTGTCCGGATGCATCGTGCAAAAGCCTTACCTTTTGAAGGGTTGGCGCGAGTGGATGGGACACCGCGAGTTAAAAACTCGCTTCCATGGTTTGGTGAATTCAACATTCTCGGATGTACCTTTTGTTGCACAAAGCGTTCAATCAGGTAGATGGAGCATGAATTCCCAGAGGGTTATATCCATATGTAGAACACATATGGGTTTCAAAAAAAGTGAGAAAAACTCAATCAGGAAGTAGGATCGAGCAAACAGTGCTACAAAATCGGTCAAAATTAGATGCATATTTCTGGCTCGGTATTGGAAGAACTTGGCGCCAGCAAACAGAGGGCGTCCCCGGAATTTGGCTCTGGCTTCTGGCGACAAGAGTATCGCCTAGCGCCAGAGTCAAATCATTGGCGACAGACTCTGTTTTCTGACGCTAGTTCTTACATGCCTCAGCAGCTTTCTGTGCTCGATAAAATTTTCCAGTTTTGCGCAGCATTTTTTCTATCCTAGTTGTGAAAGATATTCCTCAAATTTCCTACGTGTAAAAATCCTATGTTTTAACTCATTACGGATGGTCTTTCCAATGAGAACTTTTTTATGCATATGATAATAATGTTAATCAAAATTACGCACAGGAAATACTTAGAACTTTTCGAGTCTCATCCACTCATTCTAAATCATTGCCAAAATAAATTTTAGGAATTAAAATAGAAATCCTCCCCAGTGGAGTCGCCAAAAAGTATAGGGAATATTTCAAGCATTACCCCAAACTTGAATCCCACTGTGATCATACACTAAAGTACGACGGCGTCCAAAGGGAATGAAGATAGAGCAAAAGAGTTGCCAACAAGTTTTAGGAACTTGTAAACCGTTCACAAGGTGAAGGTTACACCCCTTAACAATCCAGGAGATCGTTAACTCCAATAGGTCTGGAACCAAGACTGGAAATTCGGGGATGAAGGTATAAATCCAACCTAAAAGAGATTGAACCTGCCCTAATAATAGGCCTCTACTTTATTCTGATCGTATTCATGTGCGCTTTCTGACTAACATGCAATCATTAAATAGGTTTATCCTAAACCTGTTTAATCTATGTTGGTTGAATATTAATGCACAAATAAATCTATTATTGGAGATCACTTGAATTATAATCACATTAACCCTAAACAAGATTATTAATTATCGTATTAAGCGTGATTACAAGTAAAAATTCCTTTAAACATGCATAAAAGGTGTGATCAAGCAATAACAATAAATATATATCAAGCAACATAATAATAATAATTATAACAATAATGATAGATCATAATATCAATCATAAGCATAATCATGTTAAAGCTTAATGATAGTAAGATCCTAGGAATGATATTAACAAGATTAATAACAAACCCTAGCATATCACTAAACAATAAAAATCAAAGCTTTAGCCCTAACATGATACTAACATGAATATTAGGAAAGAAAATAGGAAGCATCGTAGGAATCACAATTGTCATATTTGCAAATCACCATAAATATCATACTAAGAAAAGCATCCTAACATGATATTAGGAATCAAAATAACATCCTAAACATGATTTTTATATCATAATAACAATGAAAACAATTAAAACACTTACTTGGATGCCTCGTATCTCTTTCTAATAACAAAATACACACGTTAGTAACTTCAAGGAAAATAATAATCAAACAATTAAATCAAATAATTGAAATAGAGATTAAGAAAGTTTAGACTAGATTTGGGACCAAACCCTCAGAAATCAAAATCTTTCACGTCCAAGGCGACGACAACTTCGAATTTGGCTAGGTGTTTCTAGATCTTGTGAATGCGGAATTTTGTATGTAAAAGGCTAGTTTTGAAAAGAGAGAGAGAGTAATCAAGAAATTCTTGATGAGAGTTGGTGATGGAAAACGGAGGTTTTAGGAGGCTATTTATAGAGAAAATCAGCCGGATATGATAAAAAACGAATTAGAGTTTCGAAAAGAATAATACACGACCGTAGCACCAAACACGCGCGTGTCGCCAAACGCTGGAGTGCAGCGCCAAACACCAGGTCTGACACCAGACGCCAGGTCTGTCGCAAGACGCTGGTCTTGTCGCCAGATGCTGGAAATAAATTTCCACGCGTTTTCTTATTTTGATAAAATTTTAATCGTACGAGAGGGGAAAATCGTATTTTCCTTCAAATCACTTCTTTTATTCTGATTAAAACTCTAAAAAGTCAACTAAAGTCAATTTATCAATGCTAATTAAATTAAGAATGAAAAGAACTTTCTAGAAGAACCTAGAAGACTATAATCAATTTTAATCACATTAGGAATGATAAATCAATATTAGGCCCTCCTCTAGATCATTAGGCCGCATATAAAGATCAAACCGGGCCCAGTTTAGTAATTTTGCCATAACTTCCTCATTATTCATTGGAATTGGGCTTATAATATATCGTTGGAAAGCTGTTTTCGAACCTGACCCAACTACACTATTATTGGACCCTTGTCATGGACCAAACTAAACTAGATTGATTGTTTTCTTAAAATAGATTTTCAAAAATAGAGAAAAAGAAAAGAAATAAAAACTAACCGAAACACTAGACTTTCCACACTTTCACTGCATTCGATTATGATTCGACGTGAAAGGTACTCATCACTGGGTTTGGTTTTGGGGAGACACAAATGGGTGTCTACAATTACGAACTTTTACCTGCGTCGAATCAGTATATCAAAGAGTAGTACTTGAACGAAAGTGTTGTCCTTGATTGAATGCCCTTTTCTCCTTGACCAAGCTATATTAAATTAAACCATTGACTCTTTTAATGATTTGATTGAAATTGACTCCTATTTTTTATAACGGCAAAAAAATGGGTGCATATTTTGGGAATCTAGTATGGGGATCAAATCAAGTTTTAAGCAACAACATGGTTTATGTTGGGAGGCTAGGTTAATATCCGACTTACCCCCTTAAAAAATAACGCAAAAACGCACACAATATTCTAGACATGGTCATAGTGAAAACACATATACAAGTCGTTTGCATTAACTTGTGAGTGAAAGTGACAATGTCAAGACTCGTGTAATGACCATGGGACTGATTATGTGATTAGACTCAAACAAAGACTAAGTTAAGACCTCAGTTATTTAATCAAATTAATTAATCAAGAAGTTTAGACTCAACACGAAGACTAAAAATAAAAATTTAAACCATCGCGACACGCTAACTCTATCGCGGCGCGATAAGACTATCACGTCACGATGAGGCTAACGTTTTACAGTATAAACCAACTTCCGCACGAAAACTAGAACATTAGTGTAATTTTTTTTCAGTAATTCTTTTAACGTGGTAAGCCCATAGTCTTGATAAGTCAAGTATGTTTAGACTTTATTAATTCAAATTAATTAACCAATTTTAAAAGCAAAGTCCTTTTAGTCAATGATTACTTTTTTTAGACTTTATTTACAAACACAACTCAACACAAGAGGTTAGTTCATCACAAGTAAGGTATGCACAAGTGTAAGGAGGGTGTTCCCATTGTAGGGGATCTTTCTCCTTAAATTCCCATGGCCCTTTAAAAGCCTAGGATTTGAATTCTTGATTGTTTTGGGGACCTTGAATTAGAAATGATCCTCTCATCATGCTTTTTATTGTAAGAAACAAGTAGGAGTCGCCAATGAGTTTTAGGAAAACTCATAAACCTCGTTCATGCCTTTCTCCCAAGTAGAATTCAAGGGATAATTAACACGAATCGTAAGTTTACCAATGCCCAAATTGGTCTACATGTACCAGAAATGAGTTCGGGAGCGAGGCTACTAAAATAACGTTCCTTTTAGGGAGGAATCGCTATTCTAGCCCTAGTTACGACCTCTACTAGCTCTTCCTTTTTCACAATTTCATCACCAAAATAATATATGAAATGTGATACCTAAATCTAAGTTAGCTGATTTTATTTACATGCATTAATCACGTAGGAATTACATTGCAAAAGTCATTATTCTTATTTAATCAATATTCGTGAATTAAACAAAAGAAACAAGATTCGCCTTAGCTTAAGTGATCAACCAATAATTAATTATTCAATTCTATTCTTATTTAACGCAGTATACTATGTGGAATTGATTAATAAGAAATCCTTTTAAAGTGATCAAACAACGCCAATTAATTAATTGAAGTTGTTGTAAACAATAAAATAAAGGTGATTGATCTAAGTGCTCGGGAATTTACCATTTCTCTTTGCTAGATATTTGTTTATTAAACTTTATGGACTCCTTATTATTCGGGAACCTCCACCGTAGTAACAAGTATTAAAAGGGGTGAGTGTTAAGGACAAGAGGGTTTGGCAGCACACAAGTTCACAAAGTTTCTTCCAGAGTTTTAGATTAATTTCCATCTGTTTGAGCCTCGTATGAAGCCCCTATTTATAGGGAATGGGTATGATTAGTGTTTTAAACATTCTGTCGTAGCAGGTGTCGCGCGCATCTGAAAGGGTTACGCGCGGCATCCCAGCGCAAGTAATTAGGTTGCGCTACTATAGGCAGTGCAACTAATTGTCTTCCGCGCGGTATTGTGGTAAGATTCGATTTCATATTTTTATGAAATTTTGAATCTTCGGAAAGCGCATCACTAGCAGTTGCGCTAGGTGTTGTGCGCAACCTTGTGAGTTAAGCGCACCAGACCAGCGCGACTCAGTGAGATGTGCGCGGATTTCTTTGCGGCAGCTTTGATTTTTAAATCTGTCATTTTTAGGGTTTAAGCTTAGGCTTAAGCCTAATTATGATTGGGCTTAGTTGATTGGACCTTAATGATTTTGTTTTTGGGTTAGGCTAGTTTATTTTTATGTTCTTGTGATTCAATGAGTTATCCATAAGTGTGCTCCACGTTAATCCAACACGAAGTTGGTTTTATTTATCGTCATTGCACTTCCTGTCGGGACCAGAGGCCAAAAGTAGATGTCTACAGTTAGCCCCCACTTTGATCTGGATCAAAGTAGTCAAGGAAATAGATCCGAGACTTATTTTGCGAAGTTCTCAAAGAATAGAGAATCTTTCAGAAATGTTTAAGGATGTCGAAACGTTCCTTGATTTGCTAAGTGCTTGAGACAAATATCTATTAAGGTTAGAAAAAAGTATTTTCTGGTCTTAACGCGCTAAAGAATCTAGATTAATCCTTTGCAATTGGAGAACGCTTTTACGAGTAAAGGTGTTCTAGGTGATGTCACGTGATGAGAAGAAATCGGTTTAAAAAGGCGTAAAGGGGAGGATATCCTCTAAGTCATGTCATCGTTGGTCTAAAGTCCCCCGATATGTCATTGAAACTTAGCCTGAGTTTAAGAAGTTGTAAGGATGATAAAAAAGGGTGTTTCGGCTTTTGCAGCCCAACATGTAAATAAAGTTCTCGACAATTAGCTTGTCAAAACGCAATACTCGGTGTCCACAATATAAAAATACATGTCTCAGGACTTGAGGCATATATCTAAATCCAGTGAGAGAGAAGAAAATCGGTAACTCTCTCAACAATTTTGTCCACAAGATGAGAAAATGTGTCTTAGGACTGGGGGCACGTGCCTACATAGATGCGACATCGCTCGTCGCTCTTTATACAGGGGGTGGATGACACCCTAACTGTCTGGCAAGTTAGTAAGCTCACTAACTGCCATATTTGCTTTCTTTATACAGGGGGTGGACGACACCCTAACTGTCCGGTAAGCTAGTAAGCTCACTAACTACCGTATTTGCTTCCAATCAAGAAGTGTCTTTTCTCGAATGGTTCAGCGCGCCTGTCGACTCGTTAGCTAACGCCTAAAGTAAAGTGAAGAAATTATACCTTTTAGTTATGAGAGGTAGATCAAGTTAAGCTGGGAAGAGGTGAAATTTTACGCAACACCTACGCCATACATTTTTATGCTGCATGAACGTCGTCCATTTTGCTGTGGACACCAAAAAGAAAGCAAAGAACGTGACATTTCTGAAGTCAGTACAGTAAAATGACAAACCTGTGTATGGGAGCTTTTATGTAAAGCACCACTACGGAACGTCTTAAGACACGCTTACGAAAAATATCAAAAAGTATGCTTAGGGATGGCACAAAGCACGGTGTGCATGCAGGATAATGCAAAAAACTATCAAAGAAGAAAACAAACTAAAAATGCAAAGCAATTAAAAGAAATATCGATAATTTGCGCGCCATTACGTCTAACAACGAGCAAAAACCGTTAAAAACTAATAAAACGGATCGAAATTCAAACACTGGTCTTTAAAGTGACCAGTATCCGCGCGTAATTCAGTGGGGCGCGCTGGCCAGGCGCGCGCATTATTCTGAGTAATGCTGGTTTGTCACGCGCAACTGATTTAGTTGCGCGCTACATTTAAATCATCAAAAAAGAAATCGCAGAGCGTGATTTTCATTTTTCGCTCTCTCTCTCCTTCCTTCGCCATTATCGACTCTTTCTCTCTCTAAAAAGCTTGGATTTTCTTGTTTTTCGAAGATAAAGGAAGTAGATCTCGTCCTCTATTCACATTCTCCAAAATCCAATGCAAGTTTTTTGCTTAATATTGTTTGTTTTTGGCTTAATTCGGACGATTTTCGACCCGCAAAACCCCAAGTTTTGAATTTGGGTTTCTGATTCGATCCATTTTTCTTGAAATTGTTTGTTCCATGTTATTGTTCTATGTTTAAAGAATGTTTTGCAACAAATTTCACGAAAAATGGTCAAGTATTGAACCTTACATGAACATTTCTTTGTTCAAGTGCGTTCTTGCAATTTTCCTTCAATTTTTGTTCGAGTTTTGTTGTTTTTGCTTGCTCATTTTGGTTAAACTTGTTGAATATGAAGTAAATTATAGTATTGGAACTAATTTTATCTTCATAAGTCATGTTATGAAAATTTGGAATCCGAAAAAATTCGCGCGAAGTATATTCTAAGCTTATTTTGCCATGTTCGAATTTCAAGATTGTTTTGTAGACGATAATTATGTTTATGCTATCACTATTCGTCAAAAGTAGTTGATTCTTAGAGATATAGGAATATAATCTCTTGAATGTTTTAGTTGAAAGTGGTATAGGTTGGCTTTTGTGGGTGTTAAAAGCCCCTGTTTACTGAGTTTAACTACAGGTATTGTAGCCCCCAAGCATGGGTGCATTCGATTTTTGTGTTTTGTCCTTACTGTAGCCATTATGCTGCCAAAATGGGTCTAGAACATGTATATTAACTTAGTTTTAGCCTTAGTACTAAGTTAAACAACCCTCCACTTGTATGCGCAGTCTTGTCTGTACTAGGTTCTTACCGACGAGTTGTAGGCTGATGAGGTTTATTGGCAGTGTACACCTAAGCAGCTGGCTCGGATATACATAGCTCACGTTCTTTATGTCACCATCTTGAGTGATCGAGAGGGGGGGGGGGAGTGTTTCGCCATTGGGTTACTTATTTGCTTCAGTGATTTAGAGCAAGTGGGTAACTTGAGTTGGGAGGAGGTGTCGTATGCCCGTATGCTTTTAGCTATGGGCAAGGTGACCTAGGTGATAGATTCCGCGGCAGATACTTAGGTGCCTCGGATCTCCATTTCATGGCATAGTCGTATCCTAGAGGTGTGTGTTCATTTTTAACTTTGTTATCTTTTTTAATCACCATTTTCGCCTTTCGATCTCATTTTTTCTTTCTTTTAGGCTTGGGGGTACTCGTACCTGCCTTTCTTATCCCCCAGGATACTTAGGGTGACTCACTTTCCTATCGACCATCGTCTGGTCATGATTAAGAGAAAGAGAGCGACTTTAGCCGTCGACTTTCACCAGAGGATTCTTTCTGCAACTCGTGCATCGGTGTGTATTTTAACAAAACACACACACACACACATATATATTTATTGTTATTATTATTATTATTATTTTTGATGATTTTTCATGTGGTTGTGTTTTGTAAACCGATCTCCGTCTTTGGAGTTTGATCGTCGAAGTTCCTGAGGCTGTCTAGTCTTGCATGGTTCATTGCCGTTTCTGGACCCTTTATAGATTGAAAGGAATAATGTCCTTCGAACAAGAGTATTATTCTGATAGTAGGTTCAGAATTATTAGAAAGCTAATATATTCATTAAGGTCAAGTGATCGGATTGCCTAGGTGGAGGCCGCTTCTGATTAGTTATATTAATGCATAATTAATATTACAGCTTAATCTTGATTGAACCCTTCGGGTCATACCCAAGCAACCGACGAGCCGAAGCGACGAATTAATTTGTAAGGAATTAATGAGTCGACCGAGTAATATTTATTTAGATGTCGGAAATTTGAGCTTAGAGCGTCAAAACCGAGCGTCAGAAGTCAAGTAAAAAGTAGTAAAAGACGAGACATGCAAATAGTAATAAATCAACGTATTTCCCAAAATACCCCTAGCATTAGAGTGCCCCGAGCAAACCGAGTGCTAGGGGCACAATGCGTAGCATGGTGGCTAGCATGCGCACCAAGTCGAGCCTTGGCTAGCTGGTGCGTGCTAGCGCACCAATGCTAGCAGCCAAGTGCACGCACAAGGCAAGCTTCGGCACCAAGCCTTGGCAGCAGCCTGCACTTGGAGTGTGCGGCTTGTTGGCCAAGAACAGCAGTAGCCCGCAATTCGTGGGTGCGAGGTTGATGGGCTGAGACTAAGGGAGCAACAATGAGAATCCCACTTGGGTGCCTTGGTGCCCAAGTGGGAGTTGACATGTGGCGCAAGGTGAGGGAGAGAGTGGGGAGCAAGTTTGGTCCCCCCACTCTAAGTGGTCCTCACTTGCTCTCTCATGTATAGTTGACACTTGTTGATTTAGTACTAGCTTGCTTAAAATAAAATGTGAAAATCTCACTATCCCACATTGATGGGAGAGACAATCATACTCTCATCATTTCCTATAAATACCCAAGTAGGGGCATAAGAAATGATGCTTGAGTAAGAGTTGGAAAAAGGATGAGAGAAGTGAGGGAGTGAAAGAGAGGAGAGAGAGAGAGTTGTTAGCCGTGAGAATGTAAGATTTATTGGGCTTAGGGTTTGTGAGCCCGTTTTTTTTTTTAAAATGGCCAGCGGTTTAAGGTTGAACCGCTTGCCAGTTTAACTAATGGTAAGCGATTCAACCCTAAATCGCTTTCCATTAGTTAAAAGGCAAGCGGTTCGCGCCAAAAACGCTTGCCAATTTATAGTTTTTTTTTTTAATCAGTAATGGGAAGCGGATAACACAAACCGCTTGCAAATCATAGCTTCCCATCACATTTATTCTACTAATGCTACTAGTGAAAACCTTTAAACTCAAGAGTTGGAAAAGGTACCAAATTTTTGAAAGCCTTTGAACTCAATTACTCGGGTTTATCGGTCGGGTCTTGCTAACCCCAAGACATTGGACCTAGTCGGTGATCATGTTGCGGGTGGATCATCGTTGGAGGCCTTCATAATTTCGAGGCTAGCTTTCAAGTAAGAGCCCAAGCGGTCAGGCGAAGCACGCTTTAAAGGTAATCTTATTATCTTAATCTTGTCATTAAGTTAATTATGTTTATGGTTTTATTTATTGCGAGTGCGGTCTTGTTTTTGGGTTTGTTTCCACGGTGAGTCGGACTCACCAAACCCCAACATTTATCAGGGGCTTCTGGTGCTCTAGAGGACAAACGCTTGGTTTTTAAGCGAACGTGTTCTCTAGCAGTCTTTGTCTGGGGAGCCTTTGGTTCCTGCGGATCCTCCGATCCGGATGTTATGTCCGGAGTTGCTATTTATCGAGGATCGAGCTAAGGCAATCCTTGGTTATCCAACAGAGCAGCTGGTGTTGCTGGGTGCATCCTACCTGACATTTGTTGTATCCAGGCTGACTCCTTTTCCAGCTTTTGTTCCGGTTAGTATTTTTGACTCGACTTCCGACGCTCTGTTTCGGCGCTCTAAGCTCGAATTTTTGACGTCTAAATAAATATTACTCGGTCGACTCATTAATTCCTTCTGAATTAATTCTTTGCTTCGGCTCGTTGGTTTCTTGGGTGTGACCCGAAGGGTTCAGTCAAGATTAAGCTGTAATATTAATTATGCATTAATATTACTGCTCGGGAATTAACTTGCATAATCTCTAGTTAGAGAGCGAGACTTGAACGCATAATATCTTCCTTTTGAACAAAAGTAAAAAAACCAAACAAGCAACATTGCATCATGCATAATCATAGCACACTTTAACCTTTGGGGATTGGCTCATTGGCTAGAGGCTGCCAACACCAGGCTTCTATCCCAAAATCAATAATAATCATCCCACCCATATCGTCAACAAAATTTTGAGAGAGCGATGTCATGAGTCAACACGTTGAGTGATTGATTTGTGCATCGTTTCTTAAGATATGGTACCCTTAGACACCCAAGCCTTTGACCTTAGAATGACATTATGTGTATCTTGGCTTATGGTATGCTTATGTGATTACGTGACTATATGCGACGTGTTAGGATAGCTTTCTTTTTTTCTTTTAGTTTGGTGAGTTGTAATTTCGTAATTTTGAGCCCTATTCGAAGGGTAACATAAAAAAAAATCAAAAAATGATGGCAAATATAAAAAAAAAATCTTTAATAAAAAAAAACTTTACGAGTAGGTGGCGCGCGCAACTCATTCCATAGCCAGCGCAAGTGATTCGGATGTGCGCGCCTACTGTTACGAACCATTTTAATTTTTGCGAAAACAAATTAGCTCGTTCAAACAATATCTTCATTGAATAATTGTTTAAAGGTGATGTTATCCATTCGAATATATTTTGCGTTCTTTCTCCTTCTTTTTCTAAAAACAAGCGTATCGATTTACTTATCCTTTCGTACTTCTCTTAGGGCCGGTTTTTAAGCTTGGGAACGAAGACTCCCGGGCGCTAGCATTCTACATTTACCATTGATGAGTGTCATTTATGGCACTCATAGGGTAGTCTTTTAGGGTGTTTTCACCCTATTTTTTATGGTTTTCTTTTATCATTTTGGTCTTTTCTCCTTTAGTTTCTCTATTTCTTCTTTCTTCGTATTTTACTTTCCTTTATGAGGTTTTCTTCGTGTTTTCCGTTTATATTGCTCTTTTTCTCTTCTATTTTCTCTCTTTGGTTACTTTTGTAGGTGCTTAAGGAGTTGGCTTCGCAAAGGGGTTAAGAGGAGCAAAAAGAGCTAAGCAAAGAGGAATAAAGCTCCTTGGAGAGGGCACGGAGAGGGCTCTCTAAATCTGCCCATTGCCATGGGCGCGGGTCCTGAGGGCCGTGGGCACGGATATAGTGCATCAAAGTGGGAATTCTTTGCAGGAACTCTGCGCGCCCTTGTCGCGGTCTAGCCGCGGGCGTGAAGAGTCTAGAGACACCGCGGCCCCCTGTTTACGTTTGGAACAGGGCATCTGTCGCGCCCTTAGCCGCGGGTGCGGGTGTCTTCTCCGCAGGCGCGGGCTACAGTACCCGCAGTCGCGGGTCTTGCCCAAATTGCCCGCGGAGTTAGTTATAAGTTCCGTACCCATTTCTCCACGCCCGCGGGATGTTCTTGGAGAGGGCGCGGCCGATCAGTTTTTCTTCTTTGTCTATAAGTACTCTAGTAATTCCTTTTGAAGGCCAAATTTTAGATAATATTTCATTTGCTTAGTTTTTAGAGAGAGAAACTAGAGAGAAGTTAGAGAGAAAGTAGAGTTTGGAATTCTTAGATTTGATTTGTATTACAACATTGCTTTAATCAAGTTTGGATTTCTTCTTCAAATCAATGAAAGTTTGTGAGATTTCTTTCCTTTGAATTTACTTCAATTGCAATTTTCTTTAATGCTTAAATGTTTGGATTGAATTATGATTTAGTTTTGAGAATTTGTTGATTGATTGATTTTTCTTTTAATTTAGCTTGAAATGAATATGTTTGTGATTAAATTTGTTTTGTCTTTCAATTTCAATGATTAGTGAGTATATTAGTTTCTAGGGAGAAGGGGAAGCATGCTTGATTGATGATTTTTGCTAGTTGATGATCATTGATTGATTTAATTGTTGCAATTAAATTGGTTGACACAATTGTGCATGTGATTATTTAGACTAGGAGTGATCAACCTATAAGATTAATCTAGATTGCATTGCAAATTTCAATGACATGAACCCTTGATTTGAGAACTGCTTTAATTGATTGAATTTGATTGTGATTCTTCTTGTTAGCCATTCATAGTGAACCCTAACCTGGATTAAAAGAGATAGCCTTTGGATTCCCTTGGTTGCAACTATCGTTTGTCCCTTGTAATGTTTGAATCAGTTGAGTGATCTATCAATTAGCATAATCATTGAGCTTGCATGTGGAACCTATATCCCTAGTGTTTAGCATATTAATTGAATTCTTTGATTTGTATATCTTCTTGATATTATAGTTACCAACCTCAACCATTGATATTCTTCGATTTAGCTTGACAATAAACTATAGCATAATTCCTACTCATTCCTTCGGGTTCGACCCTTTACTTACCGCATACTTGTATAAGGTTTATTAAGTGTTTATAAATTTCGTCTGACCAAAGGAGAATTAGACAACGACTTAGTTTTCCTCTTGTCAAAATGGTGTCGTTGTCGGGGAATGGCATTGGAGCTTTGTTATAGTTGTTGAGTCTATTTCATTCTAAAAAAAAAAAAAAAATTTCTCTTTTAGCTACACTTGTAGCCGTGCTACTAATCATTTCTTTTGAAGTTGTATGCATAGAGCACGTGGTCATTCAGTAGTGCCATTTGATCCAGAGATTGAGAGGACAATTACAAGATTAGGGGTTGCTAAGCGGTCTTTAAGCTCTAGCATTTCAAGTGAGGAAGAACCACTACAAGAGGAACAAGCAAGAACGGGAGAGAATCCGAGAGTGGCATTGAAAAAATTGGGGATTCCCGGTGCATATAGATTTGAGAGTAGAATTGCTCCACCTACAACACCGGAAAATGATTTTGAAATTAGGTCGGCTATGATCACTTTGATAGAGAGGAGAAAATTTAGTGGAGCCAAGCATGAAAGCCTGCTAAATCATCTCAAGGAGTTTGAAAAATATTGCAATACTATCAAGGTGAACGTAGTTTCCCAAGAATTCATCCGCCTCAAGCTCTTTCCCTTTTCTCTCATTGGGCGTGCTTTGGAATGGCTAGACAAGGAGGTTAAGCCGAATTCTCTAACGAATGGGACGAGGTTACAAAATAATTTCTAACCCGTTTCTATCCACAAAAGAAAATGGTGGAGACAAGATCTTTGACTCAAGGTTTCAAACAAAATCCAAGTGAGAGCCTCTATAAAGCGTGTTAAAGATATAAGGAGTATCAAAGGGAGTGTCCTCACCACATAATTCCAACCTATCAAATTATTCAAGTTTTCTATGGAGGCATAAGTCCCCAAGGCAAATCATGCCTTGATGGGGGAGCCGGAGGTCCCATCATGAATAAAACGGAAGAAGAAGTGGTAGACATCTTTGAGGATGTTGTGAGGTACTATAGAGATTGGCAAGATGGTGAGAGAGATTCAACTAGCAAGAGTAGCTCTTCGGTGTACTCGGTTGATCATCTTAATGCAATCAACAATCTCTCCTCAAAAATGACAAACTTGGGGAAGGAAGTGATAGCAATCAAGGAAAAATTGGAGAGTTCTTCTTCCCAAGCTCCAAGTCTTCCCTCCCAATTTAAGCGGAGAGGTACTCCTTCTAACTCTCATCCCCCTATTTCTTCTAGTAACATGCCTAGTGGTTGTTTTTTTTTTTGTGATGTGTGTTGTTCATATGATCATGATGCTAGTAATTGCCCTCATGCTTTTCCGGATGGGAATGATGATTTTGATAAAAATGAGAGTGAACATGTGAACTATGTGTCAAAAAATAATAATGTGCAAAGGTTTGATAACCAAAAGGATCAATGGAATAGGAATTACCAAAATCATGGTGATTTTGACAACTATAACTAAGGTGGTGGTTATAGGAACCAAGGTTCTCGAGGTAACTATAATAATCAAGGTTATAGTAGCCAAAATCAAAACCAAATTATGGTAATAAAAACCAAGGTTATGGAAATCATAATCAAGGTGGTGGTAACCATAATCAAGGTTATGGTCAAAATCAAAATAGGGGTAATTGGAACAATCAACGGAGAGGCAATTTTTAAAATAATGCTCAAAGAAGCCCTCCACCCGGATTTGCTCCAAAGAATCAAGGTGATAATTCCTATTCACAATCCTCTTCCTTTAATTTAGGTCTAATTTGGAGGAAATCAGTGAAAATCAACCAAAGTTTTTGAACACTTACATGGCCGTAAGTGACAAGAAATTTAATGAGATGATGACTCATAATAAGATGCTTGAAAACCAAATTTCTCAACTTCCCAATGCTTTGAAAGACCATTCTAGTCCTTTTTCCTTACCTTCCTAAGGCTTAGATCCCAATAGAATTGTGAATGCTATTGTTACAAGGAGTGGTAAGGTTCTTGAGGAGAGTTTTCCTAGGAAGAGTGAAACTAAGAAGGTCTTGGTAGAGAATGAGAGAGATGGTGCATCTTTGAGTGAGGTTGTGATTGAGACACTTAGAGTGGTGAGAGTGGAGAAATAAATTGTGAAACCTAAGATTCCATTTCCACAAAAATTCATGAGACATAAGTTGGATGAACAATTTGGAAGATTTATTGATATGCTTAAGCAACTTCATCTTTCCCTACCATTTACCGAAGCTATTACCCAAATGCCCAACTATGAAAAATTCCTCAAAGACATTTGGAGTGGTAGGAGGACTTGTGATGTGGTGGAGATGGTCAACTTGACCGAGAATTGTAGTTCAATTATAATGATCAAGATGCCACCCAAGTTGAAAGATCCCAGAAACTTCTCTATCCCTTGTTCCATTATTAAGATGCAAATTGACAATGCCTTATGTGACGTAGGAGCTAGTGTTAGCTTAATGCCATATTCGGTTTATCAAAGACATAAGTTAGGGTAACTTATTCCTTCCAAAATTACCTTGCAATCGGCCGATAGGTCAATTAAGATTCCTAAGGGGAAGGTAGAGGATGTTCCTTTGAGAGTAGGGAAGTTTGTGATTCTGGTAGATTTTGTGGTTATTAAAATTGATGAATATGCTATCATTCCCATTATTCTTGGTAGACCTTTTCTTGCTACCTCTGGTGCCATGATTGATGTAAAGAGTGCAAAAATTTCACTCAAGGTAGGAGAAGAGGTCATTGAATTTGATTTGAATGAAAGCATGAAGTATCCATGTTCTTCTTTAGAAAATTGCATGTTGATTAATTCTCTTGATCTTGTTGTATCTTCCATGCATGAGCACTTGCTTACTTCTAATGATCCTCTTGAGAATGTCTTGTTAAATAAGGATAATATAGGTGCTCATATCGAGGAAATGGCAATGTATGAGAATTTGTTAAATGGAAGCATTGAGGAAGTGGATGAGCATATGTGCATGAATATTTCAAGCGAAGAAGCTTTGCAAGTTACAACTTCGGAGGAAGGTAAAGGTGTACCTATGGTTGAGATCAAACCTCTTCCATCACACCTTAGCATCAAGGGATTAAGATGGAGCGGGCCCAATTTGGCCAAGAGTGTTTTTCCAAATGGTTTTGTAGAAGTCTCAATGAAAGATTCTCCTTCTCCGTTCAAGGTTAATGACAATCGTATAAAGAAGTATTTCGATGATGCTTTTTTTTGGCTTTGTTCACTCATTGTTTCTCCGACAACCACCTTAATTGGTGGAGGACGTCGAGCTATGACGTTAAACAAGAGCTACCCGGGAGGCAACCCGGTTTTCTAACCTTTTTCTTTTGATTTTACAATTTTATATACTTCTTCCTCTGAGAACTTTTCTTATTTCTCTTTATATTTGTTTGTTCTCTTGATCCTAGGTACCATGAGATTGGATCAAAGAAAATTTCCAACAATTTTGGTGTTACTTCAAGATTTCATGAGGTTTGGTTAAGCTTAGAGGAAGGGGTTCGTTGGGGTTATATGTTATTGTGTTTGCATTCCCATCGATTTTTATTCATGTTCAAACATATTTTGGATTCTTTTTTATGAAATTTTTGAGTACTTGATCATGACATTCGATAGGGACTGTGAGAATGCAAGCACGAAAGCATAATTAAGGGTGTTTTTTCTTTAACCTTTTGCTAAATTATTGCCGGATTTCAAACAAATTTGATCACCCTATGGTGCGCACGCATACCTCACACGCGCACACGCACCATAGGGGTCGGAGATTTTGGCGCAAATTTTAGCATTTGGTAATATATTTTAGAGCCCTCCCGAGTTGCATGTGGTGCACACGCACCAGGCTGCGCGCACGTACCACTGAGACTACCCGCGGGCGCGAGTTAAATGCCCGCGAGCGCGGGTATCTGCATCTAAAAAATCTCCAAATCCGAGCAGGAACTCTCCGCGGGCTGGCCGCGGGCTACCCGTGGGCGCGGAGAATTCGGGAGCGGGCGCGGCCTTCTGGTGCGTGCACTCCGTGGGCTTGCACGCAGGCACCAGCCGCCAGCCCTTATAACCCCAAAACGCACCCTCCTTTCTTATTTCTCTCATCTTTCCCTCCTAAAACCGTATACCCTCTCTTGCAAAATCAAACCTATTTCACCTCTTTTGTTATCATTTCAACATCAATTACAATTACCACATCAAATTTTCAAATTTAAAACCTAAAAATTTTAGATTTTCTAACCCAAAGTCAATAAAAAATTGGGGCTTTTTCGAATTTTTAAAGTTTTGTGTTGAGGTTTGGAGCTTGTCTTTGGGAGTTCTATTTGTTCTTAAATCTTCATTTTGGGCATTTTAGAAGTATTTCAAGGCTTCATTGAGGTATAATTTCTTATTTTCTAGTCATCTTCTTCCTCATTGTTCAAGCTTGAAACCCTTGTTTTGCTTTCATGGTGGAACTCCATGGTTAGTTCTTTTAATTTGAAATTTGAATGATGTGATTGAGTGTTGAATTGAAGCTTCTTTATGATAAATGTTTATAATTTGAATAAATTCTTGAATAACCATTGATGGCTATTTTCTCCCTCATGGGTATTCTTTATGATGGTTTTATATCTTTGACAATTCAATGCTTGAGATTGCTCAATTTGACTCATGATATGGTCTCTTATGTTCAATTTTGCCTTTAATCCATGCTTACTTGCTTCAAATTCATGATTTTATATTAATGGCATTGTTCATTTGTAGCCATCTCTTGCTTCTATTGTGAGATAATTTCATTTGTGCTTGATTCTTAAGCAATTACTTATGCTTATTCTTTAAAATGACAAATGTTAAGTCTTTATCATGAGTTGTTTTCCTTCTTGTAGGTGGCCTCACTCCGTCAAAAGAAGCGAGCTAGATCAAGTTCAAGCAAGCCTAAGAATGTTGTTCCACCTCCACCCGAGGTTGAAGAAACATATGGCATTGAATTTTCCAAAGAATCACATTGGTATTGTTTCAAGCGTCTATCCAAGAGGAAGCATTGACCAACGAGATTCTACGATCAAGCAAACACCAAGTTTTTAGGGATTGATGAGGATGTTAGCCTTCTTACAGAGGGCCTTGATCTTTTAGAGTTTTTGGATTTGAGTGCCCCTACTTATGCTAGGGTAACTTATGAATTCCTTTCTTCTCTTGAAGTTGTCCAAGAACCGGGTGCAAATTCCTCAAGGATTTTGACTTTTCAACTCTTCAACAATGATCACTCATTGACGGATGCTCAACTATGTTCATATTTCAAGTTTCCTTGGGCCGAGGATGCAGATCTTTGTATCTATCCGGCACATAGTAGAATGGCAAGTGATCATGGATATGATGAGCAACGTTGGTGGAGAAGTATCTCGGAGGAAGGAAAGTATGACCCTCAAACTTCAAAGTCCACTTCCATGATTCATCCGGCTATGCGGTATTTCAACCGCATCCTCACATATGCTCTTTGCTCCAAGGACTTTTTGGGAGCTATCTCCCGAGAGGATCTTTGTTGGTTATAGATAGCCAACCAAAATGACTTTGAGATTGAGTCGTTGGATTTTATGGAGCATTTGATCACTCGATTCTTGGATATCCGTGATGGAGTTTGCCTATCGGGGTGCATCCAATTGGGAGGGATGATTTCTATCCTAGCTCTTTGCATTAATGGCGACTAAAAGACTTTGTTAGATGAGCTTCCCCCGATTATAAATCCTCGAGAAAAATCTCCCTCTCATTTCCTCAACATCTCCGCCCTTGTAAATCAAAAGTTTCTCGATCGAACTAGGAAGGATGATGTTTTCATTCGGAAAGTTTCTCGGTGTAAGGAATGGTTCCTCATCCCATGCAAGAAGGCAACTATCCGACCTAAGGAGAGAGATTCCTTGTCTTGAAGGCCCCCGATGTGAGATATTTATCTTTCTATCCGACGAAGGACAAATCTTACAAGAGGTCGCTCAACCAATGCCTACTCATCGAATGCTCTTACTCTTCCCCCGGTTGAACCGAGAGATACACCTATTCTTTCCTACTCTCCTACTCCTTCTACTTTTGATATGTCAACCATTCATGCCAAGCTTGATTCTATTGCTAACGTGTTATACTCCATGCCTTCAATGCAACACCCTTATCTTGTTTATGACTATCATATGTATCAATTGTATGATTTGCATGTTCGGAGGGGGGAGATCGAGCCTTATGTGAATTACCCGTATCTCTAGGTCCAACAAGGACCTGTCCCTCAACGAGAGCCTTTTGATCCTACTGTGGGTCCTAGACCTTGTTACCCTTATTGGGCGGGCCCTCATGTTCACCCTAGTTCTATCATAGGCACTACCCCGGGCACTTACGACTATCGGCGGCCCGGTGGTTGTGATTATGTATATGATCCGGCTAATCCTTCTCCTTTTCAGGACCCCGAGACTTTTGGTAGGTGGGGTAGGTCGGGTGAGCCGGTCTTAGATAACTGGTCTCATTATTTTGAGGTTGATAGAATTAGGAGGGAAAGTCGGTTAAGGGGTAAGGCCCCTATGGAGGTGAGCGAGATGGCTAGCTTTAGTCATATGATGGAGACCGGTGAGGGGAGTTCTCATTCTACCCCTTACCATAGTGCGGAGTGATACTACCATGGCTACTCCCCCTTCTTATGTGCTTTATATGATGTTTCTCTATTGCTTATATGTCTTTAGGTCTAGAGTTAGGGGGGTAGCCCATTTTAAGCTTGGGGGTGTGTAGACATCTAAAAATGTCTCCCCAAAACCAAACCCGATGATGAACAACCTTTCACCACCACTATTGGTCGGGTTCAGTATTGAATCCCGAGAGTGCTTAAAAAATCGTATTAAATTCAATTTTTGAATAGTCCATGGATCAGTCTTGACGTTTGGTCAAAGCATAGTTTTAATTTTAGCCCAAACTTATTTTACTGTTTTATTATTTAATTTTAGCCAAACCTTTTTTATTTTATTGTTTTATTATTTATTTTTGGCCCAAACTTTTCACTTATTTTATTTGATTTAGCCCAAATAATAGTAAAATCAGAAAATGGCCCGAAATTATCAATCGGCACTTAAAATGCTGAACGAATTTAGGGTTAAAAATGAATTTAGACGGAAAAGCGGACTGAAAACATCCGCATCACGGCAACAGTCCACGATGTCACGGGAAACTGTACCGTCTGACAATGGGGTTCCCCGTGACACGGGACATCTGCTATGACATGGGGGTTTCCGTGTCCTTTTCGCGTAAACCCTTAACGCGCTTTCTTCCCCGTTCACTAAATATTTCCCGCGTCACACAAAAGTGCACCGTGTCACGGGAATGTTTCCGTCTGACGGTGGGATTTCCCGTGTCACGGTACACTTTGCCGTGTCGCGGTATACTTTTTTAGGGTTTTTATCATTTTAGGGTTCTGTGTGTTCCCTCTGCACATTTTTTCTATAAATACCCCCTTATTTCTGATGTACGGGGCATCAATTAATTCTATTTTTCTCTCCTCTATGCTCTAGCCTAAACACTAGCCTACCCTTCTTCTTTCAAAATTCGTTCTTCAAGCACTCCCAGGAGTCCATACTTTACTCGTAGTTCTGTCCTTAAGTCAAGGCGTGAAAGGTAGAACTGTTTGAGGGTTTGGCCCCAAATCAACTTTACTTAATTTAATTATTGTTTTATTATTATTATTTCTTTGAAGTTACTAACTCATTGATTATTTTGTAGTTGTAAGTAAACAGAGTCAAAGTAAGAATTATGTTCCTTTATTTCCATTATTTTTCTAACGATTTTATATTGTTGGAATTATTGTTAAATTATTTCCAATATTAATGTTTATTCTATTATTTTTATGATCACTATATTGCATGTTTAAAGGGAATATGTAATTGAAAATCACGCCTAATAAGATAATTTGGACAACCAGTTTAGGTTCCTTTTTAATCTTGTTATTAATTCAAGTGATCACAAATATTTTAGAATTATGTGTTGCATTAATATTAAACCAATTTAGCTTAATAATAGTTTAGAGCGAATTGAATCTCTGTTTATATGCCTTTGAGATCACAGGAATCATTTTTCACTATAAGAATCGAGTAGAGGCCAATACGGGCGAATGTGACTCCATGACTCACTTCATACCATCATCCCCGATCCTCCTTTCGTGGTTCCGAACCATATGGAGTTAGTAATCTCATGGATTATGAATGGGGTGTAACCTTCACGGGTCAATCGTTGTTGCCTTCGTTGTCCCTTTATCGTGGTTGCCTTTTATGATCCGTGAACGATTTACAAGTTCCTTAAAAACTTGTTGGCGGCTCCCTACTTTCCTTTTCCCTAATCGTATTATGTCAATTCCCACTTCCTATGAGTGTCAAGCATATTCACCACATGCTTTAACGTAGGCGCACTTCGAGCGACGCCTACAGGTGGACTGTGTCGTTTGTTGTTTTGCTTCGTCGTTCCCCCCCCCCCTTGCTTTTGTAGTTCATTCATGGTCTCGTATGCTTCTGGTATTGATCTCTGTGTCCTTTGTTTTTATGATGATGATGTTGTGCTTCTGTTGATTTCTGCTATTGGTTTTGTTGTTTATTTCGCTGATTGTTGTCTACTGCGTTTCTCTGTATCTCTGTTATGATGATTCTTGATGATGATTATCTTACATCTTGTTCCCTGTTACTGTTTTAGTCTGATGATTCTGCTCCCTATACTCTTTAGTTTCTATTTTTGTTGCTATTATTACTTGCTTTTTCTTTATTTTCATGCATTTTATTTTCTTTCTTTTCTTCTTTTATTTTGTTTGGAAGTTACTAACAATTTTCTTTGTATATAGTTCTTTATTTCTCACCTTTCTCTATTGCTTATGCTTTGGATTTTGACGATTCGTAAGGTGCTATTTCATCTTGATTTATGTAGCATAGCTTTGGAGCCCGGTGAGATCTTTCTATTTGTCTTTTCTTTCTTTTCTTGGTTGCTTAGATTAGAATTAGCTTTAGGGTGAATGAATGGTTCGAGGACGTTTTCCTTGTAACAACTAGCGTGTTTGGGGTCATTGGCGTTGTTGTCGAATGATTGCTTGTTTGATGATTGGGTATTACTTTTGATTGCCTGCATTCTTGTGCTTTTATCTCTTTATATTGATTTTTAGTTCTTTTTTTTATTTCAAATAAACAAACAAAAAAAAAACATTTTTGAGGCTTTACTTTTCTTTTTGCTTGTTTAGCTCTTATCTTTGGACATTCAACAATTCGGAATTTTGCCTTTGAATGTATGCTTTTCTATGTTTTAGTGTGCATGCTTTGAGAGTATTTGCAGTTGACTCTAGGATAGGGTATGCTAAGGTAGCGGTTTAGACCTTTTGGAGCCTTGAAGCCGGATTTTTTTGGTTTTTGGTAAGATGGAGTTGCTTCCTTTGGTGGATTTGACACCTTTAGTAAGTTTTTGCTACAACCGTGTGAGGATTTTTCTTTTTCAAGACTTCATCATGTTTTGGTTGTGCGGCGTGGATCCTTGACCTTTGCATACCTAATCTTGAATCTTGACTCATAATTCTCAAACACGAGACCGAACCAACTAGGAAAGACAAAGACATTTTTTCGGGGTGGTAATTTTTCATTTCTAGGATTTTTCTTTCTTTTTAGTTCATTGGGTTTACATTTGCCTTCTTGCTAGCCATTTGAGCCTTTCCCCTTCTTTTCAAGCCACATCTTTAGAACTTTGAGCCTTTTGTTTCTTTTTGTTCCATTTTTGGTTTTTGTGAAGCAAATGGTCATATTTTTTGAGTTTGTGGTGTATAAAGTTGGATATTGGTTCTATTTGTAAGCAAGCTTGTCTTTTTGTATATATATTGTGAATAATGGCAAGTGAATAAAGGAAAAGCCATCCAAATTAAAGAAGAGGCAAGGACATAATAAATGCAAAATTGTAAAAGTCGTCCTAAGTTAAAAAGGCATGGACAATTGCTTTGAAAGAAATGAAAATAAAAAAAAAAAGAATGAAAATGAGAAAATTCAAAAATATTTTGATGTAATTTCTTTTCCCTTTTCAAGCATTGAGGACAATTCTTCCTTTTAGCTTGGGGGAGAAGCGTTTACGCTTTTTGTATATATGCTTATGGATATAGCTTTGAATAAGCTTGGGGGTGTTAGTTTGTTTTTGTTTGGTGACTACTTCATTGTGATTCTAAGAAAGGGCCTGTTCTTTGCTTCACTTTTAGGGATACCACAAAATTTTAAAATTTTAGCCTACCCCTAACCTTTTTCCCTTACGTTACAACCTTTGGGAAAGTCCTTTCGACCTAGTGGTTGAGTCATATATCGAGGGAGGAAATTATGAGTTAAAGCCTAAGGAAAAGGGATGCAAGGTCAAGATGTCGAGAAACCCTCAAATTTTACTCTTTTCCGGTTCCTTCGAGGAACCATAGAGACGCTTACTAAGGGAATATTTGAAGCCATAGGGAGAACGCGGTTAGATTGGTTAGGATGAAAGTGGATTGCGCCTCATTAGTTCTCTACGCTTAGCATTCCTTATGTTTCAATCAACCGTGAATATCTTGAAGCATGCATATCCATTTCATATAGAAAAGTTTTCATTCATGTGCTTTTGACGGTTTGTGAAGGTCTTTATCAAGAGCTATTTGTTTGAATTTTTGTTTTACCGTTTTTTTCTTTTAAATAATTTTGACTCGTTTTATTTCAAAGAGTTGTGGGTTAAGCTCTTACGAAACTCTTGCGAGACCTCACTCGTCCTCATAGGCGACTTTGGGGTTTAAAGGGCTTGTTGTAGTTAAAAACAACCGTTATTCCTACGTTAGTGAGTCTTAGTGTATATTCTTTTTCTCTCTTTATCTTTTCTAAATAAGCCCTCCTTATTCCTTTTTAGCTTTTGTTTTGCTCGGGACGAGCAAAAGTCTAGCTTGGGGGAATTTGATGAGTGTCATTTATGGCACTGATAGCTTTTAGGATGTTTTCACCCTATTTTTCATTAATTTCTTTTATCATTTTGGTCTTTTCTCCTTTAGTTTCTCTATTTCTTCTTTCTTCGTGTTTTACTTTCCTTTATGTGGTTTCTTCGTGTTTTCCGTTTATATTGCTCTTTTTCTCTTCTATTTTCTCTCTTTGGTTACTTTTGTAGGTGCTTAAGGAGTTAGCTTCGCAAAGGGGTCAAGAAGAGCAAAAAGAGCTAAGTAAAGAAGAATCAAGCTCCTTGGAGAGGGCTTAGAGAGGGCACTCTACATCTGCCCATTGTCGCGGGCGCGGGTTCTGAGGGCCGCGAGCGTGGATAAAGTGCATCAAAGTGGGAATTCTTGGCAGAAACTCTCCGCGCCCTTGTCGCGGGCGCGGAGAATCTGGAGAGACCGCTCCCTTTGAAGAGACCGCGACCCCCCTGTTTACACTTCGAACGGGGCATCTGTTGTGCCCTTAGCCGCGGGCGCGGGCTACAGTACCCGCAGGCGCGGGTCTTGCCCAGATTGCCCGCGAAGTTAGTTATGGGTTTCATACCCCTTTCTCCGCGCCCGCGGGATGTTCTTGGAGAGGGCGCGGCCGATCAGTTTTTCTTCTTTGTCTATAAATATTCTTGTAATTCCTTTTGAAGGCCAACTTTTAGATAATATTTCATTTGCTTAGTTTTTAGAGAGAGAAACTAGAGAGAAGTTAGAGAGAAAGTAGAGTTTGGAATTCTTGGATTTAATTTGTATTACAACATTGCTTCAATCAAGTTTGGATTTCTTCTTCATATCAATTAAAGTTTGTGAGATTTATTTCCTTTGAATTTACTTCAATTGCAATTTTCTTTAATGCTTGAATGTTTGGTTTGAATTTTGATTTAGTTTTGAGAATTTGTTGATTGATTGATTTTCCTTTTGATTTAGCTTGAAATGAATATGTTTGTGATTGAATTTGTTTTGTCTTTCAATTTCACCGTGATTAGTGAGTAGATTAGTTGATGGGGAGAGGGGGAAGCATGCTAGATTGATGATTTTTTCTAGTTGATGATCATTGATTGATTGAATTATAGCAATTAAATTGGTTGGCATAGTTGTGCATGTGATTAATTAGACTAGGAGTGATCAACCTATAAGATTAATCTAGATCGCATTGCAAATTTCAATGACATGAACCCTTGATTTCAGAATTGCTTTAATTGATTGAATTTGATTGTGGTTCTTCTTGTTATCCATTTATAGTGAACCCTAGCTCGGCTTATAGGAGATAGCCTTTGGATTCCCTTAATTGCAACTATCGTTTGTCCCTTGTAATGTTTGAATCAATTGAGTGATCTATCAATTAGCATAATCATTGAGCTTGCATGTGGAACCTATATCCCCAGTGTTTAGCATATTGATTGAATTTTTTGATTCGTCTATATTCTTGATATTCTAGTTACCAACCTCAACCATTGATATTCTTCGATTTAGCAAAAATAGACTATAGCATAGTTCTACTCATTCCTTTGGGTTTGACCCTTGACTTACCGCATACTTGTATAAGGTTTGTTAAGCGTTTATAAATTTAGTTTGACCAAGGGAGAATTAGACAACGACCTAGTTTTCCTCTTGTCAACCATCAAACAATCCTCCTTTTGCAAACCATCTTCCCTCGACAACCAGTCCAAGAACAATGTCAACCATTGAGCAACTCCAAGAAGAGATTGCTCGCTTGAGAGAAGAAAAGGCTCAAGAGGCCAAGGAAAGAAGAATTAAGAAACTTGAAAAGGCTGAAAAGAAAAATGCCGAGACTCTAGCATCGCAACAAAAGATGGAACAATTATCCATTAAAGAAAGGTCGTTGGAGAAGCTTGTTCTTCGTTCTACCATGGGGAACAAGTTCTTCGACGCAGAATAGTTTGCTCCTCCCCCAGGACTTGCTTTACCGGAAAAGTTTATAGCTACGAACTTGTTAATATTTAAGGTGACCAATAATCTACAAAACCACTTCATTTTTTTTACTAGCACCATGGCATTAAAGGGAGTGGTACTATGGGCCGGGCGGTGTGGCGCTCGACCGGGCATGTGTTTCTGAGGAGCTCACTTCGGCGATTTTTGTTAGTTTTAACTAGGATTAATTAAGTGTTTAATATAAATACGGTTTAGAGTTTTTTAGTATATCTCTCACTTTTACTTCTATTATCTCTTCCCTCAGACTTTCTCTCTCTACTTAGTTTTTAGATTATGTTCTCTCTCTACAACTTTGTTCTTAATTCAACTCTTTAATTCCGATTACTTTGGTAACGATTTCTTCTCCTTTAATCTCAGTTATTTATTTTATTTCTTTCATCATGACTTGTTCAATTTCTTTGTTTAGTTTAGATTTAATTATGTTTGAGTAGTTTTTTTCTAGGGTTCATGGGGATCCATAAATAATATGAAGGGGTGAATTATTGTTATTGATTGTCAATGCTTGATTAATTTCCTATTGATTGATTTAATGCTCTACAACTAGATTAGCGCTGGTGTTTTATGTATGATTTTAGAAATATTGGTTCAAGATTCGAGAGATGAGAATTGATATTTAGGCTTAGTTTCAATAGGCAAGTGAATTTATAAATGGTTAAGTCGCGCGAGATTCCAGAGATGAGATTTAATACCGGTAGATTAATTATGTGATTGTAATAAGTAGCGATAGCCCTTTATGATCTTATTAATCGATGCATTGATGATTGATTATTATATTTTACCATGGACTATTGTTTATGGGTGAACCTATGCCCTAGGCCTTTTATTCATTTATTTTTCTCCTACCTTTATTCCTTCCCACTTTTACTCTTAGTAGTTTAGTTCCCTTTAATAATAACAAATTGGTTACTTGATAATCTAGATTATATTTATTAATTAGGAATAAATTGACTTGTTTCCCTGTGGTTCGACCCTTCTTCCCTATCTACATAGTTAGTGGATTTAGTTATTATTTTTTATTAGGTGAGTATGACTTTAGCCTATCAAAATTTGGCGCCATTGCCGGGGAAACAATTTTATTTTTATTTCTGATTGTTTTTTGTAGTCTAGGTTATTTCTTCTTGTCTTAGAGAACGATATTTCTTTAAGGAAAGTCTCATATTTTCTATTTAGTTCTTTGTTTATGCCCAGGTGTTCTTTATTCAACTCTTTAATTCCGATTACTTTGGTAACGATTTCTTCTCCTTTAATCTCAGTTATTTATTTTATTTCTTTCATCATGACTTGTTTCATTTCTTTGTTTAGTTTAGATTTAATTATGTTTGAGTAGTTTACTTTCTAGGGTTTATGGGGATCCATAAGTAATATAAAGGGGTGATTTATTGTTATTGATTGTCAATGCTTGATTAATTTCCTATTGATTGATTTAATGCTCTACAACTAGATTAGCGCTGGTCTTTTATGTATGAGTTTAGAAATATTGGTTCAAGATTCGAGAGATGAGAATTGATATTTAGGCTTAGTTTCAATAGGCAGGTTAATTTATAAATGGTTAAGTCGAGATTCGAGAGATGAGATTTAATACCGGTAGATTAATTCTGTGATTGTAATAAGTAGCGAGAGCCCTTTATGATCTGATTAATCGATGCACTGATGATTGATTATTATGTTTTACCATGGAATATTGTTTATTGGTGAACCTATGCCCTAGGCCTTTTATTCATTGATTTTCCTCCTACCTTTATTCCTTCCTACTTTTACTCTTAGTAGATTAGTTTCCTTTTATAATAACAAACTAGTTACTTGATAATCTAGATTATATTGATTAATTAGAAATAAATTGACTTGTTTCCCTGTGGTTCGACTTTTCTTCCCTATCTACATAGTTAGTGGATTTAGATATTAATTTTTTATTAGGTGAGTACATCTTTAGCATGTCACATACCCGGAATAGATAGGGAAATTGTGGAATGTAATTTTCCCTTGAACCCTATCCCTAAGCTAGTCAACAAAAACTTCGGCGAATGAAACCTGATGTCGCTTTGAAAATAAAAGAAGAAGTACAAAAGCAATTAGACGTAGGTTTCATTAGCGTATATAATTTACCCAGAATAGGTAGCGAACATCGTCCCAGTCCCAAAAAAGGATGGACGAGTTCGCATGTGTATCGACTTTAGGGACCTTAACAAGGCTAGCACTAAAGACGATTTTCCTCTACCTCATATTGATATATTGGTAGATCACACGGCTGAATATGCGATGTTATTATTTATGGATGGATACGTAGGTTACAACCAAATCATAATGGCAAAAGAAGATGAAGAAAAGACATGCTTTATAACTCCTTGGGGTACATATTGCTACACACTCATGCAATTTGGTCTAAAAAATGCAGGAGCTACGTACCAAAGAACGACAACGACTCTCTTGCATGATATGATCCATAAAGAAATAGAAGTGTATGTGTATGATATGATTGTAAAGTCCTAAGATAGAATGGGACACATAAAATCTTTACGCAAATTTTTCACTCGCATAAAAGAATATAAAATGCGATTAAATCCACAAAAATGCGCCTTCGGAGTAACTTCTAGTAAGTTACTCGGATACGTAGTAAGCACACGTGGTATTAAGATCGATCCCTCTTAAATAAAGGCAATCGTTGATATGCCTCCCCCTCAAACAGAAAGAGAAATTAGGGGGTTTCTTGGCAAACTACAATATATTAGTCGGTTTATAAACAAATTAACTATGACTTGTGAGCCAATATTCAAAAAATTGAAAAAAAGAAGAAAAACATGAATGGGACGATCAATGCCAAAGGGCCTTTGAGAAAATCAAAGATTATCTCAAAAGTCCACCAATTTTAACACCATAAGTACCCAAACTAACTCTTAGGCTATACATCACGGTTACAGACACGGCCACAGGTGACATGCTAGCACAAGAGGTAGAGAAAGTTGAGCGTGCAATATGCTACATAAACAAAAATTTCATTCAATATGAAACAAAATATAGCACCTTGGAAAAAAAAAGTTTTGCATTAGTGTGGGTAACTAAAAAATTACGACATTATATGTTACCACACACTACTCATGTTATTTCTCAACAAAATTCGATAAAGTATTTGTTTGAACAACCACCTATAAAAGGAAGAATATCCAAGTAGTTTGTGTTGTTGGCCGAATTTGAATTAAATAAATTCCTGGAAAATCAATAAAAGGAAAAGTAATTTCCGATTTTCTGGCCCAACATCCTATTCAAACAAGTCATGCAGAAACTACTCATCTTCCGGATGAAGAAATTCTCATGACGCAAGATGACAAATGGGTAATGTACTTCGACGGTACATACAATAAAAAAGGATGTGGTGTGGGAGTGTTACTCATAAGTCCAGAGGGAGCACATACTCCAATTTCTGTCAAACTAGACTTTGAGGTTACTAATAATGTCGCGGAATGTGAAGTGTGCATTATTGGATTAGAAATAGAAGCTAGCATAGGTGTGCAAAATTTAGTGGTATATGGAGATTCTAGTTTGATTATAAATCATATACTACAAAAATGGAAAATAAAGAACTCTACAATGATATTATACCAAGCACACCTAGAGCAAATCATCGAGCATTCTGAACATATTGATTTTAAATACCTCCCAAGGGATGATAATCAATTTGCCGATGCGCTAGCAAAATTAGCCTCAATGATCAACATTCCATATCATTTAAATATGATGCCATTATGCGTTGATAGAAGAGAAGAACCAGCATATTGCAACAATAGAGGAAGGAGACAATCCTTGGTATGATCATATTCTCCAATATATTACCCATGGCAAATATCCTGAAAAAACTTCATCGAAAGACCAACGAGCCCTAAGAACACTTGCGGCCCAATACGGTCTATTACATGGCCAATTATGCAAAACGGGGCCTAACGGTCAAAGCTTATTGTGTATAGACCAACCTGAATCCACACGCCTTATGGAGAATACTCACAAAGGCGTTTGTGCTCCTCACATGAATGGTAAAATGCTTGCTAAAATAATTTCACGAACAGGGTACTATTTATCCACCATGGAACATAATTGCATACAATATGTTAAAAAATGTCCAGAGTGTCAAATGTTCGCTAACTTACAACACCTTCCACTATCCGAACTATATAATCTCACTTCCCCTTGGCCTTTTTCGACTTGGGCAATTAACATAATTGGAAAAATATCTCCAACAGGAGCAGGAGGGCACGAGTACGTATTTGTAGCCATCGATTACTTTTCTAAGTGGATTGAGGCCATTTTTTACGTGAATATCACTTCTAAACATGTCGCAAAGTTTCTTAAAAGAAACATATTTTGTAGATATGGAGTTCTACATGAACTAATTAGTGATTAGGGATCTCAATTCAAAGCTTAAGTTGAGACCCTCTTAACTTGTTATAAAGTAAAACACCATCATTCATCTCCATATAGACCTCAAATGAATGGAGCTGTAGAATCGGCAAATAAAAACATAACATTCATCATTAAGAAAATGATAGAAAATTATAAAGACTGCCCGAATAAACAACACTTCGCTTTATGGGGTTATAGAATGTCCATACGAACATCAATAAGAGTAACTCCATACTGCTTAGTTTTTGGAATGGACGCAGTTCAACCAGTCGAACTGGAAATACCATCCCTACGCATCGTACTTGAAAGTAAGTTATCGGAAGCTGAATGGGTAAGAGCGAGGTATGAAGAGCTATTATTCCTCAATGAACGACGATTAGGAGCTTTGCATCATGTACAAGTCTACCAACGATGCATTGCGCGACATTTTAACAAAAGGGTACGACTCAGAAATATCAAACAAGGTGACTTTGTACTAACAGAAGTTAGAGGCCCCACCAACCGATCCAAGAGGGAAATTCAAACCTAATTGGATAGGGCCCAACCGCATAATTGAAAATCTATTAGGAAGAGCTGTCAGATTATTGGATATTGGAGGTGATGAGATTCGCTAATTAATAAACATTGATCGACTTAAAAAATATTACATATGAAATCTGGGTAAAATCGTTCATTCATTAAATAAATCATTTTTTTATGCATTCAATTAAATGATTCTAAGTGTTACGCACTTTACCGAATAACACGATAAAGTTCATAACACTTGGGGGGGTAATTTAAAAACAAAACATATGTCATTCAAGTGTTCAGATTTTTTCGAACACCACGAAAAACTCTTCACACTTGGGGGGTAATAATGCAAATATAATAAAAAAAAAAATTTAACACTCGTAGCACAGGTGTCGCGCGCAACTAAAATAGTTGCACGCGGATGTCACACGCAACTTAATCAGTTCCGCGCGCCACCTGACGACGAACTACGAACCCATAATTTTTGCGCGAGAATAAAATTGTGATTTTTAGTTGCGATAAAAAAGAGGGCGTTTCTTGAAAATAACATATACTCGGAAAATAAAAATTAAGCTTTGGTTTTAATTATTACACAATGTTTGATTAATTTTTTCATTCAATTTTTACATAAGAGGTTGAAGAAAAAAAAAACATAATACAAACATTGCAAAGAACTACGCAAAGACCTGATTTCGTAATACGAATACGTAGGCAATCTTTATGATTTGGTCATATAAAAAAATATTTAATAAAGGTCATTTTATTCTATTCAAAATAAAAAAAAAAATAAGAGGCATTATTGAACTAGATAATAAATTTTTTTTAAAAAAACATAGTAGTGATTACACTTTATTTGAATTAAACTAATAACATATTGTGTAACACTCTAAGGTTTTACTATATCCTCAATTGTAACAGTAGACGGAGGAGTAGTTTCCATCGCAGTAGTTTCAGCGACCTTAGAGCTTTCCCCTTCACTCTTCTTTTTAACCCAAACATTGATCTTCAATTTAGGGATTAGGGTCTTTGCAACTTGTTTTCTTTTTCCTTTAACGATTGTTGGGGCCTTCTTGCGAATATTTGGTGAAGGTTCTTTAATCTTTCCCCCTTGTTGCGCATGTGTAGGGTGAGCCTTTCTCTTTGGTTCCTTCGAACGAGCCTTAGGAGATGAGAAGTCTAATTTTCTTCTCACTCCTCTGTTTTGGCCACTAGGAGGAGTAGTGGTGGCCGAATGCATCAAAGGTTTGGGTGGATTGCGAGCCAAGGCGGCTTGATTTTGTGATCGAGCCTTGTTTAGCTCACCCTTGTCCGCCGCATTCATCCAAGCCTTATAGAAAGAGGATAACACAATGCTCGCATTAGGACTTTGTACTACCCACCTAGGGAGACTTGACCTATATTCCATCCAATGAGGGATCCTTTCAGGTTTACAAATTACATCTTTAGGGGCATCACAATCCTAAGGGGGGATAACTTGTATCATTCTGTGTTGTCTCATCACCCTACAAAGAAAAATTTAAGAAGTACTAGATAGGCCTAAAAGCCTAGTATAGGGACAATTAAAACTATTCCCAACCATACTACTTATGTTCCACCAAGGAATCACAAAGCGTATGTTGGGAATCCCATGACAGAATAACGACTTCCATTCTTCTTCATTCTTATGTTTGTAGAGAATTCGACGTCCGGGGAATTTTTTCACTCCATTAGCCTCAAAATTTGCTGGTTGTTCAATAATTTGCTAGCGCTCCATGAGCCAAATCTGAAATAAAAAACGAGGAAAATTAATTTGCAAAATTACACGAGTAGATGGCGCACGCATCAAAATCCGTTGCGCGCGCCATCCGCGCGCATCGGTGAAGATTGCGCTGGTAAGGCCAGCGCAACTTGCTAAATTGCACTGCTTTACGATTAAAAAAAAAACGTACGTGTAATAGGAGTGGACTTCCCGTGAAACCATTCTCGTTAGGGTCTCCTCTAAGGCGATTCAAACATAGAACGGTTTTCGCCAAAGCTAAAGGAGCGGGTAAATGACATCCCTATATTTGCTCTACTATGGACACCATGGAATAATCTCCGTATTCTTTACCTGTACTAAGTAAAAAATTGACAACAAGACAATAACATAAAGCACGAATTTTAAAGCGTTATTTAGTCAAATTGTCACGAGGGGCGACGAAATGTTCAATAAATTGAACTAAATCCACACCTTCATCTTTTCCAATGTTAACCATATCATTGTCACTCAAACCAAAAAATCGTTGAAAAACAGTTTTGGGATCTGACTAGTTAGGGGAATATGTCACAGAGAGAGTATTTGTAGGGAAGCCTAATAGAGCATCAAACTCGCCAGGTAATGGGACAATTTCACCCCCTTTAAAAAGAAAGAGATGGTGGTTCAATCCCAATGATTGAAAGCAGCATGGAGAAAATCAAAGTTTAAAACTAATTGCATATAATTCAATAAAGGGTCAAGGTGGTATATTTTGAAGGATAATTTATCCTCAGTTGAAAGGGAAGTGACCCATTGCTTCAACCATTGTTCAAAGGTTTTTGCCATTAATCAATAAAAAAAGGGGAGAGGGGAAGAATTTAGAGAGATTAATTCTTTTTAATTCTGTATAGCACTACTAAGCGAATGAATGCGAGATGGTCAAAAGCCTACACAAAACCACGCTTAAATAGACCCAAGAGGGGCAAATTTTCGACAATTTTCGCTGTAAGGAAAGTTCACCCGCAGGTGGCGCGCGCAACCAATTCACATGCGTGCTCCGCATGCAAGCCATCCAGTTGCGTGCACTTGGTCTGTCGCGACATGTCATTTTGATTTATTTCCTTATTTTGAACTCCATACTAACGGACTATTGACGAAATCTTATGAATAATCATACGCTTAAATTTTGTTAAATTTTGTGTCCTTTTTTTTATGCTTTATTTTATTTTATTTTATTTTATTTTTCTTTTATTTTCTTATTTTCTTCTTATTTTCCTTTTCTCCTTTTTTTTCTTTTTTCTTTTTCCCTTCTTTTTCACTTTCCTTTTCGTTTCCTCTTTTCCTTGTTTCTTTTTTTATTTGTTATTTTTTCAAGGGGGTAAGTCGGGACCCCTTTCCCTCCCTCGGGAAATTTTTTGAAATTTTTGTTGTACTTAAAAAAAAACCATGGAAACAAAAGAAAAATAATGCGATATAAAATGTGTGTCATATGCACGAAAAATATATATACAAAAAAATAAATTATGTACATATGTTTCCAAAAAAGAATATAAATACAAAGGAAGTCAGGACGCTTGGCGACTCCCAGACGGCTGTTGTACATCCTGCAAAATCCAAAACAAAGATTAATACACAAAATTGTGTAATAACTTTGGTAAAAGAAAAAGAAATAAACTTACCGCGACCATCCAATGATCACGGCATGATAAAGCCACAAGGGCTCTCCGATAAGCAGCTCGGAAAGCACGTATAGTCCTCACCATGCCGTTCACGGTCTCTCGCGGTACTTATTCCAAATACAAGTATAGCAGACCCGTTTTCTACTTTATAGGGTCTCTTACCTTTACTCTCCTGACAACAATGTACCTTTTTTTTTTCTTTTTAAACATCATTATTTCCCTTCAAACATATTCACACATCCACTCCTCAAAACCTCCGCCCAACCCCAAATTTAAATCCTCATCCTCTCTTGATAAAAAAATGGGTTCATAATTCACAGTCGCAAAAGCAGAGAAGGAAAACCCCATAGGCCATAATCGTCTTCGTCTTCTTCTTCTTCTCCCTTTTTTTTCCTTCTCTATCTCTTCCTCATATTTCTCTCTCATAAATTCTTAAATCTCTTATTTTTCTGCATTTTTCATTGCTCACAAACCCTAATAATCGACGGTAACCAGATTCTTCTCCGTTTATTTTTGTTTAATTAATTATCTGTATTTGCTTTTGCTTTTCAGAATCTTGATTATTTTTTGATTAATTTCAGAATTCTATATGTTGTAATTTGTTGAATTTTCTGATAATATTTTTGATGTTTTTGGTTTGTCGGACTATTTTGCCGATTAAAAATTATAATGCTCATGGGCTAAAAGCTTCCTCTTCCTTTTAATTCTCTCTTGATACTTCGTCGGAGGCCTTGCATGGGCCACCGATAACCAAGCTTTGGAGAGAGCTTTCTCTCTATACGACTCGATTGTTTATTCGAAGGTTAGTTTCTTGTTAATCTCGTAAAAAGTGAAGAAAAAAATTAAATATAATGATAATCGTAATTTTGACTAAATAAATTGTTATTTTGATTGATTCGTTTGAAATGAATACTATTCTTGTTACTTTGATCTGCTGCCATTGTTACTTGATCTGTTCTTTTTATGATGATTTCCGGAAAAAGGTATGTTCTTCAAAAGACGAACAATTTTTTTTCCTAGAAAATTTCTGTTGATTTTCGTAGATTTGGGGTTGATTTTTGTGGTGATTTTCTGTCAGGGGATTAACAACACAGAAACCGGCAGCAAGGAAGCTCTCGATGACCGTACAATCACCGCCAACTAGTAGTACTAGAGTTGATATACTCGTATTTCATTAAGAAATTACTAATTTGTATTCATTAATGTAATTACAATTGTTAATTTGAGTAAATTCGATTTTTTTTTAGCAAATTTATGTTGGATGTGTTTTTTTTTTTTTGTCACATCAATTTTATTTAATCCAAAGCTATTTTATGTGATTGTAACATACAATTTACTTGTATGATTTATCCCCCAATTTTTATATTGCATATAAACAAAATTTTAAAAATTCAATTGTAAACCTGCCAAACCACACCAAATAGAAAGCAAATATAATTTTTTTTTTTAAAGTTAAAAAACAAAGAGACCTGTTATCTCACATAATAGGTCTTTTTGATACCACTTAACAGACCCCTTATCTTAAATAACAGGTTTCTTATTCTTTTAAAATATTAATTTTGTGACTTACATAACAGACCCGTTATCACTTACAACGGGTCTTTTTGTCCAAAAAAACAGACCCCCTCTAACGAACGGGTCTCTTTATCAAAAAGACTCCTAAGATAGAGACCTATTGTGAGGCGGTCTCTCAAGCATATTTCAACGGGTCTCTTTGCCATTATTTGTAGTAGTGATATACGGTATGTCCTCGTCCTCCTCCTCCATTGCTGGGAGAATCTCGCAAATTACCGATCCAAAAGCATCGGTATACATGACCTCTTCCGTGGGAGGCACCCAACCACCCAGCTCGACTCGCTGAAAACACAATAAGAGAGTCAAGGTTCCGAAAATAAAAGAAAAATATAAAAACATATGGTAAAATTCTCACCGAAACAAAAGCTAGGAAAGGATTTAGCCTGGATGCGATGAAATCCTTGTAAGATACATCTGGCAGCACCAGCTACTCCGTTGGATAACTGAGGATCGCCTGAGCTCAATCCTCGGTAGACAGCAAGTCCGGACGCAACATCCGGATCGGAGGATCCGCAAGAACCATAGGCTCCTTGGATGCAGACTGCCAGAGAACACGTGTAGGGAATATTTCAAGCATTATCCCTAGCTTAAACCCCACTGTGATCATACACTAAAGTACGGTGGCGTCCAAAGGGAAAGAAGATAGAACAAAAGAGTCGCTAACAAGTTTTAGGAACTTGTAAACCGTCCACAGGGTGAAAGTTACACCCCTTAACAATACAGGAGATCGTCAACTTCAATAGGTCTGGAACCATGAATGGTAGTTCGGGGATGAAGGTACAAATCCAATCTAAAAGAGATTGAACCTGCCCTAATAATAGGCCTCTACTTCATTCTGATCGTATTTATGTGCGCTTTCTGACTAACATGCAATCAATAGGTTTAACCCTAAACCTGTTTATCTATGTTGGTTGAATATTAATGCACAAATAAATCTATTATTGGAGATCACTTGAATTATAATCAAATTAACCCTAAATAAGATTATTAATTATCTTATAAAGCATGATTACAAGTACTAATTCCCTTTAAACATGCATAAAAGGCGTGATCAAGCAATAAATAAAATATCATCAAGCAACATAATAAATCAAAACAATAATTATAATAATAATAATCATAATTAAAATAATCATGAATCATAAAAATAACCATCATCATATTAAAGCATAATAATAGCAAGATCCTATGCATGATACTAACAAGATTAATAACAAACCCTAGCATGTCACTAAACATCAAAGATTACAGCTTTAACCCTAACATGATACTAACATGAATATCAGGGAGAAAATAGGAAGCATCACAGGAATCATATTAAGCATATTTGAAATTATAACCTTTTCCCTAAACATAATACTAGGAATCATTGTTGCCATTCAAAACATCAAACATCCTAACATGATACTAGGAATCAAAATAACAACCTAGACATGATTTCTGTATCATAATATCAATAAAATCAATTAAAGCACCTACTTGGATGCCTTGTACCTCTTTCTAATAACAAAATACACACGTTAGTAACTTCAAGGAAAATAATAAATCAAACAATTAAATTAAATAATTGAAAAAGAGATTTGGGATCAAACCCTCAGAAATTAAAAACCTTTCACGTCTAGGGCAAAGGCAACTTCGAACTATGCTAGGTGTTTCTAGATCTTGTGAATGCGGAATTTTGTACTTGCAAAAGACTAGTTTAGAAAAGAGAGAGAGAATAAGCTTTAGCTTTGAGAGGGAAGAGAATTAGAAAACTAGAGAGTTGATGATTGAAAACGGAGTTTTTAGGAGGCTATTTATTGAGAAAATCAGCCGAACGGATAGAAAAACAAATCAAAGTTTCAAAGAGAATAAAACAGATTGGCGCCAGACGCTGGACATTAGCGCCAGGTGTTGAAGGTTAACGCCAATCGCTAGACATTAGCGCCAGGCGCCAAGCCTTAGCGCCTGGCGCTAATAATTAGCGTCAGGTGCTAATAGCCATTTTCACTCATTTTCTTAATTTTGATAAAATTTAGCCGTACAGAAGGGTAAAATAGTATTTTCCTAAAAAACACTTCTTTTATTCTGATTAAAACTCCAAAAAGTCAACCAAAGTCAATTTAACAATGCTAATTAAATTAGGAATGAAAAGAACCTTCTAGAAGAATCTAGAAGACTAAAATCAATTCTATTTGCATTAGGAACGATAAATCAATATTAGGCCCTCCCCTAGATCATTGGGTCGCACATAAATATCTAACCGGACCCAGTTTAGTAATTTGGCCATAACTTCCTCATTATTCATCGGAATTGGGCTTATAATATATCGTTGGAAAGCTCTTTTCAAACCCCATCCAACTACAATATTGGACCCTTGCCATGGACCAAACCAAACTTAATTGGCTGTTTTCTTAAAATACTTTTTCAAAATCAAAGAGAAAGGAAAGAATTAAAAACTATCTGCAACACTAGACTTTCCACACTTTCACTTCATTCGATTATGATTTAACGTGAAAGGTACTCATCACATGGTTTGGTTTTGGGGAGACACAAATGGGTGTCTACAGAAGCCCCCACTTTGACTGAGTTTGGAGAAACGCAAGTTTCGAAAACAAAAGTCAAAGTATCGATAGGGACGGAGAATGAATCAGAACGTTCTGCGACCCTAAATCAATCTTATAACGCCGATACCTGAAAATAGCGTTAGTTAAAACAGATAAAAAAGTTAAAAAAACGCGTATCTTGCACCATCGAGCACACGTCTCTGAAAGTAACCGATTTGTTGCTGCATTTGCTGTTGTATTTGTGATAACCTTCCACAATCTATGGAGCGCCATCTTGCTGCTTTGATGTTTACTCGTCTCTGAACAATGTAGCTTTTTTGATAGTAGGATGCCCACGCGACTCTGAGCAAAAGAGCTTGAAAGGAATGTCCACGCGTCTCTTAATAAAAGAGCTTTGATGATATGTCCACGCGTCTCTGAACAAAAGATCTTTGATGATATGTCCACGTGTCTCTGAATAAAAGAGGTTGAAAATACTTGAATGTTTGTTACGATAGTATTCCGAAGAAAACTTCCAAAGACCAACGCTTGGCGATCTTTAAAGTTCGCTTGAACTTTGCTTCCAATATGCCAGTACGTCGGCGCTTTTTCTGCTTGTGAACCATTATGTCGATGCTTCTGCTGTTTTTTAAACCAGTATGTCGGTGTCTTGCGATAAGCCAATGTTTAGGCGCTTTAAGCTAAGTGAGACGATCTTTCGTCAGGTCGATCACTTATTGCGATTGTAATCAAGCCGACTACTTAATCATGTTAAATTGCTTATAGGGGCTAACTGTTGTACCAAGGAACCCGAAATTGCTGAAAGAGTTTGAAATAACTGCTCTGAGTGGTTGAGCATATTGCCGCCGCTGCAATGCCTCTAGTGCTGCGATTTGGCTCTGTCGCCAGACGCTGAAATTTGTTGCCAGACGCTAGATGTTGTCGTCTGGCGCTGGAGTCGGGTCTTCCCTATTCTGCTCTTGCTGCCGCTGGGATGCACCTGTATTTATCTTTGAATATAGGACTTTGCTAATCTTTTAAATTATCTTAGGGTTGACCTAAGGTTTAATGTCGCTTGACTCATTGACTTGAAACGACTCAAGGTATAAACTTGACTCGCTGTGATTGACTCGAGGTTGACTCGACTCAAAGTGAAATGTCACGTGTGACTCATGACCCGTGTGTGCATTGTATTGTGATCGTGCGACTTGAAAATGCGAAAAAGCAAAAATTTTCCATCATTTTTGTGGAGGTACCGACTTTCTCCCGAAAAAGAAAGACGCGAAAAAAAGAAAGAAGCGAAGTTTTTGAAGGTGCATGTTGGATGACCTTAATCTGTTAACGTTGTCTGTCATAGTACAAGGATTGTAACATCTTAGACTATCCTAGTTGACTCGATAATGAAAGTATTTAGGTAACTTAGGCGCGGAGGCTAAGTACTTCATACTTTGTGATGCGATGATGATTGATGAGCAATTTTGACATGACAAAGCATGCTTCAGCGTTATGTTAAGATTTCATGACAAAGGGTTCCTAAGGGGAAGACTATTTGGTCATGTATCTGTGCGGTGTGTGAAAGTGATACTAAAGTTAGGCCTCAAGAGTTAAGTGTGTGGGAAAATATTATTTTAAGAAGAGTCAAATGATGGAGACTCTTTAGGCTAGGTAAGCTAATGATGTAAGGATCAAGCCCCCAAGTCTAGCTCTAAGTAGATAGGGATGAGCATTGGAGATCCCTTGATATGATCATGGTGTGTGAATGTGAATATGAATGCATGTTTATTACGGTTGCACCTCGATGTGAGGTTGCCTACATATCCGTTAGGAATCAGGCCGAAAGTAGCTCTAGCCGAACCTCGCACAAGTGTGTTACCTCAAAAAGGTCTTTTTAAAGGTTGTAACATGGTTAGGCTAAAGGATGAAGAAGAAGGGTATAAAAGGCTCAAGACCCTAGATAAGCCCCAAAGTGTGCAATTTTGCTTTTAAATATTTGTATTTTTATGCTTGAGGGTTTTAACTCTTTTTTAGCTCTCTTTTCTTTTTTTGCTTTAGCATTTATTTTATTTTTATAAGTGTGGGAAATCCAGATCATGTGGCCTATCACTCACTTGGCATTCATGTTTATCAGGCACGGTACCAAATACTCGATAAGATACGTAATCTGAGATGTGTTCATATCAAAGACATTTTCATATCAAAGAAATTATTGGAACACTTGCCCTTTTGTACACTTTTATTTATTTTTTGTTATTTTAATCTTTTGAAGTTACTCAAGCTTTTTAAGAAATTGAAAATTGCATAAGTTGAACACAATCCTATCCCAAAGTTAGGTAGATATGGGTTGAAAAATGAAGGGTCTATCATTAGACGAGGCTTAAAGAGGTTTATCAAAAAAAGATTGCATATTTGATGGGTGAAAGGTGATATGATGTGGATACAAGGGGTGCCTCAAATCATTGGTATACCTTGTGCTTAGTTTGACATGGGTTTTTTTATTTATTTTTATTTATTTTTATTTATTTATTTTTTTTAATGCAATGCAATGCAATGATCATATGCAAGGAAAGTAAATGCTCATTTTATTAAAAGGGAAAAAGAAAGAATCTACAAAATTAATCTAAGGGAAAATAAAGGTGTCTATGCTAGACTTATTGGGGAATGGAAAAAATGAAAAAGAAATAGAGAAAAGAAAAAAAAAGGTCATGAAATCTTGTCGTTGAAGCTTGCCTCTTGTCCCTTGGCTTATCATCACTTGGTGTTCTTGCGGACTAGAGGTATTGGAAGCCCGTTATTGTCGATCAAATATTGGATTTCTTCCTTTAGCTTCCAACAGCTCTCAGTAGTTTGACCCCTACCTTGATATGATGGTACTTGCAGCGTACATTTGGGTTCAAACTAGGCAATCTCTTCTCAAGTGGGGGATCTTGAATTAGTCCAATAGGAGTAATGAGTCCCTTTGCATGGAGTCGATCGAAAGCATCATTTTAGCTAATTCCAATAGGGGTGAAATCCTTTCTTAGTAGCTTTCTAAATCCTCTATTATCCATGGCTAATAATTTCATTATGGTCGAAAGTACCAACACTGTTACAAGAGTAGGTTCTTCTTTCCTTTACAGCCACTGTTGTTATCTTTACTAACCTTGGCCTTCTTGTCACGCGGAGGAACATGAAGGAGATTTGAATCAATGAGGTCTTAAACACGATCTTTGAGGGCGAGACATACTTCAGTGGTGTGACCACGACCTCTATGGTATCGACAATAAGATTTTGGGTCCCAATTGGGATACCGTTTTTCAGGCGGAGGATCTTGACTGGGACCAATGGAGTGAATGAGACCTTGATCGTGAAGACAGTCAAAAGCTTCATTGTAAGTCATTCCTATTGGTATGTATTCTTTAATGGTTCGTTTCGCCCGTGGCTTAGGAGAATTGAGTTTTTCATTAAATCCTTGGTGAGAATTTCGTTCAATAACCATCACCCGATTTGCTAATCCTTCTACCATATTCAAGAGCATGGCAATGACATCTTGCAGTTTTCGAACGTCTTCTTTTAGACTTGATAAGTTTTCCCTGGTATTATTTAAGAAAAGACTTTCATCCTCCTCAATCATGGCCACTTCATCAAGAGAGGTTATATAAGTTGTCTCGATCATGGGCTCACCTACAGGTGTGATAAGGAGTGAAGGATCGAAGGATGTTTGATCTTCTGTGATGGCTAGAACCTCATAAGTTTTATTGTCATCAATCAGATCTTGAATAGTTTCTTTAAGTTTCCAACACTCCTTAGTATCGTGACCCTTTCCTTGGTGATATTTGCAATGTTTATTAGGATCCCACTTTGGTGGCCTGGCTTCTGGAACTAGATCTTTGATAGGTCTTATGGGCATGACTAGTCCTTTGTGGTGTAGTTTCTCGAAAGCTATTTCATAACTCATGCCAAATGGAGTGAACAATATTTTTGACCTTTGGATCCGTGGTTTGGGGGTGATCGTAGCATGTACTTCATTAATGGGAGAGGAAAAAGAAGGATGGTAGTTCTTCTTTCCTCTCGAACTATTATCTTTCAGGAGGTCATCTTCAATGTCAATGCCTATATTATACACAGCCTTGAAAGTATTTAAGTTGTGTTGATATTTTAAGTGCTTTGCATATTTTTCTTGAAGGTTTTTGATGAACATCCTGACGAAATCTTTTTCGGTAGGAACCTTAACCATATTAGCAGAAGTTTCCCTCCATTTGTTGAAGAAAGAAGTGAACCCTTCGTTTTCTTTTTGTTTTAACATCTCAAGTTGTATGTGGTCTTTTTCGTCTTGAATGTTGCACTTATATCTATCTATGAAAGCGTTTGTTATCAGCTCCCAAGTAAAGGTTTTCTCTTTGTCAAGGGAAAAGAACCATTGTTGACAAACGGTTTCAAGAGATAAAGTAAACAAGGAATGAAAGACTTTCCTATCAATCTCCTTAATGTTCATTATGGTTTCAAAGGCTCTTAGATGAAAGTAAGGGTTATCTATTGCCTTGAATTTTGGGATGTCATTGGCATCGAACTTATGCGGAAGAAAATCCTTGTCCAGCGAGACCCCTTGTGAACTAATGCCTTGGAACTTGTAGTCACTAGATAGCTTGCTCAAGCTTTCTTGCATGAGCTCCATTTCTTGTTGCTTCACAGGGTCATCAATTTTGAGGGTTAAAGCCTTCAATGCTTCACTCACGGTAGTCAATTGATTCCTAAGTTCATTGACTTCTTCTTGACTTGCCATTATCTTCTTACCTTTCCTTTTTTTGACGAATCGGTTTATAAAAAAGTAAGATTTGAACAAAGGTGTTGTCCTTGATTAATCGCCCTTCTCTCCTTTACCAAGTACTGTGGAAAGAGAAATTAGGGATGTCAACTAATAATTATTTGGCTCAAACTCTATTCAACATGTAAAGATGGAAGAAGGTAAGAAGAATGAAGGTTGTGATATGAAGGGATCATGTAGAAAATGGAAAGGTGATGTAGGTGGAGAGATGTGAAAAAATTAGGAATAGAATGTACCCCCCACTCAAGTGACGGAAAGAACCGACTCATGCATGAACCTAAGACATGGTCGTGGTGACATATGTGTAGACACCCATTTGTGTCTCCCCAAAACCAAACCTAGTGATGAGTACCTTTCGCGTCGAATCATAATCGAATGAAGTGAAAGTGTGGAAAGTCTAGTATTGTGGATAATTTTAATTTCTTTTCTCTTCTCTCTGTTTTTGAAAACTTATTTTAAGAAAACATCCAATCCAGTTTGGTTGGTCCATGATATGGGTCCAATAGTAGTGTAGTTGGATGGGGCTTGACAAGAGCTTTCCATCTATATATTATAAGCCCAATTCCGATGAATATTGAGGAAGTTATGGCCAATTTACTAAACTGGGCCCGATTTGAGCCTTATATGCGGCCCAATGATCTAGAGGAGGGCCTAATATAGATTTATCATTCCTAATGCAATTAGGAATAGTTTTAGTCTTCTAGATTCTTCTAGAAGGTTCTTTTCATTCCTAATTCAATTAGCATTAATAAATTGACTTTTGTTGACTTTTCAGAGTTTTAATTAAAATCAAAGAGTACTTTTTTAGGAAGATACGATTTTATCCTCCTGTACGGCAATTTTTATCTGATTTTAAGAAAACGCGTGATTTTCTAAATCAGCGCCAAACGCCAGCTGTAGCGCCTGGCGCTACGCTTGGCGCCTGGCGCTAATGTTGGCGCCTGGCGCCAATAGCCATCGTTGGCGCTGGTTCAGTTTTACGTGTGCCAGACTCTGTTTTGATATTTTATCTTTTTGGCTTATTTTCTCTATAAATAACGTGCTAAAAACTCCGTTTTCAATAATCAGTTTTTCATCTATAACTAGTTTTCATTCATCAACAATCTACAAAAAACATTCACCAACTCTCATCAAGATTCTCTTGATTACTTTCTCTCTCTCTATTCTTTATTTTCTAAACTAGCTTTTAAATACAAAATTCTGCATTCATTAGATCTAGATACACCTAGTCATATTTGAAGTTGCCTTCGCCCTAGACGTGAAAGGTTTTAATTTCTGAGGGTTTGGTCCCAAATCTCACTTTTCATTATTTAATTTAATTGTTTTGATTATTATTTGCCTTGAAGTTACTAACGTGTGTATTTTGTTATTAGAAAGAGGTACGAGGCATCAAAGTAAGTACTTTAATGGTTTTTTTATTGATGTTATGATATAGAGTTCATGCTTAGGTTGTTATTATGATTCCTAGTATCATGTCTAGGGTAGCTTTAGTATCAAGTATGATTAAAAGTATGATGCTTCCTATATTCTTCCTAATATTAATGATTGTTAGTATCATGTTAGGGTTAAATATTTGATTTTTATATGTTTAGTGACATGCTAGGGTTTGTTATTAATCTTGTAAGTATCATGCCTAGGATCTTGCTATTATTATGCTTTAACATTATAATGATCATGATTATTATTATTATTTTAATAATTGTTATTTATTGTTATGTTGCTTGATGCTTATTTATTGTTATTTCTTGATCACACCTTTTATGCATGTTTAAAGGGAATTTGTACTTGTAATCACGCTTAATAAGATAATTAATAATCTTGTTTAGGGTTAATATGATTATAACTCAAGTGATTGCCAATAATAGTTTTATTTGTGCATTAAACTCAACCAACATAGATAAACGGGTTTAGGGTTAAACCTATTGATTGTATGTTAATCAGAAAGCGCACATGAATACGATCAGAATAAAGTAGAGGCCTATTATTAGGGCAGGTTCAATCTCTTTTAGGTTGGATTTGTACCTTCATCCCCGAACCCTTATTTGGTTCAAGACCTTATGGAGTTGACGATCTCTTGGATTGTTAAGGGGGTGTAACCTTCACCCTATGAACGGTTTACAAGTTCCTAAAACTTGTTGGTGACTCTTTTGCTCTATCTTCTTCCCTTTTGGGCGGCACCGTACTTTAGTGTATGATCACAGTGGGGTTCAAGATAGAGGGGTTAACGCTTGAAATATTCCCTACAATATGCTCAAAGTGTGTCTAAGACTAGTGAGTGTAATGAGTGTAGGTGACATATTAAGACTCTTGTGTGAGACCAGTGGCTAGACTATGCGACTAGACTCAATTAAGGACTTAACGAGGTATTATTATTAATAAAATTAATCGAATTGATTAACAGACTGTTCAATTAGACACAAAGTGATGACCCAAGCATAATACCGAACTGTCGCCACACTGTGTAGTGTAGCGCCAAACGACAAAGCTGTCGCCAGGAGCTGCACTCCACAGAGTGGCGCTGTAGTCCAAATCGCGGCGCCTTGCTGGAACGTTGATCTGGAACTACTTTCGGTATTATTTCTCTACAAGGTATGCCTAAAGTCGTACTACGTCAATTTTGATTAAATTATTAGACTTTTATTACTTAAAATTAATTATTTAATTAGGCAAAGTCCTTTTAGCCATTAATCAGTTTATTTAATCTTAAACACAAGTTAAACAAACGGTTAGGAAAAACACATAGAGTGTGCACAACAAATAATGCACAATTAGTCAAGTAGGCACAATATAATGCAATGAGTTTGAAACATAACCATGGCTCTATTTCTCTAAAGTTCGGGATATGGGTTAGTGATGAGTGTCATTTATGACACTCATTTGGCTTCTTTTAGGTTGATTTTCATGCTCTTTTATAGCACTTTTCTTTAGTTTTCCTTAGTTTTGTTCATTATTTCTTTAGTTTGTGCTTTCCTTAGTTAGTTTTCTTCTTTGTTTTTTTTTTATCTTTTTCCCTTTTATTTGCTTGTTTTCATGTATTTTCAAGTTATGATAGTGTTCCAAGGCCAGGATTCCCGAGCATTCCTCTCATATTTCTCATCATTTTGGATGCCTCTTGCTTATCATTTGGAGCTCAAGTTTGAAGGAATGCAAGGAGCAAGTTCATGAGATCGGTGCATGCATGTGGTCGGGGCATCATCTTTGGCATGAACCCATCAAAAGAGTCATTTCAAGACTGCCTACCTTAGTGTTCATCATCATCACCAAGACGAGCGCACGAGGATGAGCTAGGACGAAGAAGAGGGAGCTCCCCTGCTGCCAGGTGCGGGCGCGCACGAGGGTAGTGCGGCCACGCACCTGGGTGGCGCGGGTGCGGGCGCGCCTTCCAGGGCCCCTGTTCCGTACCCATTTTCTCGCGGCCACGCCTCTCCCTTGTTGCGACCGCACATTCCGGGGTCTCTTTTGGACGATCTAACTAACTTTTCTCTTGTTAATTTTACTATATATAGTTTTTCCTTCTATTTTTAGAGAGAGGATGATTAGAATAGAATGAGATTTAGTTTTAGATCAAATTAGAGAGATTTTTAGAGAGAGATACTCTAGGTTTTAGTGAGAGAATTTCATGGTGGATTGTTGATGATTGAAGATTTCTCCATTTCCTTTGATCTTTGATCAAGTTTGTAAGGATTCCTTTTCTTTAATTCAATCTTTAGTTTGATTTCAATTGTTTTGTTCAATGTTCATGTTTGATTGAAGTTTGATTGATTTGTGATTTAATTTTAGTTTGTTTAATTGATCATAATGAATTTGTTGTTTAGCTTTGTTTTGATCTTGATTTCTATGGATTGTGAGTAGTTTGATTTATAGGGTAATGGTGAAGCATATATGAGTAATGGATTGATGTTAATTTGGGGAAATTGATGGAGTTGATGATGTGATTAAATTGGTTAATTGATTATGTGCATGTGTGTGTTTGATTTAGGCTAGATCATCCTAGTTATTCACACTATATTGCATTGTAGGTTCACATTGATACGGACCATTGATTTGTGGCTTGCATTTAACGATTGAGGTGTTTTGTGACGTTCCTAGCTAGAGTTTATATCGTAGTTGACGCTAGTTTGACCTCTAGGAAAATAGCTTGATATGCTCTTTTGGTTGCATGATTGGTTTTCCCTCGCATCACTCGACTTAGTCAACTCTTTCCCAATTAGCGGAATCCATTACAAGTATATGTGGATCCAGAGCCCTAGTGTTTATTACATTTGTCCCAACCTAGCTTGTTTAGTTGTTTAGCATTCACACCCTTACCTAACCTTTCCGGAATAGCTTGACTTGACAATATAAGATCGCCCTCCATTCCTTAGTGGTTCGACCCTCGAATTACCATTATACTTGTATAAGGGTGTGTTGAGAGATTACAAATTTTTTTTGGCCTAGGGTAGAGTTAGTTTCAACGACCTAGTCCGACCCTTGTCAAAATGGCGCCGTTGCCGGGGAATGGCGTTGTGATAGTATATTGTTGTTGAGTCTATTCCACCTTATTCAAAAACATAAAAAGATTTTCTTTTAGGCGACATTTGTAGTCGTGCTACTAATAATTTTGTTTGAGATTGTGTGTGCAAGAGAACATGGGAGAAGCTCAAAGGATCACATTGAAAGAGTTGGGCACTCCGGGTGCTTACAAGTATGAGAGCGGGATTGCTCCTTTATTGATTTCGGATGGTGCTTTTGAAATCAAGCCAGCAATGATCACCTTGATCAAAAGAAAACAATATGGTGGTACAACAAGTGAAAGCCCTCTCAGCCATCTCAAAGATTTCGAGAAGTATTTTAATACAATTATTGAAGCCGGAGTTCTTCAAGAGTATATAAGGCTCAAGTTGTTTCCCTTTTCTCTCATAGGGAGAGCCTTAGAGTGGTTGGAGAAGGAGGTAAAGCAGAGGTCCCCAAGGACATGCGATGAAGTTACCAAGGCTTTCTTGTTCTGTTTCTACCCACAAAAGAAGACGGCGGAGGCTAGAGCCTTAATCCAAAGTTTCAAGAAATTGCCTAGAGAGAACCTCTATGAAGCATGGGAGAGGTACAAGGATTACCAAAGGGAATGCCCTCACCACGGAATTCCAACCTATCAAGTCATACAAATTTTTTATGGTGGTTTGATCTCTCAAGGAAGATCGAGCCTTGATGCCGGAGCCGGAGGGCCGATTATGAACAAGACGAAAGAAGAGGTTGTGGATGTAATAGATGATGTAGTAAGGAACTACATGAATTGGCATGACGTAGAGATGGAATCGACAAGCACAAGTGGCTGAATTGATCAATCTAATGTCGTGAATAATTTGTCCACATTAGTCTCGGAGTTAGGAAAGGAGGTGATTTCTCTCAAGACCAAGCTTGAGAGTCCTTCACAAGCTTCTAGTCTTCCCTCCCATTTTAAGGGGAGAGGTATATCTTCCTACTCTAACCCTCTTTTTTCTTCTTGCTTCATGATAAGACAATGCTTGGTTTGTGATTTATGTGGAAAGAATGATCATGATGCTTCTAATTGCTCCAATGTTCCTTGTAATGGATATGATGGATATGAGAATGTGCATGTGAATTGTGTTGATAATAATGATTTTGGACCTAGATTTAATGCTCAAAAGAATGTTGGGAATAGGAATTATCACAATCATGGGAGCTATGATAATTATAACCAAAATAGTGGTTATGGTAACCATGTGACCCAAGAGTTTTGTGGTAACCATAACAACTTAGGTTGTAATGATCAAAGCCATGGCCAAGAATATGGGGATCATAACCAAGGTTATGATAACCATAATCAAAATTCCGGCCAAAATCATGGTAGGGGTAATTGAAGTAATCAAAGTAGGGGAGATTTTCAAAATGATGTTCAAAGAGGTACCCCACCCCAATTTACTCCAAAGACTCAAAACCAAGGTGATGATTTCTATGCTCAACAATCTCAAATGAATAGGCTAGAGAATTTCATGATGGCTCAATCCGAGAAGTTGAATGAATTAACATTGTCTTGTAACAAAATGTTTGAGGTCCTATTTACTCATGGAAAGATGCTTGAGAACCAAATCATTCAACTAGCCAACCCTTTGAGAGATTGTGCTAGTCTTCCTTCTTTACCATCACAAGAAGTTAACCCTAGGGATCCATGTGTGCTATCACCACTAGGAGTGGTAAGGTCCTTAAAGAGAGCGTTCCTAAGAAAAGTAAGGAGGGTGAAAAGGATAGTGATTTGAGTGAAGGGAATAAGCATGAAGAGTCTAGCAAGATGAGTGAGAATTCCAATGATAAGCCTAAGGAGAAAGAGAGGAAGCAAGATGAGGTTTACAAACCTAGACTTCCTTACCCCCAAAAGTTCAATAGGCATAAATTGGATGAGCAATTTGGACAATTCATCGAGATTCTTAAGAAGATTCATCTTAATATTCCTTTCACCGAGGTCTTGGAACAAATGCCAAACTATGCTAAGTTTCTTTAGGAAATTTTGAGCGGTAAGAGAGGTTGCAATATGGTGGAACCGGTGAATTTGGGGGAGTGTTGTAGCGCCTTTATTCATAATGACTTACCCCAAAAGTTGAAAAATCCCGAAAATTTTTCCGTACCTTGCAAAATCAAAGGAAAATTGTTCCAAAATGCCCTTTGTGATCTTGGTGCTAGTGTTAGCATCATGCCTTATTCCGTTTTCAAGAAACTTAAGTTAGGTGAGCTCCTTCTATCCAACATGACCCTTCAATTGGTCGATCGGTCTATTAAGTTTCCAAAGGGGAAATTTGAGGATGTTCCCCTCAAGATAGGAGAGTTCACCATTCCCGTTGATTTCATTGTGCTTGAGATTGCGAAAGATGACCATATCCCTATCATTTTAGGAAGACCTTTCTTAGCCACTTCGGGAGCCTTAATAGATGTTAAAGGAGGTCGTATTACCTTGAGAGTTAGTAAGAATGAGGAAAGTTTTGAGCTAATACCAATGCATGAGTCTTTGTCTCTTGTGAAAGGAATTATGTGTGTTAATTCCCCTCGCCCTATTGATAATGTATGCATGATTGATTCTTCAACTGACAATGTTCTTGAGAATTGTGATGATGTGCTTTTGAGTTGTGATTGCAAGAAGGTTAGTGAAGAGAAAACGAAGCTTCCTAAGCTTATGGACGAGGATGAAATTGACATTCCTCATTGGTTTGAGCTCTACCCTCAAGAGGAGGACGATGACCCTAAGAGTGTGGATGGTGTGAAACCATCTACAAAGAGGAACAAGGCAAAGAAAAGAGCACAAGCTTCTAGGAAAAAGGGAAAGAGAATGAGATTATGGAAAGAGAAGCTTGCTTTTGAGGAGTTATTGAATGAAGTCTCATCATGCAACAATGAAAAGTTGCTAAAATTTGAAGAAGAATTTGCTCCTTCCGCCACTTTGAAGAAGATGGTGTTCTTTGACCTTCCATGATTTGGAGGAAGGGTCGAGCTTAGGACCATAAGCAAGCGCTTCCCGGGAGGCAACCCGGAGATTTCTAACCTTTTTCTTTCTATTTTCACTTTTTCTTAATTTTCTTTCTTTTAGTTTCTTTTCTTTCTTTCACTTGTTTTTCTTTTGGATTTATAGGTTGGATTCTTGGAGTTGGATTTCATCAAGTGAGCACAAACAATGGGAAGGTGCTTGCGGCTTTTGATGTGATTGAGCTTCTTTTGCTTTCCTTGTTCTCACATGGCTTTATGATGATGCTTATGATTTTGGAGCGCAACAAAGGTGGTTCTTTCTATCGCCTTTCTTTATTAGCTAAGCATGGATAGCCCGGTGAGACCTCTCTAATTTTTCTCTTTATTTTCTTTGGATGCATAGATTAGGTTTAGTTTAGGGGAAGTTGAATGGGTAGAGGATGATTGCTTGTTAACACTTAATGTGTTTGGGATCGATGACGATGTTGTCATTTGATCAATTATATGTCGATTGGGTTTAATGTGTTTAACTTGCTTTCTAGTTCCTTTCTCCCTTTTCCTATTCTTCCTTTATCTATGGCTTTCCTTTTCTTTTCTTTTCCTTTTATTTTTCTTTTCCCTTATTTTTCCTTTGTTCTTTTCTTGGTATGTGGTATGCTTTTGAGGCTTATTTTTCACCCCTTTTTTTTCTTATGAATTGGACTTTGTACATTGGACTTTGTCTTTTGAATGAATTTTTTCCTAGGTAGTAAAGGTATGCACGGTTTGAGAGTATATGCTTGGTTGACTCTAGGATAGGTGTATGCAAAGGTAGTTGGTTTGAACTAGGAGGATCATGAAGCCGGATTCTACTTGTTTGTGGCATGCTTGGTAGTTGCTCCATATAGTTGATTTGACACCGCTAGTGAGTTTTTGCTACATCCATGTGAGGTTCATTGTTTTTCAAGCCTTCAACCTATTTTTTATGAGCGGCGTGGATTCTTGACTATTGCGGACCTAATCTATAAAGCTTGATTTATGATCCTTAAACCCGAGACCGAGCTATCTAGGGAGGATAAAGGCATATTTTCGGGGTGGTACTTTTCATTTTTAGGATAGTTTGTTTCATCTTTGTTTTTGGGTTTACATTTGCCTTCTTGCAAACATTTGAGCCTATTACCTTCTTTTCAAGCCACATATTTAGATCTTTGCCCTTTTGTTTCATTTTCTTTCTTTTCTTGTTTTTGTGAAGCAATTGATCATTCTTGATGAAGTTTGTGGTGGAGAAGTTGGGATATTTGGTTTCTTTAATGCAAGTTTGTGTTATGTTTTCAATGTGAATAATGGCAAATGTGTTTGAGTAAAAGCCGTCCTAAGTTATAAAAGGCATGGACTAATAAGTGCAAAATTGAAAAAGCCGTCCAAAGTTAAAAGAGGCGAGGACAAAGCACTATTAATCAAGAAAAAAAATACAAAAATATTTTGATGTGAGTATTCTCCCTTTTTGAGCATTGAGGACAATGCTCCATTTAAGCTTGGGGGGAATCTTTCTCACGCTTTTTGTGTATATGTTTGTGATTTATAGCTTTAAATAAGCTTGGGGGTGTTGTTGTTTTTGTTTGGTGATTACTTGGTTATGGTGTAAAGAAATGCGCAATATTTGCTTCACAATTTAGGTAAACCGCCAAATTTTATATTTTAGCCTACCTTCACCCTTTATGCCTTACGTTACAACCTTTGGGAAAGCCCTTTAGACCTAGAAGTTGAGTCACTATTCAGGGGAGGGAATCATGGGTCATTGCCTAAGGATAGGGGATGCATAGTCAAGATGTCGAGTAGCCTAAATAAATCTCTTTTTCCGATTCAATTGAGGAATCATTTGGATGCTCACTAAGGGGAAATTTGAGACTAGTGGGGAGAACGCGGTAAGATTGATTGGGATGAACGTGGATTGAGATGTCTAGTTCCTATGCTTAGCATACCCTATGTTTCAATCAACCTTGGATATCTTGGAACGTGCATACCTTGATTGCTTGAGAAAGATGTTCATTCATTTGTAGTGTAGTCTCTTTGTAAGTCCATTTCGCAAAGGTTTTGTTTTCCCTTTTCCCTTTTCTTTTCTTTTCATGGTTTTGCCTCTTGGATGTTGGGGGAGAGTTATGGGTAAACTCTTAGGATACCCTTACGAGAGCATCACTCGTCCTCTAGGGCGATCTAGGGGTTTAAATGGCTTGTTGTAGCTAAAAACAACAGTGATTCCTACGACAGTGAGTCTTAGTGTATATTCTCATCTTGAGTCTTTCTTTTTCTTTTTAAATAAGTCTTTCATCCTTATTCTTTCTTGCTTTGTTTTGCTCGAGGATGAGCAAAAGTTTAGCTTGGGGGCATCATCTTTGGCATGAACCCACCAAAAGAGCCATTTCAAGACTGCCTACCTTAGTGTTCATCATCATCACCAAGTCGAGTGCACGAGGATGAGCTAGGAAGAAGAAGAGGGAGCTCCCCCTGCAGCCAGGTGCGGGCGCGCACGAGGGTAGTGCGGCCACGCACCTGGGTGGCGCGGGTGCGGCGCGCCTTCTAGGGCCCCTGTTCCGTACCCATTTTCTCGCGGCCGCGCCTCTCCCTTGTTGCGACCGCACATTCCGGGGTCTCTTTTGGACGATCTAACTAACTTTTCTCTTGTTCTTTTAACTATATATAGTTTTTCCTTCTATTTTTAGAGAGAGGATGATTAGAATAGAATAAGAATTAGTTTTAGATCAATTTAGAGAGATTTTTAGAAAGAGAAACTCTAGGTTTTAGTGAGAGAATTTCATGGTGGATTGTTGATGATTGAAGATTTCTCCATTTCCTTAGATCTTTGATCAAGTTTGTAAGGATTCCTTTTCTTTAATTCAATCTTTTGTTTGATTTCAATTGTTTTGTTGAATGTTAAAGTTTGATTGAAGTTTGATTGATTTGTGATTTGATTTTAGTTTGTTAAATTTGATCATAATGAATTTGTTGTTTAGCTTTGTTTTTAGGAAAATTTGTCAGAAACAACCATTTAAAATGTCCACTTTATTTAAAACAACCTTTTAAATTTTTTTTGCAATTTCAGACCACATTATAATTTTTTTTTATTAAAGACAACCAAATGTTACTTTCCGGCGTTGACTCTATTTTTCCTGATGTTGACCATGAGTGTGCGAGTCACTTGACCTCCTATATTGCTTAATACACCCTTTTTCCCTCCAATTAACCCCTATTAAAACCTCTGCTTCTCTTTCATCCCTATTTTAGTACGGGTGAATCTGAGGGAAAATTGGTGTATTAAGCAATATACAAGTTCATGTGCGTTGCACACTAGTGGTCAACATCGGAAAAAATAGAGTCAACGCCGGAAAGTAGCATTTGGTTGTCTTTGATAAAAAAAAATTATAATGTGGTCTGAAATTGCAAAAAAAAAAAAATTTAAAAGGTTGTTTTAAATAAAGTGGACACTTTAAAAGGTTGTTTCTGACAAATTTTCCTTGTTTTTATCTAGATTTCTATGGATTGTGAGTAGACTGATTGCTAGGGTAATGGTGAAGCTTATATGAGTAATGGATTGATGTTAATTTGGGAAAATTGATGGAGTTGATGATGTGATTAAATTGGTTGATTGATTATGTGCATGTGTGTGTTTGATTTAGGCTTGATCACCCTAGTTGTTCACACTATATTGCATTGTAGGTTCACATTGATACGGACCATTGATTTGTGGCTTGCATTTAACGATTGAGGTGTCTTGTGACGTTCCTAGCTAGAGTTTATCGTAGTTGACGCTAGTTAGACCTCTAGGAAAATAGCTTGATATGCTCTTTTTGTTGCATGATTGGTTTTCCCTCGCATCACTCGACTTAGTCAACTCTTTCCCAATTAGCGGAATCCGTTACAAGTATATGTGGATCCCGATCCCTAGTGTTTATTACATTTGTCCCAACCTAGCTTGTTTAGTTGTTTAGCATTCACACCCTTACCTAACCTTTCTGAAATAGCTTGACTTTACAACATAAGATCGCCCTCCATTCCTTAGCGGTTCGACCCTTGACTTACCATTATACTTGTATAAGGGTGTGGTGAGAGATTACAAATTTTTTTTGGCCTAGGGTAGGGTTAGTTTCAATGACCTAGTCTGACCCTTGTCAGTTAGTTAAAGAGGGTCCATGGTTAATTGTCCGGATGCACCGCGCGGAAGCCTAACCGTGAAGGGTTGGCGCGAGTGGATGGGACACCGCGAATTTAAACAAAAACTCGCTTCCATGGTTTGGTGAATTCAACATTCTCGGATGTACCCTTTGTTGCACAGAGCGTTCAATCAGGTAGATGGAGCATGAATTCAAGAGGGTTTTGTGCATATGTAGAACACATATGGGTTTCAGAAAAGTGAGATAAACTCAATCAAGAAGAAGGATCGAGCAAATAGTGCTAAAAACTGGTCGAAATTAGAACGCATATTTCTGTCTCGGTATTGGAAGAACTTGGCGCCAGAAAATAGAGGCCGGCGCCAATGATTTGGCTTTGGCGCCTGGCGACAGAAGCTGTCGCCTGGCGCCGGAGTCAAATCAGTGGCGATAGACTCTGTTTTTTTACGCTAGTTCCTACATGCCTCAGCAGCTTTCTGTGCTCGATAAAATTTTCCAATTTCACGTAGCATTATTTCGATCCTAGTTGTGAAAGATATTCCTCAAATTTCCTACGTGTAAAAATCCTATGTTTTAACTCATTACAAATGGTCGTTCCAATGAGATCTTTTTTATGCTTATGACAATAATGTTAATCAAAATTACGCACATGAAATACTTAGATTTTTTCGAGTCTCATCCACTCATTCTAAATCATTGCCGTAATAAATTTCAGGAATTAAAATAGAAATCCTCCCCAGTGGTTTCGCCAAAACTGTAGGGAATATTTCAAGCATTATCCCTAGCTTGAACCCCACTGTGATCATACACTAAAGTACAGTGGCGTCCAAAGGGAAAGAAGATAGAGCAAAAGAGTCGCCAAAAAGTTTTAGGAACTTGTAAACTGTCCACAGGTTGAAGGTTACACCCCTTAACGATCCTGGAAATCGTCAACTCTAATAGGTCTAGAACCATGGCTGGTAGTTCGGGGATGAAGGTACAAATCCAACCTAAAAGAGATTGAACCTGCCCTAATAATAGGCCTCTACTTTATTCTCATCGTAATCATGTGCACTTTCTGACTAACATGCAATCAATAGGTTTAACCCTAAACATGTTTATCTATGTTGGTAGAATATTAATGCACAAATAAATCTATTATTGGCGATTACTTGAATTATAATCAAATTAACCTTAAATAAGATTATTAATTATCTTATTAAGCGTGATTACTAGTACGAATTCCGTTTAAACATGCATAAAAGGCGTGATCAAGCAATAAATAAAATATCATCAAGCAACATAATAAATAAAAAACAATAATAAGAATAATAATACTCATATCTTCACTAGGGTAGGATTTGCTATAGCTAGAGGAGTGGGGGCCCAGATTGTATCTCGGCTTCCCACTAATTTATTGTAGGTTGTATGACTTTTGTTTTTGAGATAATAATAATAATAATAATAATAATAATAATAATAATAATAATAATAATAATAATAATAATAATAATAATAATAATAATAATAATAATATAATATTATAATAATAATAATAATAATAATAATAATAATAATAATAATAATAATAATAATCATAATTAATATAATCATGAATCATAAAAATAACCATCAGCATATTAAAGCATAATAATAGCAAGATCCTAGGCATGATACTAACAAGATTAATAACAAACCCTAGCACGTCACTAAACATCAAAGATTAAAGCTTTAACCCTAACATGATACTAACATGAATATCAGGGAGAAAATAGGAAGCATCGCAGGAATCATAATAAGCATATTTGAAATTATAACCTTTTCCCTAAACTTAATACTATGAATCATTGTTGCCATTCAAAACATCAAACATCCTAACATGATACTAGGAATCAAAATAACAACCTAGACATGATTTTTATATCATAATATCAATAAAATCAATTAAAGCACTTACTTGGATGCCTAGGAATCAAAATAACAACCTAGACATGATTTTTATATCATAATATCAATAAAATCAATTAAAGTACTTACTTGGATGCCTCGTACCTCTTTCTAATAACAAAATACACACGTTCGTAACTTAAAGGAAAATAATAAATCAAACAATTAAATTAAATTATTGAAAAAGAGATTTGGGACCAAACCCTCAGAAATTAAAAACCTTTCACGTCTAGGGCGAAGGCAACTTCGAACTATGCTAGGTGTTTCTTGATCTTGTGAATGCGGAATTTTGTATTTGCAAAAGACTAGTTTAGAAAAGAGAGAGAGAATAAGCTTTAGCTTAGAGAGAGAAGAGAATTAGAAAACTAGAGAATTGATGATTGAAAACGGAGTTTTTAGGAGGCTATTTATAGAGAAAATCATCCGGACGGATAGAAAAACAAATCAGAGTTTCGAAGAGAATAAAACAGATTGGCGCCAGACGCTGGACATTAGCGCCAGGCGTTGAAGGTTAACGCCAGTCGCTAGACATTAGCGCCAGGAGCTAATAACTGGCGTCAGGTGCTAATAGCCGTTTTCATTTGTTTTCTTAATTTTGATAAAATTTAGCCGTACAGAAGGGCAAAATCGTATTTTCCTTAAAAACACTTCTTTTATTCTGATTAAAACTCCAAAAAGTCAACCAAAGTCAATTTATCAATGCTAATTAAATTTTGAATGAAAAGAACCTTCTAGAAGAATCTAGAAGACTAAAATCAATTCTAATTGCATTAGGAACGATAAATCAATATTAGGCCCTCCTCTAGATCATTGGGCCGCACATAAATATAAAATCGGGCCCAGTTTAGTAATTTGGCCATAACTTCCTCATTATTCATCGGAATTGGGCTTATAATATATCGTTGGAAAGCTCTTTTAAAGCCCCATCCAACCACTACTACAAAAAGAGCTCCTTTTTGACGTTGTTGCTTCGACGCCAGGGCTAGGCCGCCAACAGGTTATTATGATATCCGTGTTTCCTCGACGCTTTTTAGTGTCAAAAGTAATTTTAGACTTTTTAAAGCGTCGAGAACACTTACATGTGCCCCGCATGTGAACTGAATTAGGTGAACCCACAGATCATTAAACCGCCCAACATCACAAAACACCCTACTCGTCAAATTCTTAACCCTAACTATTCCGTATTTTTTTCCTTCATTCGATCTGAATTCCACAGATTCATGGAGTTATGGCCAAGATTTCGAATTCAGATTTTCTTTCTCCTTACGATTCTCATCATTCTATCACAAAATTTATATTTCTTGCCAAATACTCTTGTCTTTCTCTCAGATCTGATGGTTTCCATTGAAAATTGATTTGCAACAGCTATCGCTCTTGTTCTCCTCACAGGTTACATTTTTACATCACTCTTTGTTGATTTTTAACTTCTAATAGTACTTCTCTCAATTTTTATGTGGGTTTAATTGATATTTGCAAGTTGCAATTACCCAATTTTACTCGTTTTAAAACCCTAGGTTGTAGATCTTGCTGAATTACTATTTCTTCATCAAAATTCTTATTGGATTCGACAAGTTAAGACCTTTTTTATTACGGTGTGAAAAAATTAACATTGGAAAATTTTGTTTATTAGAGTAAAAAAAAAAAATCAAATTACTCTTACTGGAGCAGAGTCGAATGGTTAAAGGGGTAGAGAAACTCCTTGAAAGAAACTCCTTGAAAGAAGAGCTTGTATCGAACTCAATGGTGAGATACTGATTGCTTTAATTTTTTTTCTGGTTTTAAATGATTTTGATGATAATGTTATGAAGTTGTTGGCTGGGCAATGCAGTTGGATGCTAATTAAGCACAACTGATCTTGACGGAGTATACTGGTCCTTAGTACAAAATAATGAAATAGATTATATTGGTCATCAGTATGAAATAGAGACACGGGCTACGGTAAATTTACTCACAACATGGGAATTATTAATCCATTATAACTAGAAAAGTAATGAGCTTTTGTTTTGCTTACTGTTGTTTTTCAAGTATTTTTATTTTATCAAGTTCTTAATTATCCTTGCTATTGAGTTGTATGATGGTATTGTATTTGCATCATGTTGCTGTCAACTTTTGTAACTATTGATTGGTAATATTTGTAATTTATCAAGTTCTTAATCCTTACACTGGAAAGTTTATTAACGCATTTCTTGTCCCAATGTCTTTTTACCATTATAAAATGCATCAACTACGTATACTACATTCATTCATTCTATGGAAATTTTCATAAGCAGAAAAGGAAGAGAATGGAGGATATAAACCTCTTTATATCTGTCTAATATGTAACTATTTTTCACCTAAGTTTGATTTTCTTTCTTCTTTCCTTATTCTTAAAATTTCTAAGGCAAGATAGAGTCTGCACTTTTGTTTATCAATTTTGATTTGGGTATTTTTACCCGGTCAGGTGGCCCAATCAGAAAGCGCCACGTGTCCTCCATAGAGGTGCCATTTGGACCCATGGAATGATGACATGTGGAGGGCGGACACTCCTCTGTCCTACGCGGACTGATGATCCAGCATGGACCATCCAGATGGCGACACGTGTCATCCAAAAGGAGCCTCAAAGAAGTTTTGGGCTCAATGACATGTGTCACTCAGGCATTGCCCCTGGGATGGCGGCCTTCAAAGGCCCAAATCCCGAGGCGCCGCAAAACGACGTGACCTAATTCCTAGGTCACCAGATCCTAGGAGGGGCACACTTTTCAAAAGGACCCTATAAATAGGGACATTCTGGCATTTATGAAAAAACAGAGAATGTACACGCAATACGAGACAATACGTCACTTATCACACCTTACCTGAGCTTGGAATCCGAGCAGATAACTTTACTTCCGCACGTTTTACTACCGAACACTTACTAACTTAATCTTCGGAGGCGGACCACCGACCATCCGGCGGTCCGTTTGCTTTGCAGGTACAGGCGTCCTTTGCTGAATCCAGTCTCAGTGTTGTAACTCTCCCAAGGGACAAAAACCCCCGAAACATTTGGCGCCGTCTGTGGGGAGAGTACCTCTGAAATGGCTTCACAAGAACCTGTACCAAATCCAGAGGCCATTCGGCCTCCAAATGATATACTGGTCCAAACGGACCATGACTCAGGTGACGACGCTGACGTCGAAACCTATGTGGATCCAAATGGATCCCTCATCTCTAAACGCATCCGCAGTAAGGAGAGGCGGGAGCGCCATTATTACCAGGCAGGCCCAAGCAAAACTGCTGGCCAGCCAAAGAAGCCCTCGGGGCGGCCAGTTGATCCTTCCCAGGCGGCAGGATCGACTCTCGTCACTCGAGATGAACTAATGACACTCCTAAGCAGCCTCAGGGGTGAAATCAAACAACTCGCCTCAAAGAAGTCGCCTGCTTCTAGAAAGGAGCAGTCAGCCAAGAAGCCAGCCCCAGCTGGTAAACAAAAGTCGGTCAGGGACCGTCAGCCAACTCCTCATCCTGCCCCTAAGGAGAAGGCCCGGCCCCAATTTGACCTTACTCAGCTCCGTTTCCCATAAACGGGCGCAAGAAAACCCATCCGGCATATACAGCCGGATGGTAGCAAGAAAACGTTCTCTGACGCTCGGCAATACATTGAGGAGAGGAGAACCCAGCAATCAGAGTCGGCTTCAACGTCGACTTATCATGATAGCTTTCGGAATACCTCTGTGAGGTGTTCCAAGTCTGTACATGAGACTCCAGCAAGCAGCCAACGGGTTCAGTCTGGCCCTCATATGATTCAGTCGGCCCAGTACATGGCACAACCATTGTACCAGGCGCCAGTTTTACCTTACATGCAACCTGCCCTCTTTGGAGGACAGGCGGCATACGACTATCAGCCGATGGACTGGCAGCTTAGGCTGCAACACCTTGGAGATCAACCCTTTGCTTTCTCCAGGGAAATAACTGAAGCCGTACAGCCGGCTAAAGTTAAAAACGTTCTGGTTGGAGCCTATGACGGGACCTCAACCTGCTAGCATACACCCACCTCATGTATTTACAGGGGTTGGATGATGCCGCATGGTGTCGTTGCTTTCCAGCCACCCTGAAGGGCATAGCCCAGCAGTGGTTTGGCAATCTGCCGGCTGGTTGCATAAATAGCTTCATCAAGACACTTGCGTTCTTGTTTGCTTCAAACTTCTCTATGAACATCCATGCCAAAAAGACAAGTCTTGACTTGGGCAATGTACAGCAGGGAGATAGAGAAGGCTTGCGTTCCTACGTCAGGCGGTTCAATCTGGTCCGAATCAAGATTCATGGGCTGTCTGATGAGGTCGCTTTTACAGACTTCTTTAAAGGTCTGAAGGTTGGGTCTACTTTTAAGTACGAACTCGTCCGCAAACAAATCTTTACTCTGCAAGGAGCCTTGCGAGAGGCGGAAGCCTATATACAGGCGACCGAACTCTTCTCCTCCAATAAGCAGTCGGACCATAAGAAGTCTGACCGGCAGAAAGAGAGTCGGCCTGCTCAGCCGGCTCCTAAGCCAGAAGAGAGCAAAAAGAAAAAGCATGTCTGGGCCATTGATAACTCTGATCAACTGGCCCAGAAGAAGAAAAAGGAGTGGAAACCGTACGTCCCAAGGTACGAATTCCACAAGGACTACTGCTCCATCCTCTTGGAAATTAAGGATCGGCTGACTCTTGAAAAGCCGACTCCTATGAAAGGTTTCGATGAAAATCGGAACAAAAACAAGCATTGCCATTTCCATGAGGATGTTGGCCATGACACGAACGACTGCTTTAGTCTCAAGCGGGAGCTCGACCGTCTGGCCGACAAAGGACAGCTGAAGTCCTATGTGAAGTCCAAAGTGACTTCAAAGGCAAATCCGGGGCAGTCCAAGAAGAAGACTCCCCAGCCTGCTGTGAGTGCCGAAACTGATGAAGATTCGGTATACACCATAGCAGGCGGATTTGCCGGTGGTGGCCCGACCATTCGAGGCACCAAGGACCATCTGAGAAAGATGGTCAACTCTGTTGAGGAAGGGGATGTGGCAGTCACATCCACCTTCCCTAAAGTTTTCATCACCGAGCAGGACAGAGGCAAAGTCCGTCGGCCGCATGATGACCCTTTTGTCATTGAGTGCAAAGTCGCCAACCAGTTGGTTGGCCGAATTCTGATCGACACAGGAAGCTCCTCTGACCTCATCAGCCTTAAATTCTTATCCAATCTCAAGTACAAGCCGGATAGCATGATGGAGGTCTCCCACACCCTTGTTGGGTTTGGGGGAGGACTTGTGCACCCAGTCGGACGAATTGACCTACCTGTCCGCCTGGGAAGCAGGGGAGACAGTCGGCACATGACCATCCGTTTCCTAGTGGTTGAAGAGCTCACAGCTTACAACCTCATCTTTGGCCGTCCCACTCTTAACGAGTGTAAGACCTTCATCATCCCTGCTCTCATGCTACTTAAGTATGAGAAGGATGATGGCACAGTCGGCTCCCTTAATGGGGACCAAAAGACGGCTCGAGAGTGTTACCTCTCGGACATCAAGCCCGCGGCCGTAGCATCCGGTCGGGGCAAGCAAACAATCGACCTTGACGATGTCGAGGAAGAACAGTTGGCCCCACCAGCCGGAAAGAAAAGAAAGACTGATCAGCTGGTGGTGGTCAAAAAAGAAAAACAATAGCAATCACTGACCGGGGAACGGTCGGATGATCTCCGTCCCCAGCCTGCTGGTGAGCACATTGATATCCCTCTGGACGACAGCCGTCCAGAGCGGACTGTTAAGGTGGGGACGATTGCCTTTGCAACGCTGGGTGAAAGCCTTCACCAGCTACTCAGAGAATTAAAAGACATCTTTGCCTTTGAAGTGGAGGAGATGCCAGGCATCAGCCCGGATCTCGCTGTCCACAAACTCGTCGTGGATCCTAAAAAGAAGCCCATCCGGCAAAAGAAAAGAAACCACGGCGAAGAAAGAAGTTAGGCGGCAGCTGCCGAAGTAAAAAAGCTGTTAGATGCCAAGTTCATTCGGCCGTGCAATTTCCTTGAGTGGGTAGCTAACGTTGTGTTAGTAAAAAAGCCGAATGGAACTTGGCGGATGTGTGTTGACTACACAGACCTCAACAAGGCATGTCCAAAGGATAGCTATCCATTGCCTAAGATCGACAGTCTGGTCGACACAACAGCCGGACATGCCTTGATCAGTTTTATGGACTCCTATTCAGGTTTCCATCAGATCCCCCTGTGGAAAAAATATCAAGAAAAGACGGTATTCGTCACTGATCAGGGGTTGTTCTGTTATACGGTGATGCCGTTTGGTTTAAAGAATGCGCTTGCTACTTTCCAACGAATGATTAATACGGTCTTCATTAATCAAATCGGAAGGAATGTAGAGGCGTACATTGATGACATGATAGTCAAATCCAAACAACAGGCGGATCATCTTGCTGATCTCCGAGAAACATTCGCCACACTCAGGCAGCACAAGGTCATGCTTAACCCAAAAAAGTGTGTCTTTGGTGTTGAGTCTGGGAAGTTTCTCGGATTTTTGATTGACCAAAGGGGAATAGAGGCCAACCCTGAGAAAATACAGGCGGTAATCGACATGCAGTCGCCCCGTACTGTGAAGGAAGTGCAAAAACTAATAGGTTGTCTGGCGGCCTTGGGGAGATTCCTCAGTCGGTCAGGCGACAAGTGCCTCTACTTTTTCCAGGCAATCAAAAAGAAGACAAACTTTGAATGGGGGGATGATGCAGAGGCGGCCTTTCAAAAGCTGAAAACTCATCTGCACTCTTTGCCGAGGCTTGTCAGTCATTTGCCCAAAGAGAAGCTCTTCATGTACTTCGCCGTCTCTGATCATGCCCTTAGTGCCGTTCTCTTAGCTAAAAGAGACGGCATCCAGCTCCCGGTGTATTTCATTAGCCATGTTCTGAGAAACGCGGAGCTTCGGTACCCCATGGTTGAGAAATTCGGCCTTGCCCTTTACATGGCCATCAAGAAGCTTAAACCCTACTTCTTGGCGCATGCGGTAGAAGTCTATACTGACCAACCGATCAAACGGCCACTCACAACCTTGGAGTCTTCTGGACGAATGCTCAAATGGGCGATTGAAATGCAAGGACTAGAAATCAGTTACGAACTAAGGAAGGCAATAAAGGGACAAGCATTCGCTGACTTTATTGTCGAAATGACCAGGCCGGTTGTACCGGACAATACAGACCAGGTTTGGAAAGTGTATGTGGATGGGAGTTCCACTGTGAACGGCTGTGGTGCAGGGATTATCTGTCAGTCTCCTGAAGGAGATAATTACGAATACACACTACGGTTCAAGTTCCAGGTCTCTAACAATGAGGCCGAGTATGAGGCCCTGCTGGCCGGCATTCGGTAATGCAAGGCGGCAGGGGCAAAGAAGATAGCCGCCTGCTCTAATTCTCAACTGGTCGTACTCCAGGTTAATGGAACGTACGAGGCCACTCATCCGGCCATGATAAAATATTTGCAGGCGGTCAAGAGTGAAGTTGGATCACTTGAAGAATTTCATCTAACTCAAGTGCCCATCAGGCGGATGCTTTGTCAAAACTAGCATCATCCGCCTCCTGTGAAACGCCTCGGTCGGTTTTCTGGGAGGTCATGGAAAGAAGAAGTATATCTGAGGAAGACCCCATTGGAGTTCTTGACCGAAGCTCAACCTGGATGGATAGCATCCAGGCCTATCTTGCAGACGGCACGCTCCCTGACTCACCACAGGAGGCGGCTGTTCTGAAAAAACGAGCGGCTAACTTCGAGTTGCGACAAGGAGAACTCTTCAGGGCTGGTTTTTTGAAGCCCCTGTTGAAGTGTGTTACCCCTGAGAAGGGTAAGGAAGTCCTCAAAGAGTTGCATTCGGGATTCTGCGCCTCCCATATAGGCGGCAGATCCCTCGCTGCTAAGGCCAGACGGCTTTACTTTTGGCCAACTCTGGAGTCGGATGCAATGGAAATGGTAAAAAAATGTGACAAGTGCCAAAAATTTGGCAAGCTCATCCATCGTCCGGCTACAGACCTGACGGCCATCCACAGCCCAATACCTTTTGCCAAATGGGGCATGGACATTCTGGGGCCATATACAACTGCACCAGGCGGCAAGCGCTATATACTGGTAACTGTGGATTACTTTACCAAGTGGGTAGAGGCGGAGGCAGTCAAAAACATCAAGACTAAAGACGTCATTTCCTTCATCTGGAGGAACATTATCACTCGTTTCGGGGTGCCCATGTCTATGGTTTTTGACAATGGTCCTCAATTTGAGACGCCTCAACTCAAGACTTGGCTGGGAGACCAGGGGGTCTCAAGCTTCTTTGCATCAGTCGGCCGGCCGCAAGCAAACGGCCAGGTCGAAGCCTTCAACAAGTTAATCTCAGACGGGATTAAAAAGAAAATTGAGCGGGCTGGTGGTCTCTGGGCGGATGAATTACCACACGTCCTCTGGTCCATCAGAACGACTGCTAAAGGGGAAACTGGAGAAACCCCGTTTCTCATGGTGTATGGTGCAGAAGTTGTCCTGCCCATTGAACACTATGAGCCGACTCTTCGAGTCATGTTATATGACGAGGAAGCTAACTGGGAGGCCATGCGGCTGGCATTGGACTCACTTCCAGAGCGTAGGGGCAATGCTGCCTTACGCCATGAGATTTACCGTCTGAGAATGACTCGGGCCTACAACAAAAGAGTACACAAGCGTCCTCTCAAAGTGGGGACTTTGTGCTACGAAAAATGGAGGCAGTCGGTAGGGCGAATGAACAGGGAAAGGTAACCCCAAATTGGGAAGGCCCCTACCGAATCTATGAGGAAGTAAGAGACGGCACCTACCACTTGGAATACCCAGACGGCAGGCGGCTGCCTAGAACTTGGAATGTAGACAACTTGAAAAAGTACTACTTCTAAGTACGAATGTAAAGACCTCAATTTTGTTATCTCAAGTTTTGTTAATGAGAATATGCCTTCATTTCCCAACTTGTCTTTTTATTTAAGTTTCTTAGTGTCGCCTGTACAAAATACAGACGGCCAATGCGTTTGGAAAGTGTATGTCCCAACAGCAGACGCCCCAATCCTTCTGAAGGAGTCGATTGCCTTAGAACAGTCATTCCTACGAAATTCATTAAGTTAATAGCGACACTTAACGAATATTTACCCAACCATTTAAGAGGCCTAAGGCCAGATAAAATCATGATGAGGCCCATGGCCGGATATAAATAAACAAAAAGAGACCGAATGGTCACAGTCTGCTCCAACATGAGTATGACCGTCTGCTCCAACATGAGGCAGATAACCGGCGACGTCCATTCGGGCGAGTTCGTCGAGGAGAAGCATCTCCCATTTGGGTGGCACATTTCTCTACAAATATAACAAGCGGCCCTACCGAATGCTAAGGCAGCATTCGCAGTCATTTGTTTTAATCGAAAGTGAAATCTAAAGGCCTGAATTTTCTAACTGTTCTAGCACAGCTCGAAAATCGTCATTGTTTCACAAGTAGAGGCTAAAGAGGCATTAAGCCGGATACGCCTGTTTTTGCCCAGGGGCAAAGCAGGCGGAACATTCTTGTTAATATACAAGTTAACTACTTAAGCACCTAATGAGGCTTTTGACCAGATGACGCATGTTCTTTACTTTTGGGGCAAGACAGGCGGACAATTCTTTTTAAAGACCATTTGCTAAGTTATAAACTTACCCTATCTCAAAGAGGCTTATGGCCGGATGCGCCTGTTTTTAGCTCACAGGGAAAAACAGGCGGAAGTTTTCCTTAGCGAAGTTTGCTAAGTTGGAAATTTGAGTTTTGTTTGAGCCAATGGCCGAATGAAAACTTTAAGTTGCCAATTCTGGATGGACGTCTGCCGAGTGGTTTGGGGCAATCACCATAGTGATTGATTGACTTAGAAACCATGAATACTCTTCTAAGTATCAATAATTTCTAAGTCAATCAATCCAATAAACCGAAACCACACGACATCCGTCCAGGGGCAAGAACATTCGCATGATATACAGGTTATAATACTTAGCCAAAAACATGCAATGAAAAATTCAAAAATGCAAAGGACAACAATATGAATAACTTCAGCCAAATGGCCGAATGATTTAAATTAAAAAGACCAATCGCCATCAGACGATTGGTTAAGATTGTTTTCTGGCAAAGCCAGAGAAATTGTCAAGGTACCCGACCCCTTGGTCGGTAAAAATACATCAATACTCGGCACGCAGGCCGGAAAAGCAAGTACATGGCCATTCGGCCGCAGAAAAGATAAAAAGCTTAAGGGATCAGGGGAGAGCCTCTTCATTGGCAGCCGGCCTGTTGTCCTTCGGCTTCTCTTCATCATTTTTCTCTCGTTCCTCCGCCTGATCCTCCTCCTCTCCACCAGAGGACGACTCCCCAGAAGAGTCGGACCCAGAGCTTTCCTCGGCCTCAGCAGCATCCTTAGCCGCATTCTCAGCCTCTTCAAGAAAGCGAGCGTCGAATGCTTTGTTGGCTTCATCAAACTTGGATTTCCAAGTCTGATAGTCCGAGTCCGGCTGCACAGCCGCCCAAGTGTCCCGCATGATGGCATCATAGTCGCTCATCATTTGCTTAACAAGAGCCTCTCTCTCTTGTTCAGCCACGGACTCAAACTTGGTCTTCAGCTAATGCTCCTGGTTGGTGAGGCGCTGCTCCAGGCGGCCCACCCTCTGCTTGGCTCTCTCGGCCTCTTCCTTGGCATCCTGAAGAGGCTCGAGCTTCTCCTTAAGATTTGTGATTTATTTCTTAAGGGAAGTGATGCGCAGGCGGGCCGAGTCCAGGTCCTTCTTCACCTGCATATTGGCTTCCGCCTGCGAATACATCATATCAAGCGTCAAAAACTCATTTTGAGCAATATCAAACTGAGCTCGATCTAAGTTGGACTCGGCCCGAGCTTTAGCGGTTGTTACCTCTTTGGACTTCTCCTTGAGAGGTTGCCTGAGCCCTTGGACGCGCAGCATGGCCTGCAAAAAGAGCCGAATGGTTAAAACCAGGCGGATAAAGACTTGAGCAAAAAAAAAAAAAAAAAAAAAAGAAAAAAGGAATTGAATTGCTTAAGTTAAGACTCATACCTCGCAGAGGTTTCCCAAGATGCCATCCAAGTCCAGAGTGCCGACTCCTCTGACAGACGCCTTGTCGTCAGGATCAACCGCCCTCAGCATGGACTTGGCCATCTGGATTACAGTCGGCCTCTGCACAAGGACTGAGAAGGAAAGAGATTTAGAAAAATAACCCAAGTACATCTAAATGGAAGAACAAGAAAGGCGAATGGTTTTTACCGTCGTCCTTTGGTTCCTCCTCTTTCCCCAGACTCCCCCTCTCTCCTGCTGAGCCGACAGCAGTGGTGGGTTACTTGAAGCCACCCTTTGATGTCCTCTGGACATCCAGTTTGCTGATCCCCCTATCAGCTTCGAGAGAAGAGGCGTCTGGGCCTTTCTTGGGCTTGCGAGCAATGTGCTTCCGGCCGCCCTTGCCGGATGCGCTCACATCACCCGCCCTTGTCTTTTGGATCTTAGGGTCGGATGGTTTTGAGGGAGATTTGGTAGGGGCACCCTACATCAACACAAGATAAAACAAGTTAGAAATCATTCGGACAAATTTAACATTGGTCAGAAATGATAAGTATAACAATTTCCTACCTTGGGGGTGCCGCCAGTTTTCTGCTCATCCACTTTGGTGTGGGTGGTTGCCTCTGCCCTGTTTAGGACATTCGATCTGTATCGAGCAGCAAATATAGTCGGCTTCCTTGTGGCCGAGAGCTTCTCCATTGCCTTGTCTGCAAAAATGAATAAGTGTTAGCACCATCAAACAAGTATTGAAAAGCAAAATGAAATTGCATATAAAACAGACGACCGACTACCTCTCGGCATTTCAGAACTTAGCCCACAGGCGGCTAAGAATGTTCCTTCTTCAAACCATTTGTACAAAGGGAGATAGCATTGAGGGGTGACCTCCTTGTCCCCCTCATCATTCGTCCACACGGACACGGTAAACAACCCCTGGTCCATGATCTCCTCCTTTGCCCGCCTAGGAAGAGGCGGCAATGCACTCCTGCCTGCTAGGATAGCTGGATTCTTATTCCACCTGTTATATTTTTGGTTCAGGCGGCTGTCGGAAGACTTGACTACGTAAAACTTAGTCCTCCAGTCTTTCCACTTGTTCTCTTTGCCAACAGCCATCATGTACCCCTTGCAAGTGGTCAAGGTGTACCAGCCCTCACCGCCCCTAGCAGGCGCCCTGCTCAAATAGTGCATGTGGGCGAACGCTTCAAAGCTCGCCTCCACCTGCAGCATCTCACAGGCGGCAACGTACCCCAGAATATTAATCCAGAAGTTGGGTACAAGTTGCCAGATACCCAGCTGGTATCCATCCAAGATCCTCTCCATGGCCGGATGGAGAGGGAAGCGGAGGCCAGCTTGGAAGGCCGCTTCATAGCAGCCAAATGCTCTGTCCTGATAGCTTGCCAGGCTCGGCCAGGTAATGGTGTTGCCCTCGTTAGGGACCGACAAAGTATAGCCATAGCCTAGAACGACCTTGCGCCTAAAATTGGCAAGGCCGGATGCCATGGAGCTCCGCCTGCTGGGCGGAACATGATGATAGTAGGGGGCTCTCTCCAAGCGCCTGGAAGCGCTCGGCTCGGCCCAGCTTTCCCCCTTATCCACTGCCAGGGACTCCCTGGCAGAATCTATTTTCGTTCTAGCCTCCTCTTAAGTTATGGAGGCGTTCTCTGAAGAAGATGACAAGACCAACTCGTCATCAGAGCTCTCATCAGAGCTAGGGGACCGCCGACTGGTGCCAGCGGGGTCCTCCCCTAGACTCTCTTCCGGCGCCTGTCCATAAGGCCCGGGTTGATATTCTTCATCCGCCTCTTCCAGGATTCCATCACTGGGAGTTCCACTAGATGTGGGCGAATTGTAGTAGGTGGGGGTTGGAGGAAGATAAGAAGGGTTGTCAGGATGTTCCGACAGCTCACTTCGAGGCACCCTTATTGAGTTGTCTAAATAAACAGTCGACCCATCCGAATGATAGAAAATTCCATCGGAGCTACACTGTCTTGTTGTTCTTTTGGTTCTGGCCATAGTGTCCTGCATAGACACGGAAACGGTCGGATTCGGAGAAGTTCGCAAAGCAGGGTCTTTGGCCAAGCATTCGACACTGCTAGTTCTAGATTCAGCCGTCCCCGGTGACCGGCTTATCACTATCCTATGCCGTGCCGCATGCAATTGGGGAACCATTTTTTCGAAAACAAAGAAAAAATGAAAAAATGAAAAGTAAAAGAAAAAGGGTGAAAGACGCTTGGTTGACTAAAGAACGGTCGGACTGTTGGCCGAGTGTCGGATGCTTGAAAAGTGAAAACACTTAGGGAATTTTGAGATTCTTTAAGTCAAAAAGTCCAAGATTCTCCAAAGATTCGCAAAGGTGTGAATCTAGGGGGGGTCAAACCTCGCTATTTATAGGGGGGTAAAACCCTAAAAAATTTTCCCTCCAGTAACTTTTTGAATTTGACCATTCAGATACGAACACCTGTCACAGGTGTCACGTGCAATGCACGTGACCCCTGTGAGGGGCAAATGATTTGGGTATTTTTACCCGGCCAGGTGGCCCAATAAGAAAGCGCCACGTGTCCTCCATAGAGGTGCCATTTGGACCCATGGAATGATGACACGTGGAGGGCGGACACTCCTCTATCCTACGCGGACTGATGATCTAGCATGGACCATCTAGATGGCGACACGTGTCATCCAAAAGGAGCCTCAAAGAAGTTTTGGGCTCAGTGACATGTGTCACTTAGGCATTGCCCCTGGGATGGCGGCCTTCAAAAGCCCAAATCCCGAGGCGCCGCAAAAACGGCGTGACCTAATTCCTAGGTCACCAGATCCTAGGAGGGGCACACTTTTCAAAAGGACCCTATAAATAGGGACATTCTGGCATTTATGAAAAAACAGAGAATATACACGCAATACGAGACAATACGTCACTTATCACACCTTACCTGAGCTTGGAATCCGAGCAGATAACTTTACTTCCGCACGTTTTATTACCGAACACTTACTAACTTAATCTTTGGAGGCGGACCACCGACCATCCGGCGGTCCGTTTGCTTTGCAGGTACAGGCGTCCTTTGCTGAATCCAGTCTCAGTGTTGTAACTCTCCCAAGGGACAAAAACCCCCGAAACAAATTTCTCTAAATATTGCATCATGCCATCTTGCTGATGTGATTCTTATAACTTATCAGGTTCTTAAAATTCTCCTCATTTCTCTCTCTCATTCCCTCTTTCTATTTTGTCTTTTTAGTTTTAGCATAGGGGTGTGTGCTTGATTGTTTGGTTTTTGCCTTGGTTGAGAAAATAGCCTCACTCTCAGCATTGATCTGATATTGGTGTTTGCTAGATTTTCTTATAAGTTGCTTTAATACTTTGGCAGCTGGTCTCGGCCTTAAGATTGACGAGAAAATTCTGAAGAATCCATATATAAGGAAGGAGCTCGGTACTCATTTCCCCGTTGTATGTTTCTATCTTTCTCTCTCTCCCTTATATTTTCATTGAATTATATTTGTGCTTTCCTAGAGTACATAAGTTGTCCAAACTCTAATAGTTATGAAGGTTTGCAGCATATTATTGCCTTTTCTAGTAATTCCTTAGTCTTTTACATCTTTAGCATCTAAAAAACTAGAATGAAGAATTTGAAAATCATACTATTTTTAAGACATGGTTTGGGAAAGCACAAGTTGAGCAAGATTGCTTCGTGAATATGTATTCTGATATCTAATTTACTTGTGATTTATAGTCATGCCTCCAATATGGTGCAGGGATAGGCCTTGGTTTGGTAATCCTAGAATGATTTCAGGATCTTGTGATTGTAATATCTTGGGAAATTCTCTTTGGTAAACTCCAACTTTTTAAATTTCTAAGTGGTAAACATTCTTAAATTTTATTATCAATGGTAAACCTCAATTACCATTGATAAGTGTTATTTTAAAAAAAAAATCCTTAACTATGGTTAGTTTTTTACTTTTTTAATAATTAAATTATTATAAAAATGTTTTTCAAAAAAAAAAAAAAAAAACCAAACCCCTCCCCCACCCAACCTAGCCACCGACAGCCCTTCCCTGCCGGCGTCCATGCCTCTACCGGAGATGCCCGACCTCCCCCACCGCCGGCAACTCCCGACCTCCCCCATCCTCGGCCAACGACGTCCATCCACCCCCGCCCTACCTTCTCTCTTTCCCCCAACAATCCGGCGCCCTTCTCCAAGCCCTCCAACAATCCGCCGCCGGCCGCGACACTTCTATCATCGCCAAAACCTCCATCGAAGAAATCGTCTCTTCCATCGTTTTCGCCGCCTGTAAAAAATCGCATTAGATCTCATCCGCTCAACTCCTCGCCTTACTCTCGACCTCTGGGACTCCGTCATTTTCGGCATCAAATCCGACCTCGACTTCCCTGACCCCGACGCCCAAACCACCGACCCCTTTACCCGATTTCAGCCACCATCTTCATTCCCTTCCCCCATTCCGACCACCAACTCCTTTCCCCTTCCCGATTCTGGCCACCCTCTCTCTTCTCCTCCTCATTTCAGGCAAGCCCGTCCCTTTTCCCCCCTAATTTCAACAATCACCAACCCTAGCACCAGCCCGCAACACCACTGAAATAGCAGTGCTTCTGCTGCTGTTCCTCCATTAATTCGCCGAAAATTGTCAGTTGGGTGGGCGCCGGTCAGTCAGGGGGAAGGGGTCAGGTGGCTAGGTTGGATTAGGTGGCTAGGTGGGTGGGTCAGTTGGGTGGTTCAGGTGGCTAGGGCTTGGGTCAGGTGGCTAGGTGGGTGGGGAAATAAATAAGGGCAAAATAGGAATTTTAGTGTTTCTTTTTTTTTAAAAAAAAAAAACGTTTTTAAATTTTAACCATAGTTTAATAATTAGAATAAATCGTTATTAAGGTTACCAATTGATTAGTCATTCTAGTTGGGGTTTACCATTGACAATTAATTTTAAGAATGTTTACCACTTGTAAAATTAAGTAATTGGAGTTCACCAGTGAGAATTTCCCTAATATCTTTAAATCATTTTTTTTGCAGTGGTTATAATTCAAACTAAGAAGAGAGATACCCAAGCCTTCTACATTGCGTAGCTAGGCTATGGGATTTGTTAACTTGGGTTCTGTCTACTTTAATACAAATTTCTAGATCTACTTTTTCTGCTACTATTTTAATGTCTTTAGCAATGTTCTTTAGCTTTTCCTTGGATGCTATTGTGTTGATTAGAGCTTGGACCATGTCTTGTGAGTCTGATTTGATATTAATATTGGAGAAATTCTTGGAGACTTCTTTGAGTGCTCTGAGCCACTTAAATGATTGTTCTCTCTAAGAATTTTTTTATTTATTTAATTATTTTAGTCCATGTTTCTCTTGATTTATTCTATTTCTTATGCCTTGAGTTGGAAAACTTGAAAATAGACTCTAAATTAGTTATACTTTTGTAGAGCTATGTTTGTTTAATTTGGACCTTTTCGATACCTTGTTTGTGATAGATACTTACTAGATTTGAAATCCAGAACTGAATTCAAATCTGAAGTTCAGAACTGAAAATCAGAGTTGAAATCAGAGTTGAAATTCAAAATGCTTGTGTGTGTGTGAAATTCAGAGCTTGTGTGTGTGTGTGTGTGTGTGTGTGTGTAAAATTCAGAGCTTCTTGAGTAGATCACTTTATGTTAATGCCCTACAACGAACTTGCGTGGTGCGATTAAATTAAATGGACGGAAGGTTGTTTTGGATAGATAAAGCTCAAGGCTTGCGTACAAACGTAAATGGCTATAGGCCATCACTCTCCAATACTCACTACAATAATAATAATCTGCCTAAGGTTCTTTACTCTAGACTACTCCCATTTATACTACTACTACAATGCATAAGTTGGCAACAAGGCCTTAATTACTACAAGTACTACTCTTGTCCTCTTTCCACTTTAGCACACTACAAACAAATAGCCTAAAGCTGCTTGTTTGCCCTGCTCCCCTGCTGCTTGCTGTCCTCTGTTTCTTCTTGTTGTGGCCACGGTTTGTTGTTGTTGTTGGTATGTTCCTATTGCCTTCTCTGGTGCCTGTTGTAGGTGAGTGTCACGGGTGGTGGTGGGAGTGGGTTCATTGCATGCCCCATTTTGCTTTTCATTCTATTGGGGGTGAGAGCCCATTTGTAATCAAGAATTTAAGTGTATTTTTATTCATGACATGATGTAAGTTTTTTCTGGCCTTTTTTTTTAGCAAGGTATAGATCCATATTATAGAGTTCTAATATTAATCTATAGGTTATTTCTCTATGACAATTGGTATTTTATTGCCCGTTTGGTAATTGAAGAGTTTGTTAGTTGATATGTTTTGTTCTCTTGTTACCAATTGTTTGTGGTGGGTTTATATGCAAGAGTTGTAGATTCATAGTTCTCGTATTTTATTGTTTATTTATTTTACTTAAATTCTCCTTTCACTTTAAGTAATTTTTTTATAGGATTTCGTTATATTCTGACATTATTATGGATACAACACTTTTTTCTGACCGAAATGCTGTAATGACAGAGTTTGGCATTGTATGTGTGGGACCCGTGTACATTAGGCTGTGTTAATTACTGTTTCCACTATGGTAAATCTGGTTGTGTTTATTTAATATTTTTGTGGTGACAGGCTTCATATATTTTTAAGCTCATTAAGTCATTTTAGTATGAGATGGTTTGAGCTCTGGTATCTTTACATGTTTGTGCAGTTCATTTTATGTCTGCCCTTTGGATCTTAGCATTTGTAATTTGATGAAAATATCCAAACTCGGGAACTAAAATTGTTTTGGTCATGAATAAATATCCAAACTTAGCATTTGTAATATTGTCATTGGTCAACAGTTGGGAATTACTTTTTAGTTGATAATGATATTTAAACACACCTCTCTATGAAACTATAAGCAGCTGTTGATGTGTCAGTAATCTTTCAGGAGATTAGGATGTCATATCCTGTAAGTGTGTATATAACATGTTGAAAAACTTTGATGCTTAGTGTTCATGGATTTGGGGTTAACAGCAGATTACTATTTCTGACAAGTTTCATTCAGTCTCAATAATGTGGCATTCTGTATACATGTGAGACGAATTATTGACTCGCGAGGTTATTCGGTTCAGTTTTCTTGATCCATGCTTCATTCGTTCAGTTAGGCTTTGGATTTGTCCGCAATACTAATCTAGTCAAGAACTCATGATGAAAGACCTGTTGGCTTTTTTGTTCATTTATATTTCTAAATAAAATTCTAGCATCTACTCATTGCAATTGTTTAACTTACAATTCTATGTGTAAATACAACATGTTGAATCTCGAGCCTATATTGTGTAATGTACTAATTTATACTTTTTTTTTTTTTTTTTTTTTTGAAGATTGGAAAAGGCAATGTAGGTGCAACAAGAGAATTGGACGGGACACTTGAGCATCAAAACAAGCGACTATATCATCTATAAGGCCATCATCTATCTATTTTGGTTTTTAGTCTTATATTAGTGATGTATTTATTTAGGGACAAGCTACTATAATATGCGACGTTTTTCATTTTATTTTATTTTTATTAATTGTGTTGATGTTTTCTTTTATAAATTTGGTAATTAACTACGTACTCTTATTATTGTTGTTTAATTATTGTTTTTTTATTTAATCTAGTTATATAAAATATTTTTTATTTTAATTTTAATGTTATTAATTTAATTTATGATAAATTTAAATAACTATTATGTATGTGTGATGGTAATAATTTAATAAAAGGAAAAAAAAAAGCTTAAAAAAAATTCTAGACGCTTTTAATGTCTACATATTTTGCACATTTTCAAATTTCAAAGAGTTTCCCGCCATACCATAGGCGGACACGAATAAACGCAAGACAACAAAAAGCGTCGCTAAATTTGAGTATGTGGACAGGTAAAAGCGTCGCTAAAAAACTACACACATTTGGGATAATGCGTGAAATACGTAATTTTCGATGCTTCGTATATTAGTTAGGACACAAAAAAACGTCGAGAATCTCGACGCTTTTTTGTGTCCCTGAAAATTTTCGACTCGTGTATTTTCGACGCTTTTTAGCGTCGGAAAAAGGCCTAAAAAGCGTCCAGAAAACACGCTTTTTGTAGTAGTGAACTACACCATTATGGACCCTTGCCATGGACCAAACCAAATTTAATTGGTTGTTTTCTTAAAATAGGTTTTCAAAAAAGAGAGAAAGGAAAGAATTAAAAACTATCCGCAACACTAGACTTTACCTAACCAAATTGTGATTCGACGTGAAAGGTACTCATCACCGGGTTTGGTTTTGGGGAGACACAAATGGGTGTCTAATCGCGGATAGATATGTCGTTAAGCTACTACCCTAACCAAATTAATCATTTATAATACCTAAACCTACACTAAACTAGTTAGTGGCAAGTAAAGGGTCGAACTACTAGGGAAGCACGCTAATTCAACATCAAATATCACTAATGCAAGAGTGAAAAGGGGATTGTTTTTGTTGGTTTTGTTGAGTAAGAACACTAAAACTACAAATGAGCAAGAAAATGATGATTAAAATCAATAGAAAATGACGCTAGGAATACGGGGGTGTCCAATATGATTAGAAAGAGAAGAATAACGGTGATTATCATGAAACATATGCCAAAGAACACAAGATTCTACCTAAACAATTCATTCTCATGCAATAGTCTTGACAAATTAATGAAAGAGGTCTACACTAATAAGGATCATTCTCATGCATCCTATTAGTTACAATCAAATCAAAAGAATAAAGAAGCACAATCCATAAAAACTCCACTTTAATAACTTATTCTCATGCAATCATTAAAATAGAGGTGATCCTAATCTAGTTCAAATCACTTTCATGCATTTAAACTAGAAAACATCAAATAGAGTGCAACAATAATACCAAGCAAATAAAAATCATGTCTTTCATCAATATATGGCATAAGTTCAATCCAACCATCATCATTCATCCAATATCAAATCATATCTTCCACCCCCTTCCCCTAGCCAAAAGTTTAGCCTAGAGAAGGGAGATTAAATACAATATCAAAACTAGAAGTATACTCAAGAAACTCAAACAAAACATGATTAAAATCAATGAAATCAATAACAACTAGATGAACTAATAAGATTAACATGAATAAACAACAATAAAACAAATAAATAAAACTAAAGGAAAGGAGAAGAGATTACTAAAGAAAGGATTTATGAAAGATGAAAACTTGAATTCTTGCTTGATTGAAACTTAAACTTGAGCAAAGTTGAATCTTGGAAGAAAATTGAGCAATAATCTATTTTTCTCTCTCTAAAAATTATCTACTCTAACCCTAAGAGAGAGAAGCTCTCCTAAACTAATTAACAAAAATAAAATAAAAGAGTCTCCTCTTAATTCCCCCAAAAAAATGGGTATTTTTACTTAGCTAAATAAAAGAAAAAGAAAAGAGAACCCAAAAGAAAAGAAAATAAAAATAAAAAAAATGAAAAGGAAATAGAAAAAGAAATAAAATAAAGGGAAATTATCAATGGTAATCATCAGTTTTTTATTTTTCTCAATGGTAAACAACCAAAATTCCAATTATCTTTGGTAATCATGAATTTTTATTATATATTAATCATAGCACTAAAGATATACTATGGTTAAAATCTTTAACTAGGGTTAGTTTTTTTTTTTTTTTTTTTTTTTTTTTTTTTTATATAATTTTTTAACATTTAGATTATTTTAAAGATATATTTTTTAGAAAAAAAAAACACCACCCATTTTTCCCTAACCCCCCAGCCAACCTCCTTCCTCCAATCCACCTATGCCCAGCCCTACGCACCGCCGACCGCACCCAGAAACCCCAGCATCGGCACCTCATCTACTCTCCCCTCGTCGCGTCACCCTCTTCCCCTTTAACCACCAATCCGTCCTCCCTACCCCCACGAAACCCTCCAAAAACCATCTCCAATCCTAGAAAATACCGTATCAGGAACCCTAGAGACGGCGAGGGAGGTCCATTAAGGGTTTTTTTTAAGGTTGGGGTGATGGTTTTAGGGCGATTTGTGGGGGAGGAAGGGGGTTTCGGGGAAGGAATTAGGTGAATTGGGGGAAGGGATACGCGTCGGGGGGTTCAGTGTGGCGCCGACGCAGTGGTGGAGGGGTTTGGGTGCGCCAGCGGCCAGGGGGTGGTTAGGGAGCGCGTGGATGAATGGTGCGCGGGTGGAGGGATTGTGCGTGGGGTGGCTGCCTAGCTGGGCTAGTGGGGATGAGTGGTGGTTTTTTTTTTTTTTTTTTAAATAATTTAATTATTAAAATTAAAAAAACTAACCATAGTTAAAGAATTTTATCAAAATATAACATTAATGTTATAGTTAATATATATTAATAATTTATGATTACCAAAGATAATTGGAATTTTGGTTGTTTACCATTGAGAAAAATAAAAAACTGATGATTACCATTGAGAATTTCCCTAAAATAAATAAAGAAAATAAAACCCAATCTCCCCCGAAACCGTCAACCTCCTCATGTTCTTCTATTTCAAATTGGCTGCTCTTGAATGTTGAATCATCATCACCACCGTTTGATCCTCTTCATCAATCATCACCAACCATTTTCATCTTCAATCATCACCGCTCATCATCATCATCAATCAATAAGCTTGAAATCAGACCGTTCGATATTAATGAGCACCTGAGCAAATCACGTGAGAATTGAAAAAGATAAGACCCACAACGGAGCGGCCGATTCGAACCTTACAGCGCCCGCTCTGAAGGGTATGAAAATTGGGGCTGATTCGGAGTAAATTTGCGGGCTTCTCATTCGGGCTTTGAGGTGGCTGACGGTGGTTCTTGTGCTGCAATTGTTGCGCGGAGAGGTGCATTGTGGTGGCAGCTCAATTGCGGCTGTGAGGGAGCAATTGAAATGCGGGTTGGTTGGTGGTTGTTGGGGGTCAATTGTGGCGGGTTGCTGCTTGGTGCTGGTGAATTCGGCTATTGCTCGGGCTTTATGGTGGCTGTGGGGTTGTGTGAGGTGGATGAAATGGGGGTCTGATGGTGTGTGTTTGTTGCTGTTGCTGTTGGTGTTGGGTGGATGTGGTTGATATGGTGGTGCGCTGGTGAATGTGGTTTGCGTGAGGTTGGAGTGTAGGGGCAGCGTTGCTGTTGTAATTGGGATTGTTGCTGGCGGTTTTGGCGGATGTGGAGGCTGAGATTGGTGGTGGTTTGGTGAGTGTGTGACGGTGCTGCGGTTATTTGATGGTGGTTATTTTTTGTTGTTGTTTGTTGGGGAATTGGGAGCAATTTGGCTGGTGTGCGTGGTGTTTGCGTGGCTAGAGGTGGTTGTTGGGGTGGTGTAGGATAGTTAAGGGTGTGGTGAAGGTTTAGGTGGCAGCAACTATGACGGCTTGGAAGGTTTTGAATTGTGAAATTTGACACATGACTCAATCCCGAACACCAAACTTGATTTGAGCATGAAAACGGAGCATCAACTTGAACACACCTACAACCAAAAACAATCACGAGGGTAGATTGACATATAAAATAAAAATAAAATTAAAGTAAAACAAAGTAAAATAAAATACTAAACTAAAATAAATAAGAAAAAGAGAAAAGCTAGAAATTTATTATATAATAAGAACTAAAAACTTAAAATATAAACATAGAAAATAAGAGAATTTAAATAAATTAAGAAAATAAGCTAGAAACTATTAAAAACTACTAAAATACATAAAATAGAGATCAAATAAGGAAAATAAGAAAAAGAGAGAAATAAAGCGTAAAACTAGGGAAATTATTAGAAAATAAACCGAAAAATAAGCATAAAAATACCCTAAAAGTGACATAAAAGTCACTTATCAGTGTCTACAACACACTCACCTAAAAACCAAGCATCTGTCCTCTTCAGGATTGGAAGTCCTTGATAAAGGGCTCGGAAAGGGCAACGAATCATGCTAGACTGGATAGCCTCAGGGACTCCGACGATTTGACTCCATGGACGAAGATCGATCTATAAACACAGCCATATGAAAAATCATCAGAAAATAAACAAAAAATCAACAGATGCACATGTGGTTGAAATACTCACCGGCGCACGAGTCGCCGAAAGGATCCTCTAGCGAATGTCGCCGGTTGAAGTGGCTCGTCTCTTCTTAATCGTGACCAGTCGAAGGCCGATAGGAAAATGAGCCGCCCTGAGAATCCTGGGTGCTAAGAAAGGCAGGTACAAATATCTCTTAGCCTATAAGGAGCAAAAATAATAAGAAAAAAGAAAACAAAAATGGCAATTAAAAGAAAAGAAAAAGAATAAGTATGCACCTCAAGGCTACGACCATGCCATGAAAGGGAGATTCGAGGCTCCTCAGTAGCTGCCGCGGAATCCATCACCCAGGTCGCCTTGACCATAGCCGTAAGCATACGGGCATACGACACCTCCGCCCAACTCAAGTTACCAGCCTGCCCCAAATCACTGAGGCAAATAAGTAACTTAATGGCGAAAAGCTCTCCCCGATCACTCAAGATAGTGACGGAAAGAATGTGAGCAATGTGTATCCGAGCCAGCTGCTCAAGTGTACACTGTCGATCAACCTCATCAGCCGACAACTCATCGGCAAGAACCGAGTACGGACAAGACTGCGCATACAAGTGAAGGGCCGCCACAAGACGATCCCCCACCAGGTCACGCAGTCTCTCGTCTGACCCCTTAACGACCTCCATAACCACGGGCTCACCTCCAAAAGGAAAACCCGTAATCATAGAAATCGTAAGGGGTAACCGTCATCTCTCCCCGTGGAAAGTGAAAAGTGTTGGTGGAATCCCACCAAAACTCCAACAATCCACGAAGGAAAGCCAACGACACAGGCTGACTCGATAAATCCCAAAGAGCCGCCAGTTGGGAGCTGATCTCCGAAAGCTCCACAACCTCCTTTGCCACCTCGGGAAAACTCTCAATACGACCTCGTAGATCATTAGAGCCGTAAAAGCGCATGCTTGGCTTACTCTAAAAAAGGAAAGGCACAAAAGAGAGTAAAAAAACATGTTTTGAAGAAAAAGAAACGGAGACGCAAAAGATTCACGATGCCGCGCCAACCCCTGATCGAGACATGATGGTCTGAGTCCCACTTGAGGACCCTAGGGTCCTAGTTGGGAGGAGCCTCCCAAACCACATCCTCCTCACGACGATGATCAGCTCCGACGCGTCGCTTCCGAACCTCGTCTCGAGGACGGGTCACCCTCTTCCAAGGGCGAACCGCCTCGTCATGCAAGGGATCTCCTAGAACCTCCTCAGCATCAACAAATGGAGGCGAGTCTATGCTATGAATGGACAACGTTTATTTTTTAGTTTATTCTAAACTAAGCTAATATACATGTTTTGGACCCATTTTGGCAGCATAACGCCTACCAAAAGGGCAAAACACAAAAAATCGAAATGCCACCTATGCTATGGGGCTACGATACCTATAGTTAAACTCAGTAAATGGGGGCTTCTAACACCCACAAAAACCATCCTATACCAGTTTCAACTAAGCATTCATAGGATTATATTTCAAAATCTCAAAGAATCAACTATGCCTAGGCGAATAACGGTAACAATGATGCAATTATCGTCTACCAAACAATCTTGAAGTTCGAATATGGCAAAAATAAGCTAAGCATACACTTCGCACTAATTTTTAGATTCAAAATTTTCAAAACATTGTTGATGAATACATAACTAGTTCTAATACTATAATTACTTCTTATCAACAAGTATAGCCAAAATAAGCAAGCAAATTAAATAACAAGAAATAAACCAAATTCGAATGAAAGTGCAAAAAACGTACTCAAACGAAGAAATGCTCATACAAGGTTCAATACTTAGCCATTTTTCATGAAAATGGTTGCAAAACACTCCTTAAACATAACATTATAACGTGGAGCAAACAATTTAAAGAATAATGGTCTGAATAAAAGACCCCCAAATTAAAAAATTGGGGTTTAATGATTCGAAAAACGCCCAAATTTCGCCAAAAACGAACAAATTTTTTTAAAAAAAACTTATATTGAATTATGGAAAATGTGAATTAAGGGTGAGATCTACTTCCTTTGGCTTTGAAAATTGCAAAAAATCGAGCTTTTAAGAGAGAGAAAGGGACGAAAATGGCGAAGGAAGAAGAAAAAGAAAGTAAAATGAAAATCGTGCTCAGCGATTTCTTTTTGCTGACTTAAATGTCGCGCGCAACTGAAACAGTTGTGCATGACAGACCAGCGCAACTCAAAACGATGCGCACGCCTGACCAGCGCGACCCACTGAGTTGCGCGCGGTTACTGTTCACTAAAATGACCGGTATCCAGATTTTGATTCGTTTGATTATTTTCCAACAGTTTTTTTCTCGTTATTAGACGTATGGCGCGCAAATTATCAAAATCTTTTAAAATTGCTTTGCATTTTGTACATTTTTCGTAAAAGTGTCTTAAAACGTTCCGTGGTGGTGGTTTACGTAAAATCTCCCATTGACAGGTTTGTCATTTTAATATACTGACGCTATGATTGTCCAACTTTTCTTCTTTTTTCACGTCCACAGCAAAAAGGAAGGCGTCATCAAGCAGCGTAAAAATGCAAGGCATATCATACAGCGTAAAATTGTATGGAGTAGGTGTTATGTAAAATTTCACTTCTTCCCCAAGCTTTGCAACATCTACCTCTCAGAACTAAAAGGTGGAGAATTACTTTTCTTTAGGATTTAGCTCACGAGTCGACAGGCACGCCGAACCATTCAGGAACAGACACTTCTTGATTGGTAGCAAATACGGTAGTTAGTGCACTTACTAGCTAACCGGACAGTTAGGGTGTCGTCCACCCCCTGTATAAAGAGCGACGAGACGATGTCGCACCTATGTAGTCACGTTCCCCTAGTCCTGAGACACGTGTACTCATCTTGTGGACAAAACTGATGAGAGAGTTGCCGATTTTCTTCTCTCTCATTGGATTTGATATATGCCTCTAGTCCTGAGACATGTATGTCTATCTTGTGGACATCGAGTATTGCATTTTGACAAGCGAATTGTCAAGAACTCAATTCCGGCTGCGAAAGCCGAAATGTTTAGTCACTGGATTTAATTTTTCTTTATTTCAGTTTCTCTTTTCACCTTTCTTTTTCCTTTTCCTCTTTCTTATTCCTTTCTCTTTCTTTTTTCCATTCCTTTTCCTTTCTTTTGTTATTTTTCTCGAGGGGGGTAACTCGAGAACCCTTTCCCTCTCTCAAAAACTTTTTTTTTTCAAAAAAAAAATACTCATAGAAACAAAAAATATATGATATATATATATACAAAATATGTGTGTTATATGTAAAAAAAAAATATATGTACATTTATTTTCCAATAAATATATACAAAAGGAAGTTAGGGTGCTCGGCGACTCCCGGAAGGCTGTTGTACATCCTGCAAAATCTAAAACAAAGATTAATACACAAAATGTGTAATAATTTTGACAAAAAAAAAAAGAAAAAAACAAACTTACCGCGACCATCTATAGACATCTATTTTTGCCCCCCTGTCTCGACAGGAAGTGCGATGACGATAAATAAAACCATCTTCGTGTTAGATCAAAGTGAAGAATGCTTATGGATGACTAGATAAACCACAAAACACAAAAAGACTAGCCTAACCCAAAACAAATACAAAACAAGGTCCATCAACTAAACCCGATCATAAATAGGCTTAGGCCCGTGCTTAAGACCCAAAAATGACGGATTTAGAGGCACCTAGGTTAAAATTAAAGCGCTGCAGAAAAATTCGCGTGCATCTCAGTGAGTCGCGCTGGTCTGGCGCGCGCAACAAATTCAGTTGCGTGCTACACCTAATGCAACTTCTAGAGATGCGCTCGCGGAAGATTCAGAATTTTATAAAACTATAGAATCGAATATTACCATAAAACCGCGCGCAAGACATTCAGTTGCGTTGCCCATAGCAACGCAACTAAATTACTTGCGCTGGGATGCCGCTCGCAACTCATCAAGATGCGCGCGACACCTGCTGCGGCAGAATGCTTAACACCCTAATTGCACCCATTCCCTATAAATAGGGGCTTAATATGAGGCTAAAAGACACAGAAATTAACCTAAAATCATGGCAGAAACTCTTGTGAACTTGGTTTTCCAAACCCTCTTGTCCTAAACACCTACCCCTCTTAATTTTTGTTACTACAGTGGAAGTTCCCGAACAAGAAAGAGTACATAAGTGTTCTAAACGGAGATCTAGCAAAGAGAAGTGGTAAATTCCCAAGCACTTAGATAAATCACATTTACTTTTCTTGTTTAAAAAAACTTTAATCAACAAAATAGTATTGTTTGACCACTTTAAAAGGCCATTTAATTAATCTATTTCACATAGTATCTTCTGTTAAATAAGATTAGAATTGAATAATTAATTGATTGATTGATCACCTAAGCCAAGGCGAATCTTGTTTACTTTTAATCCTTTCAAGAATTTGAATTAAATAAAGAATTACGACTTTTCAATGTAATTCCTACGTGATTAATGCTTGTAAGTAAAATCAACTAACTTAGTTTTAAGTATCGTGTTACATATATTGTTTGGTGATGAAATTGTAAAAAAGGAAGATATAGTAGAGGCCGCACTAAGGCTAGAATAGTGATTCGCCTTTAAAAGGAACGTTATTTTAGTACCCTCGCTCCCGAACTCATTTCTGGTTTATATAGACCAATTTGGGCATGGGTTAACTTCTGATTTGTGCTAAATATCCCATGAACTCCACATGGGAGAAAGGCATGAACGAGTTTGTATGGGTTTTCCCAAAACTCATTGGCGACTCCCACCTTTTTCTTACAAAAAAAGCGTGATGATAGAAACAATTCTAATTCAAGGTACCCCAAACAGTCAGGAATTCAAATCCTAATACACCTTAACAAGTGTAAAATTCTAGGCTTTTAAACAGCATGGGCATCTAAGAAAGGACCCCCTATGATGGGATCACCCTCCTTACACCATCCGATGATCACGACATGACAAGGCCACGAGGTCTCTCCGATAAGCAGCTCATAAAGCACGTAAAGTCCTCACCATGCCGTTCACGGTCTCTCGCGGAACCTATTCCAAAAAAATACAAGGGTAGTTATCAAACAAATGTATATGAAAGAAAAAATAATAAATACATATACAAAATAAACATACCGACTCATTAGTCTCAGGAACAAACGGTATGTCTTCATCCCTCGCAGCTGGGAAAATCTCACGAATAATCAACCTAAAGCATCGGTATACGTGATCTTCGCCGTAGGATGCACCCAACCGCCTAGCTCGACTCGCTGAAAATACAATAATAAAGTCAAAGTTTTGAACATAAAAGGAAAAAAATAAAAGATAGTTAAAAAGTAAAAGACGAGACATGCAAATAGTAATAAACCAACGTATTTCCCAAAATACCACTAGCATCGGAGTGCCCCGAGAAAAACAAGTGCTAGGGGCACAATGCGTAGCATGGGGGCTAGCATGCGCACCAAGCCGAGTCTTGGATAGATGGTGCGTTCTAGGGCACCTATGCTAGCATCCAAGTGCACGCACAAGGGAAGGCTCGGCAGCAGCCCGCACTTGGAGTGCTCGGCTTGCTGGCCGAGAATAGTAGCAGCCCGCAATTCGTGGGTGCGGGGTGGCTAGGCCGAGACTAAGGGAAAAAACAATGAGAAGCCCACTTGGGTGCCTTGGTGCCCAAGTGGGAGTAGACATGTGGCGCAAGGTGAGGGGGAGAGTGGGGAGCAAGTTTGGTCCCCCCTCTCCAAGTGGTCCTCACTTGCTCTCTCAGGTATAGTTGACACTTGTTGTTTTATTACTAGCTTGCTTAAATAATTTTATTTTAGCTTTAAAATAAAATGTGAAAAATCTCACTATACCACATTAATGGGAGAGACAATCATACTCTCATCATTTTTTATAAATACCCAAGTAGGGGCATTGGAAATGATGCTTGAGTAAGAGTTGGAAAAGGGATCAATAGTAGTGAAAACCTTTTAACTCAAGAGATGGAAAAGGTATCACATTTGAGTAAGCCTTTAAACTTAATTACTCGGGTTTATCGGTCGGGTCTTGCTAACCCCAAGGCATTGGACCTAGTTGGTGATCGTGTTGTGGGTGGATCATCGTTGGAGGCCTTCGTAATTTCGAGGCTAGCTTTCAAGTAAGAGCCCAAGCGGTCGGGCGAAGCACGCTCCAAAGGTAATCTTATTATCTTAATCTTGTCATTAAGTTAATTATGTTTATGGTTTTATTTATTGTGAGTGCGGTCTTGTTTTTGGGTTTGTTTCCGCGGTGATTCAGACTCACTAAACCCCAACACATATCAGGGGCTTTTGGTTCTCCAGAGGACAAATGCTTGGTTTTTAAGAGAACGTTTTCTCTAGAATTCTTCGTCCGAAGAGCCTTTATTTTCTGCGGATCCTCTGATCCGAATGTTGCGTCCGGACCTGCTATCTATCGAGGATCGAGATCAAGCAATCCTTGGTTATCTAGCGGAGCGGCTGGTGTTGTTGGGTACATCCTACTTGACATTTGTTGCATATAGGCTAACTCCTTTTCCAACTTTTTTTCCGGTTAGTATTTTTTTTACTATCTTTTATTTTTTTTCTTTTATGTTCAGAACTTTGACTCTATTATTGTATTTTCAGCGAGTTGAGCTAGGCGATTAGGTGCCTTCTACGGCGGAGATCACGTATACCGATGCTTTTGGGTCGGTTATTCGTGAGATTTTCCCAGCTGCGGAGGATGAGGACATACCATTTGTTCCTGAGACAGTTGAGTCAGTATGTTTATTTTGTATATGTATTTATTATTTTTTCTTTCATATATATTTGTTTGATAACTATCCTTATATATTTTTTGAATAGGTTCCGCGAGAGACCGTGAACGGCATGGTGAGGACTTTATGTGTTTTTTGAGCTGCTTATCGGAGAGCCCTCGTGACTTTGTCGTGTCGTGATCATCGGATGGTGTAAGGAGAGTGATCCCATCATAGGAGGTCAATCCTTAGATGCACATGCCGTTTAAAAGCCTAGGACTTTACACTTGTTAGGGTGTATTAGTATTTGAATTCCTGACTGTTTGGGGGACCTTGAATTTGAATTGATTCTATCATCACGCTTTTTTGTAAGAAACAAGTAATAGTCGCTAATGAGTTTTGGGAAAACCCATAAACCTCGTTCATGTCTTTCTCCCATGTGGAGTTTATGGGATATTTAACACAAATCATAAGTTTACCCATGCCCAAATTGGTCTACATAAACCAGAAATGAGTTCGGGAGCGAGGTTACTAAAATAGCGTTCCATTTAAAGGAGAATCGCTATTCTAGCCCTAGTTTGGCCTCTACTAGCTCTTCCTTTTTTACAATTTCATCACCAAACAATATATGCAACGGGATACCTAAAACTAAGTTAGTTGATTTTATTTACAAGCATTAATCATGTATTACATTGCAAAGTCGTTATTCTTTATTTAATTCAAATTCGTGAAATTGAGCAAAAGTAAACAAGATTCGCGTTGGCTTAGGTGATCAATCAATAAATAATTATTCAATTCTAATCTTATTTAACACAAGATACTATGTGGAATCGATTAATTAAATGGCCTTTTAAGGTGGTCAACTAACACTATTTTGTTGATTAAAGTTCTTTTAAACAAGAAAAGTAAATGTGATTTATCTAAGTGCTTGGGAATTTACCATTTCTCTTTGCTAGATCTCCGTTTAGAACACTTATGGACTCCTTCTTGTTCGGGAACCTCCACCGTAGTAACAAAGATTAAGAGGGGTGTGTGTTTAGGACAAGAGGGTTTGGAAGCACTAGTTCACAAGAGTTTCTGTCAAGATTTCAAGTTAATTTATGTGCCTATTAGCCTGGTATTAAGCCCCTATTTATAGGGAATGGGTGCAATTAGGGTTTTAAGCATTCTGCCGTAGCAGGTGTTGTGCGCATTTGGATGAGTTGCGCACGGCATCCCAGCGCAAGTGATTTAGTTGCGCTGCTCATAGCAGCGCAACCGAATGTCTTGCTCGCGGTTTTATGGTAAAATTCAATTCTATATTTTTATAAAATTCTGAATCTTCTGCGAGCGCATCTCTAGAAGTTGTGTATGCGCTCGGTGTAGCGCGCAACTGAATTTGTTGCGCGCGCCAAACCAGCGCAACTTATTAAGATGCGCGTAAATTTTTCTTCGGCAGCTTTAATTTAACCCTAGGCGCCTCTAAATCTGTCATTATTGGGTCTTAAGCACGGGCCTAAGCCTAGTTATGATCGGGTTTAGTTAATTGGACCTTGTTTTGTATTTATTTTGGGTTAGGGTAGTCTTTTTGTGTTTTTGCGGTTTATCAAGTCATCCATAAGCATTCTTCACTTCGATCCAACACGAAGATGGTTTTATTTATCGTCATCGCACTTCTTGTCGGGACAAGGGGCCAAAAGTAGATGTCTACAGATGGTCGCGGTAAGTTTGTTTGTTTGTTTTTTTTTTTTTTTTTTTTTTTTGTCAAAGTTATTACACATTTTGTGTATTAATCTTTGTTTTGGATTTTGTAGGATGTACAGTAGCCTTTCGGGAGTCGCCGAGCACCCTGACTTCCTTTTGTATATTGTTTTTGGAAAATAAATGTACATATTTTTTTTTGTACATATGACTCACAATTTTGTATATATATCATATATTATTTGTTTCTATGAGTTTTTTTTTTAAAAAAAAAGAAAAAATTTACGAGGGAGGGAAAGGGTTCCTGACTTACCCCCCTCGAAAAAAATAACAAAAAAAAAGGAAAAGGAAAGGAAAAAAGAAAGAGAAAGGAAAAAGAAAGAGGAAAAGAAAAAATATATGTGAAAAGAGAAAAGGAAATAAAGAAAAATAAAAATAAAATGGAATAATAAAAAAAGTTAGAAAGAAAAAAAAAAAAAAATAATAATAATAATAATAATAATAATAATAATAATAATAATAATAATAATAATAATAAAAGACAAAAAGAAAGAGGGGAAAAGAAAAGGAATTAAGTGTTAAAAAGTCAAGCGTATGATTAGTCATAAGATTTCGTTAATATTCCGTTATTTTGTAGTTCAAAATTAAGGAAATAATCCTAACAACATGTTGTGACAATCAAAGCGCGCACATTTAGATGGGTTGCGCGCGGCTGGTGCCCGCAACTAATGTGATGCACGCGCCGCCTGCGGGTAAACTTTCTTTTGAGCGAAAATTGCCGAAAATTTTCCCCTTTTGGGTCTATTTAAACGTTGGTTCGTATAGGATTTTGATCATGTCGCATTCATTTGTTAGTAGTACTATAAGGAAAAAGAATTAATCTCTCTACTGTTTCTCTCTTTTTTTTTCTTGAACAATGGTGAAAACCTTTGAGCAACGTTTGAAACAATAGGTCACTTCCCTTTCGATTGAGGATAAGTTAGCTTTCAAAATATACCACCTTGACCCTCTATTGAACTATATGCAATTAGTTATAAATTTTGACTTCCTTCCTGCTACTGTTAATCATTGGGATTCGAATCACCATCTTTTCCTCTTTAAAGGGGATTAAATTGTCCTATTACCTGGTGAGTTTGAGACTCTACTAGATTTCCCTGCAAATACTTTCCTCGTGACTTATGCCCCTAACTTGTCGGATTACAAACCTATATTCCAAATATTTTTTGGTTTGAATGACAATGATATGGCCAATATGGGAACTAAAGAAGGCGTGAATTTAGTTCAATTTATTGAACACTTTGTCGCCCCTCGTGACAACTTGACTAAACAACGTTTTGAAATTCGTGCTTTATGTTTTTGTCTTGTTGTCAATTGTTTGCTTAGGACAGGTAAAGAGTATGGAGATTATTCCATGGTGTCCATAGTGGACCAAATAGAAGGGTGTCACTCACCGGCCCCTTTAGCTCTTGCGAAAACTGTTCTTTGCTTGAATCGCCTTAGAGGACACCCTAACAAGAACAGTTTCATGGGATGTCCAATCCTTTTACACATACGCTTTTTTTCGTCGTGTTTCAGTGCAAGTAATAAAGTTGCGCTGGTCATACCAGCGCGATCTTCTGGGATGCACGCGGGTGGCGCCCGCAACTAGATGTGATGCGTGTGCCACCTGCTTATGTAACTTCGCAATAATTAATTTTTTCCTTTTTTTTAGATTTGGCTCATGGAGCGTTTGCGAATCGTTGATCAGCCACAAAATCTTGAGGCTAACGGAGTCAGAACATTCCCCGGACATCGAATTCTCTACAAGGATAGGAATGAAGAAGAATGGACGTTGTTTTTCTGTTATAGGGTTCCTAACATATGCTTTGTGATTCCTTGGTAGAACATAAGTAGTATGATTGGGAATAGTTTCAATTGTCCCTACATTAGGCTTTTGGGCCTTTCTTGTACTAGTTACATCTTTCCTTGCAAGGTAATGAGACAATATGGGATGAAACAAATTATTCCCACACAAGATTGTGATGCCCCTAAGGATGTGATCTTTAAACCCGAATGAATTCCTCATTGGATGGAGTATTGGTCAATTCTTCCTAGGTGGGTAATGAACAATCCCACATAGAGCATTGTACTATCTTTTTTTTACAAAGCTTGGATGAATGCAGCGGACAAGGGAGAGCTAAATAAGGCTCGATCACAAAATCAAGCTGCTTTGTCCCTTAATCAACCTAAGCCTTCGATGCATTCAACCACTACTACTCCTTCTAATGGCTAAACCAAAGGAGTGAGAAGAAAGTTAGACTTCTCCTCATCACCTAAGGCTCGTTCAAGGGAACCAAAAAGAAAGGCTCCTCCTAAACCCGCGCAAAAGGGTGTGAAGATTAAGGAACCTTCACCAAATCCACGTAAAAAGGCTCCAACGAATGAAGAAGGGAAAGGGAAAAGAGTTGAAAAAGCTCCTATTCTAAGGTTGAAGAAGAACGTTTGGGTTAAGAAGAAGAGCAAAGGGGAAAACTCTAAGTTTGCTGAAAGCATTGCAATGGAAACTACTCCATCTACTGTTACAATTCAGGATATAGTAAAACCTTAGAGCGTTACACAATTATTAATAGTTTAAATTTGAATAAAGTGTAATCATTACTATGTTTTTTTTTTCGGAAATTTCACCAAATGCCCCTAAGTAATTTTTTTATTCACCAAATACCCATCAAAACTTTTAAATTCACCATATACCCTTCAATTTTATAAAATTGTCACCATATGCCCAAACAACTAACGGATGTCAGCTCCGTTAGTCATTATCGTTAAGTACGCCATGTGGCAGTATCTTGTTGGTTGTCTTTTCAATTAATTAAATTTAAAACAATTATTTATTTAATTTTTTTATAAAAAATAAAAAATAAAAACCAACCCCAACCCCACCCAAACCACCAGCATGTTACCACCACCACCAACTTGCCTTGAACCACCAAGCCTGCAACTCAGCCCAGCTACCTCGCGCCGGCGACTCTGCCCAGCCACCTTGCGCCGACGATTCTATCCAGCCACCTCGCGCCGGCAACGCTGCCCAGCCACCCTTCCCCCGATTTGCAAATCTCCCTAAAAAATCCCTCCCTTCCCTTGACCACCGTCAACATCCAAATCCCCTCCTTGCGTTAGCGATATCGCCCCTCCCCGTGCCGCCAAACCCAAATGCTCCTCCCCCTGCCATCTCCAACCGATGAACCACCACATTGAATCCCGAAATCAAAAACCCCAAAAAATAAAACCTAGGTTTTGATTTTGGGGTTTTAATGTTTTGCGGTGGTGGTTTTCGACTTAGCTGGGCAGCAGCGTGGGGGAGGGGATTGGGTTGCCGCCGGCGAAGGGGTTTCAGGGGAAAATGTGGCGCGGGGAAGGTGGTTAGGACGCCGGCGATGAGGGTGCGAGGGGAGGGTTAGGACATGGTGGTTTAGGGTAAGGACAGGGACGCCGGCGAGTGGGGGAAAAGGTGTGAACACCGGTGCGTTAAAGGGCGGGGGTCAGCGACGAATTCTGTGCGCCGATGCAACTGTTCAGGGTGGCGGGGACAAGGTCAAGTGGTGGTTGAGGTTGGGATGTGGTGGGTGGGGTTTTTATTTATTTTAATTTTTATTTTTTGATAATTTTTTTTAAATTAAAATAATTTTAAAAATAACCTATAAGAAGCTGCCACATGGCAAATTTTAACCTTCATTGACTAACGGAGTTAACGTCTGTTAGTCATTTGGGTATATGGTGACATTTTTGTTTCATTGAAGGGTATATGGTGAATTTGAAAATTTGCATGGGTATATGGTGAATAAAAAAATAACTCAGGGGCATTTGGTGAAATTTTCCTTTTTTTATTATTATTATCTAGTTCAATGGTGCTTTATGTTTTTAAATTTTGAATGGAATAAAAATGAGATTTATTTTTATATGATCGAATCATAAAGATTGCTTACGTAGTATTCGTATTACAAAATCAGGTCTTTGCGTAGTTCTTTGCAATATTTACTTATTATTATGATTATTATTTTTTTATATTTTTCTTCAATTTCTCATGTAGAAATTAAATGAAAAATTAATTAAAATTTGTTTAACAACTTAAATAAAAGTTAATTTTTGTTATCTGAGTATATCTGATTTTCGAGAAACGCCCTTTTTTTTATCGCTAGTAAAAATTGGAATTTTATTCAAGCGTAAAAATATGGGTTCGTAGTTCGTCATCAGGTGGCGCGTGCAACATCCAAGTTTGCGCGTGCTTGCCATGCACAACCGATTTAGTTACGCGTGACATCCGCGCGCAACTGTTTTAGTTGTGCGTGACACCTTTACTACGATTGTTAATTTTTTTTCAATCGTATTATTACCCCCCAAGTGTGAAGAGTTTTTCATGATGTTCAAAAGAATCTAAACACTTTGAATGGTATATATGTTTATTAATTACCCCCCAAATGTTATGAACTTTACCGTGTTATTCGATAAAGTGCATAACACTTAGAATCTTTATTTGGATGCTAAAAAAATTATTGTTTAATAAATGAATGAGTTTATCCGAATTTTATATGTAATATTTTTTGAGTCGATCAATGTTTATTAATTGGCGAATTTCATCACCCCTAATATCCATTATTCTGACAGCTCCTCCCGATAGAATTTCAATTACACGGTAAATTCCTATCCAATTAAATTTGAATTTCCCTCTTGGATCAGTTGGTGGACCCCTAACCTCTTTAGTTCAAAGTCACCTTCTTTAATATTTCGGGGTCATACCCTTTTGTTAAAATGTCGCGCAATGCGTCATTGGTAGACTTGTACATGATGCAAAGCTCTTAATCGTCGTTAGCTTACTTTCGATTACGATGCGTATGGATGGTATTTCCAGTTCAACTGGTTGAACTACGTCCATTCCGAAAAGTAAGAAGTATGGAGTTACTCCTATTGATGTTCGTATGGATGTTTTATAACCCCATAGAGCAAAGTGTAGTTTATTCGGCCAGTCTTTATAATTTTCTGCCATTTTCTTATTGACGCCTGTTATATTTTTATTTGCCGATTCTAAAGCTCTGTTCATTTGATGTATGTATGGAGATGAGTGATGATGTTTTACTTAATAACGAGTTAAGAGGGTCTTAACTTTAGCTTTGAATTGAGATCCCTGATCACTAATTAGTTTGTGTGGAACTCCATGTCTAAAAAATATGTTTCGTTGGAGAAACTTTCGACATGTTTAGAAGTGATATTTACGTAAGAAGCAGCCTCGATCCACTTAGTAAAGTAATCGATGGCTACTAGTACGTACACGTGTCCTCCCGTTCCTGTTGGAGAAATTTTACTAATTATGTCAATTCCCCATGTCGAGAAAGGCCAAGGGGAAGTGAGGTTGTACAAATCGGATGGTGGGAGATGTTGTAAGTTAGCGAACATTTGGCACTTTGGACATTTCTTGAAATATTGTATGCAATCATGTTCCATAGTGGACCAATAGTACCCTTGTCGTGATATTATTTTAGCAAGAATTTTTTCGTTATTGTGAGGTCCACAAACACCTTTGTGAGTGTCCTCCATTAGGCGTGTGGATTCTGGTTGGTCTATACACAATAAGCTTTGATCGTTAGGTCCCTTTTTGCATAATTGAGGGTTGTGAGTGTTCTCAAGGCTCGTTGGTCTTTCGATGAAGTATTTTCAGGATATGTGCCATGAGTAATATATTGGAGGAAATGATCATACCAAGGATTGTCTCCTTCGATGTCATTTATTTCCTCTATTGTGTTGCAATACGCTAGTTCTTCTCTTCTATCAACGCATAATGGCATCATATTTAAGTGATCTAGAATGTTGATCATTGAGGATAATTTTGCTAGCACATAAGCAAATTGATTATCATCCCTTGGGAGATATTTGAAGTCAATATGATAAAAAAGCTCGATAAGTTGCTCTAGGTGTGCTTGGTATAATCTCATTGTGGAGTTCTTTATTTTCTATTTTTTAAGTATATGATTTATTATCAAACTAAAATCTCCATATACCTCTAATTTTTGCACACCTATACTAGCTGCGGCTTCTAATCCAATATTGCACGCTTCATATTCTGCGGCATTATTAGTAACCTCAAAGTCTAGTTTAACAGATATTGGAGTATGTGCTCCCTCTGGACTTATGAGTAACACTCCCACACCACATCCTTTTTTATTTGATGCACCGTCAAAGTACATTACCCATTTGTCATCTTGTGTCATGAGAATCTCTTCATCCGGAACATGAGTAGTTTCTGCATAACTTGTTTGAATAGGATGTTGGGCTAGAATATCGGATATGACTTTACCCTTTTTTGATTTTTCAGGGATATATTTTAGTTCGAATTCGGCCAACATCACCAACTAACTGGATATTCTTCCTTGTATGTGTGGTTGTTTAAACAAATACTTTATCGAATTTTGTTGTGAAATCACGTGAGTGGTGTGTGGGAGCATATAATGTCGTAGTTTTTTAGTTGCCCACACTAATGCTAAACTTTTTTTTTCAAAGCTGCTATATTTTGTTTCATATTGAATGAATTTTTTACTTCTGTCAAATTATTCTACCTCTTGTGCTAACATGGCCCCTATGGCCGTGTCTGGGACTGTGATATATAGCCTAAGAGGTAGTTTAGTTACTAGTGGTGCTAAAAGTGGTGGACTTTTGAGATAATCTTTGATTTTCTCAAAGGCCTTTTGGTATTGATCGTCCCATTCATGCTTTTCCTCGTTTTTCAATTTTTTAAATATTGGCTCACAAGTCATAGTCAATTTGTTGATAAATCAACTTATGTATTGTAGTTTACCAAGGAACCCCCTAATTTCTTTTTCTGTTTGAGGGGGAGGCATATCAGAAATTGCCTTTATTTTAGAGGGATCAATCTCAATACCACGTGTGCTTACTACGTATCCAAGTAACTTGCCAGAAGTTACTCCGAAGACGCATTTTTGTGGATTCAATCGCATTATATATTCTTTCATGCGAGTGAAGAATTTGCGTAAATCTTTTATGTGTCCCATTCTATCTTTGGAATTTACAATCATATCATCCACATACACTTCTATTTCTTTATGCATCATGTCATGCGAGAGAGTCGTAGTCGTTCTTTGGTACGTAACTCCAACATTTTTTATACCAAATGGCATGATTGTATAGCAATATGTATCATAAACAAAGGGTGATAAAGCATGTCGTTTCTTTGTTTTCTTTTGCCATTAGAATTTGGCTGTAACCTGCGTATCCATTCATAAAGGATAACATTGCATGTTTAGCCGTGTTATCTACCAATATGGCAATATGAGGTAGAGGAAAATCGTATTTAGGGCTAGCCTTGTTGAGGTCTTTAAAGTCGGCACACATGCAAACTCGTCCATCCTTTTTAAAGACTGGAACGATGTTCGCTACCCATTCTGGGTAATTACATACGCGAATGAAACCTGCGTCTAATTGCTTTTGTACTTCTTCTTTTATTTCCAAAGTGACATCAGGTTTCATTCGTCTAAGTTTTTGTTTTACTAGTTTAGAAGTAGAGTTCAAGGGAATGGTATGTTCCGTAATTTCCCTATCTATTCCAGGCATGTCCTTGTATGACCAAGCGAACACGTCTTCAAATTCTTTGAGCGTCGATATGAGGATCGATCGCTCTTCCGGATTTATAGTTAAGCTAATTTTGAATTCCCTTTTGTTCTCATTAGTTCCTATATTAATTGTTTTAGTTTCTTCAATTATAGGGTTCTTTTGTCCTTGTTTATTCATTAATTCAACCAATTTGTCAATATTATCATCTTCATTAGATTGATTATTATAGCATTTAAAAGATTCGAGGGGAGGGATATACTTGGAAATAGAGGTTATATTATTGAAATCAAAGGAAATTACATCAAGAGAGGAATCCTTTTTGGGATCTTCATCCTTAGAAATAGAAAATAAAGACTCAGTAATGGCCATAAGGCCTAGACTTTTAGCTTCCTTAAAATCTAAAGTGGACTCATCGTCAGATTCTTCAAACATCTTCCCTTCGCCAGTGATGATTTCTAGTTTATCACCTTTATGATTGGTCTATTTGAAATACTTCCTCCTTCCATACTCAAAGGTTTCATTAGAAGGGGTGATCAACGAGGTTGGGTCGAAGGCATCGTCTTAGATGGTGTTCTGATTAGTCATCGTAGCAACATGGTTTTGCTCTAGTACGTCCAAAAATCAAGTTGAATGCTTGCCTATCATAGCACCCTGAAGTTGGGTGTTTTGATTAAACGATTTCAAAATCGTCATTCAAGAAGTAGCAATCGTGGAATATTTTGAATCAAGGCTTCGCGATACCTTTTAGAACTAGTGGTTCTGGAAAGTCATAGCATGGGTAATCTTCTCCCTCCCTAATGAATTGTCCATTAAGGGTTTGATTGTAGGATATATGGGAGTAAAGTGATTATCCATTTGTTATTGTTGTCGCTACGTGCTTTGATTTTAGCATCGTGAGAGTCTAGTTTTTCTTTGGTTGGTTTGTATCCCAATTCAAAAGAGAAACTTTTCTTTGGGATAGGAAGTAAAAGAGATTTCCTTATTCATATTCCTAAAGGCATCTTAGGAAAGTAACTACTCTTAAATAAGATGTTGTTTACTATTGGGGTGGAACATGGATCAAGCTTGAATTGTTCTTCAAGGCTCTCCTCCATTCTAGTGTGCGAATTTCCTCCACGGTGAATCTCCACATGTCCTCTTCATCATTATCATGGTTTATTTCTAGAAGTGATTGATCGTTTATTGCTATTTTGAGAGGAGAAGCACGCATAGTCATAGGAAGACTAAATGTAGGTTTACACCAAGCTCATGTATACACATATAGTCATAGGAGAAGAATTTAATCATTTGATGAACTGAGGATGGTATTGTTCCAAGTTCATGTATCCAAGGACGTCCAAAAACAAGATTGAATGTAGGTTTAATGTCCATGACATGAAATTCAACAATCTTTTAAATAGGGCCTGTGGTAATTGGTAGCTTAACAGTTCCACACACCGATATCCTCGAGTTGTCATAGGCCCTAATGCTTTGTGTTGTTGATTGGAAGTCTTTTTCTGGATTAAGGCCTAGATATTTTGCAGTTTGTAATGGGCACACATTTACATCTAACCTATTGTCCACCAAAGTAAGAAGGATGTTGTATCCCTTACACCTTATAGTTAAGTATAATGCATTGTTGTGGGTAGTGTCTTTTGAAGGCAAATAATCGCTAATAAAAATGATTAATTTATCAAATTTCTCGCTAGTAAGCAAGCTAACGAGATCTTAGGGAGTTGTGTCTGTACTTACGGACAAAGCCGTTAGAGAATTTATAAGAGAATTTCTATGTTCTTTAGAAGTACATAGGAGTTCCAAAATGTTAATATTCGCCTAAGATTGGCAAAGTTGTTTGACCAATGGATCTTCCACCTCAAGTGGAGGTGGTAATGAATTTTGAACTTGACCTTCATTTTGAGTGGTCAAAAATCCATTTGGTGGAGCTTGATAAACTCGCCCAGAATGTGTTAGATGTTATTGATATGTCCATTTTATATAGTAATTTACCCCCGTCCCTTGGTCATTATTAGTAGTGTTTTTGGCTCTTTCGAGCCACTTTTATTACTAATTTGTGTTTTCTAGTGTTTTTCGTAGTTTTAGTTGTATTTTACAGGAAATTGCACTCTTGGAGCATTTTCCCGGGCTTTATGGATCAACTACGGAAGCTAGAAGGACACAACCACTTTTGAAGCCCAGGATCGGTGAGAGCCGATGATTAAGGGCTCGGTATGAGAAACCGAGGCTATTGGATCGTTTAATCAAGACCCGATGAGGAAACTTAGATTGGGCCGAGGAATCGAGCCCAATTGAAATCCAAGCCTCGAAGAAGAAGACCAGGCTCGATCGGGCAAGCTTGCGCCCGATCGGGCAGGCGCGGCATGCTTAGTGTCGTGCGTGGCTGATAGCGCGCCCGATTGTGCGAGCGTCTGGCACGATCGGGGGATGCTGCTGAGAAGAAGCGCAAAGAAAAAGGCGGGCCCGATCGGGCGAGGTTGCCCGATCGAGCGAGCGTTTTTATAGGACCTGATTAGTTTAGTTTTAATTTTTGTTTTAGGGAACGTTTAAGTACGAGATTTGTACGTAATTTTGGATTACTTTTCTTTCTTAGACTTTCTCTCTCTACTTAGGATTTTACTCTCTCTTAACTTTTCTCTCAACTCTTGTTCTTAATTATTTTCCATTAATACAAATTAGTTTGGTAACTATTTCTCTTCTCTTAATCTTAGTTGTTTATTTTACTCCTTCCATCATGACTTGTTTTATTGCTTTGATTAGTTTAGTTTTTAATATGTGTGAGTAGTTCTATTTCTAGGGTTTATGGGGATCCATGAATAATATGAAGGGGTAATTTATTGTTGTTAATTATCAATGCTAGATTAATTTCCTATTGATTGATTTAATGCTCTGTGACTAGATCTGCGCAGATCTTTTATGCATGAGTTTGACAATATTGATTCGAGATTCGACAGATGAGAATTGATGTTTAGGTCTAGTTTCAATAGGCAGGTTAATTTATAAATGCTTAGGTCGAGATTCGAAAGATGAGATTTAATACCAGTAAATTAATTGTGTGATTATAATACGTAGCGAAAGCCCTTTATAATCTGATTAATATATGCATTGATTAATGATTATTATACTCTACCCTGGAATATTATTTATTGGTGAACTTATACCCTAGGTCTTTTATTCATTGTTTCTCCTCCTACTTTTATTCTTTCCCTCTTTTACTCTTAGTAGTTTAGTTTCCTTCGATTATTATATTTTGGTTACTTTATAATATAGATTATATTAATTAATTAGGAATAGAAAGACTCGTTTCTCTGTGGATTCGACCCTACTTCCCTATCTACATTAGTTAGAGGATTTAGGAATTACTTTTGATTAGGGGATACGACTTTACCCTGTCAAAAATTTGGCGCCGTTGCCGGGGAAACGATTTTATTTTTATTTCTGATTGTTTTTGTAGTCTAGATTATTTTCCTTTTGTCTTAGAGAGCGTTAGTTCTCTGAGGCAAATCTCACATTTGCTTCTAGTTTTTGTTTATGCCCAGGTGTTCCAGATCAGGGTACATCCCAGTCGATCCTGAGATCGAACGTTCCTTCCATAGACAGAAAAATTTCTACAAGCAAATCCTGGCAGATTCCGGTGATAATAATAATCACCGCGGTCCTCCAACTGGTTCTAGCGATTCAGAGGCATCATCAGACGCAGAATCAGAGATGGCGGTACCAAAGAAGCTTAGTGATTACTCACAACCCAAGCTTACAGATTTTCCACATCTCACCCCCACTCTAGCTCTTGATGGGGTTCAATTCGTAATTAAACCTCAATTTATAACGATGATAGCTAGAGAGGAAGCAATTTAGTGGAGCCAAGGGTGAAGATCCAAATCTTCACATTGCTGACTATTGTCAATATTGTAACACCATCAGGCAAGCCGGGATCACTCAAGAGCAAATAAGGGAGATTCTCTTTCCCTTCTCTTTAATAGGAAAAGCTAAATTGTGGTTTAATGGCTTAAATAGAACCGCACTTGGTATAACTGACTGGGAAACTCTTGTTTTGAATTTCTATAACAAGTATTATCCTGCAGAGAGAACAGCCGTACTACGAAGTGCGATTTAGAACTTTGCCCAAGAAGCCGATGAATCTTTATATGAGGCTTGGGAGAGGTTCAAGGATTTACAAAGAGACTGCCCCCACCATAATTTAGCACAATGGCAGTTAATCCAAGCCTTTTATAATGGCCTTGGAAATTCTTCTTGAATAATTTTAGATTCTGCAGCTAGTGGGAGATTTATGAATCTCGATGTTGAAGATGCAGGTCAGGTTATTGAAGATATAGCGATACACAATTCCCAATATGGGAATCCTAGAGGATTTGCGAACAAAGGGAAACATACTATTGACTCTGTATCCTTTTTGCAAGCTCAACTGACCTCTATTTGCCAAAAATTAGATAATCTGAGCACTGCTAATGTAGCTAATGTTTCTGCAATTAATAATAATTCTAATGAGGCTTTTTGTGAAAATTGTGGTATTGTAGGTCATTGGGAGCAAGATTGCAGGAGTTCCGTGGAGCAAGTTAATGTCTTTCAAGCTTATAGGCAGAATAACCCATACTCTAACACCTACAATCCTGGTTATCGGAATCATCCGTACCTTTCCTACCGGAGTACTAATGTTCAGAATCCACCACCACAAGAACCACAGGCGCCGCAATAACAGCAGAAGAAATATTACCATCCCAATGCTAGTCAGAAGAACCAACCACAACAACCCTCCTCATCTTCTGACCCTTCTCTGGTGGAAATTAGAGCAATGTTGGTTAATATGCAAAAGCACATGGAGAGTAGAGATGCGACAATTGATCAAATTCTAGCACATAATAAAATTGTAGACAATCAAATTGCGCAACTTTCCGCTACTCTACAAGCCCGCCAATAGGGAGCTCTGCCGGCACATCAGACCCGGCCTACGGATCAAGCATTTGCAATTACTCTAAGGAGTGGTTCAAACTATGAAGGGCCCTCTATGCCCAGAGTTGATGAACATGTTTTATTAAATAATGCTAATCTTGATTCCGTTAAACCAAACAATGTAGTTACTAGCCCTGCAGGGCTAAAGGATAGTACTAACATATCTAATTCTACATTGCAGGGTACGACTCCAGAGAAGGTGGCTACTCCAGACAAGAGCAATAATGCTCCAAAGCCAATTATCAAACTTCCATTCCCCAATTGTCAATTGAAGACAAACTTGGATAAGCAGTTTGGTAAGTTCCTGGAGGTGGTAAAAGATTTGAAGGTAACAGTTCCCTTCACTGAATTAATCACACAAATCCCCTCGTATGAAAATTTTATGAAAGAAATATTGATGAGGAAAAGGTCTATTAGTGAGTAAGAGACAATAGCTTTCACTGTAGAGTGTAGTGCCGTACTTCAAAATATGTCTCCACCTAAATTAAAAGATCCGGGTAGTTTTTCTATCCCTTGTCATATTGGCAATCTCTTGATTGATAATGCATTATGTGATTTGGGTGCTAGTGTTAGCGTCATGCAATTATCTGTGTGTTCTAAGTTGAATATGGGTAAATTAAAAGCTACCAATATAACTCTACAAATGGCCGATTGTTCTTTCAAATACCCCTTAGGTGTTTTAGAGGATGTCCCCGTTAGAGTAGGTAAATTTTATATATCTGTAGATTTTGTTGTTTTGATATGGCTGAGGATATGCAAACCCCAATTATTTTGGGTAGACCATTCCTTAACACTGCAGGAGCAGTCATAGATGTAAGAAGTGGAAAGTTAACATTATCAGTAGGGGATGATAAAGTTGTTTATAATTTAAATAATGCCCCTAAAAGCTCCATGACTGAGGAAAAATGTTTCAGTGTTAATGTGGTTGAAAATTATTGTAACAAACCCCAAGCTCTTGAAAAAGATCCCTTGGAGGCAGTATCTTGTTTTGCATCCCTTTTAGATGAGATAGACAAATGGCAGAAGGAAGTTGATGCAATAGAAAGAGCACTTTACACCGTTGGTCTTGGTTTCGAAGATGAAAAGGTGGAACCAATCGAGCAAGTTCTGCAAATCGAGCCTACGGTAGGTATCCCGCCAGATCGAGTTGCAAGTGTTGAATGCAATGACAATTTGAAGCAATCCTCGATCAAAGAAGGATCTTTGGTGCGTAGCATTGAAGATCCCCCAGTCCAAGTCAAGGAGGATCCACCAGATAAGGTGATTTGGCGCCCCACAAGGCATGTCAGGAAGCCGCATCGCAGCCTAAACACCGCTAGATCGGGTGAGAAACCACCGGATCAAGCGTTAGGCCAAGGGTCCTAGTTATTGTACTTGGTGAGAAGGTCGTACGGGACCTAGATAAACCAGCGCTTTGCGGGAGGCAACCCGTATTTCTTGCTTTCTAGACTAGTTTTTCCTTTTCTTTACTTTTATTTTTATTTTAGAGAGGCGAGGAGAGTGAAATTTTACCATTTATAAGTGTTTTTGTACAGGTATAGGTTTGAGAGGTCAAAAGACTTAGAAAAAATTTGAAGACGAAAAGAAATCGAAGAAAAGCTAAGGACATCTGACTGGGCACGGGCCCGATCGGGCGAGCTTCACCCGATCGGGCGCGCAAGCAGGGAAAATTTCAGCTTTAATTTCGCCCGATCAGGCATGGCTGCCCGATCGGGCGCGCAAGTGCAGTTAGAAACTCGAGCTAATTTCGCCCGATCAGGCGAGATTACCCGATCGGGCGCAAATCGAGTGAAGGAAAAGAAATGTCGGGCGAAGCTCGCCCGACCGGGCGAGTGAAAGGGCAAAAAACTCGTTCGTATTCGCGCCCGATCGGGCGGAGCTTGTCCTATCGGGCGCGCAACCGAGCTTTTGGAAATCAGCATAATTCGCCCGATTGGGCGAGGCTTGCCCGATCAGGCGCGCCTTATTTTGGCCGACCTTTTAATTCTTTTCCTCTTCTTTTTTTCCTCACTTTCTTCTTCTTTCATCTTCTTCTCCATTACTTTCTCTCTCTAAAACCTCCATTTTTACACCTTCTAACTCACTTGTTTTCAAGATCTTCTCCAATCCTTCCATCAAAACTCAAATTTTTTTGCATATTTTTAATCCTTTCATCTTTCTCTACAATCTACACCTAATTTATACCACTTTCTCTTAATTTTCTCTAAACCCTAAGAGAGAGAAAGTCTTCAATTCTTATCTTTTCTAATCACAAATGGCTCTCAAGAGATCAAGAACTGTAAGGGGGGAAAGCTCAAGGCAACAAGAGGCCAGAATTGACCCGGATTTGCAAGTTCCGGGATGGGAGAGGGTGGTCATCACCACCCAAGAGCAAAAACAAAGGATGATCAACCTCATTTCGAGGCAGGTAATTCCTACTCGGTTTGTTCATCACCCCACCCTTATTACAGTAGAAATTAATAAGCATGTAGAAAAGTTGTTCAAGGGAGTTGGCATGAGTGGTTTCTTTAACATGCATTACGATACTTATGATTACGTAACCTTAGAATTCGTTTCTAGTTTTAATGTCATAAAATCTAATGCTTTAATTTCTCATGTTCAATTTAGATTACTCAATAATGATGTTAGATTGACATTGAAAGAATTTGGTAAAATTTTTGAGTTAAAATCGGATAGGCCAATTGAACCTCCCCAAGACAACATCGCCGTTGTCTATCAATCCCTTACGGGGGATCCTAATTTGAACCTCCAACATGCCAAGGGCACTTGGATACAACATCCCGTGCCAAAGTTTTGGCAACGGTTTGTTGGCCTTACCATTTTTGGAAGGCATGAACCCGCCAATGTTAGGCGAGATGAGCTTGAATTGCTAGGGTCATACATGATCCCTAGGAACGAAAAGCTCAACATAGTCCACAAAATGGCCAATCACTTCCAACGGGTGGCCAATGCGGCCGAGGCAGGTAGGTCTAGGGTACCCATTTATTTTGGTGGCCTAGTAACACACATAGCGGTCAAACACCTTAACTTTGTCCCTAACGATGACGATAAGGTAGCTGGCCCAACTATTATGGACCTACCCTATTTAGGTGGCCTTAATTGGATTAATGTCATGGGAGGTGAGACTTGGTGGGTGATTCCACGGGAATCGGGTAGGAGGGATAATGCTTTCACTTTACCCAACCCCACCTTCACCAAATTTGAGAAGGGGAAGCCTTCTTACACTTTCGAGATTAACGGTCAAGGTGAGGTTCAACCACCTCACCCTTCACCTCAACCCCACCAATCTCCCATAGACCACTCACCTCATCACCATTCACCACACTACCCACCACCTCCACCCTTTACATATGATATTTCCACTTCCTCAACCAACTACAACATTGACCCTAACGCCCCTTATGACTTCTCAGCCTTTAGGAGCCAATTAGATAGGATTGAGATGGGGCAAGGGAGAGTTGAGGGTATGGTTAGGGACTTGGACACTACAGTAGGGTCTCTAGATAGACAGGTGGGGTATGTGGAGAGGAACTTAGGGAGGGGTTTATACCCCATGTATGATGATTATGCCCTTCGGGGGACTATTCCCCCCGATTCACTTGTTCGCGATTGGTTCCAATATCCGCAAGGTGGATATACGAACCCAAGTGCCTACGGTACCTATGTAGACTACTCATCGGTCCATGGTTATGGGACCGATGTACCTTTTGGTGGGCTTGGGGGGAATGTGGACCCTAACTACTTTGCAGGTGGTTCGGGTTATGGTGGTGGTGGCTCTAGCCATGGAGGAGCCGGTTCTAGCCACGGAGGGGGCTATTCGAGGATGGACGAGGATGAGGAGTAGGCTACACTCCCAAGTCAATGAGGGCATTGCTTGATTTGGCATGGGGGGGTGCTCTTTCGCTTGGTAATTCTCTTCCTTTTCTCTTTTTATTTTGCTTTCTAGTATAGTTTTTATTTCTTTCCTAGTGTAGTTTTTATTGCTTTCTTTTATATGAAAAATACAAAAAAAAATTGAAAAATAATAAAAAAATCCAAAAATATGTTCCAATGAATTGTCAATTATGCTTCCCTGTGCCCCTTACTTGAGAAAATTGTTTTGATTCTTAGTATTTGATTATAGGCATTGTGGATTAGTTGATCATGATTTGATGTTTGATTGCCTTGAAACCTTAACATGCGTCAATTTTGTCCAACTACTTGTGAATATAGTGCTTGACTAGTTGATTTGGTTAGGAAATGTGTGATAGTTCCATAGTTCTTGGTATGTCAATGAATTCGAGTATTGGTTTGCAACTATTAGTAATATTTATATGATTCATTATTATGCACATTGTGGAGGACGAAGGCATTTGTTCTTTTAGGTAGCCTCCAGATGATTGTAGATACATTCGTTCCCTTCTTGCTACCCATGTTGTTGCCTTGACTTTTTGTTGTTTATTAGCCACATTACAAGCCTATTTTGCCCCATTGGTTACTAGTCCCAAGCTTGGCTTGGGGGAGCTATTAGTGAGTGAGGTGAGGGAGTTTGTAGTGTGCTTATTATTTGCGCAATTTGGGTGGGTTTTGAGAAGTTGTTTTGTTTTGATCATGTTTATTTTTGATGAGTTTGAGAGTTATATTTTCTTGAAAAAAATAAAGCATGATATTATGAAAAAAAAAGAGAAGTTCAAAGAAAAAAAATGTGAAAAAAATAAGTGAACTTCAAAAGAAAAAAAATAGCTCAAATGTTCTAGTTGGAGGTTGATCAAAGAAAAATAATTTTGAGCCTCAATGAAAAATTCAAGTTTGGAAAATAAAGTTTGTTTATTCACTCTATTTCTTCATTATTATATTTTTATGAGTGATATGTAAGTGTTGGGATTGTTTATTATGATTGGAGTATATTTGGTTGATGTTAGAGTTGGTTATGTAGGAGATGTTGATCATTATTTATTTTGATCATGGGTTTTGCTAGGATTTGCTCCCTTAAGCATAGTTTTTCTCTCACTTGTTCCCAAATGATTCCTAACCTTTACCCTAGCCTTACATTACAAGCTTTAAAGACCTTCCGACCTTTGTGCATAAAATTGTATGAATGTGAAAGTGTTGTTTATCAATGCAAGTTATGATTTGGTATATTTCGAGTCGACTATTAGGGTTGAGCGTTCATTGTTTTATACACACGAGAGTGTGAGTTGGGAGGGCATTGTTCACGTAAAGGGTTGGATGGAGAGCGATCGAGTACATCTTTTACTCGCCACAAAAATGAGAGTTGAGTGCGTAAGCACTAGTCTTGAATTCTATATGCTCTTGTGGTTTGCTCTGTTTGACAATTGTTAGGGAAGATTGGTAATTAGATGGATTTGATTGGTTGATTCTGAAGCATGTTTATTTGATTTACCCTAGATCGTTTGTGCTTGATTTTTACTTTTGGGGTGAAGCATATTTATTGATTTATTGATGAGATCTTTGCTTAGGAACAAGCAAAGGTTTGGCTTGGGGGAGTTTGATATGTCCATTTTATATAGTAATTTAACCGCGTCCCTTGGTCATTATTAGTAGTGTTTTTGGCTCTTTCGAGCCACTTTTATTAGTAATTTGTGTTTTCTAGTGTTTTCGTAGTTTTAGTTGTATTTTACAGGAAATTGCACTCTTAGAGCATTTTCCCGGGCTTTATGGATCAACTACGGAAGCTAGAAGGACACGACCACTTTTGAAGCCCAGGATCGGTGAGAGCTGATGATTAAGGGCTCTGTATGAGAAACCGAGGCTATTGGATCGTTTAATCAAGACCCGATGAGGAAACTTAGATTGGGCCGAGGAATCGAGCCCAATCGAAATCCGAGCCTCGAAGAAGAAGACCAGGCCCGATCGGGCAAGCTTGCGCCCGATCGGGCGGGCGCGACATGCTTAGTGCCGTGCGTGGCTGATAGCGCACCTGATCGTGCGAGCGTCTAGCACGATCGGGCGATGCTGCTGAGAAGAAGCACAAAGAAAAAGGCGGGCCTGATCGGGCGAGGTTGCCCGATCGGGCGCGCGTTTTTATAGGACCTGATTAGTTTAGTTTTAATTTTTGTTTTAGGGAACGTTTAAGTACGAGATTTGTACGTAATTTTGGATTACTTTTCTTTCTTAGACTTTCTCTCTCTACTTAGGATTTTACTCTCTCTTAACTTTTCTCTCAACTCTTGTTCTTAATTATTTTCCATTAATACAAATTAGTTTGGTAACTATTTCTCTTCTCTTAATCTTAGTTGTTTATTTTACTCCTTCCATCATGACTTATTTTATTGCTTTGATTAGTTTAGTTTTTAATATGTGTGAGTAGTTCTATTTCTAGGGTTTATGGGGATCCATGAATAATATGAAGGGGTAATTTATTGTTGTTAATTATCAATGCTAGATTAATTTCCTATTGATTGATTTAATGCTCTGTGACTAGATGTGCGTAGATCTTTTATGCATGAGCTTGACAATATTGATTCGAGATTCGACAGATGAGAATTGATGTTTAGGTCTAGTTTCAATAGGCTGGTTAATTTATAAATGGTTAGGTCGAGATTCGAAAGATGAGATTTAATACCGGTAAATTAATTGTGTGATTATAATACGTAGCGAAAGCCCTTTATAATCTGATTAATATATGCATTGATGAATGATTATTATACTCTACCCTGGAATATTATTTATTGGTGAACTTATACCCTAGGTATTTTATTCATTGTTTCTCCTCCTATTTTTATTCTTTCCCACTTTTACTCTTAGTAGTTTAGTTTCCTTCGATTATTATATTTTGGTTACTTTATAATCTAGATTATATTAATTAATTAGGAATAGAAACACTCGTTTCTCTGTGGATTCGACCCTACTTCCCTATCTACATTAGTTAGAGGATTTAAAAATTACTTTTGATTAGGGGATACGACTTTACCCTGTCAGTTATATCTCATTTGGCTTAGTTGTAGGACTTGTGAACCAACTTTCTTCTAGAGGCTTTGATTGTGCCTGCATTTCATGATGTTCCATGAATTGTGCTTGATGCCATTGTTCAGCCAACGAGAGATTTGACTAATGTTGTGATTTCCCCAAGAAATGATCCCAATCAAGCGCTCCACTAGTCTAATTTTGTAGACAAGATGGAGGTGGGACGGCGGCGTACTTTGAGATATATAAGTCTTGATAGTCGTCATCCCATAACCCACACACTTCATTAACTGTCCCTACGAGTGTTGTGGTTAGAGGCTTCCCTATAGGTGTGATATAGTCCAAAATGTTGAACGTATCACTTTCCATATGTTCCTCATCAATGTGAAATGCCCCTAATGGGGATACATTATTGTTAGGCTTAGGCGTGGGAATTCTACCATCGTCTACTAAATCTTATACCTTGTGTTTTTGGACATAGCAACGTTCAGTGTCATTCCTAACGCCTCTATGATAAGTACAATAAGCATTGCCATCCCATTGGGCGTATCTTTTTTTCTGGTGGAGTGGGTGGCGTTGGCCCTGTTAGTGCAAGTAAACCTTTTTCGCTTAATTTTTCTAACAAATCTTTGTAACTCATAGGGAATTGTGTAAATTTTCTTTCTTTTGTCCATCTTCTTCGAGGATCATTACATTGATATTGAGTTGTGCTATTATATTGCGTAGAAGTCGCAAATACATCAATATAGGATGAAGTATTATCATTCCCCCTTTTGTAGTTATTCTTAGGTTGATGATGATGAGGTTTATTTGCTTTTTCTTTAGCAAGATCATCTTCAATACTAGTAGCCACAGAATAGACCTTTTGAAAAGTGTCTAGACCAAGGTAGTGTAGATGTTTGTTGTACTTTTCATGACAATTGTCAATGAACTTTTGTATAAACTCGAGTTCAAGTGGCCTTTGGGCAAGGTGAGTCGCCTTTTCTCGCTATCTAGCATAGAAAGCAAGGAAACCTTCATCATCGCCTTGCTTAAGCATTTCAAGTTCACGTAGAGTCAATTTGAACTCTATGTTTCTCTCATATTGGGTAATAAAATCCGAGACTACATCTTCCCATGTTGTTTTGAATTTTAGATCTAGTCCATAGTACCACTCGCTTGCAGTTGGGTCTAGAGATAAAGGGAAAGTAAAAAAAACTCCCTTTAATTCCATGGTGCCAGTAAAACACATTAAATGGTTTTGTGGATTATTGGTCACCTTGAATATTGGCAAGTCCGTAGCTACAAAATTTTCTGGTAAAGCAAATCCTGTAGGAGGAGCAAACTTTTCTGCGTCGAAGTACTTGTTCCCCATTGTAGAACGAAGAACAAGCTTCTCCAACGACTTTTCTTTGATGGATAATTGTTCCATCTTTTGTTGCAAGGCTAAAATTTTGGCATTTTACTTTACAGCCTTTTCAAGTTTCTTAATTCTTCTTTCCTCGGCGCGCGCAAGTAACTAGGTTACGCGCGGAAGGCGCGCGCATCCCTAGCTCTTGCGCCGGACGTGGTCACGCAACTCAATGCGTTGCGCGCGCTACCTGCTCGTGCAACCTTTTTCTAATTCAATAAACTTTTTTGTTTTGTATTTCATCATTTTTTTATGTTTTTTTTATGTTACCCCTCGAATACGACTCAAAATTACGAAGGGACAACTTTGTAATTGGGAACCTAAACCAAGTTAAAAGAAATAAAAAATCTATCCTAAACACGTCACAAATAGTCATGTAATCACATAAGCATACAATAAGCCAAGGTTCACACAATGCATTTCTAAGGTTGTAAGCTTGGTGTCCAAATGTAACATATCTTAAGGATTGATGCACAAATCAATCACTCAACGTGTTGACTTATGAAATAGCCCTCCCAACATTTTGTTGGCAATATGGGTGGGATTATTGTTATTGATTTTATGATAGAAGCCTAGTGTTGGCAACCCATAGTCAATAAGCTAATCCCCAAAGGTTATAGTGTGCTATGATTATGCATGATGCAATGTTGCTTGTTTGGTTTTTTACTTCTGTGAAAAAGGAAGATATTATGCGTTCAAGTCTCGCTCTCTAACTAGAGATTATCCACGTTAATTCTCGCTACAACTCATAGGCAACCTAGTCTTGGAAACCTTGAACCATAACTAAGAACTAATCTTGGAACCTCTAAGTCCCCAGTGGAGTCGCCACTGTAAGGAGGGTGTTCCCATCGTAGGGGATCTTTCTGCTTAAATGCCCATGGCCCTTTCAAAGCCTTGGACTTTTAAACTTTTTAGGGTGTATTAGGATTTGAATTCCGGACTCTTTGGGGGACCTTGAATTAGAAATGATCCTCTCATCACACTTTTTTTGTAAGAAACAAATAGGACGGAGTCGCCAATGAGTTTTAGGAAAACTCGTAAACCTCGCTCATGCCTTTCTCCCAAGTAGAGTTCAAGGGATAATTAGCACGAATCGTAAGTTTACCCATGCCCAAATTGGTCTACATGTACAAGAAATGCGTTTGGGAGCGGTATTATGGTAAGATTCAATTTCATATTTTTATGGAATTTTGAATCTTCGGCACGAGCATTACTAGCAGTTGCGCTGGGTGTTGCGCGCAACCTTGTGATTTGAGCGCGCCAGACCAGCGCGACTCAGTGAGATGCGCGCGGATTTCTCTACGGAAGCATTGATTTGTAACCTAGGCGCCTCTAAATCCGTCATTTTTAGGGTTTATGTTTAGGCTTAACCTAGTTATGATTAGGCTTAATTGATTGGACCTTAATGATTTTGTTTTTGGTTTAGGCTAGTTTATTTTTATGTACTTGCGATTCAATCAGTTATCCATAAGTGTTCTCCACGTTAATCCAACACGAAGATGGTTTCATTTATCATCATTAAGCAACCTGTCGGGACAGGAGGCCAAAAGTAGATGTCTACAACAAGTAAGAAATACACCAGCAGTTAAATAGTCATAATATAATGCAATGAGTTTGTAACCTTACCTTGAGAAGGGTTGGCGCGGATGGATGGAACCCCGCAAGTTAGACTTGCTTCCATGGTTTGGTGAATTCACAAACTCGGATGTACCCATTGTTGCATGGAGCGTTTGTTTGGGTAGATAGAGCGTGAATTCTTAGGGGCTATGACCATATGTAGAACATATATGATTTAGAAAAGTCGTAAATACTCAATCAGAAAGTAGAATCGTCAAGATAGTACTTGAATCGGTTAAAACAAGAAGGCAAACTCCTGACTCGATGTCGCGAGATCTCGGCGCAAGAAAATAGGGGTCATCGCGCCGCGATAGAGTTTTCACATGGCGATGAACCCTGCCGTCATGTGACAATTCCTACACGTGGCGGCATTTTTCTGTGTTCTACAAATTTTCCAATTTTTGTAGTATCTTTTTATTCTAGTTGTGGAAAATATTTTAGGCTTTTACTACGTGTAAAAATCCTATGTTCTTTACGCATTTCGGATGGTCTTTCCAATGTAGACATGGCCTGTTATGCTTATGCCACAATGTTTATCAAAATTACGGAAATGAATACCTAGAATATTTCAAGTCTCATCCACCCATTCTGAGTCAACTGCCAAAATAAATTTTAAGAATCAAAATAGAAATCCTCCCCAGTGGAGTCGCCAAAAACTGTAGAGAATTTTTCAAACCTCAACTTTGACCCCCATTGTGATTAAGCATTTAAGCATGGTGACGTCCAAAAGGAAGGAAGCTAGAGATAAACGAGTCTCCAACAAGTTTTAGGAACTTGTAAATTGTTCATGGGTGTGAAGGTTACACCCCATTCACGATTAAGGAGATCGCTAGCTCTATAGTGGTCCGGAACCATGACTGGATATTCGGGGATGATGGCACAAATTCAACCTAAAAGGAATAGAACCCGCCCTAAATCGACCTCTACTAAATTCTTATGATATTCATGCACGCGTTTCGATCAACATATATACAATAAATTGATTCTAAGCATATTTAATCTATGTTAGTTGAATATTAATGCACTAATAAATTTATTATAGGCGATCATCACTTAAATTAAAATCATATTAATCCTAATTCAAATTATTAATTATCTTATTATGCATGATTTCAAGTACAAAATCCCTTTAAACCTGCAAGAAAGGGCTTGATCAAGCAATAACAATCAAGCAACATATGATTAATTGACACAACAATCATCATAATAATATCCTCAAAATATCATCAAAACATGATTAGCAAGATCTTAGGCACAATACTAAATAGATTAATAATAAATTCTAGCATGTTGCTGATAAAGATTAAAGCTTTATTCTAAATATGATACTAGAAACATGATATTAAAAATATTAGTTAATACCATAAACATGATAATAGAAATCAAGATCAACATCCTAACATGATACTAGAAATCATAAAAATATCCTAACATGATACTAAGAATACATACATTAGTAAACTTCAAGAAAGAGTAAATCAAACAAATTAAATAAGAATTCAAATATAGATCAAGGAGCAAACCCTTAGAACTATCAGCCTTTCGTGTTGAGGTCGAATGCAACTTCGAGGAGGGCTTGACGTATTCAAGGCTTGTAAAGGACAAATGGTGTTTAGGAAAAGTATCAAATGATTTGATTAGGATTTGTTGGATGTGTTTAGGCTAAGGCTAGGCTAGAAATTAAAAGAAGAGATAGAGAGAGAACAAGATTTATCTTAGAGTGGGGAAGAGATGATGATTATTGGTCAATTAAAATGGGGTGTAATGACCTTTATTTATAAGAAAAATCAAAGATCAGAAAAAGAGTCAGAAATCCAATTTGGAGTAAAATAGAATTCATCGCGGCGCGACAGGCTTATCGCTCAGCGATGGTGCTATCGCTCAGCGATGGTTTTGGAAGATAGAATTTGTACGGAATCCGACTTCTAATCAAATTTGGTTAATTGAATTTCCGTACGTATTCAAATTATATCAAAACTAAAATCAATGAAAAACAAGTGTTTTATTTGGTGTAAAATTCTTAAGTCTTTATCTTTTCAAAATAAGATAAATAAAAACCTTGTAGAATATTCTAAAAGCCAATAATAAATCCTAATGGATTTAGGATTGAAACCAACCTAATAGAGGATTCTAGTATCTCATAATAAATCTTAATTGGTTTAGGGATGCCATTAAGGCTAAAGGGAAATTCACGAGACTCTTTTTGGGCTTATAATATATCGTTGGAAAACTCTTTTCAAGCCCCATATAAATACACAATTTTTGGACCAAGATTTTTGACCAAAATAATCTTGTTTGGACGTTTTCATAAAGAGGATACAAAATGAATGATTTTGTTTTAAAACACTAAAGTAAAGGTTAGCAATGGTTAAGGGTAAAGGGAAATTCACAAGACTCTTCAACTTTTCACCTAAATTGATAATCAAATATGTAAAAGGTACTCATCACTAGGTTTGGTATTTTGGGGAGACACAATCAAGTGTCTACAAGATCACATATATATCTTTTCACAATAATATGTATCTCATGAAATTATTTTTATAATATCATATCACATGTACATTTAAATCTAAATATATAGATCAACATCTTTTGTATGTTAAGCCAATCAAAATTTGCACATGAACACTTGAGAGTAGCTTATAGGTAAGATAAGGGATTCCCAATCTCAAGAGAATGTAGATGTTTAGTAGGTGAACCTCAAACTTGTGACTTCCAATTCACATGGTGAGTTTTCCACCATCTCCATCAAGTAAGCATGGTTAAGTAATACTTCGTATGAGAGTATGATGTACTTGTATATGTATAAAACACCAATTGGAGATAAGACTATCAATAGAAAACTTAACAATCAATTAAGAAAAAAATGAAGTTCTTTGCTATTTTTTTCTTTTGAAGGGAAAGTAAAATCTTGCCTTATCTGTAAAATCATCAATAATGAAGTATTGGTACTTTTTCTACAATGAAAAAAGAAAAGAAAATAAAGTTTTAGTACTTGAGCATCAATATATTGAAGTGTCAAGATGGTTCCTCTACTTCCTTACTGCGATTACAAACATTAGTAGCAACCAACTAAATCAAATAACCACCCCAATTTTTCCTAATTAGTAGTACTATTACTCAGAATATAATATGATCACTTTGCTTACGGAAAATACTACGACCATATGTTGAACCAATCATCTCAACAAAGAGAGGAAATTGTGAAAAAACGAACAAGCTCACGGGCAGGCAAGAAAATGCACCAACGAGTACAAAGATCCAAGACTTCTGGTTGCCAAACACAAGATACATGGCTGCACTAAATGCTGCCATCATAGATGTCATCGAGAGAAATAAGGTCATGAGACCAATGATTAACTTTTGCGGCAGAGAATGGATGAAATCCTCTTGAGTATAGCGGGAGGTGAGGATGGAAAGGAACATGATCACAGAAGCTACTGATGAGTATAATGCTATTGCATCCGCTACTGCAAAAGCTACGAAGGCTTTATTTTTGTTGAAAATGGGTGAACCACTATCCGAATTAGTTCCACCTGGGACTGTAATGCTTGCAGCGAATACTACTGTGGCAATAAGAACAGCGGCAATTGTACATGAATTTGCTGTGCCTTTCATCCATTGTTCTCCTTCTTTTATCAACTCTCTATGCTCTTCAGCAAATAGAATTGCTGGTGTTCTTGGCTTCCAATTTGGGTGAGGGTTACTTGAGTTTCCATCTTTTTTGTCTTTGTAAGAAGGCCGCACCACCTTCTCCACCTCCTGATCAATAAAATCCATACGAAGTATTTTACCATAATATACTCATGACTACATCTCTAGTAAATTATTATATTGTAAAGTATATGCTCGATTGTTTCAATTTTCTCGATTATGTCAAATGTACATTGTTAGTCACTACTACAAAAATGCTCAAAGAGACCTCATATAAGAGACCATTTAATTAAATATCTGATCTCTTTGTTTTAAGAGACCTAATATTTTAAATAAATGGTCTCTTAGGTACAATCTTACGGAAATAAAAATGAAGGAAATATCACTTTTCTGAAATAAATGGTCTTTTTTTTAATTTATTCAATTTTTAAAAAGGAGAGATCATTCCTCTTAAATAATTGGTCTCTCTTTTTTTATTTATTCAATTTTTAAAAAGGAGAGATCATTTCTCTTAAATATATAGTCTCTCTTTATTATTTATTTAATTAATATAAGAAAGGAGAGACCACTTCCATTTAAAAAAGAGCCTCTCTTTTTTTTATTTATGTTTTTTTAAAATAATTAAAAAAAAAAAAACCTAAACCCAAAATTGATATGGTCTCTTTAGCCATTTTGATATGGTCTCTTTGGATAATTTTGTAATAGGGAGTGATATATCTAACAAATTTATAACAAATATGCATTACCCAAGCATGTAGAAAACAAATGCTATCTTTTCTTCTTACGTAGCACCTAAGTGCATAGACATGCTCATAGGAAGTAGTTAATCGACATACCTTAAACCATTGCAACTCACGTTGCAGTTGAAGAGCTGCCCCAGAAACGACATTTAATCTTTCCGCAGATGGCAATCTTGCAGCATAATGAAGTAGAGATCCCATTTGAGGGTGCACATGCTGCAGCAATCTATACTTATAGTCACTCATTTGAAACATTAGGTTGTAAACATTCACATATCGGTACTTCACTGCTGTTTCGAAAAATGTCGCTTCATGCCTTGTAAGAGTATGAAGTAAAAAAGGGAATGTTCTCAAAACCTCTTCTAAAATCTCATGAATACCAAATTCTGCTGCTATTATTGCTGCTTGTTTTGCAAATTCATAAGGCATATTTACGTTAGAACATAAAAGCTTAGTTAGTTTGAGTGCATGTTGATGCATTATCTTTTGATCTCGAATGTGCTTCACTATAGGCGCTGAAACAAAATAATACAAGGACATTACAATTGTAAATTCTTTTTTATGAGAAAATTCATACATACAAAAAAGGTAGTACAAAATGAACAGAAATTGTATTGCTAAAATTAATTGTGAGATTAATTTTTCTATCATATTTGAAAATTGTTTGAAAACTATATGAAGTTTCTTAGTTATTAGAGAACTTCATATAGTTTTTTAAATTATAAATTAAAGATCGACTAAAGTACATTATATGTACTTACCAAGAATTTCAAGTATCTTCCAGATTGCTAAGAATAACTTTCTCCAAACTGCAACACATAAATCAAATATATGATAAGGGGGGTATTAGCTGGTTACATAAATTGCACAAAAAAATAGAGAAGGGAGGAAGATGATTGAAATAGAATTGACTTAGAAAGAATAGTTGTTAGGATTAACATTAATGAAAGGAAGAATCATTACAATTTAAGTAGCCGACGAAGCTCATTACAGCCCCATAATAATTAAAGCATAATATTCTCTTTAACAAATTGTTTGTTATGACAAAAATGGCTAGCGTGTAACTACTTTTCCCGCCAAAATACAACAAAATTACTCAAATTTCTATATTGTTCCTTAAAATGACTTGTCCTGAAGTTGCTTAGTTTGAAGCTAGGGAATTGTGCCTCGAAATCAAATTTGACCAAAAAAGTTGCTTCATGAGCTGATTTATTTGCCTAGTAGACTAGAATCTTCTCCTAAGGCATTCCTTGTATTTGAACAACTCTGGTATTCAAGATAGTACTAGGAATAGCAAGAAGGCTAGTAGGGCCATCACTCTAAGTCGGGACTACTACAATAGAAGGTAGACCTACAAAAGGTTTCAACTAGGATACATGCAAGACATCATGTATCCTAGCATGACTGGGTAGCTGTAACCTATAAGCAACTTTACCCACCTTAGTAGTCACCTTACAAGGATCATAGTGCTTAACATCCAGCTTATTATTTAACATGTATTAATGTGATTACTGTTTGTAATATTGGAGTTTTAACCAAACCCAATCATTCACCCCCAAAGGATTGTTCATACCTATTTTTGTCATCTTGCATCTTCCCTTTTCTACATACTTTAATAACCTAACTCATTGCTAGACTCACCAGCCAAGTAAGGTAAGTGAATAGGGTGTGGTTGGCCTGAAATAATTTCATATGGTGTCATGTAAGAGCAGTGTGATAATCAGTATTATACCACCACTCAACCATAGGGAGGTAATTGCACCAATTTTTCGGCCTATCTCTAGTAGCACATTGTAAATAATTTTAAAGGCACCTATTAGGAACTCTTAAAAGGCTAGGATGGTATGCTAAAGAGAATAGGAACTCTGTATCATGTAGAGAGACTAAGCTTTTCCGAAAGTGTCTTAATAACATAAAATCCCTATCATTTACATATTATGCTTCTTAGCCACCTATGAAGCTTTTAAATATGGAACCAGAGTAATCTTGCCTCTATGGCAGTAAAAAAATGCTTAAAAGCAATGAAATGACCATACTTTCTTAGCCTATTAACCATCATAAAAATGACATTCTTGCCTAAGGATAAAGGCAAACATGTGATGAAATCTATGTATATGTCAGTCCAAACCTGTTCAGGAATAAGGGAGGTTGTAATTTTCCAGGCATTACAACACTGTCTTATTTTGATGCCAAACAACTAACACATTTTCTCACAAATTCGCTAACATCTCTTGATAATCCCCTTTATTAGAAAATTCCCTGCATTCTCTTTAATGTATGTTCTCTTCCTGAATGTCCAACTTCTAAAGATGCATGTTGCTAATGTATCAACTTCCTTTTTAAGATTCTCATCTTGCTAATAAATATATTTCCTTTTCTTTTTAACGGCTGATCTTATAAATTAAATCCTAATTAAAACATCACCAGAGCCTGTATTTAGGTTCTCAAAAATAGCTCAAGTATTTTCATCAAGAGCATAACTGGCCTTGCTTATAGTAAATAAGTTTGGATCCACTACTAAAATGGCCAACAGTAGTATGTGAGACCCTTAAACTTTAGAAAAGGCATTTGTTACCATGTTTTCTTTACCAGCCTTGTATAAAATCTCATAATCAAACCCCATCAATTTTAATTCGATAGCCAAAATTGTTGAAAACGAGTGGATATATTCTAGTGTAATAACCACGTACTTTAGGCTCCTCTGATATTTCTAATAATGAAATAAGCTCCAGCCAGATATTGCTCCTAATTCTGCACTATAAACACCATAGACAACAATACTTTCACATAAACAAACAATTGTTTCCATTTTGAACCAAATGCCTTGTTGATAAAAGCTAAAGGGTGATTGTCTTGCATTAAAACTAATCCTATGATAGTCTTTGTGGAATTAATCTTCACAAAAATTGTTTATTTAAATTTGGTTCTATAAAAACCAGAGCACTAGTCTGGGTAAGCTTATGCTTCTCAAAGGCATCTTGATCTTCCTTAGTCTAGTGAAAGCTTTCTTCTTAAGGAGATCAGTTAAAGGCTTGCTTAAAGTGGCATAGCCCCGAAAAAAATTGATATAATAGCTTGCTATGCCTAGAAATTTCTTAGCTCCTTGATAGTAGAAAAATAGGCCAAGATTTAACTACATCAATCTTTTCTAAATCAGTTTCAATTCCCTTTTTTGATATGAAATGACCTAAACACTCAGGTTTTTTGTGACAAAAGAACACTTTCTTAGTATAGTATATAAAGAGTGTCATTTCATCAGCTTAAAAACTACTATAAGGTTGTGCCAATGATCACCTAAACTCTTGTTTTAAACTAAGATGTCATCGAAGAAAACCAGTCCACACTTCCATAGGACTAGTTTGAACACTTATCCAACTTTTTGAAAGAAGCAGGAGCATTATCAAGCCAAAGGGCTTGACAAGAAAGTCATAGTGCCCTTCATGAGTTTCGAAAGCTATCTTGATCGAAAAAATCATAGGGGTTAAATCTCAACTAGTGATAAATAGCTTTCAGATCAAGCTTACTGAACACTACAACACCCGTAAGTTCATTAATAAGGTCCTCCAAAAAAGATTCAAAAACTTATTTTTTATCGTCTTTTTTATTCAATTCCTTGTAATCTACACATAATCTCTACGTCCCATCCTTTTTACTCACTAAAACAGTTGGTGATGCAAAAGGATAGGAAAAGTTATATGTAATGCCTCTTCCAAGTATTTCTTGAACTAGGCCAGTTGCTTAATTACATCCTTCTACATGAAAGGATATTTTCAAGGCTTGATATTAACTGCCCTACTTCTTGGCTTTCAATCAATCCTATAATCAAACACTCCCCTTTTAGATGGTAACTCAGTTGGCTCCTCAAAGATGCAACCAAATTGAGTTTTCAACTACTTTAGATCTTTTAGTTCATTGATCCCCTTACTCAGCTAGATCAAACAAAAACAATAATGTTTTGGATTTCTTAGTAACCTATATTAAGTAGATTTAGGCAGCTTCATACATAAATTTAGCAGAAGGGCCTTTTCACTCACCTTTATTTTCTTGCTTGGAACACCTTTCAACTCAACCAAGTCCTTATTAATGCAAAACTTCATGGTTAATTGCTTGAAATTCTAGGAAATAAACCCTTGAATAGTTAATCACTGCACTCCCAGCATCATATCACATTTGCCTAGTGCTGTAACCATCACATTAGCTATAAAGTAATGCCCACCTAATGTCCATGAGAAATCCTTGAAAATTAAATCACATTGTAAGTGATTCCCATCAGCTACTATAACTGACTAACTAGTAATTTTTCCCCCTTACATCCCATTTCAATATCCAAGCGACTATCCAGGAAGTTATGAGTGTTAGCCTGAGTCAATCAAAGTTTGTAATGTATGAAAATTTTGACTACTCGACAAAGCACCTACACATATACATGGATCAAGGTCTAGATCTCATCAATTTTTCCCAGGCTAACAACTTCATCATCTACATCATCCAATCCTGGTATCTTCATGGTAAAAAGTTGAGGTTCGTTAAAGTGACATTTGTGGTTCTTATCATAGGGTGCATCAAAGTAATAGCATAATTCTTAGCTATCATCTCTACTATAACATCAGCTGGCACATATTTTGGTTTGTGGAAGGCTTGGTGGTTGATTTGGCTAGGATAGAAGGTTTAGTGTTTTGGGTGGGTAGAAGAGATGGTTTAAATAAATTAGCTGAGGCGAGTGTTTGGTAAGGTTTAGTTGTAGTGGTGAATGGTTTAGGGTATTTTTGGGCATTGACAGCTATGCACTCATCTTGAATCTAGCATATTATACTCAAAAGTGATGGTTTGTGGTTTCAAAGCCCTCACAAAAGACTTAGTTCTAGGTTTTTATCCCCTAATAAAACTCTCTAGCAAATACTTACTCATGCAAGGTATAGCTGTTCTACAACATGACAGCTCTCAAGTCTCTAACTCATCAATATATGACTTAATACTATTAGTTTGATGAAGCTTACTGAATTCTTCTGCTACATTGAGAATAGTTTCATCTTTGAATCTTCAATTACCCTCAGTCACAAAATTGTTCCAATCTACTGCAGTTCTAGATGACAAGTAGCTAGACACCCAATTTTCTACCTTATTATTCTTGTTAAATGATGCTAGGTCAGCCTTTTGTTGGTCAATAATATTTGCAAATTGTGAAATATTTACATAATTTCATAATTCATAATCTAGGATTGGTGCCATCAAATTTAGGAAATTCCAGTTTAGGTGTATAACCTAGCTTAAGTTGATGCACATGTCCTCTTATCTTGGTATTAGCATATTCTCCTTCATTGCATGCATCATACTAACTAGCACCTTGATCTTCTAGGCAAAGGCCATATTTTGAGCTTTAAACTTCTTTTTTTAAGGCTGCTATTTATTCTTTCATTTTTTTTACACGATTAGTAAATGTGGGTGCCAAACTGATTAAGAAGGGGTAGAGAAATGGTATACTTTTATAGCACTGGGGGGATTAGTTACCCAGAAATTGCAAAAGAAATATAGAAGGAAGGAATAAGAAGAAAAAAACAAAATTAATTTTATATTAAGAGAGAAAAGTTGTTATGATTATCATTAATTAAATGAAGAATCATTACAAAAATTTAAGTGAGAGTTGAAGGATAGCTCATGTGGTTAGAGCTTCTCTCCCGGTCCTAGGAGATCTTAGGATCGACTCTCATCACTAATCTCTAAACAAAAAAAAATTAAAAAAAAAAACACAAAAAACTTACAGCCACACAATAATTATCGCATAATATTAATAAGTAGTTGATTAATATAAGCTCACTAGGTTAAACTCCCGTGCAATGCACGACTGTTAAATATTTTTGACAATAATATTACAAAAATACTACATAAAGTATAAAAAAGATATTTAGAAATATTTCATTTGGGTAAATATGGAATATGATTACCAAATTAGAAAGAAAATATCACAAGATATAAACAATTTACTTAACATTTTGTGTAGAGAGAGAGAGAGAGAGAGAGAGAGAAGTGAAAAAGGCGGGAAAATTTTCTTCGAGGTAATGACAAGTGTCATGAAAGAGCTTGTTTTTAGTGTAGGTTAATTGATATTTTATTTGGGTATATATGAAATACGATTGTCAAATTTAAAAGAATAGATCATAACGTATAAACAATTTACTTATAGATTTTCTAAAATTTAAAAACAAAATAACAAAAAGAGAGACAAGTAAAAAAGGCGGGAAATTTTTTTACAATGTAATGACAAGTGTCATTAAATAATTTTTTAGTATAAATTAATAGATTACAACTACACAATAATTAATTAATTATAGTATAATACTAGTCTCTTACCTGAGCAATGCTTGGATATTTACTAAAAAATTATTTTTATAAATTACTCTAATTTTTTATGGGAAGTGCTAAACGCAGCCTCTATTCCACTCATTTATTAGATGTAGGGAAAAAATAACCATTTTATATTTTTTCCTCTCAAGTAATCTCTAATAACAAGAGTGCATTAATTTAACTTAAAATACATTGAATTTGCAATGGGTAATGATTTTTACATTAGCCTCTTCGAATTTGATAAGAATCATACGAATCTATTATGTGTAGAATCAATAAAACCACTTTTCATCCTTCAAAAAAAAAATAAAAAACAAAACCACTTTTTTATATTTTGTTCAAATTGTATGAAATGATTGAGCCTATTTCGTGTGTCACCCAACTTCATCCGATTCGTGTTCATATTCATTAGATCTCGGAATATTGTTCGCTAATTGATTATGTAAGTAATTCGAATAAACAAAGGTATAAATTTCTGGAAATTAGGTGTAGAAGGTGGAAAGGAAAGCAGGCAAAAATGTCGTGAAGATGATTTTAGCTTAGAAGGGTATTTATGGTATTTAGGAGGGGTGTATAGTAGTAACTAGAGGTTGCGTTTAGCAATCATATTTTTTATTTGCTTATAGGTTTTGTGTACACATATTATGTAATTATTTCAAAGTACATAATTGTTAAAAGTATTTTTTTTTATAATATGAGATAAAGTTTTCTTTATTTTATAAATAAAAGAAGATTAAGATAATTAAATTATCATTTTCTTTTTAACAAAATAACCATTATTTGTTTTTGACAAGAACAAAATAACCAAATTATCTCTTATATTGTAACAAAATTTTTTAAACGATAACCAAAAAGGAAAATAAAAATAACAAAAGTTTGGACGGGAAAATTATTACTAAAAGGGTGACTAGTGTATTAGAGGGAAAAGGTTTGGAATTATTTTAATATATAATTATTGATTCTCTCTAACAAATTGAAACAAATCGAAAGAGGACAAAAATAGCATGTAACTTGTTTTCACGCCAAAAATAACAAATTAGTCAAACTACTAAATTCTTCCTTTGTATCAATCTACATGACAACATATAGATGAAAAAAAATTCATATAATTGTAACCACACAATATTCAAAGGAATAGATAATTAGTGCTTAGGAGACATTAAGAAATTAAAAATAACGAACAACGTTGAGTCACATTAGTGATTTTTTACTCTTCAAATTTCTAAATCAATTCAACTGAAATTTATTATTGCAAATGAAAATCATTAAACTAAAAAAGTTTTAATTATATACTTGTATTAAGATTAGACTAAATCTTCATTTTTATTAAAATATAAAATGAAATGATCATTTCTTACTAAAAATAGGGAATCTAACTTAATTTAAAAATTATAATTTGTCAGCAAACTACAAAAATAGAGATATTCTATATTAACGTGATTCATCTATAACAATTTGATAACGTAAATAGATATTTAGATGTATACAAAACCTATAAAGTACCTAATAAAAAAATATTTTTTTTTTCCAGTGAATATCAGAGCATTGCTCGGGTAAAAAAGTAGTTAATAAGAAAATAACAACCGCTAACATCTTTTCTCTTCCTACAATTTTTTACCGCCTAAACTTTTTTTTTCTTTACCAATTTTCTTTATTTTACCTTTTTTCGGAAAAACTAAATATTGACTATAATATACTTTTATAAAGTACATTATCTTAAGTCACATATACTTAATCTTAAGAAAATCAATTATTAATCCTGTATATACATGGTTACTCCATCTAATTACCAAGTCTACTAAATTTTGTTGTAGACACAAATTTTCTTGTGATTATTTTATTTCAATATTTTGTAGTTTTTTTTATGTTGATACAAAGATTTTACATATTTTGAATGAAAATATGACTTGAAAATGTACACAATTATAAATTTTTTATTATATTCGTTCATCGCACGGGAGCTAGTCTAACTAATCACTAAATTAAAATATTTAATCATGGGTGGTTGATAGATATAGAGGTGTTTTACAAAATCATATCTTACAAGATATTAGGAAAATGTGACAAGTAAAGTTCTAATGAAAAGAGATTGAATAGATGACTGGCTTGTAACATTCTAGAGTAACTATAGTATAAAGCATTGAAAGTTAGTTTCGATAGTAACTATAGTATAAATTAGTGAAAGTTAGTTTCGCTAACCATATGCTAAGAGAGATGGGAGCCAGGAGTTATGAGATTGTTGGTTAGGGTTCTCCACATCTCCTCTAGTATTTGACAGCTCTGGATTCTCGAGTTCAATAGACACCCCTTCAAAATCATGAAACATAAACAAAAATAAATGTATGCACAATTAAAAGTTAATTTCAATAACCAGTACGTACTTCTTGACTCAAATGAATTATCAAGTTGTTTTAACTTAGAAAAAACTTGTTCATTTTTTAAAATATAAATGTATCACAGAAGTTAATAACTAACATGAGTAGATGATACTTTCCCAGAAACCAAATTTGCTTCCATTTGGAAATGCTTCGCGAGACCCTCCTAGCACAACGAGTGTTGAAAGGCCTTGGCGATCTGCCCTTAAAGCCAAGCTAGGAAACTCACTGAGAATTTGAAATGCAATGTCTGTAAAAAGCAAAAAAAAATAATAAAAATAAATTAAAATAAAAAATACAAATACAAAGGCAAATGTTACATTATAATCATAATCGTGAAAACATATACTTTATCCAAGTAAGTCTGAAATTACAAGAAACGAAACCAACTTAAAGTATAACTTGCAATTATGATCATTACCGTTAAACCCTGCCATCACAATAGTATTTAGCAATCTTATTCCAGTCTCTGCTTCAAAGAAATTAGGGTCAGCCTGTCTTGTTTGTTCCACCAAATAAGCAAGGAGTTCACTTCTACCAGCAAGAGCAGCATCTTCAACTGGCAAAATCTGAAGAGTGTCTTGCACTAAGAGCAGGTTCTGGTCTTTTTCAACTAGCATTTTTACAACTTCAAGGCTACCAACTTCTGCAGCTTCATGTAGAGGTGTACGGCCTATGGCATTGCGTAAAGTTCTCAAGTCCACCCCCTTTGATACATACGTGTTCAAGACATTTTCCACGAAAGAAATGTTTTTCGTTGCCTGAATCTGAATTGCCATGTGAAGTACAGTTTCACCTAGGTCTGTGATCTGATGTGTGAAATAATTTTCCACAAGATTATCTAAACTGCTAGTGTCCAAGATGTTTTTGATCCCATTTGGTCCGTTCCAATCTCCTTTTATTATTCCCATTAGTAGTTGATAAAGTATGAGCCCACGGTTTGCTGCACAACAAGATCTTTAGTCTGAGCTTAATTTGTAATCAATAACGTATCTCAAGTTAACTATATGCTATTAATGTAAACCTTTATCATTTTACTTTAGGTATTCTCAAGTATTATAGAGCCGCTATACTCGTTTTAAATTTGGGCTCCTAAGTAATGGAAAGCTTATATTACCAAAATCATAGTACTAAAGTATAGGATTTTTTGTGAAAAACTACCTTATAAACATCAAATTTTATGAAAAACTAACTTATAAAAAATTGTTGTAAAAACTAGTTTATAAAAGCTAAATGTCGTAAGTTGCTACCATGTGCTTAATTTAATAATGAAAGAGAAGGGGAATTAGGGCTTATGGAGAAATTGGGTGGAAAAAGGAGAAAAATGATAGAAAATGGGTCATTTAACGTCTTTTATTCAATGTAATAATTCGTCAAGAGGTTGATTTTTACAACATTAATTGTTTTATAAGGTAGTTTCTTACAACATCTATTGTTTAAAAGGTAGTTTCTTACAATATTTTTATTATAAGGTAGTTTTTCAAAAAAATTGGCTTGTATAAGGTAAATCTTAACAAAAAGTCCTAAACTATGTATGAACAAAAATAGATAGTGGCTTTGATCTTTTACTCCTATAAATGTTTAATGCTTGTCCCATTGACTCACCTTACTCTTACATTTCACAGGAGGATAACTTGGGTTAGTTAATTACCATTGTTGATATTCCTAGCATTGACGGCAATTGGAGGCGGATTTGGTGGCGGGGCTCCTTGCATAGCTAGCAGGCGTTTGACGAGTTCAGCAACATTCATTTCAGCATTGGATTCTCCTGTATTAGTAATTTCATGTAAGTATACTTCACAAGAATTCGGGTAATTACAATAGAGCACTCATTAACCAACAAGATCCTCTTAGGCATAATTAATTATATATTAAACATTGATATTCAATACATACGAATACAGAGCCTACTTTGTATGCTTTCATCCTCATCATCATCTGCTTCATTCATACTCTCTTCATCTGCAAAATCCTCTGTACAAATAAATTTAAGTGAATATGGTGCAAGAACATTTCAAGCTATAGAAATTAGACATCAAAATTGAGGAAATGCTGAACTATATACCGTCGTTCATGCTCCCATCATCTGTTGAATCCTCTACATAATTAATTTAAAAAACAATTGAATGCATACTATTGTTACCTTTAAAAGAATGCAATATTTAGTAAGATCATCTTAGATATAACAATTAGGGAGTAGTGTATACCGTACCATTCATGCCCTCGTCGTCTGCTAGATCATCTATAATAACAACATCTAATGAGTATAAAATATAATAACTTATGCATTGTAATTCTTAAACAAAGGCAGGTTACATCAAAATTATCTACTCCGAAGTTTATAAGAACTATCATTTACACATGCATAAAAGTCATGATATTCCAAAATTTATCAACTTGTATCAAAGGTTGACCATTAATCTTATGTAGATAGATACATGTTGAGGTATATACCAGTAGCATTAGATGACAAGAAAGGACCAGCACTAGCATTCCAGCCACTTGGAGGTCGAGTTGGTGGTAGTGTTGTAGGTGTGGCTGACCTTAAGAAAAAAACTATAAACAGATCATTCAATTAGTCAGGTTTGAATTTGCATTGGTCATTAATATTCTCATAACTATTGGGTTTTAGTAATAATAGCATTCAAGTTCCTTTGACCTTATCTTTCATGTTATAAGTACCAAATTAACGTTTGCACTATTCGCATTACTTTGATTATTGTGGTGGTAAATTTGATTAAAAAATAAAATTGATCAAAAGCCTTGATAAAAAGTTGAACAATTTTATCATAAGTTGATTTACCCAAATTTGATCAAGAAATCATCAAACAAAAACCTCCTAATCAGCAAGAAATTATATAGGAGTATTATGGATGTGAAAGACTTTTTTTTTTTATTATTATTTATTAATAAAATTTTAGGAAAATCTATATTTTCTCATCTTTGATAATAAAACTTTTGAATACTAATTATTTTATAACTTCCTCCGCTTTTATTTAGTTGACACCATTTAACTTTTACAATATACACACACTACACTTTGACTTACTGGTGTTATTTATAGATAAGACAATCTATAATCATGTCGGATTTTATTTGACTCATCTTGATATATATTTTATTAATAAATCGACTTTTTAAAATTTTACAACGTTGATAATTAGAGATGTTAATCGTTAAAAACATGTGCTGGAAAGCATGATAATAGAAAAGTGTCAACTAAACAAAACAAAGGAAATAGATATTTGTATAATTAAATATTTTTTAAAAAAAAAATAAAAAGTCTTAACCTTCCCCCACCAGCCTAGCAACCCTCTTCCCCTTGAAAGGATTACCAAATATGCTAGCAAATTTGTAATAAGCTCAATTAAGAATAATGAATAACAAAAGCAAGTACAACAACAAAGCAAGGACGAAATTACCGTGGGAAACCCAAATACTAGGAGAAAAACCCACCAATTCACTATGGAAAAACAATTTGAAGAATTACAATAATTAATGTATATTACAAGCTTTCAATCATCATGAAAGCTCCCACCACAAACTCATCTTCTCAAACACTCAAACCCTCATTGTTTGGGTTTTCCATAAGGCTTTCTTTCTCTCTCTACATTTTCTCTCACTCTCAACTAATATTTGACGGATATGAGCATATATACCCTCGAGCATAAATGAAGCATCAACTTCTAATAATATAATGCGTGGTAAAAATCAGGCTACAACAGCACCTTACGCGGATGCATTATGCTTATCTTGGGCGGATGGGAAAAGTCTTCTGACTCCCATCAAAATACGCATTTCAATCCCCCTTTTGTGTGGACGTGCACTCATATCTTTCTCGGATGCACAAATTAGCGGACTTGACAGTACTTCAAAAAATGATCATAACTTTCTCGTTTCTTCTCCAAAATAAGCTTATGACTAGTCATTGAAAAACTATTGAGACAAGCTATCACCTTCAAATTGAATTACCTCAAAATCATCTATAAATTTTGAATAATCATCATATGTTGTTAGCCTTTGCTACGCGCCATTGCTTAACACCAAGCAATAGCCCATTTCGTAGAATTATCCTCAACTAGTTATGTTGGATCTAATTTCCAAAATAAAGAGTGAATGGTCTTAATTATTATACGTCTGTAATGCATTGTATGTATAGCTTAAACTCCTAAGCTATGCATCATTATGCCTTGAACCATTCTCTACAGTTTGCCAAACCCAACAATCTCCCACCTGGAGATTGGTACATGCTCAATCCACATCTATTGTCATGCGACAACTTTAAATAAACTTTCAAAATCTCCCAACCCAGAAATATGGTTATCTAAGAGACCACACATAGTACAACCAATGAATGAGCTATTACCATCAACTCCAAACACATCATCCACCTCCTAAACACCAAGGAAACTAGGCACATCTTCTATACCAAGGATCTAACATCAAGATCTACACCAACCTTAACTAACAAAACCAATCAAGGTAATTTCCTTTGTTCAGCAAGCAATTAGACCATACTTTGACTAAACACACCCTCTAAAACAACTCACAATCCAAAGAAATTTATCTTTGCTCCCAGAACAACTCAGCATGCTCCTACCCAAACAAAACATCCTTTGCTCCACTTTTTTTCCCATACACAATGCCCTTGTGTGCAATATGGGTCTTCTTCACCAAGGAACACCACTAAGTCTACACCAACGTTGGCACAATCATTTCCTTTTCACAAAGGAAATAACACCTCCTTTTCACCAAGGAGACTAACTATCAAGATCAACACTAATCTTGATAAAACCACTCTCTCTCAACCGAGAAAGCACCACTTCCTCTGCACCAAGGAAATACCACCTCCTCTTCACCAAGGAGACTAACTAAAAAGATCAACACTAATCTTGATAAAACCACTCTCTCTCAATCGAGAAAGCACCACTTCCTCTACACTAAGAAAAAAACCAGAGTCTACACCAACTCCAACACACCATGTTCTACACACTAAGAAGACAATAAAAACTTTGAGATCTCAACCAACCAAAACAACACTCCCATTTTCTCTACACTAAGGAAATGGCTCCTCTTCTCAACCAAGGAAGAAAACATAAAAGTCTACACCAACTTTGATAAATATCACGTTATCTAAGGGAATTTTCTAGTTCTTTGAGCATTCCAATCGCACTCTACATGCATGAACTCTCACTCCGTGATAAACACAAGCCTTTTGGCCTTTTTGTTTTGTTGATGGAACACTCCTACCATGCTCCCTCCTCAACAAGCACCATACTTGCTTTTTGCACACATAAAACCATAAGTACATTTAATACACCTTCACTTGGAAATTCTTTCCCAATATTCTGCTATCATTGAAACAACGAACAACACAGCTTCTCTCCAATGACAATATAACCAACAATACCTACTGTAAAGATTCACACCATCTCACAGAACCCATGTGAAACCCCTTCACATGACAAGCTTGTCCCGACCATCTTCCACCATTGAAACACCAAACCAACGTTCTTCCTCAATGTCTATCCAACCAAGCCATACCTCTGCAAAAAAAAAAAAAAAAAGAAAAAGACCTATGACTACCTATGTGTTTTTCAAGGTTTCAAGGCACCACTCAATTGTCACATGAACTTCAAACCTGAGTTCCCTTAATAAATTTTCTATGGCCCTCCCTCACACACGACATTTAGCCATAATTAATGTCGAGTTTAATACCGGATATTAAGCTAGGGGAATCCATGATATCCTTCAACTCGAACATCAACACTCCATAGATTTCAATCCTCCTACTCCGTCTTCCATTATTAATCAAACACAAAATTTAAGACTTTTCAATTTCAAAAATAACAAATTGAAATCTCTATTAAAAACTCAAACTTTGAACACCTATAGCACCAAAATTAAAAATTTCACATCAAATGTTCAATATTTGGACTTTCCAATCACAAACAACTGGCATACCACATACACTAACCCTAAAAAACCCCCAAAACAATCCTAAATATATTCCTATTTGATAGGATTAATGAATGGTTTACCAAATTTGTGATAATCACAATTAATAATAACGAAGAGCAAAATCAAGTAAAACAACGAAGCAAGAACGAATTTACCGTGGAAAACCCGAGTACCGGGAGAAAAACCCACCAATTCACTATATAGTAACAATTTAAGGAATTATAATGTAGATTACAAGCTTTTAACCATCATGATAGCTTTCACGCACCCCAAACTTATACTCTCAAGCACTAAAACCCTAAGTGTTTGGGTTTTTCATTGAGGCTCTATTTCTCTCTCTTTATTTTCCCTCTCTCTCATCTAATATTTGATGGCTATGAGCATATTGTAGACACCTAAAAATGTCTCCCAGACCACAAATTGATGATGAACAACCTTTCACCGTCATTATTGGTTGAGTTGCATATGGAATCTATAGAGTTCTTAAAGCCATAGGTTTAACCCAACATTTCATTAATTTCATCTAAACCAATCCAAATCCTAGCTCATTTTCGCAAACCATAACTTATTTTCCTCTTTTCGTGACCACAACCCTAAAATGAGAAAAATATGATTTTTGTTCCTCATAATTTTGATCCAAATATTATTTTGTTGTATAGGCCTTAATTAAGATTTCCAATGGTATATCGTAAGCCCAATTTCGATTTAAAACAAAGAAGACATGTGCATAATACTAAAACTCGGTCAAAAATCGATACCCTTGCACTAAAATGGCTATATCTTAAACCCTACAAAATGTTTTGACCTGATTCTAATCGGGTTATAAATAAGACTTAAAGATGTTTTCAATGATTTATTAAGTGCCTTATTTTTAATTTCGGATAAAAAGTTATGGAAGTTTCTAAAACGCGTAATAACTGAAAAGTACCGCGTCATGGTAAAAGCTAATGTGCCACGGTACTAAGGGCAGTGCCACGCCAAAAAGATTTCTCTAGATTCTTAATTTCGAGCCGTGACACCTATACTGTGCCACGACAACAACTCCCGTGCCAATATACTTTTTCTTTTGCGGTGCCTCATTTTTAGGGTTTTGTGTCTCACTCCATCATTTTTCTTTATTAATACAACACCCGAAATTCCATTCTTAAACCAAGTTGTGAAAGGTAGAACCGATTTAGGGTTTGAAACAAATCAACTCTACTTTTATTTTTTTTAATTTTAATATTATTTATTATTTGTTGAAGCTACTAACGATTTATTCATGATGTAGCAATTTAAAGAAGCGCGGAACGTGAGTAATTATTTACTTAATTACTCTTAGTTTTATTTTATTGCTAGTATCATGATTAGGGTTATTATGCTTTGATTTAACTAACATTATTATGGTTAAATTGCTTCTAACATTAATGTTTATTCTATTGTATTAATTGATCACCATATTGCATGTTTAAAAGGAATATGTAGTTGTAAATTACTATTAATAAGATAATTTGGATAATCGTTTTGGGTTCTTTTTTAATCTTGTTATTTAATCAAGTGATAAATAATATTTAGAATTATGTATTGCATTAATATTCAACCAATTTTAGCCTAATTTAGTTTGGAGAAAATTGAATATTTATTTGTATGCCTTCGAAATTGTTTCGGGGGTTTTTGTCCCTTGGGAGAGTCACAACACTGAGACTGGATTCAGCAAAGGACGCCTGTACCTGCAAAGCAAACGGACCGTCGGATGGTCGGTGGTCCGCCTCCGAAGATTAAGTTAGTAAGCGTTCGGTAGTAAAACGTGCGGAAGTAAAGTTATCTGCTCGGATTCCAAGCTCAGGTAAAGTGTTGTCTGTTCTTTGAAAAATGACAGCTCTGTAGTAAGAAACGTATTGTCTCGTATTGCGTGTATATTCTCCTCCGTCATAAATGTAAGAATGTCCCTATTTATAGGGTCTTTTTGGAAGGTGTGCCCTCCCTATGATCTGGTGACCTAGGGATTAGGTCACGCTGCAAAACGGCGCCTCAAGGTTTGGGCCCTTGAAGGCCGCCATTCCAGAGGCAATGCCTGAATGACACGTGTCACTGAGCCCAAAAGGCCTTTGGGCATCTTTTTGGGTGACACGCGTCGCCCTCTGATTGGTCCATGCTGGATCTTCAGTCTATTTAGGGCAGAGGAATGTATGCCCTCCACGTGTCATCATCTCATAGGTCCAAATGGCACCTTTACTGAGGACACGTGGCGTTTTCTGATTGGGCCACCTGGCCGGGTAAAAATACCCAAATCATTTTCCCCTCACAGGGGTAACGTGCATTGCACGTGGCACCTGTGACAGGTGTCTTCATATGACTGGGTGGATTTTCAAATTGCTTTTTGGGGGAAAAATTAAGGTTTCCCCTTTCTATAAATAGGAGGGTTTGACTTCATTTTCGTTTTCACACCTTTGCGAATCTTGGAGAATCTCTGGACTTTTGACTCTCAAAGACTCTTAAAGACCCTAACTTTTGTCAAGCATCCGACACTCAGCTTTTCTGACCGACTGCTTCAGCCAACCAGGCGCTTCAAATACCTTCTTCTAAGGTAACCGCATGCTCTTTTCTTTTATTTTTTCTTGCGTTTTTCATTTATTCAAATGGTTTCCCAAACGTACACGGCACAACCTAGGTTAGCGATCAGCCGGTTACCGGGGACGGCTGAATCTAGAACTAGGAGTGTCGAATGCTCGTTCGAGAACTTTCCTTTAAGTACATCTCCAAATCCGACAGTGTTTGTGCATCTGCAAGACACGATGGCTCGAACAAAGCAGAAAATAAGGAGATATAGGCCGGATGGTTCCTTTTACCATTCGGACAGTGAGACTCCAAATTCAGACGGCTCCATTAGGGTGCCAGCTAGTGAGATTTCTAAGCACCCCCCAAACCCTTCTTCTGACCTTCCCCAAACTCCAACTTACTACTCTCCCTCTTCTTCAAGCGGCACCCCTAGTGATACTATACTATGGGAAGCCGACAGTCAGTACCAGGCCGAGCCTTCAGAACAGGTGTCGGAGGAGAGTCTAGGGGAGGACCCTGCTGGCCCTAGCCGGCAGTCCCCTGGCTCTGGGGAAAGTTCTGATGACGATTCGGCCTCGTCATCTTCTAATAGCGCCTCTGTTAAGTCAGAGGAGGTCCGAGCAAAAATAGATACTGCAAGGGAGTCCTTGTTAGTAGAAAAAGGGGAAGGCTGGGCGGAGCCGAGTGCTTCCAGGCGCTTGGAGCGCGCCCCCTACTATCACCATGTTCCGCAAAGCAAGCGGACCTCCATGACATCCGGTCTTGCCAATTTCAGGCGCAAGACCGTAATGGGGCATGTCTTCTCCTTGTCCGTCCCCAACAAGGAGGATACTATAACCTGGCCCTCCCTGGCCAGTTATAAGGACAAAGCCTTCGGCTGCTACGAGGCGGTCCTTCAGGCTGGTTTACGCTTCCCTCTCCATCCGGCCGTGGAGAGGATACTGGACGGATACTAACTGGGTATCTGGCAACATGTCCCGAATTCATGGATAAATATCATCAGGTACGTTGCCGCCTGCGAAATGCTGGAGGTTGATCCCAGCTTTGAGGCATTCGCTCATATGAACTATCTCAGCCGAGCGCCTGCCAAGGGTGGCGAAGGCTGGTACACCTTGTCCACCTGCAAGGGTACATGATGGCGGTTGGCAAAGAGAACAAATGGAAGGACTAGAGAACAAAGTTCTACATTGTCCATTCCTCTGAAAGCCGACTGAACCAAAAATACAATCGGTGGAACAAGGATCCGCCCCTCCTGGCTGGCAAGAGTGCCTTGCCCCCTCTCCCTAGGCGAGCCTAGGAGGAAATTTTTGACCGGGGTCTGTTTAAAGTGTCCGTTCGGACAAACGAGCATGGGGAGAAAATAGTCGTCCCCCAGAGCTACATTCCTCTTTACAAGTGGCTAGAAGATGGGGTGTTCTTGGCCGCTTGTGGTCTAAGCTCTGAGATGCCGAGAGGTAGTCGGCCGTCTGATTTTAAGCAAACTTTAAACTGTTTTCAGTGTATGTTTATAAAGCCTAACTCCTTTTTGGTGCAGACAAAGCAATGGAAAAGCTCTCGGCAACAAAGAAGCCGGCTGTCGTCTCTGCAGCAAAGTATCGCTCCAACGTCCTTAGCAGGGTGAATGACGAGCAGAAAACGGCCGGGACTCCCAAGGTAGTTGTTTATGACACTTGGTATATTTTTTTAAATAGAGGTCAAATTTTGCCCACCTGCTTTTCTGACGCCTTTCTTTTTGTTCAAACAGAGTGGCTCCATCAGGCCTTCTCCCTCCAAACAATCCCAACCCAAAATTCAAAAGACTTGGGCGGGTGATGTGAGTGTATCCGGCAAAAACCGGAAACACATTGCTCAAAAGCCCAAGAGAGGGGACGACTCTGCTCTCAAATTTGACAGGGAGGTCAACAAATCGGATGCTACTCAGGCATCGAAGGGTGGCTTTAAGCAACCAGCTCTGCTGTCGGCTCAGCAGGAGAGAAGAGACGTCATGAGAAGGAGGAGGAGGTTTAGCCGGACGGTATGAGCCGCATCTCTATTGAGTTCCGGTATCAAGATAGTTTCTTAGAACTTGACTAACTTATAATTTTGCAGCTCCTGTGCAAAGGCCGACCGTCGTCCAGATGGCCAAGGAGATGTTACGGGCGCTTGATCCAGAGGACAAGCCGTCCGTAAGAGGAGTCGGCACCCTTAACTTGGATGCCATCTTGGGGAACCTCTGCGAGGTAAAAAAGTTAGCTAAATTTTCCTTAATATTTAGCATATATCCGACTGGTTTTGACCATCCGACTTTTTTTTATTTCCAGGCCATGCTGCGCGTCCAGGGGCTAAGACGGCCAATCTAGGAAAAATCTAAAGAGGTAACAGCCGCTAAAGCTCGAGCCGAGTCCGCCTTAGACCGAGCTCAATTTGAAATTGCTCAGAATGAGCTTCTGACCCTTGATATGATGTATTCCCAGGCGGACGCCAACCTGCAGGTGAAGAAGGACTGGATTCGGCCCGCTCCAAAATCAATGATCTTAAGGCCGAAGTTAAAGGTCTTAAGGAAAAGCTTGAGCCTCTTCAAGAGGCCAAGAAAGAGGCCGAGAGGGCCAAGGAGCGGGTTGGCCGCCTGGATGGGCGGCTGGCGAACCAGCAACAGCAGCTGAAGGCCAAGTTCTAGTCCCGGGCCGAGGAGGAGAAGCAGACCCTTGTCAAACAAATGATGGAAGACTACGAATCCATCATGCGGACGGCATGGGAGGCGGTACAGCCGGGTGCTGATTTTGGCATCTGGAAATCTAAGTTTAATCAAGCAAACGAGGATTTCAATGCTGAACTCCTTCACCAGGCTGAAGAGGAGGCGAACAAGGATGAAGCTGATGGTGAAGAGGCCGACTCCTCTTCAGACTCCTCTGAGGACGAAGACGGGGAAGAGGAGAATGATGAAAATGAAGGGCAGCCGGCAACTGATGATGCGGATGCCAATGCTGATAATCCCTCTGCCCCTTAAAGCTTTTTAGTAGTTAATTCTGCGACCGAATGGCCATACATTTCATCTTCCGGCCTGCGTGCCGAGTATCCATATATCTTTACCGACCGAGGGGTCAGGTAATTTGACAATTTCTCTGGCGTGGCCAGCAAATAATCTTACCCAATCGTCTGGTGACGATTGGGTCTTTTAATCTAAATTCATTCGGCCGTTTGGCTGAAGTTAAAATTTTTTTTTCATTGCATGTTTTTTGGCCAAGTATTATAACCTGTATACCATGCGAATGTTCTTGCCCCTGGAAGGATGTCGAGTGGTTTCGGTTGAGTGGATTGATTGACTTAGAAATTATTGATACTTAGAAGAGTATACATGGTTTCTAAGTCAATCAATCACTATGGTGATTGCCCCAAACCACATGACAGACAGCCATCCGGAGCGAATGAATAATTATTTTCATTCGGCCATTGGCTCAAACGAAATACAAGATTTTTGACTTAGCAAATATGCTAAAAAGAAATCCCTCGCCTGTTTTGTTCCAAGAACTAAAAGCAGGCGCAACTAGCCTAAGGCCTCGACGAGATAAGATGCTAAGTTTTAACTTAGTCTTAATTTTACTTTAGAATAATCCGCCTGTCTTGCCCCAAGAGCAAAGACCAGGCGCATTCGACCCACAAGTCTCATTTTTAATCTGCTAAGTATTTTAGCTCGTTTTCTTAGTAAGTAATAGTCCGCCTGTCCTGCGTTTGGGCAAAAACAGGCGTATCTGGCCAAGGGCCCCATTAGTTGACTTGCAAATCAGTAAAAATTTTCCGCCTGTCTTGCACCAGAGCAAAAACAGGCGCATCCGGCCTAATGCCTCAATAGCCTCTACTTATGAAACAGTGACCCTTTTCCGACTGTGCTAGAACAGTTAGAAAATTCTGGCCTTTAAGATTTCACTTTCGATTAAACCAAACGACTGCGAATGATGCCTTAGCATTCGGTAGGGTCGCTTGGTGTATTTGTAGAGCAATGTGCCACCCAAATGGGAGATGCTTCTCCTCGACGAATTCGCCCGAATGGACGTTGTTGGTTATCTGACTCATGTTGGAGCAGACGGTCATACTCATGTTGGAGCAGACTGTGACCATTCAACCTCTATATGTTTTTCCTAATATCCGGCCATTGGCCTCAAAATGATTTTATCTGGCCTTAGGCCTTTTAAAGATTTAAGCATATATTCGTTAAGTGTTGGCATAATACTTAAAGAACTTCGTAGAAACGACTGCTCTTAAAGCAGTCGGCTCCTTTAGAGTGGTTGGGGCGTCTGTATTTGGACAGACGCTATCCAAATACATTGGCAGTCAGTATTTTGTACAGGCGACACTAATAAAAAGACAAGTTGAAAATGAAGGCATATTCTCATTAGCAAAATTTGAAATGACAAAATTTGAGGTATTTACATTCGTACTTAGAAATAGTACTTTTTCAAGTTGTCTACATTCCAAGTTCTAGGCAGCTTCCTGCCGTCTGGTTCTTCCAAGCGGTAGGTGCTCTCTCTTACTTCCTCATATATTCGGTAGGGGCCATCCCAATTTGGGGTTAACTTTCCCTGCTCATTCGCCCTACCGACTGTCTCCATTTTCCGTAGCACAAAGTCCCCCACTTTGAGAGGACACTTGTGTACTCTTTTGTTGTAAGCCCGTGTCATTCTCAGACGGTAAATCTCATGGCGCAAGGCAGCATTGCCCCTGCGCTATGGAAGTGAGTCCAATGCCAGCCGCATGGCCTCCCAGTTAGCTTCTTCGTCATATAACATGACTCGAAGAGTTGGCTCATAGTGTTCAATGGGCAGGACAACTTCTGCACCATAAACCATGAGGAATGGGGTTTCTCCAGTCGCCCCTTTAGCAGTCGTTCTGATGGACCAGAGGACGTGTGGTAATTCATCCGCCCAAAGACCACCAGGCCGTTCAATTTTCTTTTTAATCCCGTCTAAGATTAGCTTGTTGAAGGCTTCAACCTGACCGTTTGCTTGGGGCCGGCTGACTGATGCAAAGAGGCTTGAGACCCCTTGTTCTCCCAGCCAAGTCTTGAGTTGAGGGGTCTCAAATTGAGGACCATTGTCAAAAACCATAGACATGGGCACCCCAAAGCGAGTGATAATATTCCTCCAGATGAAGGAAATGACGTCTTTTGTCTTGATGTTTTTGACCGCCTCCGCCTCTACCCACTTGGTAAAGTAATCCACAGCTACCAATATGTAGCGCTTGCCGCCTGGGGCCGCGGTGTAAGGCCCAAGTATGTCCATGCCCCATTTGGCAAAGGGTATTGGGCTGTGGATGGCCGTCAAGTCTATGGCCGGATGATGGATGAGCTTGCCATACTTTTGACACTTGTCACACTTTTTGACCATTTCCATAACATCCGACTCCAGAGTTGGCCAAAAATAGAGTCGCCTGGCCTTGGCAGCAAGATACCTGCCGCCTAAATGGGAGGCGCAGAACCCCGCATGCAAATCTTCGAGGACCTCTTTACCCTTCTCTGGGGTAACACACTTCAATAAGGGTTTCAAGAAACCCGTTTTGAAGATTTCTCCTTGTCTCAGCTCGAAGTTTGCCGCTTTCTTCTTCTGAGCAACCGCCTCCTGGGGTGAATCAGGGAGCTTGTCGTCTGCAAGATAAGCCCGGATGTTGTCCATCCAGGTAGAGCTCCGGTCGATAATTCCAATGGGGTCTTCATTAGATATACTTCTCTTTTCCATGACCTCCCAGAAGACCGACCGAGGCGTTTCACAAGAGGCGGATGATGCTAATTTTGACAGAGCATCCGCCTGATTATTTGAAGACCTGGGCACCTGAGTTAACTGAAACTCCTCAAGTGTACCAACTTCACTTTTGACCGCCTGAAAATATTTTATCATGGCCGGATGAGTAGCCTCGTACGTTCCATTAACTTGGAGTACGACTAGTTGAGAATCAGAGCAGGTGGCTATCTTCTTTGCCCCTACCGACTTGCAGTATTGAATGCCGGCCAGCAGGGCCTCATACTCGGCCTCATTGTTAGAGACCTGGAACTTGAACCGTAGTGCATATTCGTACTTATCTCCCTCAGGAGATTGACAGATAATCCCTGCACCACAGCCGTTCACAGTGGAGCTCCCATCCACATAAACTTTCCAAACCTGGTCTGTATTGTCCGGTACAACCGGCCTTGTCATTTCGACAATAAAGTCGGCGAATGCTTGCCCCATTATTTCCTTCCTTGGTTCGTAAGTGATTTCTAATCCTTGCATTTCAATAGCCCATTTAAGCATTCGTCTAGAAGACTCCAAGGTTGTGAGTGGCCGTTTGATCGGTTGGTCTGTATAGACTTCTACCGCATGCGCTAAGAAGTAGGGTTTTAGCTTCTTGATGGCCATGTAAAGGGCAAGGACAAATTTCTCAACCATGGGGTACCGAAGCTTTGCGTTCCTCAGAACATGGCTAATGAAATACACCGGGAGCTGGATGCCGTCTCTTTCAGCTAAGAGAACGGCACTGAGGGCATGATCAGAGACGGCTAAGTACATGAAGAGCTTCTCTTTGGGCAAAGGGCTGACAAGCCTTGGCAAAGAGTGCAAATGAGTTTTCAGCTTTTGAAAGGCTGCCTCTGCATCATCCCCCCATTCAAAGTTGGTCTTCTTTTTTATTGTCTGGAAGAAGTAGAGACACTTGTCGCCTGACCGACTGAGGAATCTCCCCAAAGCCGCCTGCATGTCGATTACCGCCTATATTTTCTCAGGTTGGCCTCGATCTATTCCCCTTTGGTCAATCAAAAATCCGAGAAACTTCCCAGACTAAACGCCAAAGACACACTTTTTTGGGTTTAGCATGACCTTGTGCCGCTTGAGTGTGGCGAATGTTTCTCGGAGATCAGCAAGATGATCCGCCTGTTTTTTGGATTTGACTATCATGTCATCAACGTATGCCTCTACATTCCTTCCGATTTGATTAATGAAGACCGTATTAATTATTCGTTGGAAAGTAGCAGGCTTTTTTTAAAACCAAACGGCATCACCGTATAACAGAACAACCCCTGATCAGTGACGAATGCCGTCTTTTCTTGTTCTTTTTTCCACAGGGGGATCTGATGGAAACCTGAATAGGCGTCCATAAAACTCATCAAAGCATGTCCGGCTGTTGAGTCGACCAGACTGTCGATCTTAGGCAATGGATAACTATCCTTTGGACATGCCTTGTTGAGGTCTGTGTAGTCAACACACATCCGACTTTTTTACTAACACAACGTTAGCTACCCACCAAGGGAAATTGCACGGTCGAATGAACTTGGCATCCAGCAGCTTTTTTACTTCGGCGGCTTCCACCTGACTTCTTTCTTCGCCGTGGTTTCTTTTCTTTTGCCGGATGGGCTTCTTTTTAGGATCCACGGCGAGTTTGTGGACAACGAGATCCGGGCTGATGCCTGACATCTCCTCCACTTCAAAGGCAAAGATGTCTTTGAATTCTCTCAGCAGCTGGTGAAGGCTTTCACCAAGCTTTGCAAATGCAACCGTCCCCACCTTAACCGTCCGCTCTGGACAGCTGTCGTCCAAAGGGATATCGATGTGTTCACCAGTAGGCTGGGGACGGAGATCATTCGACCGTTCCCCGGTCAGTGATTGCTATTGCTTTTCTTTTTTGACCACCACTAGCTGATTAGTCTTTCTTTTCTTTCCGACTGTTGGGGCCGACTGTTCTTCCTCGACATCGTCGAGGTCGATCGTTTGCTTGCCCCGACCGGATGCTACGGCCGCGGGCTTGACATCGTCGAGGTAACACTCTCGAGCCGTCTTTTGGTCCTCATTAAGGGAACCGACTGTTCCATCATCCTTCTCATACTTGAGTAGCATGAGTGCAGGGATGATGACGGCCTTACACTCATTAAGAGTGGGACGGCCAAAGATGAGGTTGTAAGCTGTGAGCTCTTCAACCACTAGGAAACGGATGGTCATGTGCCGACCGTCTCCCCTGTTTCCCAGGCGGACTGGTAAGTCAATGCGTCCGACTGGGTGTACAAGTCCTCCCCCAAACCCAACAAGGGTGTGGGAGACCTCCATCATGCTATCCGGTTTGTACTTGAGATTGGATAAGCATTTGAGGCTGATGAGGTCAGAGGAGCTTCCTGTGTCAATTAGAATTCGACCAACCAGCTGGTTGGCCACCTTGCATTCAATGACCACAGGGTCATCATGCGGCCGACGGACTTTGCATCTGTCCTGCTCGGTGATGACAACTTTAGGGAAGGCGGATGTGCCTGCCGCATCCCCTTCCTCAACAGAGTTGACCATCTTCCTCAGATGCTCCTTGGTGCCCCGAATGGTCGGGCCACCACCAGCAAAGCCACCTGCTATGGTGTATACCGGCTCTTCATCAGTTTCGGCACTCACCGCAGGCTGATGAGTCTTTTTCTTGGACTGCCCCGGATTTGCCTTTGAAGTCACTTTGGACTTCACATAGGACTTCAGCTGTCCTTTGTCGGCCAGACGGTCGAGCTCCCGCTTGAGACTGAAGCAGTCGTTCGTGTCATGGCCAACATCCTCATGGAAATGGCAATGCTTGCTCTTGTTCCGATTTTCAGCGGAATCTTTCATGGGAGTCGACTTCTCAAGAGTCAGCCGATCCTTAATTTCCAAGAGGATGGAGCAGCAGTCCTTGTGGAATTCGTACCTTGGGACGTACGGTTTCCACTCTTTTTTCTTCTTCTGGGCCGGTTGATCAAAGTTATCAATGGCCCAGACTTGTTTTTTCTTTTTGCTCTCTTCTGGCTTAGGAGCCGGCTGAGCAGGCTGACTCTCTTTCTGTCGGTCGGACTTTTTATGGTCCGACTGCTTATTGGAGGAGCAGAGTTCGGTCGCCTATATATAGGCTTCCGCCTCTCGCAAGGCTCCTTGCAGAGTAAAGATTTGTTTGCGGACGAGTTCGTACTTAAAAGTAGACCCGTCCTTCAGACCCTTAAAGAAGTCTGTGAAAGCGACCTCATCAGACACCCATGAATCTGGATTCGGACCAGATTGAACCACCTGACATAGGACCACAAGCCTTCTCTATCTCCCTTCTGTACATTGCCCAAGTCAAGACTTGTCTTTTTGGCAGGGATGTTCATAGAGAAGTTTGAAGCAAACAAGAACGCAAGCGTCTTGAAGCTATTTATGCAACCAGCCGGCAGATTGCCAAACCACTGCTGGGCTATGCCCTTCAGGGTGCCTGGAAAGCAACGACACCATGTGGCATCATCCAACCCCTGTAGATACATGAGGTGGGTGTATGCTAGCAGGTGGTCTACTGGGTTGGAGGTCCCGTCATAGGCTCCAACCAGAACATTTTTAACTTTAGCTGGCTGTACGGCTATATATGAGGGCCGACTGGATCATATGAGGGCCAGACTGAACCCGTGGGCTGCTTGCTGGGGTCTCATGTACAGACTGGGAACACCTCGCAGAGGTATTCCGAAAGCTATCATGATAAGTCGACGTTGAGGCCGACTCCGATAGCTGGGTCTTCTTCTACTCAATGTATTGCCGAGCATCAGAGAATGTTTTCTTGCTACCATCCGGCTGTATGTGCCGGATGGCTTTTCTTGTGCCCGTTTCTGGGAAACGGAGCCTGGTAAGGTCAAATTGGGGCCGAATCTTCTCAGGGTGAGGAGTCGGCTGTCGGTCCCTGACCGACTTCTGTTTGCCAGCTGAGGCTGGCTTCGGCCGACTGCTCCTTTCTAGGAGTAGGCGACTTCTTGGAGGCGAGTTGTTTAATTTCACCCCTGAGACTGCTCAGGAGTCTCATGAGTTCATCTCGAGTGACGGGAGTCGATCCTGCCGCCTGGGAAGGATCGCTCGGCCGCCCCGAGAGCTTCTTTGGCTGACCAGCAGTTTTGCTTGCCCCTGCCTGATCAGCGTGACGCTCCCGCTTTTCCTTATTGCGGATGCATCTAGAGATGAGGGATCCGTTTGGGTCCACATAGGTTTCAACATCAGCGTCGTCACCCGAGTCATGGTCCGTCTGGACCAGTATGTCTTCTGGAGGCCGATTGGCCTCTGGATTCGGTACAGGGACTTGTGAAGCCTTTGCAGAGGTACTCTCCCCACAAACGGCGCCAAATGTTTCGGGGGTTTTTGTCCCTTGGGAGAGTTACAACACTGAGACTGGATTCAGCAAAGGACGCATGTACATGCAAAGCAAACGGACCGCCGGATGGTCGGTGGTCCGCCTCCGAAGATTAAGTTAGTAAGCGTTCGGTAGTAAAACGTGCGGAAGTAAAGTTATCTGCTCGGATTCCAAGCTCAGGTAAAGTGTTGTCTGTTCTTTGAAAAATGACAGCTCTGTAGTAAGTGACGTATTGTCTCGTATTGCGTGTATATTCTCCCCCGTCATAAAAGAATGTCCCTATTTATAAGGTCTTTTTGGAAGGTGTGCCCTCCCTAGGATCTGGTGACCTAGGGATTAGGTCACGCTGCAAAACGGCGCCTCAAGGTTTAGGCCCTTGAAGGCCGCCATTCCAGAGGCAATGCTTGAATGACACGTGTCACTGAGCCCAAAAGGCCTTTGGGCATCTTTTTGGGTGACACGCGTCGCCCTCTGATTGGTCCATGCTGGATCGTCTGTCTGTTTAGGGCAGAGGAATGTCTGCCCTCCACGTGTCATCATCTCATAGGTCCAAATGGCACCTTTACTGAGGACAGGTGGCGTTTTCTGATTGGGCCACCTGGCCGGGTAAAAATACCCAAATCAGAAATCACAGAAAATACTTTGGGAAAATTGGACTCAATAGCGCCAACTATAGGTTAGGTGCAATGAATAGCACAACCTTTACCTAGTGCACTCTACAACACAAAGTATTAAATTCTTTCCAAAAAAATGTCATAAAAGCTACCGGAGACCGGAGATTCTGCTGGAAAAGTATATTTTTATTATTTTAATATTTTAAAACTAATTTTACCCTTTTATTTTATTTACCTCACCTATTTAATTACTTCTCACCTATATACTACTTTACGGTACTAAGGAGCCCCTTTATTATAATTCACCCCCAATTATTAAAATTAATACAACTCTAGTACTCCATCATCTATTCAAACAAAAAAAAAAAAAAAATTTAAAAAAAATAATACTCCATCATACACCATGGTATACGAGAAGAAGACGAAGATGAATCCTTAAATGCTAGGCATTTGGGTCGGCATAAGACTTTTGTATTTTGGTAATTTTAAACCCAATTTCTATCTTTAATATATGCAGTTGGTTGCTTGTCTTTATTTTCATTATTTGATCGATAAAGTTAAGGTATTAGTTGGTATTATGTTTATTTTTGAAATTTATGTGTTTTTGGATGAATTTGCATAAATATGTGTTGCTAGATTTCGATTTGAATGTCAATTGTTTGTTGTGTCTGTTTTGTTAGGTTATGGAACGATTTACATACTATGCTATCAAACTATACCATACTGATTCACTTTTTGATAATTGGGAGTATGTTGGTGGTTATACACATTATTGGGATAACGTTGACATTCATTACAGGAGTTACTTTGAGCTAATTGAAATGGTAAAAGAAGTAGTCAATGTAGTTTTTACTATCTTTTGTCTGGGTTAGACTTAAAGATTGGTCTGGAAAGGGTGTTTAAAGATAAATAAGTGTTGGATTTTTATAAATTGGGTTCAGATAATGGAATGGCTTAGTTTCATGTATTTGGTTCATTGTGTAGATGAACCTAAAGTCATTTATGAACTTACTATACCACCTATAAACCCCAATGAGGAAAGGGAGCCTTTTGAGGTTCATAACACTTATGAGCCCACCACCCAAAAAATATACAAGACAACCCTTAGGCAGAAATTGCCAGTTAAAAGAAAGGAAACTGATATTAGAAGGAGAATAAGAACTAAATTTGTACAAGCTCCATCTCTTAGGGATGAATAGTATACTTCTGAATTGGACCCTGAATATAATGATAATGTAGATGAGTTGTTCAATCCAAGCCTTGATGAATTAGATAGGGTAGTCACCGAAGGTGAAAGTAATGATGAAAATTATAATGCTAGTGACAATTCTAGTTATGTCTTAGAAACTGATGTAGAACAATTTAGTTCTAGTAATGAAGAATACTTAGACAATATAAAGAAGTTAAAGGGGAATCACATTACAAAAAATCATTGATGATCATGAAGCGGGGAGTGAGAAGGTCAAGGAGAACCTTAGCTTTTCAATCTCAAGTGGCTAGGAAAGTGAATATGAAGAAGATGATGATGTTGATTAGGTCCATAATTCAGATATTGACAGTGACATAGATGACAAGGGTATGGAAAAAAAGAACAAAATGCCATTGGTTGACATGAATTGCAACTTCAAGAAGCTTGTATGGCAAGTTGGTCTCAAATTTCCTTCTCCCGAAATGTTCAAAGAGATGGTGAACAAATATGCAATTTATGCTGGATATAGTAATAGGTTGATTAGAATTGAAGCGAATAAAATGGAGGCACGATGCAAGTTTGGTTGCTCATGGAAGTTGTATGGTTCTTGGGATGGGCAACATAAGTCATTCATGGTGAAGTGATGCAGCCCAAAACACACATGTAACAGGACAGACTATGAGAATTTTCAAGCTAAGTCCACTTGGTTAGCTAAAGAGTACTTGATGAAAATTAAAGACACCCCAAACTGGTCTAAGAAAGAGTTACAACAGGATGTGATGAAAAAGTTCAGGGTGAAACTGAGTAAATGGAATCGGTATAGGGTCAAGGCTCATGCTCACATTTTACTACATGGTAATCTATTTGATCACTAATAAAAAAATTGCATCTTACCTAGTTGAATTGAAGAACAATGATGGGAAATTCAAGTTTCAGCTACAAACCCAAGAAAGAGAAAAAGATGGACAACATGTTTTTCTTAGATTGTATATTAGCATTCCTATTTTAAGAGAGGAATATATGTTAGGTTGAAGGAAGGTTTGTTGTATAGATGATTGTTTTCTTACGACAGACTTAGGATGACAACTTTTGTCAGCAGTTGGAAGGGACGAGAACCACCGGATGTTCCCCGTAGCATAGGCTGTGGTGGAGGCAGAAAATAATGAGTCGTGGTTTTGGTTTCTAGAATGTTTAAAGGAATATATTCATGGTTTTGGAGAAAAGGATTGCACAATTATATCTGATCAACATAAGGTACGTATATGTATTTATTTTTACTCATTTTTTTTACAAACTTTGTAAATTTGTGAAGGCTTATTTTGTCACTTAATTATGCAGTCTATTGTAAGAGTTGTGAAACTAAACTTTTCACAAGTGAAACATAGGTTCTGTGCAAGACACATCTACCCACCATGGCCTAAGAAACAAGGGAGGGATGGATTGAAAGATAAATATTGAAAAGTTGTCTATGCATACACTTGAGTAGATTATGACACTACACTCAAGAGATGGGTGTGCTATCAGTTGTTTCTCTTGAGGAATTCCTCAAATTAAACCCTCATTTTTGTAGATATGGTTTTAGGACAGAATCAAAATGTAATCTTGGGGTTAACAATCTTGCCGAGACATTTAATGGTCGGATTTTAGAGGCTAGATGAAAACTAATTATGCACATGCTAGAGGATATAAGAAGGGTAGTGATGGAGAGGATGTTCATGAAGAGAACTCTGATTAAGAGGTCAAAGGATGACATATTTCCAAGAATAAGAAAGAGATTAGGAAAGAACAAAGAATATGCTAAAGGTTGTTTTGTGCTAGCATCTCATGCAAATGGTTTTGAAGTTTTTGCTAGTATCGAAGTGTTGGTTGTAAACTTGGACAATAGGACTTGTACTTGTAGGCGATGGGACTTCATTGGTGTACCATGCTCCCATGTTATTTCTTGTACTAATTGGTTGAGAGTACTATGTGAAGACTACGTAAATGAAAGGTTGAAAAAAAAGTACTTGAAAACATATAAGGGATCAATAAATCCACTAAGAGGAGAAAGACATTGGGAGCATGTGGATTTTTCCTAGGTGGGTGCTGGTAGACCAAGAACAACAAGGAAAAAAGCACCTCATGAAAGAGAAGATAAACTCGGCAAGCTAAGTAAGCATGGCATACAAATGAAATTCAGCTTGTGCAAGTCAACCAAACATAACTAGAGAAAATTCTCTATGAATTCAATGGACATTGCATCAAGCTATAAACATTCATTAACCACTTGACTTTTTTTTTTATTTTTTTTTATAAAAAAAATTAACAAAAAATCAATCATCTCTACAAACATGTACTTACCATTTTCAATGCACAGGTTAATGAAGCAATCAAATTGCAAAAGAAAGCAAAGTCTCAAGCAGCTCGTAAGGTTGTGACTAAGAAGTCCAAGCCACCAACTAATACAGAATCTACTCTTAAGAGAGGTAGGGGAAGGCCGAGGAAAGGCACAAACTCCATATTGACAGAGGCCGAGGTTTCTCAATCTGAAGTATGCACTCAAGCTTCAAAGGCAGTAGCGTAGTTAATCTTTTATCATGGGTTGAAGAATAGAAGATACCTTTTTTATTTTGTCTATTTTGTTTTATTGTAAAGGGGGATTAGTGGGTTAGTTTTTAATGTACTTTAAGCCTTTGAACTACTTTAGGTGAGGAATCTTTAAATATATTTTGCTGAACATGAACTTTTGGAGTAAAATATTTGACAGTTGTGTCTATATTCAACTATATTTGTGCTTAACAATAGTATATTGTATAAAAAATGACACTATAAAAATAAGTTAGTAAAAAGTAATTAGGGAGCATGTTCTAGCTACAATGAAGTAATTAAAAAAAATTAGAGAAAATTAAAAAGGGAGAATATTGGTTAAATATATTAAAATAATAAAAATATAATTTTTCGGCAGAATCTCTGGTCTCTGGTCTTCGGTGGTTTTATGACTTTTTTTGCACCAAATTTAATACTTTGTGCTATATAGTGCACCTAGTAAATGTTGTGTTATTCTTTTCACCCACCCTATAGTTGGTGCTATTGAGATCAATTTTTGCCAATACTTTTCACTATAAGAATCGAGTAAAGGCCAATACGAGCAAATGTGACTCCATGACTCACCTCGAACCATCATCCCTAATACTCTTTTTTGTGGTTTTGAACCATATGAAGTTAGTAATATCATGAATTATGAATTGGGTGTAACCTTCATAGGTCAATCATTGTTGCCTATCGATGTCTCTTTATCATGGTTACTTTTATAATGATATGTGAATGGTTTACAAGTTCCTTAAAAACTTGTTGGTGGCTCCCTTCTTTACTTGTCCCTAATCATATATGTAAATTTCCACTTCCTATGAGTGCCAAACATATTCCAAACATGCTTAAGTAAGCGCGCTTCGAATAGCACCTACACCTATATACCCCCGAGCATAAATGAAACATCTATGGCTAATAATATAATGGTGGTAGAAATCAGGCTGCAACAACACCTTGCGCGGATGGGCAAAGTCTTCTAAATCCCAACAAAACACGCATTTCCAGCCCCTTTTGTGCGAATGCACAAACCTGGCAGCTTGTCAACCTTTCTCGTTTCTTTTTCAAAACGAGCTTATGACTAGTCGTTGGAAAGACATTTAAACAAGATATCACCTCAAATTTTAATTACCTTAAATTTATCTCTACATTTTGAAATATATTCATACAAAGTCAGCCCTTTGCCACCTAGCATTACTTAACACCAAGAAATAGCCCATAGCTTAAACTCCTAAGTTTATGTATCATTATGCCTTGAACCAATCTCCACACTTTGCCAAACCCAATACCCCTCCCTTCACTACTTGTGCTCGGCTCACACCTTGCTAGTATCCAGGCTTCCCCCACTGACCTACCTTATCCCAACACCCAGTTGTTTTTGGTGTTTTTGTCCCTTGGGAAAGTTACGTCACGAAGTCTGATCCGGCTGAGCTGCACTTGCAAAATAACGGAGACTCCGGGTGGTTGGAGCTCCGCCTTCGACGGTCGAGTTAGTAACTTGAAACGGAATAAAGAGAACGGAAATTTAGGTGGGTATCTGCTCGGATTCCAAGCTCTGGTCTTTCTCTGATGTAAGAGAATAAAGGAGTAATAAATGATTGAATGTGTCCCCAAAATGGGGAAATATCTCCCTATTTATAGGGTCGTTGGAGAATGTGCCCCTACCTAGGTCACTTGACCTAGATTTTAGTGGGCTGCGCCGTTTTACGGCGCTTCTAGGGATTTGGGCCTTTGAAGGCCTCCATTTCAAAGGCATATCTGAGGGCGCCAAGTGTTAAGAGGATGTTAGGCCACGTGGGCCATCCTGAGCTCGACACGTGACTTCCTCTAATTGGTCCACGTGTCTAGGGTATTTTTACCCTAAACACCAGTGACACTCCTTTTTTCCCCCACCTTGATACCTACTATTTCACCCCACCCTTGAATAACGTCCCCTCCCCTTCCTTCACCATGAGCCGACATTTGTCGAATTTTAAATTGAACAATCATAGTTTAATAATATTTATACTTGAATGTTTGTTGCCAGTGTTTTGTTGTGTTGGGCACTTCAACTTTTTTTAATTCAATATTAGTAAAGGAAAGAAAGGGAAAGGAATGAACGGGAAAAGAAGGGAGGAGAAAGGAAAGGAATGAAACTATATTATCTAAAGTTTGGTTTGATATTAGTAAATGAAGGGAAATAGAGGAATCTATTGTTTGGTTTGACATTAGTAAAGGAAGGATAGGGAAGGAAACATTAATTTTGAGCTTTTGGAAAGGAAAGGGAAGATTTTGTGAAGGAAGCTTTCCTTTCATTTTCCTTCAATTCCTGTCAAATTCCATTAAGTTTTTAGAGAAAAACATAGAAATCCATAATTTGTGTTTCCTTTCTTTTCTTTAGTTTCCTCTCATTTCATCCCAACCCAAAATGATCTTCATATCATATTTGTAGAATATTTGATGTTTAGGCAAATAGTGGGTGTACAATAATTGTGGTCGAAATTTTAAGGGTGGGGCCGAGGAAATTTGAGGTATCAAGGTAGGGGGAAAAAGTATGATGGGGGCTAGGTAAGATCTCAGCGCTCGGAAGTTGAGGGAGAGGGGTGGCTAGACTAGTGGGAGAGAGGGGGTTGGGTTGGTTGAGGAGAGGTGGTTTTTTTGTTTAATTACTTAACTAGGTTATTCTCGATTAAAATTAATCTTTTTTTTTTAATTTATGTTCAGTTGCATTACTACACATTGTATATGAAGATTATAATTAGATACAAAAATAATTTACTTTGAAGGAAAAAAAAAATTGAAACCACATTTAAATATCAAATAACTTAGGTATGTGCAATACGAGTATAATTTAGGAGAGAAACTTGATTTATTAAATTCTATATACACTTATAAGTGTAGAAAAAAAATTAAAAAAAAATCATTAGTGATTGATGACATTACACATAGAATTGGAGGGAAAGTTTTTAATGCGTGGATGACACGTAGGATATTTTAAAGGTTGATGATGTCAGCAATGTTTTGTTTTAGTAATAGTTAATAGATTTTTAATAAAAAAAATTAAACTAAAATTAACTATAGTTATATATTTAATAAAAAAAATTATCATTATACTGTTATAAATAACTTAATATAATATTTATTACCACGGATGAGTATTTACCTAAGTAATTGGATGTTACCAAGGAGTATTTCCCTAAATGTTTTTTTTCCTAATGTCATAATTTTTTGAGAACTTTAAATATACATTCATGTTTGAGAAGCTATTGCATACGAATGTCCGTACGTAAATTTCCATGCGGCTGGCTTGGCTAATATGTGTTTATTTGCTGGCTAATATGTTTCATTTGTTGACTGATATGCTTTTTTGTGTTGGCTAATGTATTCCTTTTGTTGGCTGACATGTTCTTTTTTTTTTGTTGGCTGATATCAAACATCATTTGACTTCTATGTTTTTTTAGTTGGCTGATATATTTATTTTGTTGGCTGATATGTATATTTTAATTGTTGTCTTATATGTTTCATTTTGTTAGCTCCTATGTTTAATTTGTTGGCTTACTAGTTGTTTTTGTTTGCTAATTTCATCATTGTGTTGGTTGATATGCTTCATTTTTTAGCTTATATGTTCTTTCTATTGACTTATTTGTCATTTTATTTGTTAATTTCATTCTTTTGTTGGCTGATATGCTTCTTTTGTTGGATGATATGTTTCGTCTCTTGGCTGATTAGTACCTTTTATTGGCTTATATACTCCTCTTGTTAGCTGATATATATCTTTTGTTTGCTGAAGTTACTTTTAGTTGGCTGATTCTTTTTTGTTAATGTCTGATATGCCCCTAATGTTAGCTGACATTAGACATCAATTAACTGATATAATACTTTTATTGGCTAATATGTTACATTTGTTTATTAACAACATATAATGTATTGTATTATTATTTGCTTCTCTCTCCTCTTTCCCCCTCTCCCTCTCGTTCTTTCTCTCTTTTCAAATGAGAATGGGTTTAATCTCTCATTAACAACAAACAAAGAGAATCGCGCAATAAACGAACTAATAAATCCACCGTCCATATCATATCGTCTCATCGTCATCATACCATCCTAATCAACACCCAAAACCACTTCATCTTGCCATTTTTGAACTCTGACCCTGAAATTATAGAGCCCGCATGCTCGAAGCTCTACCACCATCCAAGAGCCCAAGATCACCGACACTCCATCCACCAAAGCCAGCCACAAATCCTCATGCCACTCTACTCCACTGATCCAATCGTCCACCTCACTCACCAACCACCGCACCCCAAAAGCACACCCAAACTGCCACCACAAATTTGCACCTAATTCACATCCAAACCATACCCTAACCGCCACCACAAAATCACACCAACAAAATTGCACCCAAACCGCCACCACAAAATCACACCCAAATTCGCACCCAATTAATGTGAATTTTTTTTTTTATTTTGATTTAGATCTAAAAACAAGGAGCAAAGGGGAGAGGAAGAGAAGAAGGAGAGAGAAAGAGAAGGAAAAATGGTACGAACGCACGATTGTTGGGTGCGGACGTCTGCACCCAATAGTTTGTGTTCATGTTTATACTCCCTTCGTCCCATAATATAGTTCCTGTTTTCCTTTTTTGGAAATTCAAAATATTGTTCCTATTTATAATTTTTGGATAGTATGTAAAGACTATTATACCCTTACTTTTTAAATTTTTATTCATTGTAATTCCTAAATTATCCTTGAATTTAGCACATGCAATGTCCTTTTCCACTTCTCTCTCTAACTTTTGTCTATAATTGTACTTTTCACTTTTATTGATGTACTTCATCTACTTTCTCTTCCTATTTCTTAAATACCGTTAAAAAAAACACAAACAGGAAGTATGTTATGAGATGGAGGGTGTAAATAGTTTCTCACAACTCTATATTTTTCCGTCTCTAAATCTTTTAGGCCCTTTTTAGTTGAAAGGATTTGGATGAAAAAAAAAAAAAAAAAAACGGTTTTAATCATTTTCCCATGTTTGGTTGAGTTAAAAACATGATATTTCAAAGGAAAGGAAGGGTTAGAGGATGATAAATTTCTTTACAAATTTTTACCTTTCCTTTCCTCCAAAAATTGGAGGAATTCGACTAGAAAGAGAAAAATAAAAGTTATCTTTTATAAATTTTCTTTCTCTTCCTTTCATTTCCTTTCATCAACTAAATATTGGAAAATAAAATCATCATCCTTTCCCTTATTTTCCTTTCTTTTCCCTTCCCTTCCTTTCTCTTCTTTCCCTTTATTAATATTGAACCAAACAAACACTTAATTATCTTAGTATTTCAAGGAGATTTATCATCATGAGTGTGTAATGTGCAATTGGTGATTAAAAAGTTGGTTATAAATGATCAATATGATAAAGAGGAGTGAGAAAGTTATAGAGATGAATGGATGATATTTTTTGTACCACTATTACACAAAGGGCCGTTTTTTACTTTTGTTAGGCCTATGGGCAAACTACCAATTAGGGGCCCTATAAATTTAATTATACATGCGACATGCACTAAAGATTGATTGCAAATGAAGAGTAATTTTTTTAAGGCTATTTAACTTATATT